>NC_057875.1:22042763-22680650 GCF_019740435.1 Gambusia affinis | reverse complement strand
TGCTGTGCGGTTCCGGGTTGCGGGTCAGTAAAATGACTGAATCTTGTATCAGACAGCAGTTGTTGCCACTAAAGATGCTGGAACGCAGTTTTTCAGCTTTAGTCACATTGGTTTGGGAAGCTTTGTCTAAAAAGTGAATATATTTGAAAAGGGCTCACTTCATATTTATCTGATATTAGAATCAGTTCAACCGTCTGCAGCTTTTAAGTGCGACAAGAAAGTGTAGACAGCAGGAATCTGTAAGAGGGAGGGGTCAGTGCGTCGTCATTTTCTTTTCGTCCGGTTAGAATCGACTCGGACGTCTCCACCCCCAAAACTAAACGGTACACAGAAAACTCGAGCAAAGCAGCTGAGTAAATATGAATATGATAATGAGCAGAAGAAAAGAGGAGCGAGAGCATAAAGTTGTGACACCGAAAGCACCGAAAATAGGCTGCGACCGAAGCCAAGCCGACCCTGGAAGTGTGTCTCCGGGGCCCCGAGAAAGGGAAGGAAAGCTGGAGGAAAACCCCGAGCTTTGTATACCAATCACTGAACTGACTGCGGCCCTCTCCACTACTGTTTTCCGTTCCGCTTTATGTACCGTTGCTATGAACATATGCTCCCAGCAAATTATAGACACAGTTGTGGTCTGTGAGGTTTTTCAGCTTGAGGAATTAGCACAGCCATGTTCCTGTACAATAAAATAATATTGTTTTACCAGAACCGGGCTCCACATTCCCCTCAGAACTCGCAACGGCGAGACGAGGAAGTGGCACGCTCTGGCGCTGCCTCTCACCGATGGGTCCCACCACCCCAATCCCCCCCCCCGGTTTGATTCATGTAATGAAGAGGGCTTTAAGCAGTAAAGCTAACCCAATTATGAGAGTATTCAGCATTGGCGGTAGAGTATTAAAACGCTGAGAGTTTAAGTAAGCTGTCTCCCAGGCATAGAAAATTGTGCTGGCAGAAAAGATTTTTCAAAAGCATCCTTTTTCTTCTCTGAGCTCCCCGAGGTGGATATAAATCCTTCTGACTGAACGCTCAGACTTGCTAAAACAAGCACAAATCCTTCTCCCGTCGCTCCCTCCCTGCTTTCATCCTAATAATGACACCGAATCAGGACCTCACCTGCTCGGATCTGGAAAAATGAGGGGCTACGCGGGGGCAATTATCAGGTTCAAGTGAGGTGAATGTTGAGGATTTTCCTCCGTTTTGATCCCGTTCGACTTCACTTCGTCTTTGTCAAAAAAACAAAACATATTTACTGAGACATACAGCTGAAGATGCATTTATCATTATCACTATAATCAGCCAGTCAAATACCCCCGCTGATTACATGTTTCCTTCCTCATTACAAAACGGGTCTCCAGAGCTGAAATTTCCATATGCTCCACCAAAATATGGTCCAACTTATTTTCTCACGCTCCTACCGCAAACGGCTGTGTGTTTTATAGGGACTTTATGTGATAGTGTCATGCGTGAAGCTTGTTGAGGGCGCCTGCTGGCAACGTGACAGCGTAGGGTAGGACGATGGAGAGCAGAAAATTGGATTCAACAATGGAAAAAAAAAAAAAGACTTTAGGACAAGAGAGCCGCCATAAACCAGAGAAACCAGAGAGCGTGGTGGAGGTGGAGGTGGAGGTGTGGCTGTGGCGTGTAAGCCAGGTGAATGTAGTCAATCAGAAATGAATGGCGGCTTGAGTGGAGCTCAGGGAATTACACTACAGAAACATGGGATAGTTGCAAATAGTTCTGGGAAAACAGAACTAAATACAGACAATACGCACGAAGCTAAGATGAAATCCAAAGGTACATGACAGGAAGTAGCACATAGTTGTGACATGGAGCAAAAATAAGACTTTGGTCTGAAAATCTGAAAAGTGTGACAATCATTTGTAGTCGGCTTCCTTTGCCTCTGCAGTTTTAGAACCGCCTTTTGCCGTATTAGCTTCTCAGATGCTTCAGGCGTCCAAGTCAAGTCCTCAAGAGCTTCTATCCCTTTACCTTGGAATGAATCTGCTCCAGCACAGCTGAATAAAATGGCTGAATTTCCTCGTCAATGTGTCATTCAGCTCCGCAGGAGGACTTTAATCTCAGTGGTGCTTCAGGAAGCAACGTATCAAAAAGTTGGTGGACTTTGGCACGTCTGGTTTACGGTAATCGTTGCAGTTCTGGCTGCATGTCGATCCCACAGAACTTCCTCATCACTTTGTCTCCACTAGCACAATTCAGCTATAACAACACCCAGCTTTTCCATTTCAGCTAAAACATTCAGTTTTTATTTTATGTATTCAGAGCACCTTCTTCAGTAAGTCCTCATAATGGATTTTGCTAAAGAAAATAGACTGTCATGAATGACTTTCTTCTTGTTTCTCTTCCATAAAGGCCACATTTGTATAGTGCATAACGAGCTGTCTTGCTTACAGATTCTACCACCAAGTGTGGATCTCTGCAGCTCCTCCAGAGTTACCGAAAGTGTCTTGGCCTGTACGGCTCTGACTCTATAGGACAGTTTTAAGTCTTTCCCTTGTTCTGCAGACACACCAGACTTGGATAAGTCGGTGATTAACAGGCTTCTGCAGTACTTGATGGGAAGACTGAATACTGATGAATGCCAAATTTTGAAAGCAACTTATCATCTTCCTTCTACTTCGAAATTATGCTCTACTCTCAGTTGGCGTATCACGTGAAATCCAAATAAAATACATTGACGTTTGAGGTTGTAGCAAGAAGACAAGGTACATTTCTCAATCAATCAACCATCTCTGCTAAAAGACTCTCTGCATCCTGCAAGTGTCTCCTTTCCCCAGACCGGCTAACTCTTCCCCGCTCGGCTAAAGAGGCTAGCAGCGATGTGATTGTTGGTAGGCGTCCAGCATGCAGAGAACACACCGATCGGCCTGGGATTGTGCGAGACAAAGCGCGCTGCGAGATTACGCTTGATCCTCCCGCATCCTGTTTCCTCCCGCATCTGTCTGTGTCACCGGCGGACTCAGACGGACACAGATTCTGCCGATAACACAGCGCCCACCGCGGGGCCGGGTAGGGCAAAACGACGCATGCACTGACAGGAGAGAGATCCCCGGCCAAACCCCTGGAGGACCAGCGTCCACAACGAGCACCAGGGGAGGTGGAGGTGGTGGTGGGGGGTTTGTAGACAAACAGTGGGTGGGTTTGAGAGAATTCAGTGGGATCTCTGCTCCAGACACACCCACACTAACCGGCAAGGAGACAGAATTGATAAATGAGCAAGAGGCCGCACCCCAAACACAAGCACATCGACGACATTTTGATCCGTAACGGAGGAGCTTGGCAAAACGCAACTTTACTGGTTTTCACAGTTGTTGACTGTGTGGTGTCTTCGTATCGCACATTTAGCAACAAGGCTGTTCAAAGTGCATCGTAAAAATACAAATAAACCCGATTGATTGATTGAGGAGGAAAAGGTGAAGTGGCTGGGCAGAGCAAATATGAATTTAAAGTTTTATCGTGGTATTTTGTAGTAATATTGTGACAGCGATAAAAGTGACGGACTAGTAAGAACCTTTTTTTTTACTATCTGGCTGTGACTGCAGGACGCAGAAATCAGAACCCCAAAAACACAAATACTGCTCTTGGAAAAACATTCCCATTTCTAATACGCTTCTTTAGGAAACCAGTAACATAAAGACGTGTAATTTGTACCAACTAAACTGCAAACTAAATTTAGTCATATATTTTTGTTTATAATTATTGATACTCTGAGGACAATATCAACAACACGGGCGGTTTTCAGTTATTTAAAAGTCATTAGTTGGAATTTATTTTGACAACGGCAAAAAAAATAAATAAAAATTTCTTATCATGACGAGAAATTTATCACAATAAATGATAAACGATCCGATAAATTCCCACCCCTAGCGAGCGGTGACCTTTACTAAACCATGATTACCCTTACTGTATCTACGGTGGGGGGATCCTACCCTGACACACACACACACACACACACACACACACACACACACACCCCTCCATACCGTCACACTGTTTTCTCTGGACTCGCATGGAGGAGGGCAGGGAGGATTACCGCTACCCACATGATGATGAGCTGAAAAATAGGCCTTTAATCCCCCACCGTTCCACCATAACACAATGCACGCGTCATTTCCACGCTGTTATCCGCATGGTGTCAAGCGCTTGGCAAGGCATGGGAGTGAATCTGCACTTTCAGCTGGTAGCTCAGCTGTAAACAAACGAGTCAGCGCGTTTGCGAACGATCCGGCTCGTGACGGTTTTTCTTGTTTGTCAACCCTGGGGGGGGGGAAATAACAGAATCGGGTGAATCATTACGTTTCCCAACTGATAAGCGCAACTTGCCTGCAGAGTGAAAGAAATCCCAGAAATGGAGGGAGGGAAAGAGGGAAACTCCCAACAGTGGGAAGATTGATGGGATTTTAGGGAGTCGAGTCAGAGTATCCACTTGTGCGTTCTTGAAACCCCCCTCCAGTTGTGAAGAATGATTCCTGGACTGTCGTTATTAAGCTAACTCCTGCACATAACACTCACTGTCAACTGATTAGGCTCATATGTCAAACACTGTATCTGTATCGTTTGTTAAAGAGAGACTCTACCGCGGAGCTTCCCTCTCAAACAAGGTGAGACGCAACTGCTCTTCTAGATTCATTTCACTTCTCAATCAATTCATCATTTGAATAATAACAGGTTTGATTGTAGCCGTGGCTCCAGTTACACTGACCAACCAGCAGCGAGAGTTTATCCTTTTGATAATTTTCCACTTGCGTGTTTTTTTTCTTGTTTTTTTTTGGGCATTTCTTAAACGCAGCTGATTTATAAGGAGAAAACGGCCGGGCTCTGAGTAAATATTTCAGCTTGGGAGTTTTGTCTAAACGAGGGAACAAAGCACGCACGGAACCACACGGCCATTGGAGTGGGTTTCCTCGGCCGCTCATTATTAGCCTCTCGGCTGGACCGAGCCGTTGTGCTCTCTGCATTCTGCCGGGATACGGTTTCACCACAATGGACCGTGTGTCGATTCCGAGAAGTGGAAGGAGCTCGGCCAGCGCATTTATTATCTGCGAGGCTTTTTTGTCGTCCTCAGACCAAGGCCGTGTACCGCGGCGCACACGGGCTTCCTACACATTGTTCGAGTCGAACGTCTGAACCCCTCCAGGCTCGCTTTTCCAATACATACATATAAAGCTCTCAGTACAAAAGTTCACAATGGATGGATGCAAGCTTTAGGCAATGAGATGGGGAATAAATTCTGCAAATACAAACATTACGCCACATATTTTCTTTGTCCTGTCCATTCTCGACTTGGAAAGCACTTCAACCCAAGTTATTGGCCGAGGATAAATAAAACCTGTTTACAGTTGCTTTTGACCCATAATCACTGGAACATTGACCAGCACATATAAGTATTGATGATTCTGATGACGGCACTCGACAAAATGTAATGTTTGTTGCTGCTTTCTCAAATTTTCGACCGCATCATGTTTTTTTTGTTTTTTTTGTGTGTGTGTGTGTATTCTTATGATGTAAAGCCCTTCCAGTCATCTTGTTGTTAAAATATGCCATACAAAGAAACTTTATGGATCGATTGATTGATTAAAACGTAAACGAACTATTAATTATCATACATAATTTAGAGCAAATCCGTCCAGCTTTTTTTTCCTTTCTTTTCTTTAACCAATTCAGGGTCTCGTGAGGCTCGTTCTCGTCTCAACAGGCCAGAGGTGGTGAACAGAGCTTCCACTTGCATTTCTGCAACCAAAGCCATAATCATGCATGCACACGCTCACTCTTAAGGTCACTTTATTCCATCCATTCGCCCATAAGCCTCGTCTTATCCACTCATTATAGGGGATCCCGACGCATTCCTGGGTTGTCTCCTTTCACCGGGACGTGTTGCCAAAGGGGGAAAGTTAAAGTCCAGCCGCCTTAGAAGGTTGTATGAAGGTTTCATGCAACGGGTAAACTAAGAGGCATGCTTCATGGCTGTTTCTTCATCCCCGTAAACCTGACAACACACTGAAGTACTCAAACTCCTCTGCAGAGATGGGAAGAGCGCCTAAAAATTGTAATCAAGTCAAGAGTAAAAAGTAGCCATCCAAGAAATGACTTGAGTGAGAGTAAAAACGTGTTTGCTCAAGCACTGAGTAAGTTATCCAAACATCGATCATTTCATACTTTCAAAGTGACATGTGGAGATGTTGGGATTTCACCAACCAAAATGAAAGTAATTCATAAGATTAACATAATTACAAAATGACAGAAACATTTTTACAAATCCATTTCTTTCAATGTAAAACTTACGAACCTTTAACAAAAACAGCAGCTGCGTGTCGGAATATGGTGGCTTTTCAGCTGAAACAAGCTGCTTTCTCATTCAGTGAAGTTACTCACTCTGGGCAGAGTGTCCAGACTGTTTACTCAAGAAGGTGTACCGATACTTCATCATGAAGTTACTGAAGTAAAAAGGAAAGCATAGTAAAATACTCCTGAAAGCAGTTACTACCCAACTCTTCTCCTGTGCTTATTGAAGAGCCCCAAACCTGGAGCCAGAACTCCACCTCTTCCCGTCTTGAGAGAAGCCGTGTCTTAGTTAAGTTAGTACTTCCAGAAACGTAACATGCCTGTTCTCAGACTTCAGGAGGAATCTTCAATACCTTGAATGTAAATTTGGTATCACAAAGCCATGTTACCAAGCAGAAACACCCTCACACCTCTGTTAACCCCGTCGCCGGTTCAAGCATTCCCTTCCTGACATTTGGGAACAAAAGCCAATCCTGATTTATGTCTGGCACTATCTGCTCTAAGTTGACCTTCCTGTGCCTTGAGGAGCCTGTACTCTCCAGCTTCCTACCAAGTACGTGCCTGTCTGGGAGTTCTTTCCACACAAGTGGTTTTCAATGAGCCTGCTGACTTCAGCATCCTTCATCTGACTAGGTGCCGCTTCGGCCCGCGGAGCCCTGCGGTGCTGGCAGGTGAATTTGCCTCTGTCGTCACCAACGCTCTGAACTCCTGACGGGGAGGGGGGAGGAAAAATTATCAAGAGCAAGAAGGCGGCGCTAAACGAGACGATGGAAATGTTCAAATCTCTGTCCTAACTGTCCTCTTTTTTAAAAAAAACTACCTTTAATGAACATAATTTGTACCTTAATGCTGACTTTGAGGCCGAAGCAAAGAGTTTGATGAAGTTGGCAGAAAGGACTAAGAAGGAGAGGATGTCATCCGTTAGCAGCGAGTAGAAACTTATGTAGCTCTACGGTTTGGTAATATGTCATTCAGCTGTGAAATATCAGCAAAATCAAGAAAATAAATGCATGTTTGAGAGAACAGAGGAGAGTTTCTTCTTTACCTGTCTGCTGTTGTTTTTTGGGGAGGGTTAGTACAGTTTTTCAACTTGTACTTTTGTGGTATTTTGTTTTGGAGTGTAGTTCCAACAACAACAAAAACCAAATAAATAGTTTGATATTTTATACAAATATATAAGCATTTATTTATTTTTTTTACATGCAACTCCTCCTGACTCTTTTTTGTCAAGAACAATAGGACAAAATGAGCTTCTTATTTTCTTTATGCATCACTTCCTAAACTTTAGTAATGCCGTCTGTGAATCTGGATAAGGATCGTTAATCCGCGAGGTATCGCATTTCACTAGAGGCCTCACCGGTGACTGTACGATGAAAGATTTCGGGATTACAGTCTTTTGAAGTTTATACAGACAGGCGTTAATCCCAAGTGTTCGTTCAGAAACTCCAAGCGGCCACTCTGGAAAAAACCTGGACATACCAAAAGAAAAACCTCTTCAGAAAAGTCACTTTTTCTGATGTTATTAGTCAATTTAAACTAGAAACAGTTCACATTTCTATTTCAGGAGTCTTCATATCCAGTCCTGCAACTTTTGGATGTCTTTGCTTCAACACGCCTGAAGCAACGAGTCAAATAAGGAGGTCAGTAGCATAAGTTAGTAACTTAGCATTATTATTATTTTTTTTCCAGTGTTTTTGTTCAAGATACAAACAAAAACAAAGGAATGTTTATCATGAATCACTATAAAACTGAAATGAAGCAACACACCGTTTGTCCTGGTTTGTGCTCCATCAGGGAGATGCAGTGAAAGCAGAAGGTTTTATTATTTCATTCCTCCTCCTAATTTCTTTTTATTCATTTCAGAGAGGAATCGCAGTAATATAAATTACGACTGTAAAACACCGGGTTGTAATCCCGACATCTCCTCTGCGTCTGTCTTGTCTTTCCCAAACTAAAAGAGCCAACACTGAAGTTGTTTTTTTTTTAGCAAAATCCATCAAGTTTTTTTTTTTTTTTTTTCCATTGTTACACCGTAACGTAGAGACTCTACATAAGTCACAAAGTGTAACTGCTGTGGTGTAATTGTTGGTTATAACATCCTGGCTTTTTAATTTCATGATTTTAACTCCTCCCCGTTTGAAAGGAGTTTAGAAAAACCTTTGTTTTTCGATACAAATCGTTCCATTCGCGTCCAACTTCTTCATCTGCTCTTGCGCAACGAGCCAGAGGCGGGATGATTTAACTTTTGTCATATTTCACTGCCAGCACAACAAGAATCCCTTTCAGATAAAAAAAAAAGAAAAGAAAAGAAAAGAAGACGAAGAAGAAGAAGAAGAAGAAAGAGTCGGGATGGTGACAAACTGGCTGGAAAGCCAAACAGGGAGTAATGGGAGCAGGCCGCTTTGTGACAAGGGGTCCAGTGTTGGCCTTTGATGCTGAGTGTAGCCGTTGAAAGGTGTCCACTTTCAAGCTCTAATCGCCGACTTCAAGTGCGCTGAAAAGAGCCGTAAGGTGTTCAGAGGCAGGTCTTTTAAGTGAAGGCCATCTCTATTACAGGTGGTTAGCCGGAGGAATGTACTGCGACTCACAGGACCAGGCTTTCCCATAAGGAGAGGGAAAAAATCACAAAACACATCTAACAATTTGATAATGTCCCTTAGAGTCTAACAATGTTAAATCCGTGATGGGATTGTTCTGCAGACTCAAATGAAGCTTTTGCAAAAAGATCCCCACCAACAAATAGAGGGAGATAGAACCATTAAAATAATAAAAACAATTAAAAATAATTCACTTGATGCTTTCTGTTCACCCTGACTGGCTGATGGATTTGGCTATAATTCTGTTATTAGTTCGTCGTGGTCTGCAAATCGCTCAATAAGGTCAATCTCTTTCAGCGGCGGGATAACTCGAGCCACATTTCCTCAAAGCCGCCAGCGCCGTGGCGGCAGGGCGAGGAAACGAACGCGAGTTGTTGCACAGGACAAAGAGATCCTCTTAGACTCCATGTTGTCAATCCAATAAAACTTCACGCTGTTGATTTTCCAGTTTGCCAGCCAGAGAAAATAATATTAGGGACTGAGACAGAGCAGAGGCATCGATTAGATGTTTTGTATAGGTTTACCTGATGTAAAGTTGTGATTAAAACATTAAAACGAATAACCCCGATCACCCGTTCGACATTTTTGTGCGACTTTATGCCGAACATGAAGGTAGTTAACGAATCTGAAGTGTGAGGGAGAGGATACCTGGCAATTCAATTCACTTTTCCAAATGAGTAAAAATATGAATTTGTATCGATCTCAGTAACTTTGATTATACCATATCAAAAGAAAACAGTGCAACCAATTGTCTTTAGAAGACACTTGACGCCTAAGGAACTTTTGAGACAAAAATCAGCAGACAAGTCAGGAAGAAAACGTTACGGAGAGATTTATATCGCGGCATTATTCCATGCTTTGGAGGGCGACACACATGGAAAACTAAAAAGACACGGCCATTCACCTAAGCAGACAGGTGGAGCAACTTGTTGACATGGCAACTGCTAATAGTATAAGTCCACAAACGAGCCCTTTGTCAGAAAGGTGGCGAGAAGAAAGCCGTTGTTAAACTAGAGCCATCAGTAGTTCCACGCAGCGTTTGCAACAACGGCAAACATTTGGGAAGATCAGCTCTGGTCAGATGGTGCTTAAAACAGGACGATCGTGAAAGAATGAACATGGCCAGAGCTACAACTCCAAAATGAGTCCTCGTGGATTAAGGTCTTTTTCATGTTTCATTGGTTTACCTCACCTGAACTAAACAAATATGTGACTAGAAGCTCTGGGGAAAACTCAGTGACAACCATTTGAGTCTGCTGTGTTGGAGCAGCGATCCATTTAAAACATGATGGGATCTTAATGACTAATGTTGGACGCTCCTTTGTTACAATAAGGAAAATGGTAGCGCGTTATTATGGCCTAGTCAAAGTTGAGACCAAAATCAAATTGAGAGTCCGACTCGAAATATGATGTTCGCAGAAGCTCTGCCTTCGATCTGGCTGAACTAAATGATGTTCAAAATAATAAGAAAGTCCATTGGTTATCAAATGCACAACCTATGGAAAACAAACGCAATCGCAGAAAAATGCAAATCCACAAATTATTGACTGAGAGGGCTGAACAGACGCAAGCCTCACATTTCATGCTTTTCAATAATACAAAAACCATTTCTCCCTTTTCTTCCGCTCAACAATTTGTGTTGGAAGATCCAATAAAATCCCAATGAAACACATAAAAGGGCTTTGGTTATAATGTGACAAAATGTGGGAAAGTTTGAGGGTAATAAAGGCACTGAAATTAATCTCTTCCTAATCAAAATACCTCGTATTTCGCCAAATAACCCAGCTATTAATGCGTGCCTCCCTGTAACGCTGTGGAGCGGCTCCAGAACCGCCTCCAAGAGCGGGCGGCGCACTGAGAGAATGCAAAGCAGTTGTGGTCCGCTGGTCTCTCTCTTTCTCTCTTTCTCCACAAAAAAAAAATAAGAGAAAAATTCATCTCTAAGAGTCCAGAACTAAGCCTGGATCTCCAAAAACGGGAAGAGGTTTTCACTCCTTAGCTTCACTGTGATGACGATGATGTTCCCAACATCAGCAGACACAACAGGAAGACCTTAATGAAGGACTGTGCTCTATAACTTCGTACGCCAAAGGGTCTACGATCTGCACAAACGCGGCTACAGAAACCTGAGTGCATCTCCGGCCGTGAGCCACCGAAGATTAATATGTCAAAACAACCGGGAATGCAGTCTACGCCTCTCGAAAAATGTGGGGCGCTTGTAGAAAATGTTCATTTAATTTCTCCTGATTGCACCCGCGCTACGCTGCAGCCCTGCAGCTGCTGCGGCTTACGCAGTTTCCTATGATGACACGCGAGAGTATTCGCCGACCTTTTTTCCACAACCGCAAACTTCCATGTATTTTAATGGGATTTTTAGACCAACACAAACGTAGCGCATCGCTGGGAAGTGGAAGGAAAAAAAAAAAAAAAAAAAAAGACGAAGCAAGATTTTCACAATCCGTTTCCGAATGATAATTACGAGAAAACATAAAAAAAACAAAATAATAAATTTTCATACCTCAAACGCAAACGGTTGCAGAGAGAAACAGCACTAATCATTTAAACGACCACATGAGGTATTTGTAACAAAGCGCTGATAAATATTAGAATAAAATGGACATTATGAACTCAGGGTGGTTTATAAATGACTTCCTGGCAGAAAACCTGGTGAATGACTTATGGGAAATTTGGAAAATAAATACGCTTAAAATCATCGAAATAAACACAACAATTAGGAAATGTGGAATCAAAACCAGCAGACGCACTAAGCAATAATAAGTAGACTAAACATTTCCTGTTTTATGTCGGTGAGGATCATTAAAATTACCTCTATTTGCACGGCAAGATCCTGACGCAACAACAGAGTTAAATGGAGAATGTATTTTAAAGCAATGCCTGAAACACTCTGGATTTTCTTTTCTTTCTTTCCATGACGTCAAACAGTGAAGCAAACAAATCAGTCAAGATATCAGGAGGAGAACTCCACAAGTCTGGTTCATCCCGGAGTACCAGTTTCAGATCCCTGTGAATCCGTTTTAAATCATTTTAAATAATTAGAACTCCAAACGTCCAGCTGTAATATTGATAATGGATGCGTTTCAAATTATGTGAATCAACCCTAAAACCAAAGCAAAACACCTTCCGGATAGTTCACAGCAAAATGAGACTTGTGCCGACGTCGGCTGAAAGGTCGCTCATGGTACGGAAAATGTTTGATCGAAAACCAGCATGAAGACGGAGAGACTTCAGCTTGTAAATGC
Organism: Gambusia affinis; assembly: GCF_019740435.1. NCBI lineage: Eukaryota > Metazoa > Chordata > Actinopteri > Cyprinodontiformes > Poeciliidae > Gambusia > Gambusia affinis. The sequence goes on along the minus strand of NC_057875.1, from coordinate 22,668,496 downwards.
AAAAGCTTTAAATTTTGGAAGCCATGAAACTAAAGTGGAAGTGCTTTGACATAATGACGGATTCTTTGGGGGGGGGATGGTGAATTCACAACCCCGAGAACACGGTCCACGTTGTGAAGTACACACTGAAAAACAAAAACAAAAAACGTCTCCAATTTAAAACCTCGGCAGCTGTGGTTTCCCCAGAAATTTATCATAAAAATACGTTAAAATTCAGTAAGTATTGTTGGAATTTTTGTACATTTAAATGATAAAATTACAGAAGTTTATTGTATTTATACAGTAAAATTCAATGTATACTGACTTTAACCATATAAATGCAATAAAATTCTGGAATCTTATCATTTAAATACGCTACAATTCCAATTAAATTTACCAAATTTGAACGTATTTATACGATAAAATTGTGGTGTGATTTAATGTTAGACAGTGAGATAAAACTATCTGTATACGTGTATTTCAGATGGGTATTTATCAAAGGTAAAGAAGAAAACAACTAAACTAAAAACATAAAAATCAACACTTGTGACCCCAAATGTTTAATAAAAACTAAATGACATGTCAACGCCTGATCTCTGACTAATCACCGCATTTTAAATTGAACTCTAAATGTCTTCTTAAGGCACCAGGACACAACCAGCAGGAAGAGCAGCAGCCTTTACCCAAACGGGAAACTTAAATTACTGAGTGGGTCATTTATACTTTTGCTAAATGCACAAAAGGGAGGAAAAAACCCCCCACAAACAATACATCTGAATATATAAGATGCTCCAGACCAAAAAGCAGGTGAAGGGGGAGTGCAGTTAGCCTGCTGATGCTAACTCTAACCTGGTTCGTTTGTCAAGAAAGCTAAAGTTAATTAACTAGCCCTAAAGAGAAAACCAACTGAATTATATGCACCGTCAAACCAACAGGATAGCCACAAAAAAAAAAAAAAAACATATTACATGGAAATCTGAAATACAAATAATGCGGACAACAAAATCACACTTACACATTTTACTACTTCCCAGCTCTAAGCCTACATTCCTGTACGCTTTGCACCTTCTTCCCTCACAGAGCGGCCAGGAACGGACACAACCAATTTAACTCGATTAACAACAGATGTGTCCGTCTAATTCCGGCTCAGCGTGACTCGTCTGCAATAACACCGTTAGCCGCCCCCTCATTTGAGATATCATTTTTCAACCGAACAATTTCTCCATTAGGACGTCTCTGTGTGTGTGCGTGCGTGTGTGTGTGTGTGTGTGTGTGTAGCTTTTCCAGGACGCCGCCGCTGGCCCGCCGGCGAAAGGCGGCGGCGCGCTGGAAACGCCAACAGGAGCAGAAACTCCGTCAACAGAAAGCAGAGCTGACTGAGGCCGGATCAAATCGGCAGTACGGGACGCTTTTGGTGAAAGGAGAAAAAAAAAAAAGAGTCAAAAATGATTGGGTGTTGCTGGTTTAAGTTTTAAGCTGCGTGATGCGCGCAGCTTGGGGTTTGGCACCTTTAAAGACACATGTCATTGGGTTCAGCGGGCTGGGGACTGGTACCAAATGTTTCAGATACTTCATAAAATCAAGACAATATGATGGCATGCATTATGCAGCTTTTTCTCTCTCTCTCTGTGTAAATAAGACAAGCGCATTTCAATTTTCAGACTACATTATTGGTAGCTAAAGCGGTTCAGTCAATAGCCAGCTTTGCAAAAGTATTCATACCACATAACAACCACAAGCTGCAGTTTTTCTTTATTGTACGTTTGTGTGATACAACAACGACGTTGTGTGTCCTTGTAAAGTAGGACAGAATGTCATATATTATATATTTTTAAAGGCTAAAAACTGAAAAGTGTGGCCTACATTCGTCCAAAATCATGTGAACAGTAAGAGAAACTCCCACCTGCCTGTTTTGACCTCAAGCAGCATCCCCAACTAGATATAAATATGAGGAGAAATTTAACCCTTTATGTCCTAAACTTCAAATCTCCACATGGATATTTTTGCATATTTAAACTGTACGCAGTTCTTTAAATTTCCTGTGAGGAAATATATATTTGACCATTTGTCTATAACAGCTGGAACTGTCAATATCTAGCGAGTTATTTTCGCCATTTTCCGACACTCCCTGCTACGGCGGGGATGAAATTACCGTAATAATCCGATATTGGCTGGACGTCTTTCCTTTCAGGAACCGTTGGGATTTTTCAGTGTAGCGGAGTTCCGCTACTGCAAATTTGGCTGGATCGTCGCCGCTACATTTACGACTTATAGGGTTCAAGCAGAGTTAGGTCATAAAGCAATTTCCCAAACTTTAAGCAACCCGCAGAGCTCCGTTCAATTAATCAGCTCAAAATGGAAACCCTGCGGCACAACCTCAAACCTACCGAGGCAAGAAAAATGGATTTGTACTGCACGTTTCAGCAGTGGGCGACTCAAGATGCTTTACATGCTGCAAACATAAAACAACAAGCATATTTTATCAAATGATATCATCGCAATCATCAAAAATCGTAAAATACTGGGGTAAAGACCATAAAAAATTTATGTATACTCCAGTTATTATTTATTGTTCGGGATTAGTGAAGTATAAAAACTAACTGCTGCTTCTCCATGTTTGGATCCGGCTCTGAGTGTGCCGAGTAGACTCGACCCAGAAGATCCGAGCGGTCTGGAAAGTTGGTGTAACGACAACAGATATTTAATGTATTTCAGTGCCAAGCCATTCAGATTTATGGACCAGCAAAAGCCTAAAAAAAAAATATAAAAAAAACATCTATTCAAGGAGCCAGTGCAAGGTCTTCAGAACTGGGCCCATGTGTTCTGTCTTCCTGGTTTCAGAGAGAATGTGAGCAGCGGCGGTGGATTTCTTTTTTTTTTTCTTGGGACCTGTGAGGGCGCTATAGCAATCAATGGAAGTAAAGATAAACGCACGTATAAGTTTCTCCAGATCCTGCTGTTAAGTTATTCCTTTAAACCTGGAAATGTTCTCCAGGTGTCGGAAGGCCGACTTTGTAACTGTCTTTATGTGTCTCTGAATGTTCAGGAGTGAATCATCTGCTCGGTGCTTGAATAGGTTCATAGATTCTTAGTGACATTGCAGTGAACGGCTGGACAACATCTGCGTAGCTATGGTAACTACTCGTGTTACGTGTTGTTTCCTGAGCTAGCTGGAGGATGTAAATAGTAAATAAGAGGTGCGAGATCAAACAGGGGTATATTGAAATCTTTTTGCCCAGATTTATTACACTGCCTCTCCTTCTTCACAAATCTAAATTGATCCCATTTCTGAATAAGATTAAGCTTCCTCAGGAAAGAAGCCAGGTGTCCCCAAAATTTAATTCCTCTGTAAAAATAAATGTCAGCGCTCCAAATGGTCAGCCCTATACGTGCGTCAACACACGCACACACACACTGTGCCCTTTTCCCTGCGGTGAAAGAACTCAGACTGACCTACTCGAAGCTCCTGACCGAAGACCGTCCTCTCTCCGAGCGCCGAACAGTTCCAGCGTCCATACCGGAACTGGTACTGGCACTCATTGATGCCCATTTGGGCGCCTTCGCCCACAACAATGATGGCGTCTGGGCGGCTCTGGCAGATGGCCCGCTGGCGAGGTGCCAGCCCCGGAATCTTGTTGCAGATGATGTTGGCACCCAGAGCCACAACCGAGGACAGGGCCCTGCCGGAGTAAGAGAAACACACACATGAAACAGACGCACAAACAGAGGCTGGTGCATAAACCTTGAAGACATGCTTACACCTCTAGTAAATATCTGTAAATAACATTGAAATACGTTCATCTTTCATCATAGAAGTGTAATTTGACACACTAAATTTATTCTAGAAGCAAAGAGAGATTACAGGATTTATGTTTGATAGATGTGCAAGAAGGTCGACCCACTTTTATGTTTATTTGAGAAAACGTATCAGACCAAAAGACCTCCTAAAAAACCCAATGCTAACTCAATTCCAGCTCTGTCCCTCTTTCAAACGTCTTCTTGTCTTAAGGGGGAAGAAGTAGAGATTTCCCAGCCACATAGAATCAATTTATAGCACAATCAAGTAACTATGTTACATCTGGCTGTTATTAATAAAATGCTGAATATGTGAAATATGACTCAATAGAACACTAGCTTTTGTCATTTAACACCTTAAAATTGGGTTACTGTCTCTTTAAAAACTCCTGCTCCTCCTCTTTCTGAAGCTCCGCCTTCGCCTCTGCCATCACAACATGGCTCCCCTTTAACAATGTTTTAACAGCAATGCGATGAGAAGGAGATCAGCAAATGCACAGTTCCTCCTAATTCCTGCTGGCTAGTCTGAAGGAGCGGAGGGGTAAAGTTGTAGGAGAAGGCTGGTCTGTGATGCTGAAGCTCAAAAACTGGAGCTCTGACCTGGAGCTTCGTCCTCAAAGAGGCGGAGCTAGGTCCACCCAGGCGTTCTGTCCAGCTGAGTGGTTGCCATGGGAGATTAAAGGATTTCTCAAACATGCATGAAAGAATCAAGACAACACTCCAGATATGCTTATGATGAGGGGATAAGATAATAACATGATGTAAAGCTCAAAAAGAAGGTGAAAGTTGCAAAACAAAACCTTTAAACGGTTCCAGTTTGATGAGTTTCCAGCTTCCTTTGGGAGAAACACTGGCCCACAGCATCACACATTCTCCGTACGTAGCACATGAGATGCTTTTACACCCCCCCACCCCCCAGCCCTTTGTTTCACACAAAACCCACATAAAACTGCTAAGGGAGATGGAAACTTACAGAAAGTACCCGGAAAAAAAGAAAGAAAAAAGTAGGATGCCGGTTCGACTACTGACAGCAGTGAGTGCTGGCTCGGATGGTGGGAGTCTGAGTAATGAGTTTGGGGTTTTATGCTAATTGTTTGGTACCATAGCACTGTGAAGGGCTTCCAGGCTCTTATGGAAACACATTGTACTCCATTGTGGTTTCTCTCGGTGTGGAAGCACTGTCCCTCTTTCAAACAAATGTCACACAAAGTAATACGTCTCAGGCTTTGCTTAATTACATGTTTGAGGCGGACTCCTGAGGTAACGTGCCACCCTCACTGTTCACAGGAGACTGTTTTATCTTCAGCCACATCCCCATAATTAATTTGTAATGAGTACATAAAACAAAACAAAATGAAACAAAAAAAAAAAGAAGAAAGTTTTCAACACAAATCGCCGTAATTCAAGGTTATTACGCGCTTGAGAAAATGACACACACCTTCTCCTCCTCTTGTTCTACCCAGAGACAACACGCATCCAGTGATTTGCTGTGAATACACAGAAAACACATTTAAAAGGTGGGCTGGTTCTGCCGCTGCGGAAGCCAAAGCGGATTGGTGCCAAAAACAAAGTGCCGACTCCCTCCAGTGCTCTGTTTGCTGCCATCAAGACCATGTAGATACGTACTTTTTTTTTTTAAACATGTTGAGGACGGGCAGCCAGAAATGAGCTTGGGGGAACACTGCTCCTTTTGAAATACGACGTTGACCTCGAAAAGGATTAACCGCAAGACAGGGCGAACGAACTCAGGCGAGTTGTGTGTCAGCGAAAAACGGGATGGCGGAGCGTGAGGAAGGAGAGTCGGATGGGAGGGGGTTAGAGGAAGAATGGGTGAGGAGGAACAATGCTGAAGAATTATAGTCTCTTGGATTTAGATTGGAGTTTACAGAGCTTCTGGGAGAAGACCACAGGCTGAGAACTAATATATTTTTATTTGGTAAAAGTCACTCCCAGATAATCTCATCTGGACAAGTACCTTTGCTCCACCTCACAAAAAAACAAAATACTTTTACATTTTAGGCACGTGCAAACTCCCGCAAATTTTTAGACTATTGGAGCGCGATCGGCTCGCTTTGATCGAGGACAAAACGTTTAAGTTTTCAGTCAATGCGGTTCGCCGTCATACCGCCATGGCAGACCTTTGAAAAATCTTTTCCCCTCCTTGCCTGTGGTGGCGCTGCACCAAGAACCGTGGAAGGGAATGACACAAAGACCTCCGAAGACGACATGAACCCAACTTGGCATCTCACTTTAGTGGTTGTTGGATTTCTCTCTCTTGAGGCACATCTTCTGCTTGCACTTGATGCATTTAATTCCTTTTCATTGTATTTACCCAGAATGCTCTGCGCTACAGTGCACTTCCTGGTTTTGGAGTGGTCTCCGGTCCGCTTGGCGTTCACATATGCATTCAAACCACACTAGAGTTCACCACAATCAAACCGACAGCGAGCGTTTTAGGCACACCAGAGTTCAATGTGTTGGTTCGCATCAGAGTTCGATTACGCATTCACACCTCCCCAAACGAACATCACTTTCTAGACAAATGAACTAAAGTCTTATAAAAGTGGACCAAACAGATGAGACTAAGGTTACGAACGCAATCTTAGTCTCACACTAAGAGACTAAGATTACACTAAGAACAGTAACATGAAGAACATGTTACTGTTCTTCATGTTACAGCAACATGAAGAACTTTTTCACATGTTCTTCATTTGGGTTTTATGTGATAGATAAACACAAACTAGTGGAAAATTGTAGTGGAAGGAAAATATAAATATAAATATATATGAAATGTATAGGAATCTGACAAAATTGTGGCGCATCTTTACATTTGTACCCTCTTTCCTTTGATGCTTCTAATTAGAATATAGTCCAACGAAATGCCAAGTCACACATTTAGTGAATCAAGTTCCCAAGAGACAAATGTAATAAAAAATTAAGAAACTGCTTTTGTCATCTGAGATTGAGATATACGTTTTTGACCATGTTCAGAAGAAGACTTGCACTGCGCATGACCCTGAATGCACCATGGAACAACATTGGTGGCAGCATCATGCTGAAGTAACGCTGGATTTCCTGGCAGAGTAAATGGGCTGGAATAAAAAAGCATGACACACTCTTCATATTTCTCTTTTTTTTTCTTTTTATCTTTTTTACTTAACTTTATAAAACCATGTGTTGCATAATTTTCCCTCTACTTCCAAGAAAACACATCAGAGTTTGATGTAGTAACGTGCAAAGCCTTTAAAAATGATGTTTCTCAGTGACTCCTGGCATATTTTCCAAACCTTTCTCTGCTTGTTGCAGCCAAATATCGCTATAGGGGATATTTAATGCAGTTGCAGCAAAAAAAAGTAAAAAATAACATGTTACATCAAGGAGAGAATACAAAGCCTTAAGGCGGAGGCCGGCCGGGAACAAGACGTTCGTCAGGTACACAGCAAACACTGCAGCCGGCTGCTGCTTTCAGGCCTTCTTTGCTCTCGCTGCCGTAAAGCGATTTGAACTCCTCTGACCTTTTTTGACCCCCCAGCCGAATACGTGGTTGTTCTTAGCAACGGTGATGTCCCGTCTGCACAAGCTAAATGGGGCGGACTCGTTAAGTAACAGCAATCTACAACTGGAGAACGAGGTTACCGGCGTAACGGACGCCAACGTTGCCAACGCCGCTATGCGCTCCAGATCCTTTCATTTCTTTTAGTGTTTACGTTTCTCTGCCGAAAGCCCACGCAGCCGTTTCACTGGCTTCCTTCTCTCGAGCGGTCTCCCTCACTCTGAAACACACAGAGCTCCAGCACCGTCCCAAACCCTCGAACACCAAACAGGGAATTCCAGAGCTAAGCTTTTAAATCCCCGCATCATCGCGGCGCACAAATGCGATTCTGTTTGCTTTAGCCCTGTTCTCTGTTTGTGCCAGCAGCGGCTCGGCTCGCCTCGGCTCGGCGGGCCCTGGGGTGGGGACGGCTCGTCTCCCACGAGACAGGAAAACCGACGACCGAAAAGTGTCACGAAGTTGCGCCCGGGCAGTTCGGCAGCCGCTGAAATGATTGAGTACCGGCGAGGCATCGGCCTTTCTGCAGCATTACCCAACGTCAGTGGTTTAAAAGAAGAAGAGGGGGAAAAAAAAAAAAAAAAAAAGCTTGAAGGTTTTATTACTAAGCAGGGTGGCCTGAAAAGAAACCATACCCTCATGGCATACAGCGTGCTTCCAGCCACCCACTCCATCACATGAAACACTATGAAGCTGACTGAAACGCTGCTAAGCTCCGGGGGCATGCATCTTCCGCTGAGGAATGCACTTACCAAAACGCCGGAGACACAACCGAGTCAAGTGAATGAAAGCGGGGAATTGCTGTTGTGTTAGCGCCGAGAGCACGCCGTTTCCTCTCTGGCTGCTCATTTACAAACTGCGTGATTATATAACGGGCGCAGCGCTGCCCGCTTCAAAAATGTCAAACAGAAGCCCCCCACTGCTGATCATAAACCTCAGAACAAACAGTGACACGGCACTGCCCCTTCCCAACCTGTTGCTGCGCAGCAGAAAGCTACGCTTGTAGCGAATATGTCACACCCTACAAAGTGTAAAACACTCTAACAGTTGTAGGTCATCCTATGGACTTATTTACATTAATCTCACTTAATTTTCTTTTGGGTCAGTGATGACAACTTACTTTTTCTATTCTGAATTAACTTAAAAGTTACACATTTTTAACCTAAAGTAAATTTTTACTTTAACTTTACTTGAAACAATGAACTTCTATGCCGTGTTTGTATCCGACGGCTGATGTCATGGCGCCAGCTTCACCAGGGACAGAACCTGGACCGACCAGGGTGCAGTGGTACCGCAGGGGTTTAACATGAGAAGGCCTTAGTCGCTGGTTCGATTCCCAGCCTGATGACCTTTGCTGCATGTTTCCCCCCCTCTTTCATTACCCGCTTTCCTGTCTCTCTCCTCTCAAGTAAAGGCTGCCTGAACCAAAAAACACTTTTCGGCCCATTACTTTACTTCTTTATTTGACGTAAATGAAATGATTTGAGTAAGACTGTCCTAAATTTGTCGAGTTAAACAAACGTAGCCCTTTATATGCTAAATTTAAAATCACCGCCTGGATATTTTTTTTGCTTATTTTAACTGCACACAGTTCTAGTTCCAGTAAATATATATTTTTTTTTTCTTCTCCCCTCCAGTGGGTTTTTTGTGTCCCTTATTTGACAGTAGGTTGACAGGAAAGGGGGGAAGACATGCGGTGAATGTCAACGGGTCCGGGAATCGAACCTGTGACGGCGACTCAAGGCCTCCAAACGTGGGTTGCGCTATCCCCTACGCCACCACAACACGCCCGAGTGAATATATTTGCCCATTTATCCATAACAACTGGAACTTTCAATATGTAGCTGTTATTTTTACCGTCTGTTAATAGTGTCCCTCTCAGATTAATTTCACTCCCTGGTATGGTGGGGAGTGGGGAATATTGGGTTATTGCGGTGAAATTACCGTAATAACCCAATATTACCTGGAAAGCGCAACGTCTCCCCTTTCAGAAACCGTTGGAATTTTTCAGACAGCGCTACGTGTGGCGGAATTGCAGTACTGCAAATTTGGCTGGATCGCCGGCGCTCCATTCAGTCTGGACAGGTTAAGAAATTAAGTTGGATAAACTTAATTGAATTACTTGTCACCAATTGAAGCAATTCAACTAAAGCTGGTTCAACTATTTTCTTTTTCCAGTCCACATGCAGCAAAATCTATAAGTAGTGAATAAATGCAGCGTAGAAACACAAAAACCTTACTAAATATTTTTTGGTCTAGTTTCTAGTGCAAATGTCTCCATGCATTTGAAATTAGACAAAACTAACTTGCAAGTAACTTCTCAACAAAATACAGGAGCTTGTTTTGCATCAATAATTCCTCAATACTGATAAAAATAAAAAGTTCCTCAGGCAGGTTATTTCACTTTTAACAAGATATGTTTATCATGTTATGAGAGAAATAATCCACCAGTGGAACCAGTACATTTTCATCATTGTTGACTTAAAATGAGCTCGTATGTTTTGTTATTTGTTCAGCTTGTTGAGATGTTTGCACTAGAAGCTTGACCAGAAACACTTGGTCAAGATTTTGTGTTTTTTTGCAGTGTGTTAGAAACTTAGAGAATGTAATATTATTTTAGCAGCAGGACGACTAAAGGTTGTCTTCCTTTTACTTTATGTAAAAGTTGCTTTTTACATAAAGCATCATTTTCTTTTTCCCTTTCTCCTAATCGCATTGTTTCTTCCTCGGGGAGGGGGGGGCCATCTTTCATCTTTCAGAGACAGTCTCATGCGGGCCCCACGTCTGGCCAGAGAGCGTGTTGCATCTCAGCATGAGGCTCCAGCTGCAAGCTAGCGGGAGCCTTGAGGACGGGGTCTGAAAAGGTCAAGGGAGCATCCTGGGTCTGTTTCAGAGCAGCAGAAGGAACAGAAACTCTCTGAAATGTCTCATCATCTGCTTCGCTCCTGCTTGTTTCTCTGTGTTTCCTATACAACTGTTTGCTGGCTATTCACGCTGCTCTAGATCCTGAACGTATTTGCCCGTTCAGTTTAAAAATTAAATAAGAGGGAAAAGGCTAAAAACGTACAGCATGCAGGATCCAAATGCTGGTCGTAGCAGCAACGTTCCTCCAGAAAGCGGAGACTTTGCTATTGCCTTGCTTGCCACAGGCATTTTAAACAAACTCTATGAAGGAACCCGTCAAAATACATTTCGCGAAGACGCGGGCATGTTGCTTTTAACCCTTATTGAAACGGCTGGTTAAAAGATTTGGGCATAAATTATGCTGAGAGAATTAAAACAGACACTGTTCTGAGAGGCTTTGATGTGCAAGCCATCCCTATTCATAGTAGTGGAAACCACATCTATTTTGGACTCAGGTTTGGGGTCTCTGGGCAGCAAAAAGAGAGAAGAGCAGGGATGGAGTGGATGAGGAATTATTTTTGGAAAAAGCCAGCGTTCTGGTTCAGACAAACGAGGAAGGAAAATACGCCTGTAGCGCAATCGGTGTGTCGAAAACCGCAACGTTTAATGGTTATGTCACCGCGTCTAGGCGATCCAGCAACAATGCAGCCCTGGTGTTGGCGCTACGGCGAACCGCGGCTGCGCACTGCAGCTGGCTGATACTGCAGCTGGCTGATACTGCAGCATCTGATTCTGCTCTTTCAAAAAACAAACAAACCAACAACAAAAAAAAAGACAAAAAAAAGCCCCTGTTGTTTAAGTTCAGTTCTTTTAATAGTCTGGATGGGATTCGATCACCTCCAGTTCAGCGTCAAGAGGGAACGAGATTATTTGAATGCTGAATTTAGATTCCTCAAAACCCGATTTGGGATTTTTTCCAAGACAAAATATTTAAAAAAGAACGCAAGCATAAAAGCTACAGTAACACATGAGAAGAGTATCAGATGGGCCAACGGGGGCGCTCGTCCTTTCATTCACATCCACTGTCTGGAGACGCCTCTGCATCAATCACTTGTTGACTGCAGGTCAAAAGGACGCAGGATCTAATTCTAACACACACACACACACACCAACAACAAACCGAAGGTGATGTGACAACACACAAACAAACGCACACATTCCATTTTTTCCCTCAGAAAGAAAGTAAAATCTGAAAATCCACATCTGAAATGTCTAGAACACCTCTGCCACTCAGTGGCCGAAATGAACCCGAAAACAAGTTTCTGGGGAAAAAAAATAAAATAAATAAAAAGAGAGAGCATATGATCAAAATGATGTTGGCTGGAACATGCAAAAAAACAACAAAACATGTGAGGCGGCGACCGATTAATCAACAACAATCCGTTACGCGCGGACATGACGCCGCGTTCAAGTGTAACTAATCAGCCCACGTGAATGGCTTTCCTGACGATGTGCACTGTGAGTCGAATCCCCCAACTTCATTTTACAATTAAAAAAACGACTAGCAGAAGAAGAAGAACAAGAAGAAGAAAAAGAAGAAGCATTGTGGTTGGCACTGAACAAACAGCTCGTTGCGCATTACGCGCTCTCAAAAAAAAAAAACCTTTAACTTTATCTCCAGCGAGAAACGTTCCTGTCTCTTCAGATGTATTTACTAAGTGGGATTACAAAAGATGTGAAATGCGGTGTGGATGAGGGTGTGGAGGAGCCGCGGAGCGGGCAGGCTCCGGAGCTAATTAAGGAGCTGTTGGGTTAATTGGCTCTGACTTACAGGTAGCTTCCGCTCGTCAGGATCAGGAAGATCTGCGGGTAGTAGACTGACAGCAGTACACTGCGCGACGAGATGATGATCATGATGACATTGAGCGAATGGCCGCGCTCGGACAGGAGTGAGACGACGCCGATACAAGTAGGCAAAATAATAAAAAATAAAAATATATATATTCCCGCTTTTATGTCCGCTCGAGAGAGAGAAAGAGAGAGAAACAGAGAGACACCGGAGATTCTCCTTGCGCGGCGCTCCCTACGCAGCTCCGAGCTCCCAGCAGGGCCGTGTGTGCGCCGAGGTTGGCTCTGACATCTCTCAGCAGCCGAGGCTCTTTAACGCGCGCTGCTGTGGGCTCTCCGAGCCGAGCCGGAGCGATGATGGTTTTAGGGATTCTGCATGGCAGAAAAGTGCCTCTTCTGCGCTCTCATGAGGATCGCGGCTGCCATTGGGCAGGAGGAGACACTGCTATCCGCCCACTTTGCCACGGCGGGACAATGGGGTGACACTGATCCGATCCCCTCCACCCTTCGCCTCCCCCCCCCCCTCCCCACGCTGGATGTGAAGGAGGTTTTCATTCATGATCAGCCGCCATAACCACCATCGCCGCCGCCGCCGCTGCTACTCTAAACCCATCCGGCCAGAAATAAACAAACGCTGACGAAAAGCTGCGTGATAAATAAAAACAGTCCGAGCGCACACGTCTGTCTCTCTGACGCGACCTCTCTCTGATTCAACAAGTTGTTCCCATGGTAAATTGTTTTGGGTTTTTTTGGTCTTTTTTTTTTTTCTCACGCGGATTTAAGATTACAAATTAAAATCTAATCTCTTGCGCAGGCCGACATGCGTAATAAATTATCGGGATTATTATGAATTACATAATTTCTCACAAGAACAAGACGCATAATTAGATAAATTCAACATCCCTTCCCACTGTATTAGGATTGTCCTTATATAGTCGATATGATAAGCAAAAGAGAAATTTGGTGGTTGCCATGGTGTAACAACCTGAACCTTTTTTAGCTTATTTTAGCTATTTAGGGTTTAAAATAAACCTCACAGCATTTCAATAGACCTTTTAATGTACTTATTCCGTTTTAAACAGATGCACTGGGATTAATTCAACAGCTGAAGTACATAAATGCAAACTGACTCAAATTTTATATACTCGTTTTGAAGTGAAGTACAAATAAATCAGCAGTTTATACGATATGATGAACTTCTCAATCCCTCAGTTTTCCTTATTATAGATTTAAATCAAATCAAACAGTACTGAACATATAACACCGATAGAGTTTCAGCAGTTTTCCTTTAGAAAACACATTTTAATTGAACGTTGTACAAAGTTTGGGTTGCAGTTTGCCGCTTGTTTTCATTTTAATCTTAGTCAGCTGACTCTTAATGTTTTTTTTTCTTCTTTAATTGTTGTTTTTGTCTTTAAAAGTGCAACGTTTCTGACTCTTCTTTTTGTCTCGTTCCCGGAGTCTACTCTTTGTTTTTTTCTTTTTCTTTCCCGCTGGTTGCAGACAGCGAGGAGAAACCCTGAAACGTGGCCTCCGTTTCTGCTCAAGAAGATTGAGTCGCACTGGCCGTTTTTTTCCAGCCTTGTGTGACCTTTGACCTTGATTAAAATAAGACCTGGTTGGACTTCAGCTGCTTTCGGTGCCTTCATCTCTGTTTTATTTGTCGAGGGAAAACGTCAGCCATTTCCATCATGGGTTTTTATTATTTAGTAAAAAAATCAATTGGATGTCAGAAACCATGGCTAAGATTGGCTTAGTCTTCAAAACGAACACGGGTAAAAAATATTAGCTTGTGTACAGAATGTAGCTAACATATTTGTACACGTATCTGTACCTTTTCCTTGTGCTATTTCTGCCTTTTGGTTCAGTATTTTGACTTTCTGGTTGTAGTTTGTTCTTTTTGTCATCTGAGCGAATGCAGTATGTGCAAGGAATACTCTTAATGGAACTAAAATACCTTCTGAGTGTTTGTTTGTATTTACATGCACTTTGTTAAGTTGCAAAGGCAAACAGAGAGCCAAGCTCGAGTAAAGAGTAGGTGAAGCAAGACTTTGTCAAAGTCGAGCGCTTATTGAGCGAGCGTGTGAGGTTTAAACACACGCATAGCGAATTGTTGTTGCTTCACATAGAAGTATGCTCTTACGTCAGTCTCACTGCGTGCTCAGGTTAGAAACGCTCGTTGCAGTTTTTGAGCAAAACTACAGGAAAGGTCGGGGTTATGTGGTGCGGGTTGCAACACCCACACCCGGGAACGCAACTGGCACCAGAAGGCTGTCGGCTAAGGGGAGGAGTCGCTACTTTACGACAAACCGAGCCGCCATTTGTAAAATCTCACAGCAGCGACTGTTGTGAGATTGTGAGTCTGACAAAACGCCACAAACTGAGCAGAATGTTCAACGAAGCTTCCACGCCCCTCCGTTGTTGTGCTGCATGCAGATCCCATCGAGCTAATTTTCGTACGCTGGGGCCGCCCAACATGGCAACCCCACCCACCGGAGCTGTCACCTGTTTGTAACGGAGAGCAGAGTGGAGTTGAGCCCGGTCGGACCCTCTGCCAGGCGCTAGTGGAAAAGGGCCAAATGTGCTACTGTAGCCAGCTAGCTAATTCACTGTTTCTTCAAATAGGTTGCATGGTTTTCCACCATTTTAAAAAGAAATAAAAATAAAAATAGTTTCAGGCGAAAGCATAAGATGCTAGTGAAATAGTAGCAAACTCTCTTTTCTGACAAGGTGGCAAGTTATGGCTGGATGTACTGTTAGTTTGCATGATTACCTTAGGGATTAGAAGCTCAGCTTGCTAGCAAGTTTCAGTTTAACATTCAGGCTATTGCTGAGCTGGATACAAACTGATACTATTTATTTTAGCAATGCAGCATTGGAAGCTTTGACAGCCACAGTTAAGCTGTTCATTACCAAAACCTTCCGAGAGTTAGCGTTAGCACTGCTGCTAAACTAGCTACAGTAGGTTACAAAGTTTTATTATGCGTCTTCACTTGAATTGATACGGCATTTAAGTGCAGTAAAGTATGTAAAGTACATTTACTTACTGTTCTCTGTTGGACACTACAATGGAAGGGAAGAATGACTGACTGGACTCAACAACCATGTTTTTTAAATTATTTTCAAAGTGATGCAATATTGTTAGAATTTAACCGTTCACGTGTATTACATTTACA
This sequence comes from Gambusia affinis, assembly GCF_019740435.1. Classification (NCBI taxonomy): domain Eukaryota; kingdom Metazoa; phylum Chordata; class Actinopteri; order Cyprinodontiformes; family Poeciliidae; genus Gambusia; species Gambusia affinis. The sequence continues at coordinate 22,653,304 of NC_057875.1, read as the reverse complement.
AACTAATACACTTGAGTGAATCCATATGTATAATTCCCTCCAAATTCCCTTTTTACAGTGCAAAGTCTTAAAACTTGTCCTAAGAAAAAAGACAAGGCATCAACAATCTGTCTGCCTGCTTCTTATTCCTTGAATTAGATTTTCATGTATCCTGAAGATGACAGCTATGATTTTATGACAGTTCTAATCCGAAAGAGGACTCCATCCACATTTCAGCTGATATATCTATACAGATAAGAGGAATCTACTGCATAACATTATGAGCGCCCAGTGGAATCAGAGCAAGGAAATAAAACCCTGAAGATTTTGTCGCAGGGTTTTTTTTCTTGTCCTCTCTTTCTTTCCTTCGTTCTTTTGTTCTTTTGTGACTCTCACTCAACACCTGCACTGGAAGCAAAGAGGGTACCATGAAAGATTTTCAGCCGCAGTGAAAGGGTGGACGGAGTGAGCCAAGAGCTCCGGATTAGTAAACACCGAAGATGGGTTAGTTTTACCTCATAGTGGAGCTATTGTCATGCGATAGCCAGAGAAAGTTGGGAAGGGGCAGCCAGATGGCGAGCAGCGATAAAGTCAGGGTGGCACAGCAAAGCTTAACGCCACAGCGGGAAATGTTATGCTGGTGTCGTGCTGGTGTTTAACTAGCCCGAAGCTCACGCTGCCGTCTCTTGGATCCATACGTTCACTGGACCCGTTATGAATATAATCTGTTTGGCCGGAGGGAAAACCGTAAAAAAAACATTTGATTTCAGTTCCCAGCAGCGAGTGACAGACTTAAAAGGTGGCTTGTTATGAATGTTAAAACGTTGCATGAGTATTAGTAGATGAATAATAGATACCAGTCACGGTATCAGCACACGAGACCGTCTTGGGGTTTAACAACTGCCCTCCTCTACTGGTGCCACCGTTCATTAAGTTCTCTGGGCTTCACCAGATACTTTATGTCTCTGGGTTTTGTAAATGTGCAATCTACGCTTTTCTTTTCAAACAATACGACACGGCTCACTGCTGCCAAAAACTAAAGGGATGAATTGCAACAGATAGTTAAATTTATTTCTTACGACGTCATTTTTGATTTATTTGATCCAGTGCATCGCGACCGTTGGGAATCACTTAATATCACACACAGAACACGAATTAAGTTCCACGGATCGGCCCGAGGTTAAAGGGAACCGTAAGAAAAAATCCGCTTGGACGTTAACTTAAATTCACACGTCGCATGTAAACGCACCGTCCATTCATCCGTTACCCGTTTATCCCAACCTGTGGGACCTTCTGCCTGCGAGGTTTGTTGTGTGTAAAAATCAATGGGTACTTCCTCCTAGCTGATTTATTTATGAGATAAAGTGACATGATTGATGGGGTTGTCGAGCGAAACGCCTCCTGATACATCGTCGACTTAATCAAAGGTCGATGAACGAGTTAACCGTGACACAAGCTGGTTGCTTTGTGATGACATGCAGAAACTGATTGAGCTTGAACCATACAGAGGGGAGCATTTTATGCTTAAGAAACATAAAAGAAAAAAAAGTCTAAGTTGACAACAGACTGTTACGCTAAAGTTTGAGGCATATAGCCTGACATGAGAAGAATTGTAAGACCAGTAAATCTCAACATGCATTAGGAATGATTTAGGGGCATCCACGTGAGAAACGGAGAAGTCATGACCTCTTGATCCCGAGCACGGACGGCATCGCAACCACCTGAGGTACAAGATGAACTAGAATATGACTCCAGGATACTTTGACTGAGTGATTTCATTTTAAAGGCTCTGCGGTGTTGAAAACGCTCAATGATATTACAGTTACTTTGTTTTAACATAACCCTCTCATAATTTCACAAAAACAAAACACTTTTTCCACTTTGATATTATTCCCACGATATCACAACAAGATAAAGTTACCGTACATTTCCATTTGTTCGTCCCTGGATGATTTATACTGTGTGCGCTCCTTGGGAATTTTTTTTTTTTTAACACGTTATAGGGATTTTTCAGTTAAGCTGTAAACAAAATGAATATAGCCTTAATTTAGAAACACACACACACACACACACACACACACGCACACACACACACACACACACACAAAATGCAGTTCACACAATTCAAGCCTGAATTTATCAATCAGGTCTACCTGAAGATTTAAGTTGAAAATTTGACTTTTGCTCTGTGGACTGCAGTGGTGCCCCCCACAATAAAACTGTACAGTGGCCCTCATATTTCCTTGGATCGGCTTTGGCAAAACAATAGATTTACGTTACAAAGTTACAAGCGAAGATGTTGGGTGATGTGTCATAGTGTCGTGTTTTTTGTTTTGTTTTTTTTTGTATGAAGCTGAGCTGTTGCAAAACAGGTAAAGACGTAAAAAAAAAAAAAAAAAGAAAGAAAATCTGAGTCTAGGAGATGGAATGTGGAAATACAACTCAGTCTGCCGCTATTAATGAAGGTATGGAGGATCGGGAGCTGAGACACTGGCTGAAATGATCTTGTGCAACAACAACAACAACAACAAAAAAAGAAGAAGAGAGCAAAGAGCCTCCTGACATGAAGCAAATAAAGCCTCTCGGTGTTCAGTGCAACAAGCAAGTGGGCGCTACTTTTACTCACAAGATTTTTTTTTTTTTTTTTTTTCTAAAAGTCGATGCATCTAATTTTGACATTAAAACTTTTTTTCTGTTTTTTCAATGTGAGGTCAGAGTGCACTTTAACCCACACATCAAGTGCGCATTTTTCTGTCAATTTTACAGCTTGCGCGTGCAAGGAAGCTATGAGAGAGGAGGGAGAGAAGAAGAAGAAGAAGAAGAAGAAGAAGAAAAACTCACCCTAGTCTGAGGTATATGATGCCAAAACACAGGAACACGTAGAGACTCCACTTTCGGAGGGGTTTGTGCATGATCGGTAGCACTTTATCCAGAGGCCATGCACTGTTAACACAAAGTGGCGTTCACATCTGCAGCGTTCCTAACCCCCCCAGAGGCACGTATACCGCCTGGTTCCCGTCACGTCAAGCTGAAGCTCCTTGGGGATCCTCGACGGCGACAAACCCATCGTCCAGAACAGGTGAGATGCTGAGAGGAGTCCGAAACGAAAGCTGGAAACGTGACCGCAATTGGGAGGGGGGGGGGGTGGGGGGGGGAAGGTGAATGAGTTCTTGAGAGGAAGTGGCTCCTATTCGTCCTCACTTTAAAAAAAAAAATAAACAAACAAAAACGCTAAAATTCTAATTAACTTGTTTCTCTCTCTTTCTCTCTCCTCCCCCCACAGCGTCTTTAAAAAGTAAAAATAGAAGAAGAAGAAGAAGAAAACAAGGACAGGGGGCGGAGGGGTATACTGCTGTCTTAAGAAGATTGAAATCCAAACTCTGTGAATCTCACTTGGAAGTATTTCCCCGCAACCTCAAACTCTCAGCGTGTTACAACCGTCCAACAGCCAGGTACGTCTAGCGCAGGTAACAAAAGGGCTGTGCGCCTCCTTCTCCTCCGCCTCCTCCTTCTCCTCTTCCTCCCACTCCTCCCCTACCTGCACGAGATACGCAGTGAATGGGACGGGCTTCCAGGTTGAGCTCGACACGTGTAGTTGTTGTACAGAAAACTAACAAGGAGCGAAACGGAATGGCCTTTTTATAAGCCTTAAAGGCTTGCAACATCACGACTTTGCCCCGGCAGTGTGGGCTCTCCCCTCCCGCTGTGCCCTCTCCGCCCCCCCACCCGGATGGGCCACACCACAACAGTAAGCCCAGTAAAAAAAAAAAAAAAAAAAAAAGGCTTTCCAGCTGTTTGCATTGCAAGACAACGTAGCACTGCATGACTAATAATGAGTAATTATGATGAACTGGCTTTTCTGATAAATATGTCGCATTGGTGCCCCTTTCTGTCAGACCCACTGGGGGCCGAGGGGAGGTCCAGTGTTGTTCATTATTGAGTTGTGAATTTTGTCCAGATGTATGAATAAATTCCTTGGGGGAGTCATCACACAACTCCCTCTGGTGGCAGTGAGACAATGATCTCAACATCATGACACATCCAGCTTTTTCACATTCTTAATTTAAATACAACAATTGCATTTTTTCCCTTCATTGTCCCACTTGACATATGCTAAGCCTTATATTGCTGGAAGGCTTTTTTTTTTTTCTTTTTGACTGCATCAAAACCAGCCAATGACGTTGGAGGTGGCAGCTTGCATACGGCTCAGTTCGGCTTCACTAAACGTACAACTTCTTGTAAAAGTATTGAGACTCAATCGAGCTTTTCCACATGTTGCTACAAACGTCACGGTCTGTCATTTTGAATTTTATGTGACAGACACAAAAAAAAAGAAAGAAGTGCATACTTAATTGTGTATGAGAAAAAAATGAGACATCATTAAAATTATGTGCAACTATAATTCCTTCAGTTTAGCCAGGAATACTTCTAGAAAATGATATCTGTTGTTCTAGTGCATCAAAGTTTTATTTTAAATGCAGAAAGGTCTTTTTCCTGTTTCATGCGTTGACATCCTTGACAAACTGGGGGATGGTGAAAATCGCAACTATCAGGTAAGGCCTCAAAGAAAATCCACAATTTGTATCAGTACTGGTTTTGCCTGATCGGTGCATCTCTGGTTACACTGTAAAATATACATTTAACATATCCCCTAGTGGTCTTTCCATATCTGCAGTTGGCCACAATCCATGTTGAGGTCCCCAACTCTGGTCCTCAGGCTCCAGTGGCTTGAACATGTTTTAGGTATTTCCCATCTGCCACACACATAACTAAAATGAATGGATGATTATTGAGGATGTTGATGATGTATTGCAACCACTTGACTCATTTGTGCTGGAGCAGAGGCGCATCTAAAACCTGTTGGGCCAGGATTGGGGACCCCCGATGTCAGGGAAACAGCGAAAACGTGGGAGAAGCCGTTGCTGGGAAGCATGGGAGTGGCAACTAAATGCTGTGAGGACGTTTTTCTTTCGAGAGTTACAATGAGGCGACCCAACTCCCAACTGCGAACCTGTGGCAGGACCCGAAAACGAGTCCACCTGCGTAAACACGTGTAAGAATATGTGCCAGTCAGATGAGACCAAACTGAACTTTCTGGCTGACGTGCAAAACAAACTCCACACGCCGTCTGAAATACATCGACCCCCTTCAGAGGGATTCGAGTGTTGGTGATGCTTTCAAAGTCCCCGACATTAAATAGGTTTTCACAGACACACTCGGTCCAGTCGGACTGGGCTCAAACCCTCTTTCCGAGGAAGAACGGGGGGAAAAAATCCTTCCACCTGTCGGCGGGACCGACACATACAGTAAGTGAAGTGGGGTTAGCTTTTTCGGACGCAGCAAAAGTCCGACTTTAACTTTTGCATTCTTTTCATTTTCATAGTCCAAACATGGCTCCGTAAAATAACGCATGACATGACTCACCCTTTCCGACCATTAAAAAAAAAATAAAAAAGAAAGAAAGACATGAACATTTGCTAACGTGTTGTAATAATGACAGCATAAACTAAAATTACAGACATGAGTTTCCTGAGTGCACAGACTGTGAGGCTGTTGTTCAGCATGAGAAACAGACAAAACCGCAGAGACCTTTTGTTTCAAGACATCCCCGCTTTTATTGTCTTGAGGCCTTGTTTCGTTCAAAACATGCCCATCAAAATTCCAGATGGATTTTCGAAATAATCAAAGTCAACTCCAGGGAACCAGGGTGACATAAAAAAAAAGACATCCATTTGATGTCTACCCTGTAAAAAGATGGTGTTGTTTGTCCTCGAGCATTCCTAAATCACAGGCCTGGGTGGAGATGGTCCCTTTTAGTTTAATTAAAATGTTCAAAGGCCCAGCTCCACTTTTATGGTGGCTGGATGAGGACCGGGGTCAGTGTGCGTCAGCGCTATTTGTCACTCTGTCGCTGTCACTGCAGACTTGTCACACGCATCGACGCTGTGCTCGTCGACGGCATTCCCAGCGCACTGGTTGTACACAGTCCCCCAGGGGCCCTTCCTGGCATGTTTTTTTTTTTTTTTGCACTCGCTGCGGCGACTGAAGGCCCCACAAATCAAGCCGGAGACACAGGCACTGTTCGTACTCGCAGACTCTCTCACACGCCGTAGCACTTGGGTGGTATCTGGAGGATCCTATGACACACTGTTTATTCAACTTCAAAAAGCCGAGGCAGGGGATGAGAGCACTCGGGTTAGCGAGGACATCAATCTGAGGACGCCACATCGCCGCGCGTGCTTCGCTCCGCACATACAGGCCGTTGCATGTGAAATATTTCCACTTAGAGGCTTCTGAAAGGAAATCATTGTCCTCCTCTGACTTTTTAAGTGTCCACCAACTTTTCTTTTTTTTCCCTTTCTTATTCTTTGAGATTGTGCTGCATTGTTATAAATCTGCATTGTCTGTAATCGTTAAATATTCAGAGGCTTGGAAGATCACATTTTTTGGCTAGACGAGCACGCTATGTCGCTTATGTCTTTTTGAATATTATTAAGTACTATTGACCGACAACTAAATAAGAAAACCCACCGGTCGCCCATGTGTTTGCATGGGAGCTGGTTCAACTGGAAACAGTGAGAGGGCTGAAATGCAGAGCGTGCCAAACCACGGAGTTGCGTCTGGGGCTGGGTCCACCGCATCTACTCTGGGCCCCAGGCAGGAGGGGGAAAATAGCTGTACTTTGCTTGCAAAGTCCCCCTTTCCATCTCCATCAGACATCTCAGTAGAACTCTTAGCTCTTCTTGAGCCTAACACTTCCTCAAACTTTTTTTTTTCTTCTCTGAATATAGTGAGCTTTGTGACTTCCAAACTTTGGAGTACTTTGTAAGAACGTGAGCGGGATGTCAAAGGTTAAACCAACCAACGGCAGTTTTCCTATTCTTAACTGTGGCTTTGACCTTCAGGCCTAGCCTGTTCCACCGCAGCAGAGATACGGACACCCAGTGTTGTGTGATTGAATCCTGACTCACTCACTGGAGTAGCAGGTTTTTCAACGCTTTTACTCCAGTGGTTATGAAACGATTACCCCCTCAGTAAATACCACATTTTTAAAGTACCGCGATCTTGACAGACTTTTTAAAACAAAAGTGCAACTAAACTGGGGCTTTCTTTAAGGCCTTATTACGGCTTTGACCTCATGGGCAAACAAGAATTTCTATTCATCCTATTTTTGCCTACCGTTCAGAGATGCACAGTTTTCACTACGACCTCTTAGGGGGTGATAGTGTGTTCGTTTGTACGATCTGTACTCAGAGGAGAAGAAGAAAATACCTGAAACAAAGGACTAAATTGATTTCGCATAGAGAGATAAATTATCCAAAATTAGAAACAGGAAATCTTCCCACAGTGTATTTATTTTTAAAACATTGTTGTTTTAAAAATAAAACAAGAATCATTCCTTTCTTCAGCTCTTGATGGTTTGGCGCCATCATTTGACCACAAACTTTATTGTCACCGTTGGCAGTAAAAAAATAATTAAAAAAAAGGAGGTTATAAAGATAAAGAAATTTACGTCGCAGAGGGTTTGCTATAGAGTAACACCGGACTGGGAGACAACAATTTGGCCTTTGTTGTCATCAGTCATAAAAGCAAAAGAGAACAAAACAAAAACATAAATTTTGTCATTTTTATCCCTCCATAAAACTGTAGAGTGGCATTGCATAATATAATATGATGTTATGTTTAATTTTCACTGAAGTCAGTGCCTCAAAGTTTGATGCTAGAACATTTTTTTACAAAAAAGATCACTAGAAGTTGTAAATCCAATTGGGAGCTGAAGGTTTCTCACCAACCTTGACCTGAAAATCCAATATGGCCGACTTATACATCGTCACCTTCCTCAAATAATTCCCCAAGTCATTTTTATGCCTAAGACATTTTTGGCAGGAGGTTTGTTTGTTTTCTTGTGCAGTTTGGCCAATTTACTTCTCAAAAAATCTTTCACACGCATAGTACCAATCAACATTATGTTTTAAAGTACAAAATAATGAGAAACACATTGTTAGTAACTGCATTGTCATCAGTTAGCGGCTCTCTGATTTTGCTTCACAACAAAAGTCAGGTTTTAAAACAGGTTATCTACAGCGCCCAACACAACAAACAGAGCTTGTTCAAAGCCTGAACTTGTGCTCAGAGACGGATTAGTGTTTTCTTCCCCAAGTTAAATCCTTCAAATAGTAATTTGCAATATTTTTTGTTTACATAAAGTCCCCTTTTTACCAAGCCTATGAGCCAAACTGTCGTGTTTTCTTGATAGGGCCAAAACTCTGAGACAGAACAGGGAGGCTGGATAAATTTACCTAAATCTGACAGTATAGGACACTGTGCCAGAGCTGTGGCCTCTATTCAAGAGCCCCACTCTGTAAAACAAGTTGAAGAAAAGAAAAGAGTACAGTTTCAAGTTAAGGAGGCCTTGGAATGAGTGAGATTAGGTTTCCTCAGTGCCATGTGTGGAGAGCTGGCGTATAAACGCTTTCAAGGGACATGTACAGTTTTGCAAAAAGTGAAGTAATAACCATTTGATAAATGTTGTATTTGCATGTGACAGTTCAGCAGGGAAATATCCCGATTCCACCGGAACATCTGTGAGGCCAAAAACAACATAAGCTATGGTTTGTTTGCGTGACTTTATTTTGTCTGCACAAACACTTCTGATTCATTTGAAAATTATAAGGAGGCAAAAAGCAATGCCAGGAAGAAAATGTGTTTGTCGTTTTTGGTTCCATCACATCTACAATCTGAAATACACCAGTGACTGTTGTTTTTGAAAGTTGGATTGAACTTTAATCTCCTTTAAATGTGGAAAAACAACAAAAATAAGATCAGTAATGGGCTATTTTATGGATTCTGTCGATAAACAGAAGGCATGGGCAGCTTTTCAGTGGCACATTACTTTGTAGTCTTTGCCATACGTAAACTATGGGCTGATTTTTAGTTCATATTCCCAGTACTAAGGCATTTATTATGGCAAGTATCGCTGTAGTTTTTTTTCTGTTTGTTTTTTTGATAAAGGTTTGACAGGATATGACTAATTAAACTGAGTTCGCCTGTTGACAGAGATGACTCGTAAAAACTGTCAATGACACTCGACTACAAAAGTACGGAAGAAGCCACGAACACTTTCAAGTTGTTTATCAGGCAGCTTTGTAAAAAGAGAATGAAATGATTTGTGAGCATTGTGAGAATACTACAACTGGCTGACGACGAGTTACTAAAAGTGCTGTAGTTGTAGTTCAAAGTTTCTAAAAAAAAAAAAGGAAGCCTTTTCAAACCAAACTTACAATTAGACAAGCATACAACCAAAATAGTTGGATGAATAATACATGGGTTAAATTCATCTGCATGGAAAAGATATTTAGTGATTTAAATCCTTATTTTGTATGTTAAAACAAGGACATTGGTGGCGTAACGTAATGTACTGCACTGTAATGTAACGTAATGTAAGGTAACGTACTGCACTGTAACGTAACGTAGCGCAACGTAACGTACTGCACTGTAATGTAACGTAACGTACTGCACTGTAATGTAACGTAACGTACCGCAACGTAACGTACCGCGACGTAACGTACTGCACTGTGATGTACCGTACCGCAACGTAACGTACCGCAATGTAACGTACCGCAATGTAACGTACCGCACTTTAATGTAACGTACTGCACTGTAACGTAACGCAAGGTAACGTAGTGCAACGTAACGTACTGCACTGTAATGTAACGTAACGAACCGCAGCGTGATGTACTGCACTGTAATGTAACGTAACGTACCGCACCGTGATGTACTGCACTGTAATGTAACGTAACGAACCGCAGCGTGATGTACTGCACTGTTACGTACCAAACTGTGCTGCACTGTAATGTACTGTAACGTAACGTACCAACCACTTTATTTCTTAAGCACGCAAAAATACAAAATAGTAGTGATGTTACGTGATGAGCCGAGGCTTCGAGGCGTGTGTCGAGTAATGGAGGGGGCGTTTCCGTAAAGCGCGTATCGAGGCTTGCTTCATTTAGGGGAGGAGCCGAAAACGATGACGTCCGAAGCCTCGCTGCCCGGCTGTACCACGTGACTGCTTCGGGAAGTGGCTCAGATTTTGGCGCGGGGTTTATAAACCCCACAGGCTCCATTCAAAATGTGGGTTGTTGTAGTCGAGTTGCGGTCAGTTGAGAGAGTGGATAGAGTTTTGATAGTTTGGATTGTGGTTATTTAGTTTGAGACAGGTAGGGAGAATAAATAAATAAACACTACAACTGCCCCCACCCAATAGGGCAGTTTCACTAGGAAGTCATAGGAAAGCACGGGCCGCCGCACGTCGTCCACAACTCCTCGTCCTCTGAGAGAGAGAGATAGAGAGAGAGAGAGAGAGACAGAGACAGAGAGACACAGATACAGAAAGGGGGAGAGAAAAAAGACACAGGCAAAGAGAGAGAGAAAGATATATAGATCTAGAGATAGAGAGAAACAGAAAAATAAAAAATAGATATTTACAGAGAAAGAGATAGATACATACAGACAGAAAAAGAGAGAGAAAGAGAGAGAAAGATATAGAGATAGAGAAAAAAATATATATATACAGAGAGAGAGGGAGACACAGAGAAAGGAAAAAAGAGAAAATCCTATCCTGTCCCACAGCTATCCTATTTTTAATTTTAATTTTAATTCTAATATTAAGGATACGTGAGTTTTCACCACTTGATTTAACTTGAGTTACCTTGAACTCCAATACCATCATCACACACATCATAAGCAGATTTGCTCTGGAATAAGCAAGGTATTGATCTAAATTAATTTTTCCCCCCTTCCCCCTTTATTTATTTTTCTGGGATTAATATTTAATGTTTTTAGACTTTATTATTTCAGGACTTATAATTGGGTTATTTATTTAATTTGAGCTTTTTACTAATAATCTCACTATTATAAATAGGATTGGTTAGTTAGTTTTAAAGTTCTTAATTTTTATATTAGGATTTTTAAGATAGCTGTGGGACAGGAAAGGATTGTTTTGTATATATATTTCTCTCTATCTCTATCTCTATACATCTCTTTCTCTCTCTCTTTGTCTCTTTTTTTCTTCACCTTTTGTGAAGTCATTCCCAAGAGCCATAATAGACAAAAATTCAATTCATCACACGTGTTAAGATACAGCTGGTTGTGATTATACACCTGGCCAGTAGGTGGTTTCGTGTGCACATGAAGCCTCAAGAAATGAACCCTTTCTCGAACCAGTTGGCTCAAGTGGTTCAATGCCTCATGAGGCTTCATCTCACCATCACTACAAAATAGCTGTTGACCAAAGTGCTGTACAGCAAAAATATGGTTTTTGTCTAATTTTTAGAACAGTGACACATGGAGTTTTCCTTGGCTAACTTCAATCAAAAGGGTGATTATAATCTAGGTGTGAGGTGATAAATGCATGAATCAGTGTCTCACGGTGGCGTCTAGACAGCAGGAGTTTATTCATAAATTTGTGATGCTGGATTTTTCATGCAGGGCCAAAGAAGAAAAGCCAAAGGAATGAACACGGATGGAGCTACTGTATTTAAACCACATGACCTCAGACCTATTTTTGGTAAAATTAAGAAAATTCCAATCTGAATATGCAGTTGTTATGGTCCACAGTGTCGAAATAGCTATTAAATCAGCAAGCGTAAGTAAAGCACAGTTATCAAAATATCGAATTAAAAACAATTAAAACTGCGGATTCAGCGCCGTAGTTTGACAAAGAAGAAATGAGGAAAGAGTTCTTCAGCAAGGGGTTTGACCACAGCACGTTAAAAACTGTTCGGCACCACATTAGAAGTCAAGCTACTCTTAATAACATTAAGGATAATTGGGACATAAGAGGACATGGAGGAACACCATTACAGAGGGAGCCAGATGGTTTTATAAGGTTTTATAACAGTAACCAGATTCCTTTCTCATTTATTCAGAGATGAGATCAACTAATGAGTCTTCTCTGGGTTTTATTTTTATTTTTTTCTGTTCACGTTATTCACATTTTATTCAAATTCACCCTTAATCGTTCTTTGCTAAAATTCTAAATGTAAAGGGAAGGCTAATTTATTAACCACCCAAACTTATATATTAAAACTGAGTGGGTTTGACGCGTACGGTTGTTACAGTGTGGGAGCCTGCTGCAGACAGGAAGTGTGACCATCTTTTAGGTTTGAAGGTACAATAGAGCACAATGTCATGAACTCTTCTGTTCTTTCACCTTTGTTAACTTGCATGTTGGCACTATCACAACCCAGAAGTTGTTTTGAATTCATACGAGTGAACCTGTTGTCACCTAGTGTATTCAAATAGTCAGGTTTCTAGTAAAGGGGAACGCTAGTCTTGTAAAAATATAATGTCTTTCTATTTTACTGCAGAGGTCTCTTACATAAAAAGATGATAAAAGGTTGACAAATATGTTAAAGGATGCAAAAGAGCACAAGGAGACAGCATTTAAAAGCAAGACAGAACACACTGCCAACAAGAAGAGAAAGAACGGGTGATAAAAATCTCAATTTATGACATTTAATATGATGATACTACAGACTTCATCCACCATTACTGTATTAAGTATCCCCATTCTATTATCGTTATTATGTAAGAATTAAATGGGGAGACATCTGACACAGATTTTACTTACCACACCATAACTCCAATCATTTCACATACCCAAATTTATTTCTGAAGGCTCACAGCTGTGTGGGTTACCGCTGTTTCCATTTGTGTTTTATGAATGAAAACAAGTAGATACGAGGCTGCTTAGATTTACAGGTTTTAACAAAAAGAAAAAAAAGAATAAAAACTATGAAAGAAACTTAAGATGAGGACGGCTTTTAAATCATTTCGAAAAGCCCAGACCATGACGTCATGGATCTGTAAGGTTCTCACTGGGTAGTTCGCAGGATTTGAATCCACAGGCATACCTGTGGATGTATCGTACAAACTCCTCCAGTGGGTGACATCACTACAAAATAACGACAAATCAACCACGATACCAGACATTCACACGTCCCGTTCGTTTTTTGTTGCAACATGTGGGAAGGCGCCATGTTTGTGTTTTGAGTATAAAGATGAAGGAGACTTTTTGGTTCAAAATATGTATCTCAGAAGTTGTTTTGAATTCATACGAGTGAACATGTTGTCACCTGGTGTATTCAAACAATCAGGATTCCAATAAAGGGGAACGCCAGTCTTGTAAAAAGCAAAAGACCTCGGAGTCAGCCGGAAAGAAATCGGCCGACTCTGATAAGAGGGTCCAATCATCCATGGTGAAACTGCTGTGCTGACATGGGGTGAAAGGGCAATCAGAGAGGAAGACGCCACTACTCCAAATACAACATATCATCCATTATCATCCCAGCTGAAGAAGACGTTGTGTACAAGAGCGGCACTCTTCTCAAAATAGATGGCACCATGAGGAAGGAACCACATCTCACAACAATCAGCTAGAAAGTTACGCGTCTTCCGAAGCATGCCTAAAGCTTAGCTATAAAGTACCCTGAAAACAGCGAAGTAAACGTTTTGAAGGGCTCACTTTCACAGAGTATTTGGTGCGTGACCAAAGTGGCCTGAACGCTTGACCCAATTATATGAGTTCTGTCAGGATTAATGGGTCAAAGTTTCAACAAACTATTGTGAGAAGCTTCCGAAATGACTCCAAAAAGGCATATCCTAAGTCACACAGTTTAGAAGGTGATTATTAAAGGTATTAATGAAGGGTTTTTACTAAATACTAAGGCAATGTTATGTTATATCTAACTTTAAGCAAGAATTAATAGGTTTTTCAATCCTGACTGAACTTAGTCAGTTAAGGTTTTTCCTTTTATATACTACATCAAGTATTTTTATAAAGGAAAAAGACAAGATTAGACATGAATGCCATCTAGAATGTTTAAAAACACCAATCTATCATCTAGGATTTAAATACGCATTGGTCTTTGGCATCAGAAAAGGTTACGATTGTGTTTTGCCTTGCTTGGGGATAGAGCGGGTTAATGTTGAGGATAGCCGTGCTGAAAGGCATTAGGTATTAACTTTCCTCTCCTTTTGGGTAAACTTGACGGGTACATCAAATGCATGCTTTGGCACTGGAGTTTACATATCTGCGGAAGCTAAACAGAGTGGCATTGACTCAAGGTGTGGTGCTATATTTGTATCTGACCACGGCTACGGACCAGCACAAGTGCACGGACAAAGAGCGCACACACACACACATTGCGCGTGTAAGTGCACACGCCTCATACCACCAAACAGCTGGGAGTGTTTGCACTGTGAGGAGGCCGTTGGTTCTCCTCTCGGCCGTCTCACACAATGAGCCGTGCGCTGTCTGTGTTTGCACTGCGCACAACTCAAACAGCGTCCCCTCGCCGTTCGAGCACGGCCCGAGGTTTGCTCTTTGTGAAGGATCGCGCGAACCTGGGGCAAGGCTTGGCCTCGGGTTGCACTCGCGGAGAAACCAATGGGCCAAGTTCATTGAGAAATAACCTAGAATTTCAAAGATGCGCCCGAGTCCGTTTGACTTTCGCTACCCCGATAAAAGGTTTCGACTTGCCGGTCAGGGTCACGGAGATAACGCAGCGTTTCACTCCCCAAACAACGGCACAATCACAAAGACAAACAGCCAGCCGAGAAGAAGAAGAAGCTGGTACACTTCGAGACTGCGCTTTGGCTCTGTTGAAAAGTGGTTTGTGAAAATGTGGAAAAACAATCAGCTCCAGACTTTTGTTACAACATGAAAAAAAGACACTTTAAACCCACATTCTTTTATTATTGTCTTGGATTACATCATAAATTACTTGCATTCTGAAATGGCATTGAAGTTCGATCGGCCTAAAACAGAGCAGGCTTGCCTTTATTTATTCCAGAGTTTCATTATTTTGCTGATGAACCCACACATGTAAATCATTCAGGATGAGCGCATCGGCTTAAAGCTATTTTTTTCTTCTTCAAATGGTGTGGGTAATTGCTGCCTGCTTAACCTTTGCAATGTGCTTCTCCTCGGTGCATAAATAATATCAGTTGAAACTTTTTGGAGTTTACTGTAAATATGTAAATAAGTCAGAGGTGAAGGAAATCGAGAGATCTTTTATCTGCTACCTGCTCCTTTTCAAACAAATTGTGTAAAACTGCATGTCAGTTGACGCAGCTATTTATCTTATTGTTTGCTGTTTTTACTTCCTATTGTCTGTTGAATAAATTAATAAATAGTTCTTTTTTTAAAATTGTTAAATGCTTACTACAACGTGCACTTGGAGTTGTGATGGAAAAGTAAGAATTTGGGTGCACAAGTTTGAATTTATACTCTTAGATTTTTTTTCTCAACCATACAAGATCAAAAATGGACAGACGGTGTGATTTTGTCCCTGTGCTTGATGGATTTGGTTTATTTTGGTGGACGGGTATTATGCGCAGATCTGGCTTCCAGGGGAATTTCCACATTTTCAGATGGACTGAGGTTCAGAGCACCACATTGTTTCTAAGCGTCAGTCATCAGGTGAAAAAAGCCACAATGTTCGATAATCAGCGTGTTGACAATTACAGGTAGCTCTTAATTTTTGCGTCCACTTTGCTTAAGGAACCATTTTTACGCACGGCCCCACAGCATAACGGCACCATCGCCTTAGATGACAGATATCAATTCCCTAATAAATTGGTCTTTACCTTTTTTTGCAGCAACTGCTTTCCCTCTCTGTTACCAACACACACAATCATCTTTGCGACTAACGATTCCCCTGGTTGATATTCCATTCAGTTTGCCTTTAGAGTGCCAAGTCACAACACACCATCTCGAAGCACTTTGCAAATAAAAAATCTAGTAATCTTATTTTACGTAAATCCAATGCATCAAATTATTTTTTTTTTAAAGTTTTCCATCTAAGGAAATCCAGCAGATTGCACAGAGTCACTGAATAGAAACATACACTCCTCCTGGATGTAAACGTAGCGACAGTAGACGATTGCTGGCGTTGTGGTGTTGACTCTGCAGCAATCCCTCAAACTGAGCATGCATGCAGTGACAGTGGAGAGGAAAACTCCCCTTTAACAGGAAGCAACCTCCGGTAGAACAAGGTTCACAATGACATTTAGAAACTGTGACATGACTTTTGTTACAGTGGCTTCTTCCACTCTGAGTGGCATTTCAACACATGTTGAGACAGGTCACACACTTTAAATAAATAATAATAACAATTAAGTTAAGTAAAGTTGTTTTTCTTTTTTTTCTTACCTTTAAAGCCTCCATCTCCATTATTCCCGAAAGAACTTTGTCTAACAGGGTCAAAGTTATCAAAAGAATGTGATTTTTCATTTTCATGTCAGTCGTTCTTCCTGTAAAGTGAAACACAGTCAATCAGCAACATTTAGAGGTGTTGGTTGCGTATTGATAACATTCCTATCTTTGTCAAGCGTCTTCGTCAGTCCAACCTAAGATGGGTTCAGAGTGTCCCGGCCTTCCCCGGCGTCCTCGGAGCGGGCCTGGCATCAGCCCGCCCGTCAAACACAGGTTCTCTTTGTTGTGTCAGCTGCACATTGAACCTTGCAGGGGCCTCACATACACAAAGGAATGTTTGGACGGATCCATTACACGGCCCCGCACACCGCTTGTTTGGCTGTTTTACCCCACAACAGTAATCGGACATTTTAAATAGGTTTGGGAGCCTCTTGGAGGTCTCCGACACTCGATAGTCGGGGAGAGATAATGCTTTTGCAGACAATGCCGTCATTCTTTGAACGGTGACTTACAGAAAAATAAACCAAATGTTTGGTGCCTCACAAAAGTATTTGTACGTGTTTGACTGTTTTTTTCCCGCATATTGTCGGTTTACAGCCACGCACTGGATGTTTTTGAAGCGCAAAGTAATGCGTGGTAGTGAGGTGGAAAGGGTTAGGGTGATACCCTTTGTCACACCGTTGTCTGTTAGGACCGCCAGAGGGAACCATACTGTACCGTCTACACGCAGTACATTTGTTCAGAACTCATTTTCAGTGAAAGATTCTCATGACTGGAGTAAAACACCAGAGACCATAAAAATGTACCAGCCTTTTTAATCATTTTCTAATAATTTTAAATGATGGCTGTTAGATAATCAAATGCGCATACACTCTATGATGATCTGATTCTTACCGTTTGTTGTGGTGACCTTTTGTGCTACATGGCTTTTTGTTCTTTTTAAATTTGTAACCTGATATGGGAAGATGGGGGGGGAGGGTAGATAAAAATGCTTTTTTTGATGGAAGAGGCGCATGCATCTGTAATGCATTGTATTTAGATTACAGTGTACTGCCAAGGTTCAACAAGACGTTCTGCACAAATGACCAGAATAGTAAATAGTCCATGCATACATTCTTCTCTGTTCTAGATAAGCCTATGCTGGCATTAGATTATAAACTAAACTACTGTCCAACAACAAAAAGAGGAGGAGAATAATTCAGAGGAGCATCCAAGAGGCTCTAGAGCACCTGCAGAGATGCAAAACTCAGGTGGGAGACTCTAACGCCTGCACTGCCTTTGGTCATGAGCGTCACAAGGGGAGAATGCCAAAAAAGAAAGTCATAAGACGTCCCAATGAAAGCTAGCAACTTGGTAGACACAGCAAACCGGAGGCCAGAACACGCTCTGAACTTTTTTTAATGAGAACAGCTCTGTGCGGCAGAAAGCTAACATTGCACATCGCCGCAGTGACGCATGTTGCGTGAGGGGTGGCTGTTGTTGCTTCTCTCCCTTGCATTTGGAAGAAATCAAATATGGATTGCTCAAAGTGTTAGCGCATTGATCCTGTTGTTAAAAGTCATGAGGTTAGGGCTAAAAGTGTGTTTGTCTTCCCTTTTCTGCGCAATAACATCATTTGATGTTCAAGAACAGATTGGCGAGATGCAAACCGAGCAGACGGTGGGAGCTTTGAATTCTTCCCAGTGGTTGCAAGCTTCTGTTTTCTACGACTCCTCTCTGGGGCAAGACGGAGCTCGGGTCACCACTGGATACATGAATTTTATAGACATGTATTAAGCAGCAGAACACCCGGACACACACCTGTGTAAAACTGACCCCAGACAAGCTGAACGGCTCAGTCCACAATTATAGTGCAAACTGTCCTGTTGTTCAGAGGTGCAGGATAACATGACGGTGTTATCCTGGTGTCAAGTCGACCTTGTTAGAGTTTACTGATTCAACATCTGCAGGATATCAATGACAAAACATTGAGAAGTGGAGTTTTTTTTTTGTTTGTTTGTTTATTTAACTTTTTTCAAATCATCTTTCCTGCTTCGGTAAGATGAAACAGTGTTGTTATTGGTGTTTTAGGTACTGATCCCTTTCATCAGTCAAAGCTAAATACAGTTTCTTCAACTGTGAACAGTTAAGTTCCTACTACTAAGTTACATCGACGTCTTTAGAAAATTGTTCTGTACCAGTGAGTGAGGTTTAAGGTTGCATTGTCAGGTCAGAACACGGTTAGGTGAAAAATTGGATGTGCTTTGGCGATTGTGCCCAAGGGGTTTAATGATGGTTTAAATGATTTGGGGTGATTTGGTCCTGTCGGTGTATAAAGTGCTTCATAAATAAAGTTGGTATGATTGTGGTGCATGTGGGACTGGCGGGGTTCTGTACTCAGCTGTGTTCATATGTTTCACATTTATTCAGGGTTCTGTTTGTTTAAGAAGTTTTATTCCACTTAGGAATAAAAGAAAATGCAAAAATATTAGTTTGCAGGTGTGCAAAGCGGATAGAGAAAAACTGCAGAAGAAGTAGCAGGATACTAAAGCATGCCACACTCTTCAGATTTTTGTTTGTCTTAAAAAATTTGTATTTTTTTTCTCCTTCGCCTTAGATAGATTGAACTTTGTGGTTCCAGCATGGCGGACATGAAAAATTTCAAGGGGCACGAATACTTTTGCACCGTAGGAGCAGCTAAGCAAAGCATGAGTTTTTCCTCAAAAAGAACCTCACCTCAGTTTAATTTCACATTTCCATCATTCATCCGGTGCAATTTGCATTCAGCACACAATTTATTTCAGTTCTCATGCCGCCCCTGGCCTCCACTTAACCCCACACTTTTCTCCCTGCGTGTTTGTGTCTCCAGAAAGCCACTTTGTTGTGTCTGAGCAGCGAAGCATTGCAGTGAGCAATGACTTCCTGTGAAATGTGACTGCTATTTCAACTCCGAGAGCGCAAAGGCTGCCTGCGGTTTGTCTGTCTGTTCGGTCTGTGCGTCTGCCCTCAAGTTTCCCCCTTCGGGTTGCAGAGGAAGAAAACGTTTCCGCAGACGCAGAAAGAGTGACAGTCAGGGTTGCCAGAGCCTGTCGGCAGGCTCAGCTTGACTGCAGTTTGCCACAAGAGAGGATTCAGGGGTTGTTTAACAGCAGGAGGGCGCAAAGGGCACTTAAAGGTTCCAGTGGAGTACAGCTGCGTCGAGGCTTCGTCCTTCGCTTCCTCCTCTTCCTCCTTTTCTCGGTGTGTCTCCTTCTCGAGCTCCCGAGAGCCTCCTTTGATCTGACTTTGGAGCTTTAGGTGAAAATTGTGACAAAACAGTTGAGAGGCCGTTCTTCCCCACAGAGTTTAGGGCCATTACCTCAGCGCCCAACAGCATTATAGAGATATTTACAGTCATAACGTAAAACACATCATAAACTAAATTTTGAAGCGCATAAAAGCTACCCCATCTGGTTTCATTAGAATGTGGTTCAACCGTTCTTTTATTGTACCCTTCTCTATTTTGGGCTTTGTTTTAGCAATTACGGCGTCAAGCACAGAAACATTTGCATCTTGAAGAGATGCAAATGTTTGGATCGGCTCTAATCAGGTGTATGTAAAAGCATCCATGTGGAATATTCATGCACAATAATTCATTTTTAATTGTATGTTTACTTCAATTTTTAGAATAGATCAAATATATTATTCTAAAACAAACAAAAAAAATAGTTTATTTGCATAATGTTATTCAAAGGTCGTGGTTAAAAATTCTCTACGTTTAAATGTCAAATCAACTACAAAAATCAATTTACGCAAACAAATCTGTTACATTTTAATATATTTTCTCAAATTTAGCTTACCTGGTTTGTCCTACCATGCAAAAAAGACATGGTTTGCAAAACTAGCTTGCGATTATTAGCTCTTAAGAAGCTTGAGTTCTTGCAATATTAGGACATCAAAGGAAGTTTGCCTTACTTTAGTCACGTGACCTAATATGGTGAATTAAGTGGGACATGTTGTTTTGAGTCTGATATTAAGTTTGTAACATAACTCGTGACTCCTACTTTGAAGAAGAAAGAAATAACTTACCACCGCACTCCGTACCAGTAGGTGGCGATAATGCTTACCTGGCGGTTTTTCCCAACCGCCAATAAAAACCAAGAAGAAAGGTCTGAGGACGAATTACTTCCAAACCGCTTGCCAGGTAAAGCTACTGACATCACTCAGTGAAGACAATTATGACGGAGCTTCCACCATTTTCAAGTGTTTTGTGTGGCAGGATTTGGAGAGTTTTCTAGATAAAGACAAAAATGATTTGTGAACGCTATGAGAATTCCACAACTGGCTAACGGCTAGCCGCTAACGAAGCTAACACTTACCCCAAAGCTTCGGGATTCTTAAAAAAAAAATAATTTACGATATGTTCAACCTCTACTCTTATTTACTTAAACAAGAAACGGTGATTTGTAGTTTTGCATTGTATTGTGGTAACTGCCGCTGTAGTCATGTTCACAGTGATGACCCGTTTGATTTTTGTCTGAAATCACAACTCGCATGTGGTTTTTACTTCCACCCTAATGCATCTCTTTTTAAAGCATGGCAATGAAGATTACTCAATTTTTCCCAATTTTTTTTTTGGTTGCAGCAGCCAGTGTGTAGATAAGGTATCTTGAATGTATCCTTTGTGTCTCACTTCTCACCAGTGGCGGAGCTAGACTTTTTTTTAAGGGGTGGCCAAAGGGTGAGCAAGGCTTTATCGGAGGGGTCCATATATAGGATGACCATATTTTCATTTGAGAAAACCAGGACACCTTGAAGCGGGCGGGGAGGGATTTCTTTAGCTAGCTAAACTAATACTAAATTAAAAATAGATTAATTAAATTAATTAATATAACTAGTTAGGTTATAATTCAAAGCTTTCATATGACAGCCTACTTACATTTCAGTCATTATAAAACTTAATAGTTTTTCACATATTCTTACCACACACATTTCAAGCAAGAGCTGGGAGATATATCCTGGCCAAATGAATAAAACATTACAGGGCAGCATGTGCACTAAAACATATGTTAAAATCTGTCTAAAACACGATCTATCAGCGCTAGCATGGCTAATATAATAAACGAGGCACTACGGAGTGGTGCACAACAATTTTTTTTTTTTCTTTTTAGAAATGTATGACCCTCAGCAGGGTCCTGGAGGGTGCATGGGAGTTCGCCCAACCAGTCTACATGTGTTTTGTAGACTTGGAGAAGGCGTTCGACCGTGTCCCTCGGGGAGCCCTGTGGGGGGTTCTCCGGGAGTATGGGGTACCGGGCTCCTTGATAGGGGCTGTCAGGTCCCTGTACGACCGGTGTCAGAGTCTGGTCCGCATTGCCGGCAGTAAGTCGGGCTCGTTTCCGGGGAGAGTTGGACTCCGCCAGGGCTGCCCTTTGTCACCGATTCTGTTCATTACTTTTATGGACAGAATTTCTAGGCGCAGCCAGGGTGTCGAGGGGATCCGTTTTGGTGGCCTTAGGATTGCATCTCTGCTTTTTGCGGATGATGTGGTCTTTTTACATTTTTTATCATGTTACAAAAATGTAAAATTAATCCATTCACAAATATAGAACACTTTTCTTTAATAAAACAACTTTAAAAAATTGATGAAATAAAAATTTAACAAATGTGAAGAAAAACTCTGAACTTGAAGAAATGAAAATTTTACAAATGTGAAAAAAACCCTGTACTTAAAGAAAAAAAAATTAACTATCATCCGTCCAGCTCATGTCTTCTTCTTTCTCCTCCTCGTGCTCCTCAGTCTGAGTGACTGCATCTGATTTTTCTGAAAGATTTTAGCATTAAAAAAAAAACAATATCTGAACACATATAGCAATTCCAACTGAATATAGTAAAATAAATAAATTCTCAGGATAATCCACACCTTGAACAATAAAAAGAATAAGAAATACTGATACGTTGAATATGAAGGGATAGCTAATAGGTGCTCACTATATGGGGGTGAATATTTATACAATCATTATTTCACATCTAAATGAGTGAATGAATGTCATTATTTTGTACAGCTCAATCTTCATTCTGATATATATTACAGTTTTAGAGATTTTTTTTTATAAAACGTGAATCTCTCCGTTTATTCACAATGCATTTGTAAAAACAACAAAAATACTAAACCATCCAAGAACCAAAAATACTTTCTGCAAACATTATAGATACCTCATGATATACCATTATACCGCGTTAATGAATTTTACAATAAAACAGAAATAAAACTTAGAAGCAACATGATATACTATACATATACCTACCATCAGCACAGAAGGCTGCAACACTTTCAAGTGTCTCAATTTTCATTACAGCCTCCAGATGTTTCCTCCTCTCCTCTTCCAGCTGTTGTTGAAGAAAAACAACTTTTCTCTCTAAGGCCTTCAGCTGCCTTCCCTTCCGTTCCACAGTCTGAAGGCTCAGGTGGAACGCCTCATTTACACTTTTAAGAATGTCATCCCGTGAAGCAGCGGGGTCAGAGATATGGTACCATAAGAAAAAAAAAAAGTTACATATTTTACAATGAACACTAATACTTTACTGAACACCATAAATAATAAATCATATTAAACAAATAATATGGAGACTATTCCATCACTCTAAATACTTCATGCGAAAAATTCTTAGTTTGTGAACAAAAGTTTAAAACAAACAAAACATCTAAAGATAACTTAAAACTTGACACAGAAAATAAATAAATCTTTAAAGAAGAGAGTAACATATGAAAATAAGTTTACTCAAAGCAGCGAGAGAATCGCTTTGTTGAATGATATGGAAAAAAAGAAAAAAACTCATCTTGCATGTGACCAAAACAAAAGAGATAATCGGAAACATCACAAGAATCAGAATTACATCTAACAATATTTTCATCATGTGAAAAGTACAAGTGATTGAGAAATACTTTCTTACAAATATCATCTACAATAATTTTTTAAAAATCAGTAAACTGCATTTCATAAGATATTGAAAGATTTATTTATTTATTTTTCTTCCTTAATTAAAAATTCAGAAATAACATAATTTTTGAATAATGAACAGTAATTTAAGCTTGACAACACTTCATCCAGTGCCACTAAAACCATAGGTAGACTGCAATTATAATATATTGCATTAAAATCTGCAAAATTTTAACCAGCTGAAATTCTACCACAGAAATCCAAATCAAGGGAATAAATTCACAATGTGCTTGTCAGGTTCCATGTTTTTCTGTGTATTTATTTCTAGTTTCCTGTGTGTCTGAGTCTCTGTGTTGTCCTGTCTCCCTTTGATTAGTTCCCAGGTGTGTCTCGTTCCCTGATTACCTCTTGTGTATTTAGTGTCACCTGTGTCTCTGTGTCTCTGTGTCTTGTCGGATCCTCGTCACACTTCGTCGTCCTGTTCCCTTGTTGTATCCTGGTTGTATTAAACTTCATCATTTTACACTCAATCCGGTTCATCGGCGTTTCTACCTCACCACCTCTCACCAATTCATGACAGTGCTGTCAAGCAACATTGTAATGCATTTAAATTGAACAACATAAAAACCAGGATACCACAATGTGGTGAACAAATATGTATTCTATGAATCCCACCAGGAAAGAAATGCGTATTACATGAAGAGCTACCCTAAATAAAATGCAAAATAAAAATTCAGTACTAAAAAAAATGGTTCGACTTGCATCACTCAAAAAAATCCATTAATAAGAATTCTTCACCAAAACAACCTATGCAACTTGAACATGAGCCAAATATTAATTTAATAAAATTCTAAAATTAGAAAGTTAAAAAATATAAATTATTTAGAAATATTATTTAGTAGTCTATAACAATTTAATCAATTTAATATTGCTTCTGTAGTTGATAGGTCTTCTCTTTTGCTGAACTTTTTATCACAATTCTACCAAAACTGAAATAATTTATTACATATCGATATTTTGATTATATTTATCATGTTGGTGATGTTTAGGAATTGTCTGCTGGTCTTTTATAATATAAAGTATGTTGTACGTCAACAAAAATATTGTCATTATATTTTTACGCAATATCAATAAAGAATTTAACTACTTCACTTCAAATAAAATAAGTCTTACATTAAACACAGGTAAAGCTGCGTTGATTTCAAACGCATGTGACGCTTTGGTCGTCAGGTTTAGATTAAAATATGCAGTGTTGAACGCGCTCGACGCATTGAACACTCCATACAGTTCAAATCGCCATTTCGCAACAATCCTAGACAATCCTAGACTTTCAACATGAAACACACGTGCCTGACAATTAAAACGCAACATTTATATTACCCACACGAATCCACACCGCCCTACTGGAAACCACCATGATTTATAGCTTTTTAATATTTACCTGTAAGGTCTCCGTATTTCCCCCCTTCATATTCGTCCCTGGTCTTGCTCATGTCTCCTTCCCACATTGCGTATTTTCATTTTTCTGTACCCCTGGTCTTACATTTATCCCACTCCGTGAACTTACGTTCGTCTGTTGCTTAGTGTAATGGCGGCCCCGCTACCCCTCCACATGTCCCCACTCCAGGCGGAAGTTACTAACCTAAAACTTCACAGGTATGTTTTTATATCCAAAAAGTATTACTGCAAGTCGAACTACTTAAAACTACAGAACCTCATACACAAATTTCTAAACACATTACTTTTTAAAATTAGTTACCAACTAATACACTTACACAGGCCAGCTGGGCTTCGTCCTGGAGCCCCTTAAGGTCCGGGTCGCTCAGTTTCGGCAATTTTAATGGAGAAAAGTTTGCCATTTTCTAAAAAACACAAAATATATAGATAATAACAACTATAAAGCGGAAACACAATAAAAACATTAGCTTATTATTCAAATAATACCATAAAATACCTACATCTCTGTGAGTGCCCGCAGAAGAAAAGAAAATGTCAGCGAATCTGAGAATATATAAGACCAAAGCTAAAGTAGGCGGTACTAAGAGAAAGACCAGCCCTTCTTCCCAAGTTTAACTGGACAAACTTTGTGATGGACAACAAGATATCCTTTATTAATGGACCTTACCAGAGGGGCCTCTTTTCATTGGCTGATATATATGCTAAGTACAGCATAATAGCAGCACTGATATAACTTCTACACCTTGCCTGTCTGCTACACAGCCTTACGTTAGCTAAACAGATCAATATGCAACGTGTACTGTATCTGACATACACTAAAGATTTTATTTTAGCAGAAAAGGCTTTGGACTAAACTGTTCCTCCTGTTAGCCTCTCTAGCACCAAGTACAGCTAGTCAATCAACATCGCTGTGTTCAGGGAAGCGCTGATTAATAATCCAGAAATAAATATCAAGCCTGGAAACTTGATATTGTAACGGACTGAATGTTATGTTTTTAATGTAATCTTTGCTCGTCTTGCGGGGCGCAGGCAGTTAGCACGGTAACAAGTGTGCTTAAACTACAAAGAGAGAGAGAGAGTAAAAAGGTACGAGTAGTTTTGAGTTGATCACCTGTTCGGGTTATTTTACCTTTGTTTTCCTTTGCTGTGGCGCTTTACAGCCGCTGTAGTTTCTAAACGTTGGACTAATTACCTCGTTCGTTTGTGAGTATACGTCATTTACAACAAACATCAAATAGAACAAATAGATTTCATAAAATTTTAACAAACAAATGGCTTCTTTACCTTAACAGAGCTCTTTGGTTCCTCTTAACAGTCTGTAGCTTCTCATATTGAGGTCATCAAACCAAATTTCAGATCTACCGTAACTGATTGACACCTGCTGGCCTCAGGTTTGTAACCAGGTTGTGACTGAAAAACCAGTAACCTCCTCCCAGATGATGAGATGAACTTGTCAGTTCCTCTGTCCACTCTAGTAGTTGATATATTGTGAAAATCCTGTAGAAATGATGCACTAATGGAGTTGTGTTTACATAGAAACAATGCGCTTCGAGGCTTTGCAACATAGAATCAACAATCACAACAGAACACCAAGTCAGGTTCCGTCAAAAAATTTGCAATTTATTACGTTTCAAATACAACTCTAAACAAGTGGGTTTTTAGTTTAGATTTAAAGGAAGTCAGTGTTTCAGCTGTTTTACAGTTTTCTGGAAGTTTGTTCCAGATTTGTGGTGCATAGATGCTAAATGCTGCTTCTCCTTGTTTGGTTCTGGTTCTGGGGATGCAGAGCAGAACCAGAACCAGAAGACCTGAGAGTTCTGGAAGGTTGATACAACAGCAGCAGATCTTTAATGTATTATGGTGCTAAACCATTCAGTGATTTATAGACTAACAACAGTATTTTAAAGTCTATTCTTTGAGCTACAGGGAGCCAGTGGAGGGACTTTAAAACTGGTGTTATGTGCTCTATCTTCCTGGTTTTAGTGAGAACACGAGCAGCAGCATTCTGGATCAGTTGTAATAAATGTAATAAAGATGAATGTGCTTCATCTATACTCTCTAGTAGAACAATTTCACACTGATTTTGAGTTAATGGGCCACACGGTTTGGAAGCTATGGAAGAAATCATATTATTTAATATTAAAATTATTTATCCAACCATTTCCTTACAACAAGGGTGTCAAACTCCAGTCCTCAAGGGCCGCTGTCCTGCAACTTTTAGATGTGCTGCTGCTGCACCACCTGGAGAGAATAATTAGGTCATTAGCCCCACCCACTTCCGACAGGAAGTCACCTTTTTTTACCTGCTGTATGTCTTACTTTTGCTCTGTTATTTATATAACAGTTTAATCCAGTGGAAACTGACTTAAAATGATAAGGTGATGTCAATGCTGGCTGAACAGTGTGGGCGTGGCCAGATGGCGAATATCAGACCCTCGCCATATTCATACGATTGTCTTTAAATCACACATGGATGATCCGATTGGCACCAAACTCGAAATGTAAGACTTGTGTTCACCTCTATAGAGCTCAAGAGCATTGAAATGTAATTTGACTCCACTGCGCCCCCTAGGTTATTCTGTCAGCTACATCTCCGCCGTACATGGACCGATTTGCGCCAGATTTTTTGTGAGTCGTCGGGGAGCGCTGCCGAACGCATTCACGTATGTCGTCTGGCGGGCGATCGGGTGGGGAAAGTTTGTGAAAGCTTCTGCTGTGGCGAGCAGGCACCGGCTCTGGAAACGGTGCGAGAGCTTCCGCGGTGGCCGTAACTCCGCGGTGGCCAGTGAGCCGGAGCAGCGCTTGCTGCGAGGGCCGCATGAGGCTAATTTACATTGCCATTACAGTGGATCCCCTCCCCACAAGGACAAAACCTTGTGGTTTTTCTGCAGAATGTGACTCCCAAATATTTGTGGAATTTCCACGTATTTGCAGAATACGTAATATTTGCACTTACAAATATGATATGCGCTATCATATTAGTAATATGATAGCACATATCAAAAATATTTGAAAGGACAGCAGATTTTGCAACTGAAATATGTAGGCACAATGCTACTTGACATGCTTTTCGGCGGGATTTGCAGACTATAGATTAGCTTCCATGCTAGTGCAAAAACGGCTATTGCTGTGCGTGTTAATGCATATTAAGGTATATTTGATGTTGGAATGATTTAAATAGCCTGCTAAGAGTGATTATATTGTGGTCTCAAGTATTCACTGATTTGTGCTATTCACAGGATGTGTTGTTCGCTGTTTTCTGCTGGACGCCAGTTAAAATGAATGAGAAAGAAATGGTTGGATAAACCAAACTGTAATCAAAATCTTTAGATAGGACTTGCTACCAAAATAAATGAACAAATCTTATTGAACATTGGGTTTACAAAGTATACCTTTTGATTAAAACAAACAAACATGTAAATATGTATTAACTACCAGAGTTTCTTTTTCTGTTGTATGTTGCTGAACTGGGTTTTACCATGCTCTGATTTTTATACCCACATTCTGTTGGGCTGTCCGTGACGCATTCACAGATGACTAAAAGGAAACAGACCAAATGTTACTTTGCTCCTCTTATGCTCTGCTTCTGAGTATTTGTTTTATTCTTCACAGAATTTATTTGTTTTTGGTCAATTCGGCCACCTCCGTATCTCCCGGAGTCTATATTGCACCCGGGAGTGTTTAGCCTTTGAGCGGATTCAAGGTTTTCCATTGACCAGCGGTTTGCAGAGGTTATAATCTTGTACCCCAAAAGACAGATTTCCCGTTAAGGCCACAAGAGCTGTCTGCCACCACTTACTGGAATCTGATGCGTTTTTTTGTAAGGAAATACTTGCTGGCAGACACCCTGTGCCCATAAAGCTCCCAGAAAACAGCAGATTGCGAATGTGGACAATGCGATTCCTCTTGTTCAATCAATGGGACACAAGGGCAATAAATTTGTCCTTCCTTTATCTTCTCGCGCACACTAATGGGTCCCAAACGTATGCAGAGCTGGCGACGCATGCTGTTGTACAAATGAGTCATTCACAACCAAGCAGTGAATACATCGAGGGATATATTGGTGGTTGATGTGTGGCTACATTCTGGCACGCTTGAAGGATATTCAGGCTTGACCACTGTCGTCAGGAAGACATTTGTGTGATGATCTATTTGGGAATGACTGTCCATCTCAATATGGTATGCTGTAAAGACAAAAACAGCTCAGTGGGGGCTGAGCTGTAGTCTTAAAAAGAATAGAATTTATTTTTATTTTTTTTATCCTACCAGAAACGGCAGAAAAACCTTAATATTTCGACACATTGATATTTCACTCTTACCAGCAGATGGAGACAAAGTACAGAGCACAATATTCTGCATAATTACCAGGCAACACCCTCAAAGTGACTCTGTTTTATTTCTGCCCTGTCTTAAAGAAAGGTGAATTCCCCAAACGATGATAAAATCTTTTTTTTATTATTATTATATTTTATATTTTATTATTATTCATTCTGATGTGAAAGATTTAAGCTTTCAGATCGGAATGAAAAAGAAGCAAATACTATAAAAGATTGTTGACTCATCACAGACCTCCTGCTTGAAATAAACTATTTGAGTGTGCACAGCCATCAGAGGGAGTAGTTGCACAAGTAATGATGCTGCAATGGGTAGGCGTTATCTTAATATAGCTGCAACTAATGATTATTTCAGGAATCAATTATTGTATTCATTATTCTGATGATTAATCAGATTAATAAAAAAATTGGCACTTTCTGTAGATTTTTCATTTAACCTCTCAAGCTTTTTATACAATACTATCAAAATAATTAAATTCCTTTTTGGAAATAAGAAATTACACACTTTATTGCCTATAATTCTATAAGATAGCATTTCTTTTGTGAATTTAAAACTGTTCCACTCGAGGAGTTTTGGGTAAAACATACTTGTTTTTATCTTAAAAGCAAAATGTTCATGCATTTTGTGCAGTTTGGGTTGAATTACGTCTCTGAATACGATGTTCTTTCAGCAAACGGTTTCTTTAAATCTGCGAATAATGGATTGCTAGTTTAGATGATTATTTCACTTCTCAATTCATCAGAATTAACCCGATTAATCGTTGCAGCTCTACTCCTTGCCTTTATATATTTATCTTGGCAAATTAAGCAGCGTTTCAGTTGCCATTTTAGCTGCTACCATCTTTGCATCCTTGCTGTCAAAGAAACGTTGGAAGAACTCTTCAAGGAACATAAATGGAATTAATATGTTTGCACACAGTTTGTTTTTTGTTTTTCCTCTACCATCACCATATGCAAAATCATGCTCAACAACTCGAAAGTCAAATCAAACTATAAAGTACAGCTTCCAAAGATCCATCGGGATATTTTTCAGAGATTTACCAGTTATCTTTTAATCACTTGCAGAAATCCCCGTATTGATGAAGTGACCTTTCCTTTCCTTCCCGTCTGTTTATCTTGGTCTGATGCGACAGGACTCCAGGGACGTGTCTCTTCCTCTGTTTTCTTACCCACTTTATGAATCATCATGAGCTGAAGTTGAGACAGATCCGCCAGCTGTCTTAACGTTGGCTCCGATCCCCACTCGCATGCCATTGCACACATGAATATCATTAATAACTTCATTAGCACTTCCTGACCACCGCAGCGGACTGAGAGGGAGGTTTGATTCTTGATTGCCGACCGCTTTGTAGACGGAGAACAACACGTCTCCGGTGATTCCAGGCCTCGGCTGTGTGATTGAAACAGTTTCTGGCTCCGACACCTTACCCTCCCAGTCCCACCAGGGGTATCGCTGTACAGTAACAGAACCCCAGTTCCAATATAACGCAGGGATCTGCTTGAATGTATGGAACTCGGCACTCAAAGATCAAGCAAATGCAAAAGCTGAATTGCACAATCTCTGGCAGATCTCGACTGGAATAAATTGCCAAGCCTGTCTCCTCTCATGGTCTGTGGAGCGCTTTTTCAAAAATCTGGAAAGCACAGTGGGGATATAAAGCAAGCGGAATAATAACCACCATTTGGTGATCTGATTATTCCCGAGTGAGGAAATATCATTCATCCCTGAAACTGCAGGAAGAATTGGACCTTTCAGAGCAACATGGTTTCTGTTACTATGCTGCATTACAACCAGTCTGTAGGAAACCAGGGAGAGAGAAAAAAAGTATTCACATGATTGATTTTCCACATTTTGTTACGTTAAAGTGACAAAATTCATTTTGTTTCATTGGGGCGTTTATGTGATAAACTATTAGAAAGTAATGCTAATTGTGAAGTAAACAGGAAAGAACAAATTAACAAACTAACTTCTGATACCACAACAAAAAATTGAAGACTTAAAATTAGTAAATAGAGGAAATTTACACATGCTTGTGTAAATTCAGCTGTTTTGTGAAGGCCTCGGAGAGAAAGTTATGGTGCGTCCACACCAAACACATTACGAGCGTCCGACGCTCCAAGTTCGACGCGTGTGTACTTTGAATGTAGACGCTTGGCACTCTGCTCTACACCTGGTGTTTCGGGCGTCAGGAGCGCCAGGTTTACCTTCAAAGTCTATGTAGAACCGCATCGAGGGCGTGTCAGATGCTTCAAAATCGCTCTAGTTGTTGATTTCCGTTGCTGGCCTGTTCATCGGATGCCTATTTATCAAACGCTTCAAATTGCATCGCAACGGGCCCTTGACACGCCCTCCACATAGTCTTTGAATGTAAACCAGACGTTCCTGAAATGCGTTTGGTGTGAACGCACCATTTGTGAACAAAGAGCATCATGAAGACCAGGAGCAAGGTGAGGGGTAAAATATTGAGTACATATTCAGACATATTCCGGTCTGTTGCAAAAAAACTAACACTGCACATCATCCTGAACACACCATCCCCACTGTAAAACATGGCGATGGCTGAATCTTGTTTGTGGGAGGCTTTTCTTCAGCCCGGCAGTGAAGCTGGGCAGAGTTAATGGGATCATTGGAAGCAAAAGTAATCCTGGAAAACAAATTGTTAAAAGCTGCAAGCTACTTTAGACCAGGACAGATTTGCACCTTCGAGCAGTTTAATGACCCTAAGCACACTGCCAGAACTGGAAATGGGGAGCGGAACGACCTTCATCATTCTTCATACATGGGCAATTTGAGCTCTTCAGTCTTAGCAGACTTTATGACAAAACCTCTAATGCATAATTAAATGAGAAAGGGTAAGATGTTATAAAGATGCTGCAAAAATAATCTCCATATGTTGTTTAACTTTAGGTCAATGAAACAGGTTTGTTTCTAACAATTATATTTGTCTTAACTGTAAGTAGCTAACACAAGCTAGTAGTTCATCATTCACCCGTTGTCCAAAGATTTCCAGATTCAGGTGTTGTTATATTGAATTATTTGTCTTGGTAGTCACAGTAATGAAAAACATTGGACACCCCACTTAATGTTCAGTTCTTTCCAAAGAACTCTTCACCTATCATGTCTAATCTTATTATCTCTGGAAGAAATTATATACTTACACAAAAGTTACCTGGTTTTTCTCATTCACAAAACATATCAAAATCTTATTCTGAGGAAAAGGTTAGAACAGTCTGCTCCCTAACAGCTGTCTCTTAAGTCCCTTTAGTCCAATACTTCTCGAAGACCTTTCCTGTTTCCACTATCTCTGAAATCTATTTAAGGCTATTCCCACTTCTCAATTTCAGCTTCAAGATGTTTGAGCAATTTCCTGCATGTGCAGTCTGCTTCAAGTTACCCCACAACATCTGTGATTTAATCATTGAGATTAAGATCTGGACTTGACTCGGCCCTGGACTTTCTATCTCCTAATTCTCATGCAGCCCTTCTTGGATTTACCGAGATGTTTTTGGGCCATTGTAGCATGTTGCAGCATCCAGTTTAATTAATTAATTCAATTATTTTAAATTTTTTGTTACTATCGATACCGAGCAGAATTAATGGTGGATTTTATGTTGTTGAGCTGGACAGTTATTGGTGCAGAAACGGGGCAAAAGGTTAATTTCCTGGAAATTTGTTCTTAGAACTGTCTGTCATGGCGAACATCATTCTGGTCTCCATGTTTTACTTGGAGAACAAAGGTTTTCTCTTTGGACCATATGAAGGTTGAACTTGGAAGCTTCTTTCCAGTTACTAGTAGTAGTAAGAGTCTGCTGTAGATTCTGTGATGATATTTATGGCTTTTGCTGACTTCTTTTAGCACCTTGCAGTTTGCTGTTAGGGTGAACTTGACTGGAGGGCCAGACTTTAGCATGTTGCTGGTGCCAAATGCTTCCACTGGTAGGCTGGTGGATTTCAGATTATTTTGAGAACCCTTTAAGTCCCTGAAGAAAACCATCATGAGCTGCTACAGTCTGCTTCCTAAAAAGCCTCAGACATCTTTTATGATTTTACCTTGATGATCAGGAGCAAACCAAATCTAAATCTCTGAAACAGGACCATCGTTCAGCAACCTGTTAAATAATCATGTTCTCATCATGTCCACCTGATGTGATTTACTGGTCTCTAAATCTTCCATAGTTACTCTGTGAAGAGGGCCTGCGAGTTTACTTTGACTTACCCCACACTGACATTTCCTCGACCCATAACATCACAGTTTCCATTTTCCAATGAATAGAGTGGGCTTCTCTATATGGTCCTTTGGGTGAAACAATCCCCAGTAAATTAACTCGTATACACCTTTCTTTAACAGTTACTTCTCAGAGGATTAAAGATTGCTGAGGTTTGAGTCTCCGAAGACACTCTCCCAATAAAGCATCTCCGTCAGGTAGGCCTATGCTTCCTGTTTACACATTGTTTTCTGTTTGTCCAGTCACTCACCTGTTTCCTTCCCATTTCGAAAGGAAAGCTGCCTGTCATCTTGCGCGTGCAACTTGTTGTCAAGAAGACATGTTTTAACTATTCCTGGGTTGTGGTCTGATCAGTGGGTCCGAACTGTACTTCATCCATTATAGTAAACTGGCCTCTAAGATGAGAGGCAGATAGGAGTCTAAAATCATTCACCGACTTCAAGATTGATTACCAGCTGCTCATAAACAGCAACTGAAAATGGGAAAAAACATTTTCCCTACGTAATACTATTTCCTGAAAGCCTGACACTCTGGGTGGTGAGCCATATCATCCATCTCCAAAAGCACCACTGGCTGTCCTCATAAAACAATCCAACACGGGTTAGTATTTTATCTAAGATTTTGCTGGCAAAACGACTCAAATTTAATCTCAGTAGAGTGAAATGCAAGTTGAATTGTGGTTCTTTTCACATTTGTACGCATACACTATTATTAGATTACTCCTACAGTATTCATTTCAGCTCTTATCATAAAGTATGACTCAAGTTTACGCCATCTGCACCTTCGTCAGTAGGCCTCCTGCAGCCAACAGCAGAAAAATACTTCCACTAATGAGATTATGTGGGTTTTTTTTCCTAAATGCTTCAAAGATTTTGAGAGAGATAAAAATCAAGATTCAGTGACCCAGTAAATTATACTGATGGAGTCTGCGCTAAATTTCCTCTGCATATACAATCAGCCTTTGGTGTGTCTATATCAATTTGCACCTTTTAAACAGAGCAGACCCCAGAGCAATAAACTGCTTGACTCTCACATGTTTAACATCCCCTGCACTTGCAGCTGTCTAATCACACGGGTCAGATAGAAGTTCAGTGAGTAATAATCACACATTTGTCAGTTTACCCTCTTCTATTTCCTTTGCCTTTTTTTTAATAGATAGCACAAGGTATTAATCTTATTGTTGATTACAATGAAACCCTGCAGCTACAAAAAGTAAATACAGATATTATTTAAAAATGTCAAATTGAGTGCAGGAAAAGAAACAGATTACAGAGAAGCTTCATCATGTCCTCCTGATTTATTGCGCCTGTTTCTCCTTAAATCTTTAAGCAACACGTTTTTTTAAAGAAAAAAGTGACCTTTAAGCTACGTCGACTGTTTCAAACCTGTTTCCAGCTCACGCTGCTGTCTGTTAACTTTTTCTGGTGATGCATGGTCCTTATCGACTGAACGATACCGTTGCATAGCCCCACACCGGGAGGCCGACTGTACTGAGGGAGTGATACAAATAGGGGAAAAATGTTACTAAACAGTAACTCTAATGTCTCTGTGTGCACATTTTACCTGCAACACAAATATGTTTAAGGTCCACAATTAAACATCGATAATTATCTGTCTTCCCCATTTTCCTTTCCACGTGTGCATATTTTCAGTCCTGCAGCTCTAAAAGATCCATGAGCTTACTAACCTCTGAGCATTCCAGCACAAAGAAAGGGATTGTTCTTTCCTCTTACAAGGACAATGCATGTTTGTCATCTCGGGGAGGAGTCTGTGTCTAGTGTGTCTGTTTGAGATTTCTTGAGGTCAAAAACTCTTAAGGGAGTAGGCTAAGTATTTTGATATGTAATAAATCCACCAGCTCGTCCATTAGCTGAGTTGATGCTCTTGAAGTTTTCACAGCTTTAATGGTGAAAAAATGGCACTTCACGAAGAAAAGCCACTCCTGCCTCTCCCTTAATCGTTGTGAATCTTTGCAAATATGCATTTTCAATAAGACAACATGTAAATGTGCTGGTAGACGTGGAAGCAGTATTCGTCATGGCTGCCACTGACAATTCATGATGGATAACACATGCTATGTTCAGTTACAAAAAACTGCTACTCAGTTGTGTGCGCTAGCCAGCAGGCAGTCTGCAAAATCAACTATTTTCTCTGTCAGCCAGATGGATGAAACCCTGAAATGGAGACCATCCAAGCGTGCTGACAAGAATCAGGCACAGTTAGAACTCTTCCAAACTCTAAAAGATATTCAGGATGCACATGAGCTCCTTGAAGATGTAGATTCCCCTGTAAACGTATCCTTACCGTTTTCTATGTCACACCAACTTAAAGCCACAGTCTTCAACTTATTTTTTGAAGTGGTAGGAAGGGTGTATTCTATGTGGTAGACCAATATAAAGATACCATCAAAATGACAAAAAATTAAACCTTTGCTGTTTTCTGCAACCCAAAAGACTGCCACTGGGGCAAACGTTCGCTTTCCTGCAAAATGACCCTGAAAAAATGCTTTTCAATGCTCTTGTGAACATGTTTGAGCATCATGTTTTCTTTTAATACTCCATGGATTTCATTGAAGTAATAAAAGAATGGTCATGTTGGATCCTGAATCCCTGACTCACTGTTTTTGATTTGCCCTGGCTGGGGTGAACGAGTCCACAGAGTCCCATGACTGAAAATAGAGAGCTCATCTGAGTGTGTTATCAAGGCCGTCCCCACGTCCTGTTAAGGCACGTCTGCCAGCCTGTGAAGGCCTATCGCTGCGCTCCGGGGAAAAACAAACAAGACCCACATACACCCATGTTCGAAAACACCTGGCAGCATGGGTACTCACATTTTCAGCCGTGTTCAAATGAGCGAAGGTCACAGGTGAACAGTGGAGTTGAAAGCTTTCTTCGCTTCCCAGCTGTTCTGGCTGTATCCCAGGGCTGGACACACTTTTTGACAGAGGCCAGATTTTGTGTCATCAAAAACATTAGATAAAGTACCACACCTGAAGTACCTTGGGAGATCACATGATGACTTTACCTTAGATGGCCCTACCCAGGATGAGAATGACTCACTTTACTGGCACTGCTAGGATTTTCCTGAGTCCTATCACAATAAAACATGAACACCTCCTGCACATTACACCCCATTCATGTCAATGATTCTTGCTGAGTTTTTGAGGTTTCTGTTAGAAACTGATTCTAAATACAGCTGCTTATGTATATTGTGAAAGAACATCCAGAAATATTCATGATTATCTTCTTTTGGATATGTCAGACTTTGGGTTTAGCCCTGAAAACCCAAACAGAATTGGAGTTTTCAGCCTATAATTCATGTTCAAATTCAGCCTAAACAAAGGCCTTAAAAGTCTTCTCATCTTTTTGTTCTGGTTTCCTGTTAATCATTGAGCTAATAATTAGCTGTATAAACACGAGTTTATGAGAACCGTTTCACATCTGTGTGTCCAGCAACTTCTGGCTTCTGTGAACAGACTTTCCAGCCCAGGATGACTGAACTACATTACACAATTCCTCTACATTTCTTGGTTTTGCCTCAACAAAACCATGCTTGAAGTCAACCTACACGTTTTCCATTGAGTTAAGGTCCAGGGATTTGTCATAGAACCACCATGATTGATCTTGTTGGTCTGAAGCGATGATGCTCCTCACTTTGTGGTCTGTTTTAGGTCATCGTCTTTTGCAAATTTGACAGCGATTCCCTCTTAAACAGGATGATCTCTTCAAAATATTTGATGTTTTCAAAGGTATTCCTTGATCCCATGGTATGTGATAGTCATGCTTGACACCACAGTTTGAAAAACAGTTCCTTATCACCATGCTTTATAGTGTACTATGGCTTGAATGTAGTATCTGAGGGAGGCATCTGGCAAACTGTCTTCAGCCCCGAGACTCAAAAACAACATTTGTACTTCCATCAGTCCATAACATCTAAAATAGTCAGTATGTTGTTTGACTAATTCAACTCATCCTTTCTTTTCAACAATGGGAGTTTATTGGAGCCTCTTGTCACACAGGTGTCAGGCAATTGTCCCAGTACTCATTGTTTGAAGGCCTGACTGACTTTCTGCTACTTTCAATTAATTATTCAATCACCCACAATCAGCAGCATGAACATCATGACTATTTGACTATTCCTATTACTTTACTTCCTACGTCTGCTAGGAAGGTATTTGCCATGGACAAATATAATTTCTGTCAAAACAGTGAGTGATTTGGTTAGTGATGTTGGATTGCATTGTAACACAACTTTACCAAGACATTTTTTTTTGCCGTGTATTTCTGATTAACAGTCAAGAGTCTTAAACTGCAGTCGTATCTTCTGTAACAAACTCCAAACTAAGCACTAGCACTAATGAATGGAATTGTGTCCGAATATAATTTATGTTATTGTTGAAAAGTATCACTTTACCAAGAGGTATTTAGGATTTATATTTTCCTCATTTTTCTTCAGTGGAAATCCAAGTGATGAATAAGAGATTGCGACTGCGTAAACACTGTGATGAACGGATCAGTTAACATTCAAAGAAATAAGATTAGCATATAGATCCCCAACAAATCATTTTCACGTACCAAAAAGGCCTGCTGCTCCTTTTCACTTCTCCAGCCTCTTGGCATTAGCTTGGCATTAGTTCTATACGACATAAATGGTATTAGTGTGGGCACTTTTTGACATCAGCTCAACCAATGTTAATGCACTACTCAGTAAGGTATAGTGTTCCTCTCCAAACACTGGTGCTCATTTAATAAACACTCAGCTTTACTTAAGTATGCAAACCCCCAGAACAAGATATACCCGATGAAAGATAAATTATTCAACTGGAAAAGTTTTTGGCGTTCTAAGAAAATAGCTTCCTTGAGGGTTTGCAAGCCAATGTTCCCACAGAGCATAAAGACTTTAACTTGTACCAGCTTTGGAAGAGAGGGCTGATCTTTTTTATTTTATGATAAAGTGAGGAAACGGCAGCAATTTCCTATTCAACCCTTTAATCAAAAAAAAAAAAAAACAGGCTGGCAATTTATGTGACCCTTGCTGCACTATTTAAAAATTAAACAGTTTATTTGGCCAGCGAAAGGGGTTAATCACCAACTTTCTCGGCGGAAGAGAATTGGATTTCATCAAGCAATTGAAGGGAGTTTTCAAAAACATCTTCTAGTCTGAGTAATTAACAGATTTCCTCTGTTGTAATTTGAGAGCAACTGTAAATAAACCAGGATGAGAACAAAGGGTTATGCTTCCTCACACCAGGTCCAAGATGGCTGCAACACAGTCACTGATACGTCTAGCTCAATGCATGGCAAATTGATATTCATTTCACATCTTTGTTTTGCTACATTCCAGGTTGAGTAGTGTGTTTTAGTCTAGTCTTCTTTTTAAAGAAATAAAATTATTTCACCCAACAACCCAAAGCCAGAATTTCATATAGATCAGCAATTTGTCAATATTGCCCGAGGGCACTAAACCGGTCCGTATTAGTTCTGCCTTTGTGTTTATCTCCATTATCTTACTGAAAGACAGAAAAGAGAATAGAAATAATTTTTATTGTCCTTCAGTGGGGGAATTCAGATGTAGTGACAAGCAAGTCAGAGCATAATACACACAAAGGCAAAAACATAAACTGTAAGAATGACAGACTATGCGGTAGGGGCAAATTTATACAGCTTAATAAAAAATACTGTGC
This sequence comes from Gambusia affinis, assembly GCF_019740435.1. Taxonomy (NCBI): domain Eukaryota; kingdom Metazoa; phylum Chordata; class Actinopteri; order Cyprinodontiformes; family Poeciliidae; genus Gambusia; species Gambusia affinis. The sequence continues at coordinate 22,614,505 of NC_057875.1, read as the reverse complement.
AATTATTAAAATTTGCATATTCATATTAAGATATAAGATGATTCTTGTTTAAATGTAACATGGTTACAAATGCATATTTGTGCATAAAAACAACAATTTACAAGCAATTGAAAAAATCTGTAAATAGCAGCAAAACTCATGGAGTTTGTTGGGAGCAGTGATAGTTATAAAGTAGCAGCTGCTAAAAGGAAGAATGTATGATGGCGCTTCTTTGTACATCTAGGATGCAGTCTGTCTGCTTCGTGAAAAGGGTGGAAGTCATTTTCCAATGGTGAAATTATTTTAGTGTTCTTATGTTTCCACCACACTGCACTGGGTCAAGAGCACACTGCATAGGGTCAAGCTGGCCTTTCTGGTGAGCTTATCTGACCGCTTCCCCTGAGGTTTAGATAAACTGTTGCTCCAATGAACTACGTCTTAGAAAAAGGCCAATTCCACAAAGTCAAAACAGCTCAAGAGCACAACCTGCACTCCAAGAATTATCTGTCCCAGTCTCTTTAGCACAGCAGGTCCTTGAGGTCCAAAGTGGGCCCTCGAGGACTGGCACCCTGGATGTTTTAATTCTCTCCCTGGATTAGCACACCTGGATCAAATGTTAGGTGATTAGAAGGTCTAAGAAGAACATTGACAAACTGAGGAGGTTGTTGCTACCACCTAAGAGAGAGAACTAAAACATGTAGGATGTTGGCCCTCGAGGACCGACTTTGGGCACCACTGCTTCAGCAGATACAGACTAATCGTATTCTTCCTGTAAAGAACATCAGTGTTGTGTCTCCAGTCCAGTTTACTCTTCAGGCGAACACTAAGGTGCTTAAAATGTTGAAATTGTTGAGGTCTCAAACTTCAGTCCATAAGTGCCATTGTCCTGCAGCCTTCAGATGTCTTTCTGCTTCAGCACACCTGGCTCCAGTTTTACCTCAATAGCAAAGATCTGTAGAGCTGGACTGGATGCTAATGAGGCAGTTTTACTATTTAATTCAAGAGTGTAGGAGCAGGAACACATCTAAAAATGTCATATTTGCCTGGTGTCCCCTGCCTGCCTGGCTTTTGCAAACTGTAAACATAAGGCTTTCGTTCAACAATAGTTTTTATCTTGACATTGTTTTGCAAAGATTTATGAAGTGCTGTGACTACTACTTTCATTGTTGACCATTTCTCCCATCCAAGCTCTGTGGATCTTGCCCCAGAGTTACCATCAGCATCTTCGCTGCTTCTCTGATTAATGCTCACTGACCATGTCTTGGTACAATCGAAATTGTTTATACTGCTGACAGATTAAAGTTGAATGATTTTTTTTTTATTATACCAATATGTTACTTTTGATTATAAGTGTTTTGGAGTGGCCTAGCCAAAGGTGAGTGTGATGCCAAAAAGGTCTTCCAATTCCAAAGACTTGGAGCTCAACACTAAAGACACAGCTTCTAAATATTTGTGAAAATGTGCTAATAGCTGATCAGCAACTACAAGAAAGGTTTGACTTCTGCAGTCAAGATTTCTTTCATTGATTATTCAGATGCATACAAAAATTTCTTGTCATGATATAGCAACAAATTTCTCAGGTTTTTAATGACTGAAATTGATTGAAAACCATTAATCAGTTTTCTTTAAGTTTGCAAATTTTATATTTCCGTCAAAGAAGTTTGCTGATGGAAAATGACAAATTAAAAAAACTCTAAGATCTGTACTCAATAAGAAGAAAAATACCTTTTATCCCGCTCTCAAGGGTTTATCGTAGGTCTTTTTGAGTGCTTGCACATTAATGGACCCATAAAACATTAAGAGCAAAAACAATCTGTTGAATAAATACAGCAAGCAAATAACTGAAAGCACAATTTTTTGGGAATCTGCCACAGATTAAAGATCACTCTTCCACATGCTGCGCGATAACAAAGCAAACAACAAGTGCAACAAGTAAAGCTGGTGAACTTCTAACATGCTACTGCAGTGTTTATATTGAAGCCATGGGAAAGGTAGTGGCAGGACTACTCCCCTGGCATATTCAAGATTATGCCAGGGGAGTGTGACATGCCACGCCACAGCAAGCAGATAATCCCTCATCAGCTGCTGTCTGGACTTCGAATGAGGAGTGCATTTCAAGAAAGGGCTCCCCCTGCAGAAACCGAGAGGCAGCCTTCCTAATTACTTGCGCCACTAGCGACACTCAGACCGGGACAGTACACCACACGAGGGCGGTGGGAGCCTCACTGGGGAGGCGAGAGAGAGAGGGGATGCCGAGCACCCAGCCCCCATGGTATAACTGTGGACAAAAAACAAAAAAGCAAAACGTGAACAATGGCATTTTGTTTAGACTAAGGGCTCCGTTTCTTTGCCTCAGTTGCCATTGTCTCTCGGACTTTTTCTAAAGCCCCTTCGTTGGTTACAAATCCAGACACATTGAGTCATTATTGAGTCTGTCATTGACAGGGTGAAGCCCGGGGAATCCTACTGGGAACTTAATGAACATGTTTTCCTAAAGAGCTCCGAAAGTGAACAGACCCAGCTTGGGCGAGAACAGGAGAAAGCTCGACATAGCCGTAATGCCAGTTTTTTTTTTTTGGTTTACAGTCTTCTTGGATTTCATGCTGCAGTTTACACCACGTTTTGTTGTGATGCTGGCGGTCTAGTTCCCAACATTACCTTGAAGTTGTTTATCCACCATTGCTCATTTTGGTGTTTAATTTATGCTCTGTGCAAAGCTAAGCGTTGCTTTCTGATTCCACATTAAACGGGACATGTTTACTTTGAAGAATGGCGAAACGACAGGAAGGCGTAGAACGTTCTCCTTGTGTAAATCAGGCTGACTTACAGACAGGCAGTGAGTGTAGGAGACCTTCAGAAAACATGCTGTTTACAAATAAGTAAGGTCGTTGAGGGCAAAGTGCCTCGAGACAGTCAGATGTCAAGGAGCGTTCGAGCAATAATCCCAGGCGACCTCATCGCTCCGGCTTCTGGTGGGGTTTTGGCAAACCGGATTGATTTCAGGGTGAAGCAGCGAAATGAGGGAGCCGTAATCTTTTGCCTAAAATTTTAATTATTCCCTACACGGAAAGTATGAATCTTGATAAAGAAGCAGAATCACACTATCGCAAAAATAAAAATAATAATAATATTTCTGGAGATGATTTCATTTTACTAGTTAATAAAACATAACTTTGGATAATTACAATTCTGGGATTGTTTAGAAGGTCAAAAAAGCAATACATAAAGTTTTTACTGCTTAAGAATTCAGTATTCAGTTTCTAAAGTTTTGAAACTGTTTAGAAGGAAAGGAAATCAAGGAGATCAGCTTGGAAAGATTTTTAAAAACATGGGGAATGAAGAAAGGAAGGATTACTAAGCATAAGGAGAGGAAGGAATGAGTGTGGGACACTATCAAGGATAAATAGGGAATCAAGAAGAAGGGAGGAATGGAGATAGAACAGGCAATGAAGTGCAATTAAGAGACAAGAAAGGACACAAAGAAAAAAGAAAGTAAGGTAGAAATATAGCAAGGAAAGACATAAGGGTAAAGGCAAAGGAAAGAAGAAGGGAGGAAGCAAGGACAGTAGGAAGAATCAAACAGAAGGTACAACATTTATTAAACATTGGAATAAGGACAATATAATGAAAATATATTTTTCCATTCTCGTTTTCATTTCCAGTACTCATCCAAACATGAAAATGCTGAAGATTCCCTCGTCCTCTCCCTCCTCCCCACACACACAGACGCTTCCAGAGCGTGTAGGAACCCGGCAGAAATCACAGGGAATGATGCCCATTGATGGCACGAGACGTGACAGTCCTGCTCTGATGATTCATCACTGTCCTGAAAGCTAGCAGAAGTCTGGTCTAAACAGTTTCACACAGAAACTGACAGCAGTCCTTTGATTTGACAGGCAGAATAATAGCCGTGTCTTTGTTTGCGTTCTCTTGTGACGCGTGGAGCCGCCCGATGGATGGCTGTTGAGAGAGAAAACGTTCGTCTTTCAATCTTTTGAAGCCTGATTTGGTGGTCTGCGTAGATTCGCAAGCCAGAAACCGATACGCTTGATGACGTGTAATGAAGGTCCAAGATGCCCCGGGAACCCATTCAACCTTTTCTGGACTAAATCATCATTTAAAATGTAGATTTGTTGTCTGATACCTCTGTGGATGATTGATTAAACACATTATGCACAGAGTTAACTAATTTGCTGTATTGAGGTATAGCATTTAGAAATGCTTTCAGAATGGCAGAGTTCAGATCAGCTAGAGCTGGGTGAAAGAACGGTACAAGACTTTTCCTTTGGAAGACAAAATGAACTGTGAAATAAATTTCAAGTAATGAAAAAGTGGTTTGGAAATGTAAAAACGCCATCAGTTCTTTTAAAAATAACAGAGTTGAGAGGCCAGTCAACATAAAATTATCAAGCTAGCATCAGCTTGTTATACTCGGAGAACTATCAAACTGTACAAACATATTTTATTCTTTGCTATAAGCACATTTACTTGAAAATGACTTCTAAATCCAGAGTGTTGTATTCTACGAGGCTTCATTGCCTCATTTTCAAACCAGCAAACATTTTCAATCATGACGTTCTTATGAGTTGAGTTACCAGTTTTCTTCTGTCGCCAACTTGTTGCTTTACACTTTCTGGTCAGCTAGCTAAAAGTTGGCCGCTAAACGTTTCTCTTGCTTATCGACAAATAGTGTTTAAATAATTGACTTGACCAGGGCAATTGTCTTGACAGTAGGCTAGCTTTGACATTAAAGCTAGTTAAACAGTTTGATTAATCTAGTCAACAAGTTAACAAGTGTTGCAGATCACATTATTAATACTGTAATGATCAATACCTCTCATTTTTAGAACTTTGTTTGTCTCTTAGTTTTTTTAAATCTTTATTTTCTTCTTTTTTACTTGCTCTAACATTAATTACCCTATTGGACTTGAACAAACCTGAACCTGTACCATATATCTTATTTTCACAGCATTAGGGTAAAAAAAAATAAATTCTGACTGCAGTAAAAGTAAATTGAGTCATTTCAAATTTAACGTAAAGCCAATATTGTTGCCTATATGTATGTATAAAAATCCTAAATAATCCCAAATTTATGTTATAGATGCCAAAATTAGAAATGCTATAATAAATATGTTTAACTACTTTTGAGACATTATGGACAATTGGACAACCATTTTTAATTATTTTATTTTATTTTATTTTATTTTTTTACATCTTTTAAATTCAGTGTAAGCTAAATTAAATAGTAAAACCATGCTACTTTTACTCAAGGTTCTCATACTGTGGAAACCTTGGCGGTGAACATGTGTGATTAAACTTATCGTCTTCTGTCCAACGCCACCTGGAGTATGTGACCTACAAGGTGAATCATGTGACTGTGTTTTCTTCTCCAGAAACTAAAGAAAAACGTCTGCAGTCCAAGTTATGGAGTGAGGCTATTACGACTCGGTGCCAAGTGTGTATTTTAAAATTAAACTAACCAGGCATATTCCTCCCAGTAATAGTTAGAAATCCTTGACATTTAATGTCATTTTCCTTTGGCACAAGCTCATTGCGTTTTACTTTTTGCACCGAACAGACAGCTCAGTGTGAACCTGGTGACCCCCACCAGTAATCCTTCCACTCTTTAACTGCAGATATTGTCACATGAGCCTGCTGAGCCTGAAAGACTGCGGACACACACACACACACGCACAAGATCTGGAGAGGACCCGTCACAAACAACGCTCACACTCATGCGCAGATAATCTCATTACCCTTGTCTCTATGCAGCACGGGTTCAACCGGGTCGTGCCTTCTCAACGCAATGGGAATCAAATTGATCAGAAAAGTCATCTCAATGAAAACATGGTCTCTTTATTGTTATTTGTTGTTGTTGCTGTTTGAAGCCCATTGACCTGTCTCCAAAGGGGGGAAAGAAAACTAGTGGTTGAGAAAAGTCGTATTCTGCAGGGTAAGAAGTGCTGCGCTGCCCATGTCTGGTCCCTCCAAATTCAGGCATTTGAGAGGAGTTCAGCCAACAGGTGGCACTTAAGATACAGCAAGAGGAAGGCGAACAGAATGAAAGCTCAAATTCAAACATCTCTAAGGCCACTCAGTCTGTCTGAAGCACTGCAGGCTGAACTGCTTTCCCACTTAAGTGGATAACGCTGCACAGAGGCCTCTTGGTACCGGGCCGCTGACAAATGAGTCAGAGAGCTTTTTACGTATTCCACTGGAAATGAAAATCTGCTGAAAAGATTCATTTCGTGTTTGAAAGAACTGTGGTGAAAGAACTACCTGCTCCCCTTATCGAAGCATTTCTCGTATTGTTCGAGCATGTCTGAGGCTGGTGTCAGTCTTGTTCTAAATAGCTGCATTTTTCATTTGCCACAGAATTGCGCAAATGGAAATTCTGAAAATAAATTTGCTTAATGGAAACGCGCCAATTGAAAAAGGAAAAAAAAAGAAAAAAAAAAGTTTTTGGTCTAGGATGAGGTGGTTTTTCTAACCGTATATTGAAATAGATGTATTTTGCAAAAACTGCAATGGAAACTCTTTTTCACTTCATACAAGTCACGTGATCAACAGCTGGATCTTACTACTGGTGAAAACAACAAAGAAGACAACAGGAAGTGGCAGAGGGATGATTTTTTATTTTATTTTATTTTTACAGTGTGCAGCTCTCACAGCATCACACAGTTCAGAAAACGTTATGCGTCATTCAAGCATGTTGGATCCATAACTCTTCTGTAAAATGACCTACAACAATTCCATCCACTCCCAATTATAAGGGCCTTGTCGTTCCAACACCTGAATAAGACGTCAACATCTCCTCTGACTTCTGATGGATGATTAGCGCCAGCACCGCGGCTGAATTATGAATATATCTCATGTAAATGTCCACTTCCGTCGCTACCATGTTTGCTAATGACATATCTCATGAAAAAGCTTATTCACGCGTGATTTTAATTTCATTTCTTATTTAATTGAAGCACCGCAATTACAAAATTGTGTGTTTTTATTTATTTATTTTTTATTTATTAACAGAATATCGACGAAGATTTTGTCTCTTTCGACAGGGTCAGCCCAAGATCGCGTGGAATATGAATTGGGGCCTCATTTCTATTTCATCAGATCTAATAAATAAATAGCAGAAAATAAACTGTAGAGAGCACGGACACTTTTGTAGATTCTAAATTATTTCAACATCAGTCTCACTACGAGTTTAAACTTTTGAGATCTCTGCTTTGAGACAAGTTTTCCTGGCCAGCAGCCGAGTTTGCTTTTGCTTTGGTCTGGCTCTGCCTTTTGTAAAATCCAACATAATTTAATAAGAAATTATAGCAGGTCATTTGAAGAACCACAACTGCAGCTTATTATGGTAAATGGTCTATTACTTAAAGCAATATTTGGTGGCATTATTGATAATAAGAACTATTTATTGCTGCTTCTTTAGGTGACCATGCGGCTGTGACTGCGTCACCGCAGTAGTCGCACCACAAACACTTAAGTCTGCTCTTGAAAAACATTTCTGTTTGCAAATCGCTTCTTTAGGACGTGTACCAGTCACATAAAAATGTGTGATTTCTATCACAAAAATACACACGGCGACTGAATTTAATCATATTTTCAAATTTGTTGATACGATTTTATTGAACAAACAGCTGAATAAGATAATATAGAAAACAGAGAACAATGGAGGAAGATAGTAAAAATAACACCAGATAGAATTAATTTAAACCAAGAAATGTGATTATGAGATGAATAAGAAGCAGCTGCTTAGGGCCCCACACCAGCAGGGGGCCGCTGAATGCATTAAAAGAGTCACATGTGTCTGGTTTACACATGTAAGTAACTCATTAGGATGGCTACAGCAATATATTTTTAACAATTTAAAAAAATATGCAGTGTATATCTCAGATCTCTTCTTGTTTGGATATTCAAAGAGCTATTGGTAGAAACTTCATGTGAAATTAATGATCATTCACATAAATCAAGTAGCATATTTAGTTTTACAGTTAATTGATTTTGTGTTATTGGCTAATTTTATTAATTTATTTTTCGGCAATAAGTTACAATATTTGAAATGTTCACTACAAATGTGTTCTAACACGGGCTTTGTATCTTAATGAATTAGAATAAAAAAATCTTTTCTTTTCATTTGCACAGTTCAAGACTTGAAAATCGTGCATTATTTAGATTGACTCACACAGAGTGATTCATGAGCCACGACAAAACTAGGAAGTTGGCAAAGGGCAAACAGGGGAAAAGAAAAACAAACATTTAAAAAGGTTTATTACTAAGAATTGTGAATAATCTGACTTAGGTTCTACGTAGAACAAAATATTCTTCAAATTTTGGAATATTTGATCACTTACAAAAGCTCGATAGAAACATTTTAACACAATAATTGTATGTTATGGTTTTCACAATCATGGGGAAAACGGCAGTGACAGTCATTGACATCCACCGTAAGACATTTAACACACTGACTTCTGAAGAACTTGACTGTTAACAGATTGCTGTATCCAAGGAGATTAATAGAAAGTTGAGTGGAAGAAAAAGGTACACAAGCAGCAAAGCTAACTGTAGCCTTGAGCGGATTGTGGAAGCAAAGTCCATTCAAGACTGTGGAAAAGACAAAAAAAAAAAACCTAGAGGTCCAACATTAGGCTTCCACAGTCAATGATTTGGGAAGTTGAATCATCTTCTGGTGTCGGTCCACTGTGTTTTATTGTCTCAGAACAGCCAGCTATCTAAAGATGTCAGGGCACTTCCTGCTTCCTTCTGCTGACGACGTTCGTGGAAATGGAGTTTTCACTTTCCGACAGAGCTTGACACCTGAACCAAAAAAAGTTCAGGACTGTCTTCATCAGCCCATGATGGCGATATGCATATGAGGTTTTTAGAGATTTGTTGACCACTGTCTTCATGGTGTCAGGTTATATACAAAAGATTAAAGCTGTAGAAGTGACTGATAACGTTTGTCCATTTTTATCCTGTGCAACCTTTCAGCTGGAGAGTTTTACTTTCGGCATAGAAAAGTAGTTTTACATGGCAGGAGTCAAATCTGTTGCAACAATCAAAATATGTTTTGGACTTTTCTTGCGTAATTAATTTAGTGGTAGGTTTTTATTATGTAAGCCATAATCATTAAAAAGGTAACATAAATAAACCCTTGAAAAATAACTAATGTCTGTGTATTAACTCTATACAATATAAGTGTAAAATAGGGATGTATGCATCGGAGCTGTTTAACACAAATCTCCATCATTATGCTCACACAGCAAAGATAATCAGTGCAGAGAGAATGAAGCACACACACACACACGCACCCACACCCCCCCACACACGCACACACACACACACACACACACACACACACACAAACAAAAAGAGTCCCTGCTCCGTTGTGATAAGTGGCAGTCCGGAGTTTTCCGCACAGCGGAGTGAGTCAGATCCGCCATACGTGCAGCCCTCCCTTTGGAGACTCTCAGGACCTTGTGCGCAGCGGATGGAAACAGATGAGAAGCTTTCTTTCCCTGGGAGCTGCTCTAATCCCCGTCCTCGTTACAGAGCCGTCACGCCACCTCACAGGTTACCTGGAACCCGGAGGACCGCGCGCGCGCTGCTCACTTTTTGGCTCTATACAGGAAGAAAACATTTTTTTTTTTCGGTAGTTACTTTCTGGATGCTCTGCGGGAACCAACAAAAAAAGGGAGGAGAAAAACGTACGCAACACGCGTAGGAATTTAAATGTATATATATATATTTTTTTTCTTTCTCTCTCTCTTTTTTGTTTTTGCTAGTTTTGTTTAATTCACCGTTGTCAGCCACGGCTGACGCGTCGCGTGGACACTCAGCTGACAAGCAGCACATGGTTCCTTGTTATGGTGAGTCGCTTCCAACTTTCTCTTATCCCTCCATTCACTTTTAACACGGTGGTTTTGCACAGTTTGAAAAGTCCTGTAAAAAGTTTAATTGTCCCATAAATATCGGTTTTACAAGATAGGAGCTATTGTTGGAAAATTGATTTGCCAAACGGGGGCTGCCTTTGAAACTCGACTTGACAATGACTTTGAGTAATTTTCCCTTCAGGTTTAGGAGGGCCTGTGAACAAGTTTGGTATTGAAAATGATTACATTGTTTAAATGTGAAATATTTGCTTTTTTTGTGTGTAGTTTTATGCTATGGGCTTCTAGGTGTTGTGTAGTTTTAAACATCCAAATACAAATGGCCATAATTAAAAAAAAAAAAAAACTTAAAATTTTGTCAGTTAGGAAGTTCAAACTTTATGTATGCTTAATAGCACATTTCAATCCTATGATTGGACCACTCCAGAAAAATACTGACCTTCCTCTGTGACTGTGCACCAGCAGCCTGCAGGGTTTTCACTGGAACCATGGAGTACACTGACCTGAAGCTGTGATCAAAAATATATTCTAACATCCTGCTGATAAAAAAATATAAATAAATAAGATGCACCAAGCTCACTTTTCCTGGCTGATGCAGAATTTTGAAAGGCTTCGTGGCACTAGTAACCGTTATTAAATGTAACTAGGTAAGAAAATTGTAGACAGAGATTTAGGTAGAACATTCAGCAAATGCCCCAAGGTCAGGGCCGGATTAACGCTGCTTAACGTGCTGCCCCGATTTTTGATTCTCAATCAGTTTAGATTGATTCCATTTTTTAAAAAACATGTATATCCTTGCATATTAATTTCTAATACTACACTATTTTGAATTCAACACAAAATTGAGGAATTACAAGACTCTGCAGATGAGCGTAACCTTTAATTCAAAAAACAAAAATAGCATTGGTTGATTTGTTATTGACTGAACATCCCTGGAATAGCCAGGCTTGGTGCATTTAGTGAATAAGAACAAACAAAACTCTCTTTTTTTGGATCAGCTGATCTCAAATTGGAGCCAATGAAGAAAAAATCAACTTGATCTCTGGCCGATTGATGCATCTCCAGATAAAAATACAGATTTAGTAACTTTTTTCTGGTACAGTTGTCAAATAAAGGAGTATCCTGTTCAGTGTCACATAAATCCTCAAGTGAAATTCCAGCGCATCGTCTCCCTGTTTTGTCCTAAATTTAGTCCTTTTTGCGTCAAACTGTTGCTGGAGTCGATAGAATTGCCTCTGTAATCTACTGCAGTGATTTTCCTCCGGTGATGAAGCACACCTACCTCTGTGCACGAGCTCATCGTTTCTCTGCAGCGATTTGCGTTTGCTTTCCAGACTGCACCGAAAATGAGAGGCTCCAGTTCACCAAAGGAACGTTGAGTCAACTTTAATTACATTCTGGCAACAAATATTTATTTCTGACAATAAGCAGCAGACAGAAAAGCAAGATTACAAACGCTGGCATGATGATTTTTCTCTGCGAGAGAAATTACTTCACTCTGCCACGTCTTCAGAGGTCAGAGACGGCGTAGCCAGGTTTTCTGTGCATCCCCTTGACCTCCTCCTCATTTTAAGACTATTTCAAGATAATTATTTTTGCTCCAACAAAGCCACCTCTGAAAATTTTCAACAGCAGACAAGCAGCTCAGTTATGGGTGCATTAAGGCCTCTGACAATGTCATGCAAATGGCTTTTACCCTTTCCATGTAACTTAATGCCTGATGTTAGCCTGATCTAATTTTACTGCAAGTTCTACTTGGCGCTTACATGCAAAATGAGCTGCTTTCCTGAGTTGCTAGAAACATGCTTTGTGGACTTATGCTGCTTCATTTTAAAATTGGCTACTATTTTAATGTGTTAGAATATAAACATTTACTATTAGTGTATTTATTTAATGATACAGGACCTCTCAAAGTGATTTTTTTTTCCCCTCCATTTTATTACTTTACAACCACAAGCTTCAGCGTATTGCATCGTGATTTTATGAGGTAACTCACAATGGTGCATAATGGGGAGGTGAAAAAGAATAAAAACACATTTTGCAGTTTTGACAATACAATATTTCTCTCAGCTGTTATTTACATGTCGTCATGATCATTTTCAGCATTGCGCAATAACTCAGTTGGATTAAATGGAGTGTCTGTGATCATCAATTTATTTATTTTTTTTAAGTCTTGACTTGTATGCCGATTGGTTATTGGTCTGGACTTTGACTAGGCCGTTCAAACATATGGACATGCTTTGATTCAAACTATTCAGTTGTAGATCTTTCTGTTTATGTTTTCCAACACACATAAGGTAAAAAGTGTGATTTTGGTCCCATCTAATAAGATTGCCTTGTTCAACATGCATCTTTTCTCTGTCCTCGTCTGTGCTTTAGCATTTTGGGCAGTGTCATTTGTGTCCAGGGAGAACATCTGCTCCCATAATGCTTTGTTTAGCCAGCTTTAATATTAAATAAGCATGTAATGTGCAAGTTCACAACGACTGGAATATAAAATATTAGACACCTCCACTCCAAACAGTCCTTTGCCATATGAATATTGCACAAACCCACATTGCGATGACAATACAGGTGGGCGACATGGACCTAAAGTTTCATTACAATATTTTATGGTACTAAATAGGAACAATAAGAACTATTCATTACTTCTTTTTTAGGTAACAGCATTTATAGCTCCACAAACACAAAAACCGCTCTTAAAAAACATTCCCATTTGTAACAGGCTTCTTTAGGATTCATAAAGTAGTGTGATTTGTGTCATTAAGCTGAGCTTAGTAACTGCATTTAATCATATTTTCTAATTTATTCAGATTAATTGAAACTGTGTGTCTAATAATGACAGTTTTGGTTTTGAAAAAAAAACATTAATTGGAATTTAATGACAACAACTTTTGAGTTCGATGGGCTGTAAGATGTTCAAAGTTTGGGATATAGTATCATAGCCTAAGCCTCACCACTACAACTTTATCCGTGACCCCTCTGCCGAGTTCATCGCTCTTCCTGCTGCTGGTTGTTCATTAATGCTCTCCAATAAAACCTCTGAAGCCTTTAAAGAACAGCTGGATGCAGCCTGAGATTAAATCACACACAGACACACTCTGGCAGGAATCTGCCGAAGACAGTTTATGTTCTTTTTTTTTTTTTGTTTCCTCTGAATTACTTTGTTCAAAACCTATGACAGAATTTCGACAAAGTCTATAGGTGTCTGCGAAACACTTTAATAAAATATTGTGAAGAGCAGAAACAATCGAAAAGCAAAGCAAATTCTTTTCCCTCCAAAATAAAGAAAGTACAAACAACTATCATTTGAGAATAAATCAAACCAAAAATCTATCTTTTTTTTTTTTTTTTAATGTTAGATGAAGCTCAAGAAAGTATCAACTTTTACCACAATAGTGTCAGTCCGATACTGCTACTGACTTGGCATCAATATTATCAATATTGTGTATCGATCCGCCCACGTCTACCATACGGCTGAATCACCAAAATGGGGAATATTTGTTTTTCTGTTTGTTTGTTTGTTTGTTTCGCCCGTACCTCCAGGCGGTAAAATGTTTAGCGTTTTTTTTACAGTAGAGGCTGTGTGTGTGTGTGTGTGTGTGCATTTGTGTTCGTTCGTTTGGAGTACTTGGTGGGCTTTTACGAACATTACCTAATTCCACAGTGGGCAAAGAATGCGCTCTAATGGCCATGTGGTCATGTGCGTGCGCATACACACGCATGTCTGTGCAACCGAGCTCGCTCCAGTGTCGTCGCCCTCCTTCACCCCACCCTCACCCCGCCCACCCGCCTCTCTCCACGTTTTCCATGTAAAAAACCGATGCAGAGTGTGCCGAGTTCATCCGAGGACAGGGCGATGCTTTTTCTCTCCAGCATGAATCATTTTGGAAAAATGAGCCTCTGCGCTGAATTGCCCCGGCAATTTGGCATGTTCCTCCATTCTGCTTTATTGTCTATTTTGGCTGAACTTGCACTCCTCCGGTTCCCTGCCAAGAAAACTTCAGGTCCTGTACGGCGAACCGAGCCAGATTCGGAGTCCTCGTCTGTGAGCAAATAAAATAAACCCCTTCGAAATACCGTGATCATTTCCTGTTTAGCTGTTGACTCCAGAGAGAGCTACAGCTAGAAAAGCACAGGCGAGTTCTTCGATTGGTGCTTTCAGTGAACCTAAAAGAAGATCACATTGGTAAAAAATAAAATAAAACCCCAATGTGAACCCAATTTTAATGTAATACTTTTAGATAATGACCACCAACGCCATCTTTTTTGTCAAAGCAATTCTGCTCTTATGCAGTTTTGAAGAAAGAAACTGTACCGTGCAGTGAGAAGAAAGAAAGAAGCAGTGGGACTGGGGTGCTGGGGGAGAGGAAGGGGGCCAGTAATTATGTAGTCAGCCAGCCAGCTCCCCTTATAATTTCACAGCCCCCTCCACCCTCCTCCTCATTGCAGGGAGTGGCCTGCACCGGGGTCCGGGCCGAGCCGGCGGAGGGCTGTGTCAGGGCGGCAGCTGTGGGGTTTGGGTTGGGGGGGCGACTCGTTACTTATGTCCTCCAGCTCCGGCCTGAAATATGAAGGCTTGGGAACGGCAGCGGCCCTAATTACAATGACTGATTGCCCCGTCTGTTGGCATTTCTCAACCAGTGATTGTCGTCGTGTGTGTAGGATATTAGTGGGGCGGTGTGGTGGAGGGGGGGCTGCAGGCGAGTGAAGAAAGGAGGAGGGCCATCATTCATTGGTCTTCCCCTTTCGTTCTTTGCTTGAGAACAGCCAGCGATTGAGATCTGATTGGCTGCAGGGAAAAGAGATGTTTCATGATTTGGCGAGGCAGAGCCGGTGGAAAGCCAGAGACAGGTGATGTTGCGCATGGTGTTGCCTTTTGGTGCCCGGTTGAGTCTCTGGCACATCAGAAAGGCTGCGTGTTTCACTACAGTTTAGCCGAGCAGAGGCGTCGACTTTTCGATCCCATTCGAAGTTTACGTGCAAAGCCAGGTAATGAGAAACTTCAACCTGTTGACATCTGGAGCGTTTTCTCCACCCACACCCCTGGCATGGAAAAGTCAAGAACCTGGCAAATAAAGGAGTCGTCTTGAACCGGGCGTTTGTACGTCAGCACACCACTAAGAGGTGTGATGTGTGTGTTAAGTGGGAGCTGGTTTGAGTTGCTCTGCCTTGCTTTGTCCAGTGCTTTGGCTTTTGTTCCTCCAGTAATGAATTGTGGAAGCCTTGGCTTCAGCTCGAGTGTCTCGTAGCAACTGAAAAGAGAGACGGAGAGCTGAAAAGGCCAGGAGCATATCATGTGCTTCCCTCGAAAAGGGCAAGACAGAGCTGACCATTTCTTCTTCTTCTTTTTTTATTTTTATTTTTTTGACATTTTTAGTTAGGAGTGAAAAAAATATATAAATATATTTGCAGTATGAATCTAATTAATTTGTTCTAAACTGGTAGATTATGGGGTCTAAGATATTTTTACATTTTTTTTGTCATCAGTACATGGTTCAAGTTTTACATGCAGGCTCAATTATATACATACACCCCAGTAGTATTTGAAAAGATGTTTTTATAGTATATTATTTGTGGTCGTGATCAAGGTTGTCCAGTAACTAGTTGCATTTACTCAGCTACATTCATTTGAGCAACCTTTTGGAAAAACCGCGCTTTGCTTTTTACTTTTAGTTGGGTCACGTTATTATGAAGTATTACTACTCTTACTGAGTAAAATTTCTGGATGCTCTACTCACTTTGAGTAACTTCACTGAATGTAGAACATTTTAACCAAAAATACATCAGATGCAGTTAAATTGACTCTTCTTGCTTGTACACTAACTTTGTTGTTTTAATGTTATACTGTCTGCTGAGCCTTTTCTGCCATTTTTAGACCAAGTGAAGACAATATATTGTCACTGGACGTAATCTACCCTGTTTTATTATCTAAAGTATATACAGGAGCGACTATAAGTGCTACATTCAGAAGTTTTCTATTTGCCTTACTTGTTTTTATTTTGTAATTAAGTTATTTATTTGGATTAATGCTTTCACTTTAGGCTTCAAAATATCAGCATTTGTGCATAGTTTGATATTTTTAGTCTTTCTGTTGAGGTTGTAAAATATTGAATCTGATTTTACGATCAATAACGTTCAAGCCGAATACTATTTCTATACCTCTACATGAATAATTGAATGCCTCTTTTTACCTTTGCTTGAGTAAAAGCATGCTAACATAGTGCTACTATTGAGTACCCTACTCCAAATTCACACTGGGGTTTTTGTCGGGGCCTTTCCGGGACTTGAATGTTAGCGTGCTTCGTCCATCCCAAAAAAACATTTTGAATGTGTGCTTTGGATCGTCATCTCACCTCTGCTCTCACCTTGAGAAAAAACAAAAAACAAAAGCGGTTCAAGATTTCCAGCTGCTCACATGAACAATGTAGTTTAGACACACATTTTATGAGTAGTCAACAGGTTTGACCTGTGGGGAACCCTGGTGTTACAAAGACTGACTAAAATGATGAAGTTTGACTTAAAGCACCAAGACGAGCACCAAAACATCTACCATCGACCTACCATGGTAGTGGCAGTGACTGTTTCCTGTGAGTGAAACAACAATGAGAAATATCCATTTCAGGACCTCCCCTCCCTGTAGTTTCTCTGTAGTTTGTTGGGATGTTTATGCATTTTATCCTGTATGTATAATTTGGACCATGGTGATTACCATTTGATCACCGCGTGTGATTAAATCGTAATGTCTTTTTTCCATGACTATTGTTCATAAAGGTTAGAAATTACTTCTTAAAATTGAGTTTATCTTCTTACATCTGGCTGACGAACTGATAAGGTGCCAGTGGTTGCTGGCTGAAACTGTGCCTCAAAAGCTCGGCGCTGCGGCTGATTGCAGTGTCGTGTGCTGGCGTTTTGCATGCGAGGCTCCGTTTTTAAAACAGGCTTAGCATAAATGAATAGACGGAAATTTACTCCAGGTTGGTGTTAGATCAGCACAGTCATTGCTGTAGTCTGGTCATGCTTGCCCTGTGACCCAGACACTACCTGTCTGCTGCCATGGTTACAGGGGCAGAGCTGGTTTAGTGGACAGACTCCAGGGATTACTTTCCCTGATCTTTAGCAATCAGGCTTGTACCCAAGTGACTGTAAAATGGACCAGACTTCACCCTAACAGTTAGGGGAGCGCTGCAGTTTGCCCTTGTGGCCTTTAAAACCATCCTAAGTGCTGTGTGAAGGATTAGACTTGTGCAGCCTAATTATTCTGGTGTCACTGACTGTTCCTTTGTGATCAGGTTCACTTCAAGTGATTATCTCCAGTAAATGAAAGAGCATCCAACACTCAAATGTTGTCTGGTTCTGACGGGCCTGGATTACCTTTACCTGTCAGCGCCACCATTACAAAACCTCATTGAAATTAATCAAAATTACTACCATTCCTGCTTTACTCAGCAAGAAAAATGAAAGTACTGGATGTTTTTTGATCCATCCATTTTCTGTTCACCCTTTCTCCCTAATGGGGTCGGGAGGGTTGCTGGTTCCTCTCCAGCTACGTTCCGGGCGAGAGGCGGGGTTCACCCTGGACAGGTCGCCAGTCTGTCGCAGGTTTTTTGAAGCACACTCTTCATCTAGAAAAGTTGAATGCGGTGACACTAAAGTATAAATTTGTTGCTAAATGATTTGGCAAGTGATTACATCATCAATTTTAAGCATATTTTCTATTGCCAGTATGTAAAAATGTGAATGTTGATTGGATTCAAGCGCCTCAGGAGACGTGTATTTATATAACTATTTGTAGGTATGTATACCTATCTTGAAGTTTATGTTCCTTATGTAAAATGTGACTGACTCAGTTGTTTAAACTTTTAAATTGTTAAGATCTTTGGGATGAAACAAGTAGTAAATAAGTTTGCAAGAGACTATTGAGAAAAAAATATGTAACTAAATAATTTGAGAAAATCTCATTCTATTCTCCTCATTGGATTTTGAGTTATCCTCATTTTAGTAGATATAAATAGACAAGTCACATGAGAAAATCAAATTTTTTTTTTTCATTTGGCTGCTTAATTAAGGTGTACGCTAAAAATTGTCCAATAATTTGATCATTGACTTTATTTTAAAAAGCCAACAATGTACAACTTGAACCAGATTATCAGGTCACGAACATTGTGCCCGTCACTGCAGACGTAAAATAATCTAGTTCAGGTTTGGCCACCCACATTGTTTTAGATTTTTAATTAGAAATAGTCAAATGTTGCATTAAAATAACCCTTTAGTTTAGAACTCCAAACCATTTGCTTTCTTTAGCCATGTTAGCAACTAAGAATTAGCTAGTCTATATCAGTGGTGCCCAAAGTCTGTCCTCAAGGGCATCCTGCATGTTTTATTCTCTCCCTGTTGGCACCAACAACCTTCTCAGCAAGTCAATGTTCTTCTTAGGCCTTCTAAGGAACCATCATTTGATCCAGGTGCCTTAAACCAGGGAGAGAACTAGAACATGCAGGATGCCGGCCCTCCAGGACCCACTTTGGACACCACTGGTATAGATGCTAAGCATCTTTTATCTGTCCTGGTTTCTTATTTTTACTAAATACCCAAAATGGACTCAAAATAACAATAAAAAAAAAGAGCAAAGGCTTATTCGATACTTTTTGTAAGTGTTCTCAGCCAGCCAGACAAACATCTTTCCTAGCTCCGTTTAGGCAACAAGTGAAGAGGAGGTACACCTAAAAACCAGACGTCGCTTGTGCTTTGTCGTGTCTGTGTGGGTTATTTCACGAACCCCAACAGTTTTTGGCAGGACTTCATTTGCAGCCCATACAAAAAGACTGTTCTTGAGCTGAGCACATTGTTGTTGACATTTTAATGCCGCCTTAATTCACGTTGGCTTTGCGTCCACTGCAGAGAGCTTAGGTTAAATACTCTACGTGGCTCTGGAGGTCTTGATAAATACCCCATGGCTCACATTTTTTAGTGTCTTATCCGACTCTTGAAGTCTCCCATAAACCTTCCAAAGACTTGCAGTCTTGTAGGTGTCCACCAGATGCTGCAGGCAGCCTGCACCGTCCCTCGCATGTCAGCCAGTGCAGCTGAAGTATCCACTTTGAAGCAAAAAGGGTCTGAGCTGTTTCCATGGCATTAGGATTAAGTATAATTTAGTTGTTCATCACTGAAAATGGGTCCCATTTCAAGCTATTAAGTGGCTTTGATCATGCATTTGTTGAATGTGTCTTTAATTCCAGTGATTTAGCTTTAGATTCCGGAAAGCTGAATAAAGCAGATAAAATCCAATTCATGAGGCGTCATGGACAGGAAAGGGTTTTTTTTTTGTTTTTTTCTCTCTCAATTACAGCTTAAATTCTAGTAAAGCATCAAAAGCTGCCCAAGACTCTTCAATAAAAACCTAGCTAGAACAGACACAGAAAATTGAGATCTGCCAATAAAACATCTAAGATAAAAGTACGATTGTACGACATTTATCGTCTAAAATCTTGCGTGAGCAAGAGGGCGGCAGGGCTTTGAGTCGGGCTCGGGAGGGCAACTTTTCAGTTAACTTTGGGAACAAAGCTACCCCCTGCAATATGGCATGCTGGGAAATTTGGAAGCTGTTGAGAGTGCCTTCCAAACATCCACAGCGCGCCTCTGAAGATCTTTTCAAAAAGCTGAGAAATGAAGTTTGAAAGTGGACGTGAGAGGGCTCTCACAGCTGTGGGTTCCAGCCCTCTTTTAAAGAGACATCGCCAAAACCGTCCTCGCTCATGAATAAACTGGAGAGGCGATGACTCTATGCACTGCACAGGATGAACGAAGGGTAATGTTGATTTTGAGTACAAATGAAAAGTGTTAAATAAGATTGTAAACGTTTGGTAACTTAAACAAAGCTCTGGTTTATCCTCAAGTGCATTTCAAATGATCGTTGTGGGTATAAACTCCCTTTCTTTAGATCCAAATGTGTACCTGCAAAGAGAATAGAGGTGCAAAGTATCCACATATCAGAATAATCTTCCTTTCCTGCTGAATTCAAACCTATATCTATGAAGTAACCAGCAAAAATACACGAGTTACAGTCTGGAGCTTGGAAAAAAAAAAAAGAAATCAGTCAGCTGAAATTGGAATCATCAGGTCAAAGATGGTATCAGCCTGTTTGGAGGATCTCTAGATGAGACTAAAGACAACTATTTTAGTAGTTTAAAGGGAGGACCTAATGTATTTTACAGCACAATCAAGTAACTTCAGTTGTTATAAAACGCTGAATGTATAAAGAAAACTTGAAAAAAATGAATTCATAGTCAAGTCTGGTACTTTGAAATTGACCTATGTCTCTTTAAGAACCTCCTACTCTTCCCGACACTCACTTTAGCAAATCATAACACCAATGCTTCTTAGTGCCGCCCATTGATGCCGTTTATAATCGTTCTTAGAAGCTCAGCAGACGCTCAGTTCCACCAGGTGTTTGTCAATTACTGCTGCCGCTAGTCTGAAGGAGCTCTGGCAGTGAGTGCTGAAGAGACAAGGCCGAGCTTTGGGTAAGTAGGCGGCGCATTGTATGAACAGGCGCTAAAGCACCCCTCGAATGGTTGCCACGGGAGATTAAAGGTAAAACCAACTTTCCTGAGCTCTATGCCACGTTATAAAGTTATTCCCTTTTCAAAACCACATCTGGAGAGATTCTCTCATGCATGTTTGAGAAATCCTTGAATGGTGTTAGAGTTGCAGTTTCCAAGCTTCCGCCTGACAGAGCATCACTCCCCTGCAACTCCCACACTCAGCTCCTTCAAACTACCCAGCTGCAATTAGCAAACACCTGAGCATCTGCTGAGCTCGAAATGTGAACTACGTCTCAGTGAAAAGCTGGTAAAAACGTTGTTAAATGGTCAATAGAGGAGCGACTTCCTACAGAAGAGTATTAGAAAGAGCAGGAGCTTCTTAAAGAGACAGATGCCCAATTTCTACTCAAAAATTGCACCTTATGCATTGAAAACAGACAGTACTGCCCCTTTAAAGGATGTTTCAGAAAGAGTCAAAGTAACATTGTGTGATTGATGAGAGAATAACACTGTTAGATGATGTGAAGCTCAAAAAAGCACATTTTCCATAATCACCTTCTTAAAAACAGCTTTATGGGCTAATTAATCTGGTTTTGAAAATACATGACATCTATTTTCATTAGCTATACACTGCATATGTATTAAACATTAGTCCGTGACTGCATCGTTTCACGTTTTCCAGTTATTGCGAGTTGCGGTGGTCAGCTTTGTTATTGTGTTGGCAGCCGATGCTCAGCTCAGTGGCAGGCGGCCCGAGGGGTCCCTGAGCCTTCACTCCGCAGCTTCCCCCCTCGCGGCTCTCACACATTGTACCATTCAAGGCCCAGACCGTACATTCACCCCGCTCAGGGCACTGCACCATTGTCAGAATAAGCTCACTTGAAAAGCCTTCAGGAGTTTTTTTTTTTTTTTTTTGTGCGAGCAAGTCAGAGTTATTTGCATTTGTTCCAGTCTCAAAGATTTTACAGGCCAGTTGAGACAGGCGGTTATCGAACATGATAGAGTTTTACCACTGACTGTCATCTCCATTATTCATTTGTCCGCCTCGTGCTTTCTGTATCCCAGCACCTCGTCATTATTTTACAGTAGGTCTTCTGAGTCACTGAGCTAAAGTGTATGTTGCGTTGATATTATTTCTACCAACAAGTGATTCAAAGTGAATCCTGCAAAGATAAATTTGTGTATTTATTTTAGTTAATCAATACACTCAGTCATTCATTAGCTGAATGAGCATAATACTAAAGAAACAAACATGAAATATAGAAACTTCTGCTTGTCAAACAATAATTTTAAACCATGTGATTGAGAGCGACTGGAAATAATGTTTCCCAACATTTTTGTTTTACATACAGTGGAACATGTGGGGAAAAATAGCTCGGAATGGAAACATGTTGAAGCTTAGAAGATCCACATGTCCAGAAACTTACAAAATCATTTACACCACTTGAATATCCCCGTGGATTGTCAAGAATCTTTCTTTACCCCAAGTTTGCAAGTTACATGTGTCCCTGACCGCAAACAGAACTTTTCAGGACTTTTTTTCAGCTATGTATTCAGAGTATACTACTGAGAGTTGTATTGGTGATAGATTCTCCCACCTGAGCTCTTGATCTCTGCAGCGCTTCCAGAGTAACTATGGGCCTCTTGGCTGCTTCTCTGATCAATGCTGACCTTTCCCGTTGTTGTTTTAGATCTCCAAAGCTTAGGATACTATTGTTTTCCACCCTAATGCTGCTTTAAACATCTCTGAAACTTTATCCCTGAACTTTTCCATTTGTCTTATATTCATGCCCCACAGTGTGACATAAAGTCTCAATAAGATACAAGAATGTTTGCAATGTGATTGAACTTGGAAAACGTGACGTGTTGAGGCTACTTTTGATTTCCCACATGGCCACATGGACTCAAGCTTATGGGCAGTTCTTTCACAACTGAATGCCACGTAGAGCACACGGGTCTCCATGGTGACCCACAAGCACGTCAGCTGCTGACGCCATTTTTCTTCTTGCAAGACATTTATGTACACAATCAGTCGGGATAACGATTAACTGAACGAAGCACAATCTGCCAACCACAGCAAGTTATTTTCTGATTTTTTATTTTTTTTTTTTTGAAGAGGGGTTTGGTTTAGTTTGAGGTTGTTTTGTTAATAAATAATAATAATAATTTAAAAAGTAATCTTCATTCTAACAAATTACAACCCTCATTTTTACAATACACATTTTTTAACCTACAAGTCGGTGAAAATTGCGCTGAAGGCTGTGTTAGTCTGTGTTTACCTAACAATAATGGAAAGTGTGACTTGACAGAGGAGCTGTCTGATCTAACAGTAAAACAGTGTATAATAGAGAATTTCACAGCCATTTAAATAGATGCTATTGAGGAATTTTATTTTTACACAGCATTTATTTGCGTCTGCTACTTTCTATGGTGTGTCGTGCAGCATTTCTCTGTTGTGCAGCATGATTACATTTCTGGCACCAAACAGTCATCCAGCACTGACTTTAAATTTAAATAACAGTAGAAGTTAATGGGGGGGAAAAAGGAAATATGTAAATCGAAAATATTGATAGAAGATTTGCATAGAATTGCCAGGAAACACAATTGTGGAAAGAAATGTAGACACTCTATGACAGCCAGAAGATATTTGGACACAACAGTGAAATTAACAAAAAAAAAAAAAACTGAAGAAATGAACCTTCATCATTTTCTGAACTAGTGCTTGTCAACAGGTTAGTCTAAAACTAACTGCATAGAAACCAGAACAGAGACATGTTAGGAATAAACCGAATACAACATTCAAGATAATAAACCTGCAATGCATGGAAGTGGAAGGGTGATGGTGTGGGAATGCTTTGCTGCTGCAGGACCGGGCCAGGTGACAACCATGAGGTCCACACTGGATCCTATTGTGTTTTAGAAGGTGGTGATGGAAAACGTGAGGCCATCTGAAAGAAGATTTTAAACTAAACTGGACAATGAAACATGACAATGAATCCACCATAGACTGGGCCTAGTCAAAACCCAAAGGCTTTATCCATTCCCTGTGGGGTTTGAACCATTCAGCTATTCCCTCAAAAGGACAATGTCGATTAAGGGACCATATTTGTGATTTTATTTTATTTTTTAAAATTACAGAAATTTGGACAATCTTGGACCGGTCCAACATTTCAGCTAATTAGTTTCATTGTTTTCTCCGTTTTGCTACACAGGCGACTCTCAGCAGCATCTACTGTAGGTAACACACAGAGCGCTGATATCAACTCCCAAGAAATCATTTTAAAACATCCCTTTAATCCACTTTGTAACAAAATAGCCCAGAATATCCAGACAACGCCAGTGAGACTAAATTTCCTTCCCTGTATAGGAGGTCACACGGCAAAAAGGTTGCTTCTTTTCCAGGAAACAAAAGTTTAAAAAATGGATAGTTACAGCAAAAATTTTTCTATTTATTGTTGTTTAGATTTTAAAATATTTTTTGCTATAGCGTTTCTCTTGGCCTGCAGTTTTTAAGTGCAGTGTATATTGAGAGAATTGAATAAAATGTGTTTATAACTATAACTTATAAGGTAGCAAAGCAGGAAGTACCAAAGGAACAAATGGAATAGATTTAATAGTGTAGTCACATATTTGTGTGACTAAAATGTTTTTGTGCAAACTATTAATTTCTGTAATCCAGGAGGCAGCTTTTTAGATCACAAGCATTCACCTGGCACCTTAGAAATAACGACAAACGATAATCCTTCCTTAAGTGTTGGAGGGCTGCAATCAACAATTATTCCAATAATTGTTGATTGTGATGATTGATTTTTAATTCCGATAAAAATTGTCACATTCTGCAGATTACTTGTTTCATCCCAAGTCTTTTTTTTTTAAATATAATATCAAAACTGCATTAAAAGATTGAAATGAACAAATAATTACTGTGTTGTGCAATTTATCACATGATCAATACAGTGTAGGGCTAATCTGTTAATTATATTTGTGGGATTAACCGACTAGATACCAAAATATGCTAAATAGAAGATTTTCTTTTTTTTTTTTTTTTTTTTACAGAAGGTGAACTAGGTGAAGCTAAAACTATGCCACTTGAGGAGTAATTAATCGAATACTAAATTAGTTAGGGATTATTTCAGTGATTCATCACAAGTAATCCAACTAATCGCCTCAGCCCTGCAGTGTTGCTGATTCAGTCTGTATCTCGTCTTATTTTGGCTAAAATGTTTTCCTCTGAGCTGAATTTTGAAACCACTTTTCTTCTTTTTTTTCCTCGTTTTGATGATGCATTTCAACGTGTCAGCTGCAAACAAATAGTGCTTCTCACTCCATTTGTCCAATGTGAAATGGGAGCAGTGTGTGGCGCCCCGTATTTTGCCCAAAGACACTTCAGCGCGTGGCCGGATGAAAGCGGCTGCATCAGGGTTCGCGGTTCTGTCTCGTGTTTGGTGAAGTTGTTATGACTTTGGCTCATTACCTGGAAAACAACAGAAGACCTCTTTCTTGCTTTCCTCTCAGTGACATTAATGAATTCGTTTTCTTTGACCTTTGATGTGATCAGTAGGGTGGGACATGTTGCTATGGCAACAAACAAGCTGTGAACGTTTTCTAAATCAACTCCCTATCTTGCCGTGGCGAAGCTTTTGGTTGCAGAAACAAATTCCTAGGAAGCCATGACTTCACATAGAGAAACGCCTTCTGTGTGTAATGTGAAGCCCCCTGTTTACAAGTCATTCATAGAAAATCAAAGTACTGCTTCCCGGAGGGGGATTTATTATTTCAATATTACTGGGAGGGACACCTTTTCTCAAAATGTTTTCTGGTGTCTTGCTTGTGAACTAAATATTGTCTTGTCTGATGGACTGAACCACCAGTAATCAATGAGGTGTGAGGTCACTCGATATGAGAAATCCATGTTTCTCCTCTACAGGATGCCTGACTTCAGAGGCCGGCTGTAGTTAGTTTGATTTTGGTTTAGCTAAATTGGATTTGAGAAACTTACCATTACTTGTACATTATTTGGGTGGCAGCATTTTGGGTAGTTGGTTCCTCTCCAGCTGCGTCCCGGGCGAGAGGCGGGGTCACCCTGGACAGGTCGCCAGTCTGTCGCAGGGCAACACAAAGACATACAAGACAAACAACCATTCACACCTAGGGAGAATTTAGAGAGCCCAATTAACCTGACAGTCATGTTTTTGGACTGTGGGAGGAAGCCGGAGAACCCGGAGAGAACCCAGCATGCACAGGGAGAACATGCAAACTCCATGCAGAAAGACCCCCGACCGGGAATCGAACCCAGGACCTTCTTGCTGCAAGGCAACAGCTCTACCAACTGCGCCACTGTGCAGCCCCGTACTCCTTATATGCTCTTTGAAATTGGATTTATTCATTTGCCATTTTGTTTTAGTTTGAGAAAATGAATTTACATAGTTGCTATGAAGTTGGTAGCTGAAGTTTAGCCTCCAGTTATGACTATCCAAGATGGAGTTCTGTTTCAAAAAGTCAAACCCATCCCTGGTTACTCTCCAGTCGACAAAGCATTTTTTAAAACCTCTTTCTTTGGTTATAAACTGCAAAGATGGTTAGTTTTCTATATAATTTTGTTGAACTCATCTTCTTCAGGTGACCCAATATTGCTGACTCATTGTGAATTTGATCGTTGATCATTTCTGTGAAGTGATCAACGTGGGAATGTCACCAGGATGGAACATTTGAAATGTTTGTCACTTGACTAAATAAATCCAAAGAATACAAGGACAACATTTAGAACAACCGTAAAAGGACTTAGAAAAGTGTTTGGTACAAACCGGGAAAGTCTGGCATTGAACTCGACTTTTGTTTTTCTCTTGCTTGCTAAAATATGGTACACATCTCTGCTAATGTCAGGTTTTGGTGATGTAAAAATCAGAATATTGAATCCATTATCTAAACATGCCGTTCTGTGTGTGAAGGGCGAAATCTCCAGTCGCCATTGAGCAAGAGGCTGGGGACACTGATCCCAGTCCGTAAACAGATCACCAGTCTGTATAAGGGAAACTCAGAGACGCTCAGGGAAACCAGACCTTTTACTGACAGCCTTGGTAAAGCACAATTTTATTCAGTTTCAGCATTTGGTCTTCTTAGGTAGGAGTCTCTTGACATCGCTCATCTTTACTAGGAGAGCGATGTCACCTCGTACCACCAAATAACTAGGAAATATTTCTCCGCTGTACCTTACATAGGATCTCCAGGTCTCGCTCTTGTCCACGGCTTTCTTCAGGGGACCCCATGGATTTCCTGTCAAATTCAGTTCTGGACTCTACCTTTTCCATTCTACAACTTTTTAATCTCACAAAGTGTCATTCTTTTTTCTTTTTTTTTTCTTTTTTTTTGTGGCTTGAATGCTGAAAAATGAAATCCAAAGAAAACTGAAACAACTCACAACTTGAAACTACCTAGACGAAGAAACCCATGTGACGTAAAGTAACCACAGAGAGTGGCGCTGCAACCGGTGTATTTCACAGTGGGCTTGGTCTCCTTTTGGTGATTTGCAGTGTTCTTGTGTCACTCATACTTCATGGAACTGGGGGCCCAGATGTTCAGGTTTATGCCTTTTGTATGACGAGGTCCTTCCGGTCTTTTGTAATCTCTACAAACTATGGCTTTTGGTAAAGGGTGCATGTCAAGCTGAACTTTATTTCAGCTTATTCAGACTCATTATAATTGAGGTGCCAAGGAGACTGAATGCTGGTACATCAACAAAGAATTAGCTTAAGGACTTACACTTCTGTGCAGCAATATTATTTCTGGATTTTCACTTGATTTGTGTAGTCTTGATTTCACTTTATGTTAGGAGTGTGCTGATTTCTTTAATTTTGGGAGATCAGTGATTGGCCGATACTTACATGTGGGACCTTTCTTATCTACCTCAGCAAAGGTCGGAAAATCAACCGCTGTCCTCTTTTGCTCTTCTGTCAGAGACGTTTGACTGACAGACCGACCCACCAGGTCATGTCTGCATGTTTGCAGTTAACAATAGTCATGACACTGTTGCCAGCTCAGAGACTTTCTCGCTATATTTAGCAACAGTACAACCCAAAAACAATTGGCATTGGCCAAAATCTGAAAGAGCAGGTGAGATCGGCAATCGGTGATCAGTCAGAAAATTGCAATAGGTGCACTCGTACTTTATATGTAGAAAATGTTTTGAAATAATTTATCACGGTCATTTTTTTTTACAGTATGAAAGCGTAACATTTTTAACTGAGGTGTGTTTACTTTTGAGAGCTGCTGTATGTGCCCTTGTGAACGACCTCACATTGTCAGCGATGAACCACGTTTTCCAAACCTGCCAAAATCGAACACCGGCGGCGATTACTCGCCAACAATGTCTGACCCCCGATCCACTTGTTAGAGGTTTGTGCCATTCTGCTATCAGGTTGCACGTTTCTGTGTCCTCTCAGCAAGGCTTGAAGCTCCTCCTCCCAGCCGAACCTGGTAGGACCAGGACGGCTCGGTTCTTCTTTTCCGTGGCCCATCCCCCACCAGACACAGTGATGGCACTCAATGCCAGAGACACTCCTCCCTCCCCTCCCCTCTCCTCCCTTCACCAACACTCCTCTATCCTCTCCGCCCTCCCTTCTCTCTGCACCGCAGGCAGACCCAGGCATGGGATCTCCATCTGTGCACAAAGGAGCCTCCTCTATCTGCATACACTGCACATAAAAGGCCCTTTTGTCATGAGCCTCTGCACACATGACCATCCGCCTTTCACCCCGCTTGTAAAAAAAAGATCACTCTCTCCAGCAGTCCAACCCCACCCCCAACACTAGACTCAGCCCTTTCCCCTGACCCACGCCCTGCCAGATTTCTCGTCTGCAGAGAGAGAGAGAGAGAATTGCGCACATCGACGTTGAACTTTATGGAACGGAGACCGGCATCAGATCTTACTGCCACGAAATCCCCTGTTCTCTTTTTCATTTCCTCTTTATCGTAGGCCTGCTCTCTCTTTCGGGCTCCTTCTGCGCCCCTACTTGCGAGGCACCGGTGTGCTGCAGCATCTGGCGTTCTGAAAAATGAATGCGCTCTCATTTTTTGCAGTCGCTCTTCCAGTCTGTGGCATTTTAAGGGAGCATTAGCGTTTGTCACTGGCAGGTTGTCGCCTCCACAGGCACCGACTCAACCGAAGGCAGTGCAGTAGTGAAGTCTCTGCTTTTTACCTTCCAACCTCTCAATCCCACGCAGCTCTGCAGAGGCACTAATATTTACGAGGTGCGCGGACGATGATAAAATACTGTTGAGCGCTACAATAAGACGAGACGAGGTAGAATTCTCCCCCGTCAGAAGGGGGAAACAAGTGGGCCGCCAGCCATTTTGGCCCCGTCAGATGACAGATATTGGTGCGGAGGGATATCGAGTTGGGTCGGGACGGCCCAAATGGCACACACTCAGTCAAGTGCAGGGGTTGCTGGTGCAAAAAAAGAAAAAAGAAACTCGCTTTCCTCAGCACTTCCTTTGAAACGCACCCGGGCCGCGGTGCTTTGCTCCCCGCCAAACGAGTGTGGATTTTGGAACGGCGTCCAGCTCATCTTGCTGTCGATGCACGCAGGACTGCGGAGGAACGAAAGGATAGAATTCACTTCCCTCTTCCAACTCCATGTCCTCTGCCTGACCCTCTGCCTCTCTGAGCCAGTGTGAAAGGTCAGGGGTCGCCAGGCCGCAGCTTCCCGCACTCTGTCAACACCTTTGGCTAGACGATCGTCAGTATCACTCACCTTCTGGGGCGTTTAACTTAAAACATTTCAGTCCTTCAACCACAACAAGTGTGAAATACACATCTTAAAGTTCATGAAGTTAATCTCCTGACACTTGATGAAGCATAGACTGTTTATATCAGCAGTAACGACGCTGTCTAAGAGCTGCACTAAGCTCTCAGACCCTTTATGTGGATGACAGGGGCTTGGTGAGGTTTGGACCCACCCCAAGTTTGCACTGTAAAAACACAAAATCCTCAATATTGATTAAAAATAAGTGCTAGTTCCTCTAGCAGATTATTTTATGTATAACACAGGAAAATGTGTTAGAAGTGAAATAATCTGAGTGAAGCAAGTAGTTTGTGAATTATTGAACCAAAACAAGACAAAATATCTTGATGAAAAGTTACTTGTAAGCTAGTTTTATCTTATTTCAAGTGTACTAAGATATTTGAAGTGACATCTAGACCAGAAATACTTATCAGGGTTTTGTGTTTTTGTGTGGGAAGTACAAAACCTCTGTGTGTTCGAAGGTAGATGTATACATACCTCCACATTCACTACACTTACAGTAAACGTGTGTTATGATTTCGTCCGTCCAGCAGAGCGAGTCGTCCAAACTCTGTACCTGCCGTTGCTGTAACCGGCCCAACATGAACCAGCAGTCAGCTGATGCTGAATCATCTTATAAATCGTATAACTGCTCAACTTTACAAATGTTGTCTATCATTTTTTAGTAACATTCTGCAAAGTCTCTGGGTTTTGGCGTCTGCTATGTGATCTTAAACATTTTTGCTAATAATTTTAGTGAACAGGTTGTGTTGTCTTTAAGAGCTGAAGTTGGCATTTGATGCGGCGCTTCTGAACTCGTTGGTTGAGGGAGAGAAACAAACTATAAATGGGTGTGTTTCTCAGGAGCAGTATTTGTGTTTGTGGGGTTAGAACTGCTGTCACGTAGTGACCCAGAAAATGAGTAATAGATAGTTCTTATTGGCACTTTTATCATTATCGCAATACTACCACAACGTATTGCAATGAAACTTTAAGTCCACATCGCTCTCTCCTACTGAATATCACTGACTACTAATTCATATTCACATTGTTGCTAAAACAGGAGATTATTAGACATTAGTTTGCTAAAGTACAAGCCCATATTGTATTGATCCGCTTTCACCTTCTAGAAAAAAGTTTTCCCTCGATGCGTTTTCGATTCCTCCCCAAGATCAAAAATTAGAGTTTCAACTCAAGTTTTGAGGAAACGATCCGATCTGCTGGTCTGGTTTACTGTGCTTGTAAAAAAGTTGTTGTTTTACATCCACTAAAATATTCCGTCATACAACTCGGTGAGACTCAAATTCGTCTTAACGAGGTGCCAGAAACGGTTAACGGAGGGAGGAGAAGCGTCTCCTGCTGTGTAGAGAGCAGAGTCTCACACAGTGCTCCCACCTGGCGCTGCACACTGCCGGTAAGCTGGCAGAAAGAGGGATAATACACGTCTCTCACACTCAAAGCAGACAGATTTGGGGCTTTTCAAAGATTTGTTCTACTTAGTAAACTCTTGAATACTAGCAACTCTATTAAATTTTAATTCCTACACGCACCAGATTTAGTGGTTGCTAAGTGTTTGGGGTGCAAAATAATTTATCTATTCAGATATAATTAGCCCAGGATAACTATGTGACATCATAATTGTAAAAATGAAATGTTTGTTTTTGTTTTTGTTTGCCGTAGGAGGAATAATTGTTTTAAATAAAAGCCATTAGACGATTGGACCTGTTTTTGTAGTTCTAACTTTGTGTGAAATTACCAGGATTCAATGAAACCACAGCATGTTTCCTCAGTCAGGCCCTCTTCACTCTCCCATTATGTTAGATTGACTGGCGAGGCAATTATAAAATGTATTTTAATGGTGTGTAGTCCAAAGGAGTGTCATCCATCACTCTTTGAAACTGCAGTTGGGGGTGAAACTACAGGTAATTAGGTCTGCTGAGTGACCTGAGCTGATGGACTAACAAATTAACCGGCTGGTATCAGCTTGTTGTACTTGTGTCGCTCTGTGAAAAGCACAACAACTCAGTGGTTGATATTGACTTTGGGTGCATGTTTAAAGACCGGGCCCTTTCTTCTCTTCTGTTGAATTTTTAATTGGAAAAGTGATTCGAAATTAATTCAAAGAAATGAAATAAGGAACTGAAACCTACTGCTGATTATATGATTATTGATTTTCGTTAAGGTCTGTGCATCAAAAGCAAAGTAATAGTGAGGCTTTTATAACAAGTAGTTATTTTAACAGCCCTGAGATCATTTTTGCTGCTCTGTCTCACATAGATTACTATATAATTTCACTATGGTGCCTCATTTATGCAAAGTGCAGATAATCCAGATTTTTACATGATTACAGCCAGTATTTATTAGTATTTATTTACAGTTAAAAGCTTTAAAAATGGCAGAAACTAATCTACATTTTGGCTCATCTTTGCAGTCCAATAGCTTTACAGAATATAACTGTAGCTGTTACTGCTGGCGTGCAATGTAAAATGCCAACAGTGAAGAGTAAAATGTCCATTTAGACATGCCTCTGCAGCAAAAACACTTTGAACTTATGTAAGATTTAATAAAAATTTTTTTTTTATTTTGTGCAGAAACTGAGCGCACTACTGAAATTGCTCTTGGAGTGCAAGCTCTGTTTTTGCAGCTGTCCTGTAAATCTCAGCTCTTCTCCCACGTAGATAAATATCCTACTGGAAATAACATCACACCTATCAGTCTGTCATCCCAGCCTGAACTCACCCTAATCAGTGCTTTTCAGGCGACGACACTTTCACATCAGTGTCACCTCCTCTAAGGGATCCTAATGCATTTACCTTTTTTTTTAACAGTGCAGAAGTTTAGGAGTACAATTCGGTGCTTTTTACTGCTCTCAGCAAAATACCTGCTTTAATAGTATTTTATTATTATTTTTTTTTCGGTTGAAGTGTCTTGCTGAGGAAGGGAGCCGTGAAGGGATTCGGGTTCTGGCTCGGTCGGTGGCTCTGCCCCGGAGGAAGCACCGGCAGCAGTATTTATGAAAAGGATAAAGCGCATTAGGGTGCACATTTGACACGTTCTCAGCCGGGCCGAGGGATGTAGGTTCAGGGTGTGTGAGATAACAAAACGCGAATATATATATATCCACAAAGTGGTTTATGGAAAAGAGAATATACTCTTTCTGTCCATCTGGGCCGTTTTGCCGAACGGCAAATTGTCTCAGAAGTTGGTGAGATAAATGACAATGTTGTTGGTTTGAGACTCTTTTCAGGTGATATAAAGTTAGTGGCATGATAACGTGCGAACACATTCTCAAACAGCAATACATTTTTAATTCTGATGAACATTTAACGCTGGAAGTGGAAGACATTTTAAATATCCAATAAAACAACAGGAACAACAAGCAGTTCTAGTTGAGACCAAAACACAAGACTGAAGACTTTAGTCACCCAGTTCTGTCGCCAAAAGAGACAAAAGAGAAAAAACTGTAAGTGGTGCAAATGGAAATTATTGATTTTGTTTAAATGTATCTTCCGATTAATTGATTTGTTGCTTATTGGGACAGATCTGTGTCAACCTTTTGTGATAAAATGTTCGTGACAAGTTAAAAACAAACTTGAAAGAGACTTCCAAGTAAATCTATTTATTTAATAATTTCACACTTCGATTTTGTCAAATTGCCGTTTCTAGAAGATTATTATCTAAATACTTAAATACTTGTACAAACAGGAAACGGAAACTTTTTAAACAACTTTGACAAAATGAATCGAGCTTACAGTTCTGCTTGATAACTAGTATCAACTGGATTTTATGCATGATTTAAATAAATTAGGTTAATTTGTAAATTCCCTGGGGAGAAAAGGCATTTGATGTGAATTGGCGCTGTACAAATAAAACCGACTAGAAACAAACAAACGATATGATCTTTGTAGAGTTACTGTTTCTAGAATGTTCCTGTGGTTTAAAAACGTGACCAGAGTTTTCTCCAACTGTGTGGAGAATGAGATAAACACATAATGATTAAAGAATTAAACTTACAGGTTTTATATATATTTATCCAGCACTGATAGCATTAAGTTTACTTCAGACACCGATGTCTGTATGAGGCACTGAGGCGTTTCTTTGTAACCGATTAAGAAAAAATGTGCGCTCACACGACAGGATGTAGCTCCACAGAAAATGGTGTGGTAACGTTGCCAGAGAGCGACACAGGAAACGCCGAGCGGCAGCGCGGCCGGGCGGTCGCCAGTCTGGCTTCTTCTGAACACATTGGAAATAAATCAAGACTGCACCGTTTCACGGGTTTTCAGAAAGTGTTCGGGTGGAAAATTGTTCAAAATAGTTGTAGTTGTGCGGCAGAAATGCATAAAACGGGTAGATTTTAATAAAATGCTGTGCCCTTCCACGCTTTTGTTTTGAAACGTCTAGAATCTGTGAGCCAGGTTGAGTTGTCCGACTCATTTCACCAACAACACAGTTCACAATAATAATGCAGCAACCAATCATGAAGCAAGCAAAATGTGACATTCTGTCAAATACCGTCATCAAAATTATGAAGGAAATGTTTGTCAAATTTGTTGGTGAACGTTCCCTTTACTTCTGGTCACAGGAGGGTTTTCCAGCAGTTGCTTCAGCAACTTTGCAGTTTTCTGGAAGTTTGTTCCAGATTCGTGGTGCTCAGAAGCTGCATGTTGCTTCTCCGTGTTTTGGTTCTG
This sequence comes from Gambusia affinis, assembly GCF_019740435.1. Taxonomy (NCBI): domain Eukaryota; kingdom Metazoa; phylum Chordata; class Actinopteri; order Cyprinodontiformes; family Poeciliidae; genus Gambusia; species Gambusia affinis. Next base: position 22,580,615 of record NC_057875.1, on the reverse strand, counting down.
GTTCTACGCAGTGGTACTGTAAAACAGAAATCCAAGTGTAACTGTATTTTAAATGATAAGGTGATTAAAAAAGGAGCGACCAAAAACATCATACACTCCGCCCGGCGTTATTAACGGGAGTTTTATTAGAGGTTCATATTTTGGGCTGTTTCTTTTTTTTTGTTTTCTTTTGTTCTGATTTCCCAAGATGCTGAATCCATGTGGATGCACAGCCTGAACAAAAAAAAAAACAAACAAAAAAACCAAAACGCTTTCAAATTCACCTGAAATCGTCTCGTCTTTCATGGGAACATCAGAAGGTTCTGGTAACATGGTTACCATGCCGACCTGAACCAAAGTTTTAAAGGTTTCTACTCTTCCTGGAGCTTCAAATTCATTTTAACCCGATTCCAGACGAGCCCAAAGTTTTCCCTGCCCATACGCCGTGTGCAGTAATGTAGCGCTGCCCCCTCCCCCACCTGTTGCTGCACACTTGTAATCAGCCGGCTGAAAGAAAACCACTACACTGTTTCCTCACATACAAAAAAAAAGGCAAAGTTGTCAGTTTTGGAAAAAATGTCTGGTGACAAAAAAAAAACAACAACAACACAGACTTACTCCAATGAAGGTTAAACCATTTCAAACCTAAAGACATTTGCTTTTGTTGGCAATGTAAATGAGAACTAGTTCTCAATGATCTCACCGGGGTAAAAAATACCCAAAAAGTTAATTAAATGATTAATTAAATGACCAGCTAAATTCTGATTGTTGTTCTTGTGACCCTATACTGAGCAGAACATTAAAAATGAGTGATTTTCCACATAGCAAGCATTTATTTAAGTTACCAAGCGTCAACATACGAAAGATTAATCCTTTTGACAATAATCCTCCTTGTTTTATTTTACCAGCTGTAGGAAAGTTATTGCTTTTCTATTTTAAATTAAAACTGTAGATTATATCTCATATTTTTGTTTCAAATCGCGGTAGTAATGTGTTTAAATTGTGCTATCCCCTCGCTGAGTCACAGTAAATCGGTTCGCGTCTTTATGAACGCTTCCAAACGCGACGCTGTGGATCCGCTGCCTGAACTGCGTTACTCTGAGCCTGGTATTTGAGCGCGGTGCCGGTCCGGCACAATGTGGCCGGCTCCTGAGGGGGGCTGCCAAAAGTAGTCTGGGGCCTCAGTGAGGACGCGTCCCTCCCAGACGGGGTCGTCCACTCTGAGCAGCTCCACCGTCTCCAGCCTCTCCTCTGCTCCTCTTCCTCCTCTGTGTCCGTTTCAAATCCCGCGAGGAAAGAAAAGACAACAAAGTGAGTTTGTTTCCGCTTCTTTTGCCTCTCGTCTTCTTCATCGTCTCTTTTTAAAGATTAATTCATTTGCAAATTATCCAGGAATCAGGAAGCTTGAAAGTCTGGGGGTTTTTTTATTTCTGGATTCTTAAAGTTGAAAGTAGCCAAGAGGATCTACAGCACGATACTGTATTTTTTTTCTTTTCTGCATTTTCACACTAGACAAAAGTTTGTTTTTATTTAACTGAAATTATAGGAGAAAAATTAATGTGAAGTTTCTAAAACCCTTACTGAGAATAAATGAGGTTAAATAAGTTTGAAATTAGGTAAAATTTAACAGTAGGAAGTAGAAAACGGTTTATATCGTAAAAGTATAAAAGAAACTTTTAACTAAAATTCTTCTAAAAAGTAGGAATGGTTGTGAGTTACACCGTTTGTTCTTTAAAGGCTTGTCACTTAAATAAGCATAATTTCCAACAATAATTACTGCATTTTTTGTCATAAATAAAACAAATTAAATGTTATTTAACTGATCTTGTTTCTTTTTGGGGGTTTTTACAGACGAAGGAATGCATTATTTTTTTAAAGATTTAATTGTGCACTGAGAGAAAAAAATTCTGATATTTTTTCTTATTTTCTCAAACAAAATTAGAATATAGTATATAGAATATAGTATAGTTAATTAATGTGGAAAAGTGATTTTCGTGTGTCATGGTGAAATAAAGTGTAACATTTTACATGTTTCTACATCTCTTTTCTTATACATTAAAAGATTCAGAATGTACTTTTCCCTTATTACTTTTCTATTATTCAGTCAAAAACAAAAGAAAAATCCAAAGAGGATTATATATATGCAAGATGAAATCGAATATTTTACTACTTTATTTTTTTTTTTTTGCTAATGTTTTGTAATTTTACATATAAAAATGAAATACCTGTTTTAAAATTCTTTATTTTTTTTTCAATTTTCAATCTTTATTAAATCCTTCAACAATTAAACATACAGTGAAACCAATGTTGACAACATCACTACTGTGAAGTACACAACATTAAGTATTTATACAGAGAAGGATTTGAGGTTTTAACATTTTCACCCCTGAACCCCTATCGATTGTTTTAAAATTAACTAAAAGATTTAATCAGAAGCAATATATATATATATAAATAAAACAAAACAAGTGTGTTTTTTAAAACTCACAGCAGTATTAGCTGGGAAAGAGCTGGACTGTCTGGACTCACAGGGTTAAAAAATAATGTTCGGACGCAGCCAGAAATCCGGATCATGAAGGACCTGCTCCTTATGCCTTTCACGGAGCGCTGCATTCCCATTATATAAAATATAATATATATATATATATATATATATATATATATGTAGAATCCCCCTCCTGCGCATGCCTCGTCTCCTCCATTTTGTGTTTCGAGAGCTTTTGCTGCACATGCAACCATTTCGTGTGCATTCCTGCACGATTTGTGCGACTCCTCCGATCGGACGGACGCTGAAAACCCGACGTCACGTGAGCGCGCGGCGACGAACGGGCCCGAGGTCCGAGCCGAAACCAGAGCCCAGCACCGACGCAAACACAGAGCAGCAGAAACCCGCGGTGTTCGAAAGCTGTTTTTATTTATTTACTTTTTTTTTTTTTTTTTTTTTAAGTTTTCTTTTCCTCCGCTCATTTGCCTCCCTGCATGTCTCGGACTCAGGGAGCAGAAACTGACGGTCGCAGTTGACTGCATGTGGGTGAGGAGTTGGGGTCAAAGGTCAGGCTGTGTTAATAGGATGTGATGTGCTGCCCTGGGACCTAGCTCCCACGAGGGATCCCCCCCTCCCGCCTGCTCCCTAATCGGTAATAGTTAATGTGTTCGTAATCTTTACCTTCTTAAAGCAAACAGCGGCGGAGAAGTGAATGGGCCCGCTTAGCCTCCCATGTAACACTTTTGACCCCGGGGTCACGGCCTTTGTTCCCCGCTCGATGGGGGAGTGCCCCCAAAGGTCTCCAGCGTAATAGAGAAGTTGTTTAGACACGTGCAGGGCTTAACCGAGACCACCTCTCTCACACACACACACACACACACACACACTCACTCGTGTTCCTAGAAAGTATAATGTGGACCCCGGCGTCAGGAGGGATGCTTGTGGTTTCATCCCGTCCTGAGTGAGTCGGTTAGGAGAAGTTCTCCGATCGGCGCGTGACGTCTGGATGCTGACCACTTCCTGTTTCCCCTCCGATGGCGTTTTAGGTGTTTTGTGTAAAATTAGGAATGCAGATGTTGTCTGTTGTTGTGGATCGCTTACCGTCTGCTGGGTAGGGTTTTTTTTTTGTTGTTGTTTGTTTGTTTTGTTTTGTTTTTTGCGTTACTAGAAAGATGTCTGGAAGTTTCTGAGCTGTGTCTGAAAAATATTGTTTATTTCATTTAAATATGTGCTTGGCGTTTTCTCCCTGACGGAAAAGTGAGGAACAAAAAGAATAACAACGAGCCAATAGTCTGTTCACAAGTTGTATTTTTTGTATAAATTATTATTTTTCTAAAAGTGATTATTTAAGATGCCTGTTTTTTTTTTCAATTTCTAAATTTTCAGTATTTATAATATTCTTTTTGTCTATCTATAAAGATGTGGAATAATTAGATTTATGCAGATTTACTTTACTTGGTTTGGGGGAGTAAATTATATTTTTTACTAGAATATTGCAGATAACAGCTTTGTCTGCCATCTTGTTTTATGTTGTAAAATCAGGTAAATGTGATTGGTGGATTGCTTGTTTATTTGTTTATTTGCAAAAGCAGCAACTCCCATCTTTAGTTGTAGGTTTTCTTTGCTGAGTATTTTCATTTGTTTGACTTCTCCAAAAATTTCACTTCCAAGGCAAAAAGCGAAAAAAGTATCTATAAAAACTGAAAGTTGCAAAAAAAAATAAAAAATTTAAAAGCATCAATTGGACTCCTTAATTCCTCAGAAAAGAAAAAAAACCCAATCTGCTCTATTCTCTGGGATTATGATAAATTAAAGACGTCTAAATTGGGCGTGATAAATAAATTGGATGAGCTTCAGAGGGGCAAAGTAAAAGGAGCGGCGCGGTGGGAGCTGGCACCGCACCAGAACCCAAAACTGTATCCTCAGATGAACTTTACGCTGCTGCAAAGTGGAAGCCACCACACCGAGCAAAACACCCACAAAGTTTCCCCCTGCAAGCCGCCACCATTTAATCCTGGAGGTTTTTCAGGCGCGTTCTCTTTCATCGTCCCTCTTCTCATTTCATTTCATTTTTCCCTCCTCCTGCAAACGAAGTTCCCCAACATGTGCACACACATGACAGCTTTATGCATCGAGGCCGTAATGAAGTCACGGGTTTTTCAATTGGCTGCAACACATGGCGAGATGTGACGTGGAACCGGGCTCCTTTTTCCAGAAGCTGGGTGCACAGCCGGTGCCGGCGTCGGGAGTCCGAACCCGGCTGGAAACGGGGGAGAATGACGGGGAGAAAAACAGAAAAACAGAAAAACAAAACAGCCCGTTCGCCTCCCGTTCCGCCCCGGTGTGCAGTCGCAGAAAGAGACTGAGCAAACAAGAAGTGCAAAGGGAGGCGTTGGGATTTTCGTAGTCAGAAAAGAGAACCGGAGGAAAACCAGAGGCGGTGGGTGTGCGCAGACGCCAGCAACCCCCTCTCTCTCTTTTTTTTTTTTGCAAAACAGTAGCAGCCATGTTTGAAAAACCTCCTCAAGCCCCTCTAAAGAGCTCGGCGCCCTCCAAACATCGACATAGAAAGTTTTCACACTGTAAAAAAAAAAAAAAGAGTAAGTAAAAGTTGAACCCCCACCTTTTCTTTTTTTTTTTTTTTCCTCCCATTGTCTCTGCTAGTCCCCGCTCGCCCTCCTCAACTCCCCGAGCCAGCAGTTCAGAAAGCAGAAATGAAATCAGAATAGTTCCTCTGTTACAGACTCTCTCTCTGGTTTTTTTTTTTTTGTTTGTTTTTTGTTTTTTTAACATGTCCTTTTTCCCCTCCGTGTAGAAGCTGCTCTGATTTGAGGCCGAAGGGAAAGGAGAGGGGGTGGAAAAAAAAAAGAAGAAGAAGAAAAAAGTTTGAGCCCACGAGCTCTGCCCTTTTCGCAGCGTTTTTAGAAGCAGAGCCAAAGGAGGCAGGAAGTTGTTGTACAACAGCGTCGCAGTAATCTGCCACGAAACGGGGAGAAGAAGCTGATCGAGGAGAGAAGGTGGCAGGAAAAAGAAGCAGAAGAAGAAGAAGAAGAGAGGAGGGAGGGCTAGCATGAGAGCAAAGAATAATCAATACAATCTAAGATGGTGGAAGCAGCCCGAGCGCTCCCCCCTTTCTCTGCGCCTCACCTACTCTTCATGTAAATCAGAACATGAAATCCATTTAAGCAAACCCGCTCTTCTGCATCAGAAGGGGCAGAGCAGCATCTCTTTCTCTAAAGAGAGAGAGAGAGAGAAACACGATTCTGTTCATTTTCTACAAACTTTTTAAGCTTTGGTAGGCGACAGGGCAGCTGGGGGAGAAAAGGTCTCTGTGGGAAATAAAGGGAAAAATAAATCAAAACTATTAATGCTTTGTGCCAGAATAGGTTTCAAGGGTTCAGGCTTTGCAACAGAGGGCGTGTGTGTGTGTGTGTGTGTATGTGCAGGGGGGAAGTGTGTATGAAAAGGAGGAGGCTCCCGGCCACGTTACTGAAATTAACACTCTCCATGCTTGTTCTTCTGTTATTTTTCTCTCTCTCTTTTTTTTTTGTCCTCCATCCCGTGAATCCGTTCGTTCGTTCGCTCGGTCTGCTTCACGTGTTTGTTTTTCCTGCCAGAATAAGTACGAGCGAGGCCCTCCCATCAGTGTGTGTGTGTGTTGTCTTTTTTTTTTTTTTAAGCAACAAGAACTGCACCGTAGCGAGACAGGAAGTTAATAATTTAACGAGCTCTCAGAAGAAGCGTTGCATATTTCACAGATTTCCTTTCAGCTGTGCGTTTATTTTCTCTCCCCTCCTTTTTATTTATGTTCCTTGCGTTTTCTTTTTCTTTTTTTCCCCCCCCTTCACTAGTTGGTGTACAGTAAGGCGGAGGTACTGTATGGAGGACCCCAGTGGGAGCGGGAGCTGCTGCGCCTGCGCGCTGTTGGAGAGTTGTTTCTCCACCTCTATCCCTCCCACATTCACATCTCTCTCTCTTTTCTCTCTCAGTCTCTGTCTCTCTCTCTCTCTCTCTCTCTCCGCCCTCCCTTCCTACCTCCTCCTCAATTCAAATACAGTTCCTCGCCGTGTTGGACATGTGATGAAAAAGTGACGGCTTCGCGCTCCGCTACGCCTTCTATTTCATCATCAGCAACACCCACCCCTCTTCACTACGCGTTCACTGTCTCCTCCTCTCTCTCTCTCTCTCTCTCTCTCTCTCTCTATGTCTGTCTCTTTTTCACCCTCACCCCCCTCAACCCCCCGTCTTTCTTCTTCCCCGTTTTGTTTGCTCCCCTCTTTCTGCTCCAGCCTCACGCAAGGGGGAGACTGAAGCTCTGCGAGGGGAAAAGAGAGAGAGAGGAAAAAAAAGTGCTGCTATTTCTACAGTCAGGGCCTCCCCACAGCCCGCCCTTCCATAGACGGAGCTGCTTTTTCTTTTTTTTTTTTCTCTCTCTCTCCTTTTTTTTCCACTCACTACTAGCTGGATTTTAACCCTCTGCTTCCAACTAGCTGCACAGCAGCAGTTCTGCAAAACCTGGCAACAAGTTGATATTCCAGGGGCCTTTTCTCTGACTTTTGCCGCATAGATTGTTTTTTTGCGTCCGTCTTCGGATTTTCTCGCCCTTTTGCTGTTGAATTTCCTTTTTTTTTTTTTTTTACTTAAAAAGAACAAAATATTACAACTTTGTTGGGGATTTTTCCCCCCTCCTCTTCTCTTACGGTGTTCGTGTCGAATCCGTTCGCGTCTTCTGGTTTTCTTTTGGATGGATTTTTAACATTTTTTTTATTTTTTACCTTTTTCCTTTTCGGCGGCCGGGTGCGTGGGGACGAGGGGGCAAGGAGGGGGGCACGAGGGATGAAATTTCTCCGCTGGATGGGAGAGCCGGGGCGCCATTTCGGGTAACCTGCTTGCGGTACGCTTGCGGTCTGGATGACCACACAGTGGATGGCAGCGAGGAGAACGCGGCCTGTGTGGCCGGAAGGCGGCTGTTGCACGTTTCAGTGTTTCTAAACACCCGTCCGCCATCGACACTTTTGACCCGCATGAACTTCCGTACCCTGTTTGTTTTTTCGCTCCGCTTTTTGCCCCCCTCTTGTTTCCTTCCCGTGTCTTGCCGTTCGTCTCTCCCCCTCTCTCTCTCCCTCTCTCTCTCGCTCTCTCCCCGCTTCACGATGACTGAAAGGGAACGAGTGGAGAGCTGAGCCGAAGCGCTTTCTGGGACAGGTGCCAACTCCAGACAAAAGAAAATTTTAAACTCAGCAGAGGGAAAATGTTCCGAGTCGGAAAACAATCTTAGAATAGTTGCACCGGAATATCTGGTGTTTGCACGTTGCGCCCTTTGCATGTACAAATTGTTCCCCTGTGATTGTCTGTTTCTGTGTGTGTGTGTTGAAACTAAATGTTTCAGCAGCAAACTAAACACTTTGACACTTTTCTGGTTCGGAGTGAAAGCATCTGATTCGGGGCGTGATGAGGGGAGCGCGGCGTACGGAAAAGCTGCATTATTCACGCCGAGGCTGGGATTTGGAGCGCCCGTGCCATTTGCATGCATCAGACATGCCGTGTGCCTGTTTGCTAACATTCCTCACTGAAAGACTTGTTAACCGGGGCGGACAGGGCCGAGCCGGAGCCCCGCGGACCACCGCGTGGCGGCCTCTCGTTGTGTCGGGCCCTCGCGCGGCCGGCCCAGACCGGACCGGACCGTCCGCTGGAGAGGAGACGGGCTAGCTGTCGCTAAGGTGGGTGGAGGGGTGGCAGCCGAGGCTGGAAGGTGGGACTGACCCCGAGAGCTGCAGCCGGAACTGAAGGCTGAGCTGGAAATGGGGCCGTCTGATGGAATGGGCAGAGGTAGGGGGTATCACTTGGTACCTGAAGAAGCTCTGACCCGGAGCTCATGGCTCTCTCCTCTTCTCAACAGGAGGTACGGATCTACGACGAGGAGCGCTGGCCGGAAATTCATCCCCAGAACAAACATTCGGCTCCTCGCTCTCTGGAGTCTGTGAGTATTTATTTTATTTTTATTTCACGCACATGTTCTTGCAGAGTTTCGACACCAGTTCTTTTTGCAAAAGCGAACTTTGGATGCTCTTTTACAAAAAGATTTTATTCTATTCAAACTTTCTTAACCCTTGCAGGCCCGTTTCCGTCTGAAACTTTAAAACAGACATAAAACTTGAGAAGATTTTCACTCTGAATTTTTTTATTTATTTATTTGGCGGTTCTGAAACTAAATTACTGGATTTTTTAGGGGGAAGAAAATAGTGCGCAAACAAAAGTAATCAGCGGCTCTTGGATTGCACTTTGTGGGAATCGGTGAATAAGCGGAGGGCCGTAGTTGTGGAGGAATTTCATTCCAGGGATGCAGTTCGAGCTTCGGATGCAGTCAAGGACATAATGTACTGATCGGTTCGGTCCGTTTTCGGCTCTTTGGAGCGAAATGTTTATCAGAATATTTACTAAAATCACATAAACACCAGACTTGTGCGTGTATTGGTGCGTGTGTGTGTGTGTGTGAGTGTGTGTGTGTGTGTGTGTGTGGATAAGTAGGTTGTGTTGGGTTGATTGGTAGATCCTTATCTGTATTTTTGAATGCAAGAATAAATTATATTTATGTCTCTGCATCGGCAAAATCACGCTGAAACTAATTACTCTGTTTAAAAAAAATTTAAAAATTATAAATGCAAGTCTTCAATTTTTACTAAGAAATAAATTTAAAAGATAATTTTGCGGATTTTTTGTGAAGTGTACATTACGCTAATTTGAACATATTTTTTTCCCCGCTGAATTTAGTTTCGCAAAAACAAACAAATACACTTAAAATCTCAATTGTAGCTTTTATTACCTGTCCCACCTGGTTTGTAGGTCGATTAATAGATCTAAATGAACCAGAATGTCAAATTGAATTTTTTTTTTATATATATATATCCCTGCACCTTTCCTATTCACGCGAGTCGTCTCTATCCGCCCGTTCCTGCTCTGTGATTCTCTAACGAGCTCCCAAGTTGTCGTGCTGCTGAACAGAAGAGGGCATTCTTGAAGGACAAACCTGACTGTGACGTCACTCGGGGTTTTTTGGGGGGGATGATTGAAGCTCTTTGTACGTGCGGTGGAGTTAACTGCATTTCAGTGCTAGCTCCTGTTGAAGTGGGCAGATATCTCGGGCTGGCAGAGCATGGCGGCTCTCCACCCCTCGGGCCTTTTTTGGCAGCGGATGGCAGGATTCCAGACGAGGGTTGCATGCAGAGAGGCAGATGGCAGGGTGCTGAGGCGCCTCTTTTGTCAGAGTCCACCTGAGTACGAGGGCGGCTTCGACGCAGCCGACGCGGACGCGTTTCTTTTTTTTTTTTTCCTCGCACGAAAACTAACTTCGGATTAATCAGAGCTAGGAAAACGCACGCGACGGCGGCGCACGCACAAAACACAAGTTCACAGGAAAACTCTCATGTGCAACAGTGAGTATTTTCCCTTGATTGACTGGTTGTGTTAAAGATAACTATTAGTTGTTTCTTTTAAAACAACTACATGCTTTTTTTCTTTTTTTTTTAAGAAAATAAAAAAAAATTCTATTTGCGCCGTTTCAGGGTTTGAATCCAGCGCTTCACGTGTCGGCCATTTTACGGTTTTTCTTTCTTAAAAACGCAGATTGCCTTTCCCAGATTGCAACAGGTCCTTATAATTATTTGGGAATTTTAATTAAGCATTTTTATTTATTTTTTTTACTGCACATAATGCGAAAAATAGACAGAAATTTCGGGGCTGTTTTTGCAGTTGAACTTGAACTTGAGGTCGTCTTTAACCTTGAACTTGAGATGGAGTTGTGCTTAAATTTGTGTTGTTGTTTTTTTTTTAGAATGTGCCATTTGCAGAAAACAAACATTATGACATAAAAAAACAAACAATAATTATCCGAATGTAACAAAACGAATAGGACTGAGCGAAAAGAATAAAACAAAAATAAAAGTTGCTGAAGATCGACATGAATTAAAGTTGTTTTGTCTTTAGCTTCCTGTCGTTCACTTAATTCTGTCAAGTCACATTTCTGAGTCACGCTACGACATTTTTCTGTTTTTTCATTTTAACCAATTGTAACAGTTAGCAGATTCTTGTTTTAATTTTTGTTGTTTTTGATTTTTTTACAGTATATTTTTAAATGCAGGTATAGTTTTCACCAGGTGCCTTATTTAAATGAAAAATTTTTATTTTTACTGGGATTCCTTTAGTCTTATTCACTTTAGAGACATTTGTTTGGGAGAGTGTGTGTCTTTTTGTGTGTGTATGTGGGTGGTTGTGTGTGTGTGTGTGTGTGTGTGTGTGTGTGTGTGTGTGTGTGTGTGTGTGTGTGTGTGTGCGTGGGCGTGTGTGTGTGTGTGTGTGTGAGAGGGTCAATTGGATTACAAAATGATTGGAGGCTCGTTGCTGGGATTTTTTTTTTTCTTTTTACAAGAAATTATGTAATTAAGTCATTGTGTATATATATATATATATATATATATATATATATATATATATATATATATATATATATATATATATACATATATATATATATATGCAATATATATATATAAACATATATGTACATACACACATACACATACGTCCATAAGATGAATATATTTCTGTTGTGAAATTTTTCAAATATTTTATCCATCAGAGTGTGATGGATAATTTTATATCCTCACTTTTTAACCACCGAAATTATTTTTTGAGAGCAAAGAACGCTAAAGAAAAGAGCTTCTTCAAGTAGATATGGTTAGACAATAATGTTGATTCCAGATTAAAATGTGCTGAAGCCAATGGGGGGGGACACACATTCACTCAGGAGGTGAAATAAAAGACGAGTTTAATTTCCAGAGCGTTACTGATTGGTGCACCTTGGAAAGGTCACATGTGGCGTTTCTGCCAGTGTGTTCGAACCGGCGCCTCACACAGAAACAAGCCGCCATCGCTCTGCTCTGTTGGTTTAATGGGTAAAGTGGGATGATTATTACTCATAAAGCAGCGAACTCCTCTATGAGTTTGCTGCCTTCAATTTTCCGAATATTAAATCCAGAGTGAAGTTGTGAACAGGGGGCCCAATCAACACATTGTTTAAATGTGTGAATTTTGACATGCTATCAAAGCTTCTGTGTTTTTTTATTTATTTATTTTTTGTTGTTGTTTTTTTAAGTGAAGAAGAGTTACTTTAAATGCAGAACAAAAACTAAGAAACTGCATGTAGTCGTGAGTTTCTGATTGGATTTTTATCACTATTTAATTAATTTGACTTTTAATGATAACACCTTTGCTGCAAACGATGAATAATTATCCAGAAGTAACACGAAATGGGTCACGATTGCATGCGGTTATTGAACTCGAGTAAAATAAAAATGAAATATGCATTTGAATGATCCCATTTGTACATTTGGAGTCAGACAAAGAGAATACACAATCAAGCTAGCAGGGAGGAGAAAGCCTAAAATAAAAGGCTTAAAACCAGAACCATCCTGCAGAACCTGTTGGATACCTTTCTGTTTTGTTGCATAGAAGCTGCTACATCTGATGTAATACTTTTTTTTTTTAATTAGAGATTGCTAAACCCCACTATGAAGCTAAAGTTCGAACGGCCATACATCGAACTCTGATCAGGTCTTAATGGCGGAGACTAACCAGGCTCCCTCTGCCTTCCCTCCTGCACTGGGAACATGGGGAGAGCAGATGAGTGGATCTACAGTGGCCACTAAAGGCTGCGGCGCAAACTCGCACGAGGCCGCTCCTGATGTAGCGCCGGCCCGGTCTGAAAGGAGGGGAGGGAGGCAGGACGGCGAGGCCGAGGCGCTCCACACGCCAACGGACTAACAAAGCACTCCATGTTCGCTTTTACGCTCGACGGCTGAGTTATTTCAGAGGATTTTAAACATTGGTTTAACTTCTTCATAAATGCTGGCTATGCTTCGTTTTTTTGGGGGGGGTTTTTTGCTCTTTTTTTTTTTTTTTTTTAACCCATACATGGAAGCCATTAGCCCCGGTGGCTGCTGGGAGATTGGCTGTTTTATTCCCCTCATGTTAATCAGGATGCCAGCTGGGAGCGTCACATGTAATTTATCCTGAAAACCGCAGTAACTCCGCAGAGACGGGCCGCGCGGTCATAATGACATAATATTGGACTGGGGGAGAGTTTCAGGGTGACGGATGATGTGGATTTTCCTTCCCCGTACCTATTCCTCTTTTCCTCCATACGCTCTGAAACTAGACCTGTGTGACTTTCAAATGGCTGCTTTGCATCATGGCCTCCTTCACGTAAGAGAGGTCAAGGCTTTTTTGTTGTTGTTGTTGCTATTTCACCCCTTCTCAAATTTGCGCTGAATATGTGACTCACTTAATATAGACTGCGATTTAAGCAATGTTTGGGACTTCTAATCGAGCCGCTTCTCTGCCCTTATGATGATTGTTTGTTTTCAGATGCGCATGATCTGGAACGTCACAGGTCCGCGCCTCTCAGCGCTCGTCGCCCGGACAGATACTTGCTTTATGTACCTGCCAGGGAAAGCGATATTCCAGATAAAAGCCGAGCTGCACCCGCTCAACTCCTCTCTCTTCCAGAACTCGTATATTTCCCCAGCTTCTTGGCCTCCGTTGTCGCCAAGGCAATTTAGTTAGAGGGAGAAAAATTGCAAAATCAGCAACATATTTCCACATGAAGGTAAAATTGGAAGTGTTGAAAAGTCTCGCCTGCAACTCCTCAGCTATGAAAATACTGTTGAACCGCTGCCCCCACCCGGCTCATTTCGACTCCGTCATTCTGTTACTAATTCATCAGCAAAGAGAAATGATCTTGGCTACTATTGGAGAAATGCACAAGTTTTGGCTTTGCTATTGCATCTCATTGTTCCAGTGGTTTTTCACTGATCTCCACCATGTAACTCAGAGCTCCAGTAGTTTTGGCTCCTTTGTTGGTCCTGCCACGGTAAGAAGGCATGACCAAAAAAAGTCTAGCTAGCTAGTAGCTATGTTAGTTAGATATCTAGCTCGCTAAAGTTTTCGCTAACTAGCTAGCTTGTTGTATTTACAGTTTTCGCCATATAGCAAGCTGATATTTTCATTAGCTGTCTAATTAGTATCTAACTAAATGTGAAAACCAGCTAGATTTTTCTGTTCAATTTGATTGCATGGAAAATTTGTAGATTTAAAAAATTTTTTTGGAAGAGCACATCTGAAATATTTGCAAGAAAATGCCTCTTTGAAATTCTTGACATGCTATTGGCTGGCGTTTGCACAGCAGCCAATCCTGGAGCTGTGTTAATTTTCCTTGGCGCTGATTGGCTGTTATCTTCTGCAGTGTGCTAAGACCGTGTGTGTTAATGTTTATACTGAAGGGTCTTGAAAGTCTAAATCGAGGGTTTTGGGATCAGCATAAATTTGTTGAGAAAGAGAAAAAAAGAGACTATTATTAAAATCTTTCCACCATAAATGCTCAAACAATTAAAATAGCTTCCCCTCTCTTCATTGGTCCTTCTCACTCAACACCCCACCTTCATACTTCTCTGACTCCAAATCTTGGGTTTCGAATGATGTAATTTTGTTTGTGCCCCTCTGGATGAGAGAACACACTCTTCTGCTTTTGTGGAGCATTTGTAGGCTGTAAAGTACTCCACTTGTTGTTGGTTGTTGGTGTTTTTGAATGTTATTTTATTTTTTTTATCATTTGGAAGGTGATGTTGACCCTCAAGTGTGTAACAGAAAAACCCAGCACTGCAGGAAACCAGGGAAGCTGGTCAGAGTTAAGGAAAAGACAGATGGCTGTTGATGCAAAGAACTAGTTGAAGAGGCTGCAAGAGTCTTGAAGCTGGGACAGAGGACAGCCAGGGCTGTGACTGAATGGCTTAGGTCAGGGGTCAACAACCTGCACAATGCAAATAGACATGTTTACCCTCGTTCTCATTAAGTAACATTTTACTAGAGAAACAAAACCGGCACGATCTTTCAGAAATGTTGCTCATCAACTTCATTAGTTTTAACAATTATATACATTTACAGTGAAGTTTTCAGCCTAATGACAAAAAGAAAAGCCAACGCAACATTATTTCTTATTGGTGTTAGTTTTATGCTGTGTTATTCTTGTGAATGCTACGCAAATGTAGCATAAATATACTGCTAATATTATCCTTTTGTTGAAAAACACTGCTCAGTTCTATATCACTTTTGGCAAATGTTAAGGTTGACCCACTGTGGGGGGCGTAAAGCAGGGCTCTGCAACCTGTGGCTCTTTGGATTTCACACAATGGCTCCTAAAAACTTTGGCTGAAATGATTAAGAGCTTTTGCATATAGATATAATAACAAATGCACATTCTAGCAGTTTTTAATGGCATCATTTAAGAATTATTTTTGTAACAGAATGAAACTAGTAATATATATTTTTACATTATTTTCCACAAATTGTAACATACCGTAGGAGGAAATGTATGGATTGAATACCTTTGAGCAATGAAACATCGTTAACACGCCCTGGTTTAGCTCACGTCCTTTCCATACGTTGGATAAATCCACATGGATCTGTGGTTCTAAACACGTTCTTCATCCCATCTGAGTCATTTTGCAAAGATGTTGTCAAAAAAAGTCTCTGTGAACTGGTTAAGGTCTTGTTTTGAGAAAGTTTCTTTCTTTTTTTTTCTTCATAAGCCCACACTAATTGCACCTGAAGCGCCTTGCAAACACTTCAAACCCACAGGGGGCAGTTGAGCGCAAAGCTAAAAACCTGTGTCAGCCAATCAGATTGCTTCAGTACAACAACTTCCTGTGAGGAATCAAACATGGCAGCAGGAAGTTCATTTGTGTGAATAGATAGACGTATTAGCTGAGCTCCTTTTAAACTGCGTATTAGAATATAAAGTCAATAAGATACAAGGGTAAGCAATTAAATTGTGTGAATATGTTGGTGCATTATTTATGGCAGACTGTAATGTGCGGGATCCTAAATCTCTGTTTCTCTGCGTTTTCTCAAATCTCCACTTTGATGAATTATTAGTGAATTAAAACAGAGTTTTCATGTGGACGAAATGCATTAAAAATGTATTTTGTTTTGTCAAATATCCAGCTACCTGTGGAGTTGGCCTAAAACACACACAAACAAAAAACTGGTTGAAAACTTTTCCCTGCCGTTTTACAATTACGCTCTACTTTCTGTCAGCCTGTTACAGAAAGCACCATAAATTTGCAGCAACTTGTGATTGTACTAGAGAACGGGTCAGGGGATGACACATAAACCAAAAATATTGCAGATTATTCCCTTTGCTCGTACGCAAACCAGCCTCCGTGAGTCACCAACATGCACGCACATAAAAACAGCACACCCACACTCACAGCGAGCGCACAGATCGGACATGAATCTCCCCTCCACGGACTGGAGGAGTTGGGTTACTCATGAGCACACAAACATGCGCTGGCAGCGCTCCAAGCCGGTGCCTGTAATTACAAATGTTAGAGACAAAATTTAAAGGGACGAGTCGCCGGCAACGTCCCGTGCAGAGATTAGCATCCTTGTACAGAATTATCACCCGTTGGCAGCTGCCAAAAAACGAGTGGAGCCTGGGGGGCGGGTCCCTCCTTGGGTCTGCTGGAGGACGGTTCTAGTGTCTCGTTTTGTCCTCCGTCACGCTCTTCTTCTTTTTTTTTTTTGTGGTTGTTGTTGTCTTCTGCAGCTTGAGATTCAGATGGATGACTAACCAGCTCCGCCGTTTCTCTTGACGCTCCACCTCCACACGGCCGTGTTGGCTCTCCGCGCAGCGGGATCGCCGCGTACGTTGACGCCGCGCAGGCCTGCACGTGGTCCGCGTTGTGCAAACCGGGTCATGGTGTGCTGTGTGTCCAGTGAGGCGGTTATTACGCTCACAAGTACACGCAGATGCTCCGCTTCGCCCACGCACATGACACCGCGGGCTTTCAGCGAGCCGAGTGTGCCAGTTGCGCGTGCGCGTCTATCCAGCGAGTGGGTGATTCTGGGCAAGGCCAAGGCCCGGGGGCCGGTCGGTGTCGGGTGAGCATACGGCGCCGACAGTGGCGCACGGGGGCCCAGTTGAGAGAGTGCGGCGTGTTGCGTGTTCGGCTAATGAGGTTCCACGTCCGGGCCAAGCTGTGGGGTGAGCTTATTAGTAAACAGGCCACGAAGAAGAAGACCCCACAACCCCTCCGCTCCTGCCCGGAGGCTCTCCAGCACATCGTTGTGCCGATCAGATTTCTGCTCATCCTTTTTGGGGGTTTTTTAGCATCTGTTTTTTTTTGCACTGCGGGCTCTCATTTGATTTTTCTCTCTCCCTCTTGCAGGTTGTGGGATGGCGTTCTAGCCTCTGGCGCTAATATTTGGCCAACAAGTGACGTTGTGGGAAGTCAAAGGCAGCATTGTAAGTACCGTTATGGCGCTATAAATTTGATTCACTGTATAATTTGGATTAGAGATGCACCAGTCAGGCAGTTCCTGGCCAATACCAACTGTCTAGCTTTTTATTTATTTCTTATGTGGCGAATCCCCATTTTCTCGCCTCCCAAAGCCTGAAACACAAAACAGGAAATGTTTGGAATTCAGCACAAAATCAAAGAAATTCATCTGCATTAAAAAAAGCATTTATCTGATCTCATCTGGGATTCTGCAGTGTTGAGAAACATGTTACCTTCGTCTTAGCACGAGGAACATTTTGTGGAACGTTAAGTCTATATCTTTTGCTGCAATCCTTCTCTGAATAGAGCATGAATATTGGGATAAAAGGCGTGGAGTTCAACTGTGTTGCAGTTACCTTTGCCTTGTTTTCACAGCATATTTTTATCACATATATATTTAAGTATCAGTAGACCATCTGGGAATGAAATTTCAATAATTTACAAGAGCCCCTAAAGGGACAGAAAGCTATTAGCCTAGTTAATCGGAAAGTAGGTCATGCTGACAGTTTCAAATTTAGTTTTAAGCACCTGGCATGCCGAGGTGAGTGCAGCATCTGCATAGGCGTTGCATGAGAATAAGGGTGCATTCAGACCCTTATTTAGTTTCACCCTTCATTTAGTTCGCTTTAATTAAAGTCCAGGTTGTTTGCATGGAAAGCCCGGTTTGTTTTATGAGGCGTGAATGCACAATTGAACTCTGACACGGACCAAAAGCATAAACGCTCCTCCGCCTAAAAGCCCACGTCTCTGTTCGGTTGAAGTGAAAGTGGTGAAGTGACACTCATGTGAAAGCGGAAAACGCTCCAAAAGTAGGGAATGGACTATAATGCAAGGCATCCTGGGTAAATACAACCAAAACAATGGCTTGTGCAAGATTTAGAGCAATTCTAAATCAGCTAAAATCTGGTGCTACTCCATTTTGGTTTACGTTTTGCAAAGAAGGAAGTTGCGCTCATGTCTTCTGCTGAGGTCCTTGTGTTGTTTCCTTCAGTGGGTTTTGGCGCAGCGCCACCACAGGTGAGGGCGATGGACAGGTTTTTCAAAGGCTTTGGTTCATGGGACACAGTGAGGCGTGACAGCGAACCGCACCGCAGATGTTGCGATTTTTATCCCAGTCGAACAAAGTCTAGAATCAAACCCCATCGACTGTCAGGTGTGAAAATATTTAAAGTAACATGATTTGACTGCTGATGTTTGAGTTGCAGCTGCTGGCTGACTGATCGGTGCTCCTCTAGGCAGGATAAATTGAAATTTACCAAAATGTATCCCTGTTGTTTTGTTTTGCATTTATTTTATTCAGATAATGTCAGCGATACGATTTTGTCCATCTTTCATTTGTTATGCACGCGGCGTCTCACGGCTTTGTTTACTCTTACTTCCTTTCTCTTTCTGCGCTTGCATTAGATTAAAATCACAACGTCTGGACGTTGCGGCTTTATCCCATTTAAAAAAAAAAAAAAAAACCCAAGCAGGTCCCAGTGGCTTATTAGTGGAGTACATTGAGAAAAACAAACAAACATAATCTTCACGGTAAAACGCTTCCGGGCTAATCTGTACCGTCCGCCAGGCGTACAGGAAAAAGTCCTCTCTCTCTGTGCCCGGGCCCGGATCTGTGAGAAAATGGCTTCCACTCTTGTGCCTTCCAGCACTCGGCTCCCCTCGCCGCCATTTTGTGCGATCGCTGCCAAAGTAGTCAGGTAGTTGGACGAGAGGGACGGAGAGGAGCGGAGGAAAAGAGGCTGCAACTGGACGCCGGGTTGAGGAGCGAATTAAAATAAACGGAGAGGAGTCGCAGGAAGCGCAGCGCCGGAGCGTTAACCGTCTCTCTCTCTCTCTCTCTCTCTCTCTCTCTCTCTTTTTCCTTTTCTTTTTTGTTTGTTTCTTACGGAGAGTTGTTTCACTTCTGTTCTGGCTGACAAGAGGACAAAAAAGCTACTCTTTTTGTCCAAAACGCTGGCCCAGGGTGGACCTCCGTCAGCTGTTCTTTACCGCGCGAGCCGCAGCTGATTCGCCGTGCGTTATTTGCCCGCGTTCTCCTTCGACTTGTTTGCTCGTGGTTGTCTAAATAAACACGCCGTCGCCTGCCCTTCTACCTGGTTGCAGCCTGAGCGGCCGCTGCTGTCGCTGTGGCTGCATCACATGAACCCGGTAACCCGCCCGACCCCGGCCCCGCCTCGCAACCTCTAACTACATCAGCTATCTGGAATCCTGTATGCGCCAGGCATTTGATTACATGTGCAGATGTTACGAAGATCCTCCTCTCATCTGACCCTTAAGACCACAGATACCAGATATCTAGACGTGTCTGATGAGGCTTTTTTTTTTTTTTAACTCCTCATTGCTCCTTATGTTTGATAAAAGCAAATGAATTAGTACAGTTAGATAAAGTCTTTATTGTTTTGCTAATTTGAACTCTGTCACGATAAATCTGAATCAGTATATTTCAGATTTACACCAGCTGGCCAGGCTTCGTTTTGCCTTGGGTTAGTAAAAGTCGATTGCTTTGTTTTCACTTTTTACACAATTTAGAGCAAACAAGCTACTCTCCACCTCTGTGGAATTGAAACTTTTGCCCATTTTCCTTTGCAGAGCAGCTTGAGCTCACTCAGATCGGATGGAGGTCGATGGACGGGCTTCAGTTTTTAAAATATCGTTTCAAGACTCCTGACCTGATTTCAATTCAATCTGATTTGAAGCTTCCTGGCAAAAAAAAAAAAAAAAAAAATACAAAAACATTTCTCACAACCGTGATGCTTCCTCCACAGTTTCTCAGTGTTTTTTTTCCCCACAAATACAGTTTTCTGTGTATGCCAAAAATATTGGTTTAGTCTGAACTAAATAGAGCATCTTTTCCCACGTTATAACAGCAGAATGTCGTCCGATGGCTTCCTTTTAACAATAGTTGTATTTATAAACCACAAAATCTTACCAAGTGTTTTTTTTCCTCCTAGTTTCTAGTGAAAATATCTTAGGTTACACATTGAAATAAAGTTATAGGAACTTGTTTTAAGTCAATAATTCTTAAAATTTTATTTTATTTTTTTAGAAAAGTATTGGCTCCACTTACAACATGGGGGAAAATGTCCTGCTCTAATTGATTTTTTATGTAATTATTGACTTAAAATAAACCCTTCAACCTCGTTCAAAATGTTCGTTTCAAGATGTTTGCACTAGAAACTAGACTCTTCTTTACAAATCAGGCGATCAAAAGGCAACTGGTGGATTTAATTTCAGCACATCGGAGTAAAAGGGGCTGACTGCTTGCTGCGCCTTTTGAGATTTTTTTTTTCTCTTTACAGCCCACAACGTTTTTTTTTGTTTTTTTTTCATGCACCGTTCTGTGCCTGTCGCATTAAAATCCTGTCCAAGTGCGCCGACGTTTGCAGCTGCAACACGCCAAAGTTCACCGGGTGCGAATACTTTCGCGAGGCTCGAAGTTGCGCCGTTTGTATAAATGCGTCCGCGCTGTCTCAAATTTAGACTCTGATTTAGAGTCTAGCTGCAGAACATAGCAGAAATCCCCCCCTCCTCTCCCCTCCTCCTCAGTAATAGGCAGCCTATTTAGGCCCGTCACAGACGATCTCTCATTGCGACAGGCAGCCAGTCAGTCAGGAGCTCCGTTAACAGTGCTGCATGCACTCGCTCCCCTTTGGCTGCTCCCTCCTTAATCTGCTCGTGTGTTTGCATATGGGACAGAGCGGCGTCCATATTGTGTTTGCGGAATGAATTATTAAATGCCATTGCATAAGCGTGGTCGGTTTCTGGGGCATATCGCTCCACCATCTACCCAGAGACTAAAGCATGAATACATTTAGACAGCCTAGACCTCTTGGAAGTGATATGGCAGATCTGGCCGGCCCGCGTTTTGTTTATGGTTATATAGAGCAGATGGCCGTGCAACATGGTCACATATCACACGCTGACTGCGGTGTGAGCGCCGCGGCGTGCTCAAAGCACTTTTAGGCAGAAATGTGGCCTCTGCTTGAAGAGGGGGAGATTCGAAGCCACAGAAATGCATTTTGTTTTGTTTCCCCCCCACGATTCCGTGTTTCTTTATCGGAGAACGTTACCGTACACTCGCTTTCATTCTGGCAGCTGTCGCGAAAAAAACTGCACGTCCGCTAATAACCGCTGCCAAATCCGTGTTTTCGGCTCTAACTGCGGCTAACCGGGCTTTATTTACGGCCGCAGCTTTCAGCTGGAACTGCTGACTTGACTCCGCTGTTGCCTGGAAGAAGCAGCCTCGCAAAGGTTACGCGTCTCTCCCTCTCATCCGTAAGTC
Source organism: Gambusia affinis (assembly GCF_019740435.1). Lineage (NCBI taxonomy): Eukaryota > Metazoa > Chordata > Actinopteri > Cyprinodontiformes > Poeciliidae > Gambusia > Gambusia affinis. The sequence goes on along the minus strand of NC_057875.1, from coordinate 22,559,476 downwards.
GAAGTTTAAATCCATGTGTCCCGCTCTAAATATAGCTGGCAACAGATGCAGCCTGATGAGGCGCTGGTTAAGGTGAAGGGAGAGAGACGCCTGCAGGCTGGGTGAAGCAAAAGGACTGTAGACCTGCGGTAATGGCCAGAGACCCAGCAGGTCTTACAGCACACGGCTCTCCAACATCGGTGCTGAAACCTGCAGAGAAAAGAAAAAAAAAACGTAGATGATTGCTGACATGAAGACAATGGATGTTAAACGGTTTATAAATGTGGAGGAAAAGAAATCCCTAGTTTTGTTTATCCATCAAAAGGCTGACATATTTGATCAAAACGTGAACAAAAAGCATCTGTGAGCAACAGTGTCAGTTTTCTCACAGTCCCTGGCTTTGGTTCAGGTCCAGGCTTTGGCTAGGCCATTTCAACAGATTAGCAGGCTTTGATTCCAAACCATTCCATTCAAGCTTGGTTGTTTGTTCTTGGTTGTTGTCTTGCTAGAATGTGAACCTCCACCTCAGTAAGTATTTTGCATCCTGGGCAGGGTTTTCCTGCCCTAGCAAAGGAAAACCCTTCCCCCTACTAGCTTCTACATTTACTTTCAGGCTCCTGTGTGGCTTTAGGGTGTTTTCACACCTCATAGTCCGGTAGACTCCGGTTGATTGGGGACCAAAGTTTCAACATTTGCTAAATTTTCAGCTGCTGCGATTCTGTTTCACGCTGCACGGACCAAACTCTTTACCGTGTTGCCTGTGATGGCGCTGCACTAAGACCCTACTGAAGGAAACACAAAAACCTCAGAAGAAGACAGGAGCTGAGCTTCTTTTCAAACAAATGGGAAGGTTTTTCAACAAAAACGGAGTAGAGTCAGATTGTAGCTGTAATAGGAATTCACTGCTGTCTTTGGTAAAACTCCATCAGACATTTTTTCCTGTGGCGCTACATTTGCTTGGTTGTTTTGGTTGTTTGAGGCCAGAATTCCCTTTACGAAGGTCCTGCTTTCGAACCACACCAGATTTCACATTAGCCTAACAGAGACCTTCATTTTTAGTCGGACTTCGTGGACAAACGAACTAGAGTTCAATTACTGAGCTGAACGGGGCTGCTGTGAGTGCACCCCTGGTGTTAACTCAGAACACAAGAATCGCAGCTTCCTTCTGGTTCTCGCACTGAAGGATGCAGTTCAGGAAAATACGTTTTTAGGTCTCTCCTGAAGCAGTGTCTTCCAAAATGTGATGTCTGAACCTAAACAGAGCCGCTTCTTTGCAGACTTGAGTCTCCCGCCTGTGTGCATGCAAAACCCTTTCTGCTCCTCCGCGCACGTAATGTCAAATACTGTATGTGTGAGAAATGAGGGGCAGCTGGCAAGGTTGGACAGAGAGGTCTGAGCAAACCCCTGCTACGCACCCTGTCATTACAACGATTAGGGTCACATTTTTACACTAAAAGATGGGGCTGCAAGGCTGGGGATCAGCTAAGTCTGCCTAATCCCCGCCCTCTTCTCCTGGCATGTTTTTATGGCTCTGCCGGGGGGCGGAGTGGAGAGCTAAATCACCAGGGGACAGTTTATCCTGACCGGCAAACACACAAACAGCGTTACGAGCTCATGTGTGTGTGTGTGCGCGCGGCCTCGCTCCATCACACACGTCGGGACACATGTTGATCGGCAGCGACGAACTCGCAGGCGAAACCGGAGCCTAGGCGCGTAGGTGAAGCTGCAACGCACAATCGGACCGGCGCCGCGTGCTCCCGTTAAAAAAAAACCAAAAAAAAAAACCTCTTGTTCTGTTTGTCACACACCCTCGCACATGGTTTGCAAGCCTAATATCTGCCTCATGCAAAGGTGACAGGGAGGTCAGCCTGTCTGACTTTGAGCAGAATCCCCCTGCGGCTTGCCCCAGCCATTGCCCCTGGCATGTGTAACAGAACCTGCCCACACCCTCCACACCATCCCTCCACCCACCCTCAGCTCCTATCCTGCCTCCTCCTGCTGCCTGCCCCTTGGCCCTGGTATAAATAGATGGGGGGTCTGGGCAGAGGCCATGCTTCACTTTATAAATGCCCCTGCCATTGCTATCTGGATTCCTCCCATCCTCGCTCAGACATCTTTTGTCTAAAGCAGACAGAAACCAAATCCCTTACATTATGAAAGGAGCATTACTTATTTGTTTTCCAAATACATAGAAGAACTAATGTAGTACAGAAGTTGTTACAAGCAACCACAATGGACGGGCTTTAAATCCCCAAATTTAAACGTAAAAGTGTTTTCACATCTGACTCGGTTTGATTGCAGCATTTGTCACATTTTCAGCTGCTGTGCTTCGCTTTCACACTGCACTGTCAAACAATCCAAGCTAATTTCCCATCTTGCCTGTGGTGGCGCTGCACCAAGAACCACTGAAGGAAACAACATGAAAACCTCTGAAGAAGACACGAGCGCAACTTTCTTCTTCACAGAAATCAACATAGAAATAGAGTGCCGTCAGATTTCAGTGATTATCTAGTTTCTCTTCTGCTGTTGGGAAAAGACCTCAAGCCAATCCGTACACTAGCGCTAAACTCCCTCATTTGTTTTGGGCACATTTACCCATAATGCACTGCGTTATCGTCTGCTTCCTGCTTTTGCGGCGGTTTCTTGTCTGCTTGGCTCCACATACGCATTCGAACCACACCAGAGTGGGATAGGGCGCTCACATTCAAACCAGTGAGTCCTTCACAGAACAGCTGGATTTATAGAGATTAAATTATACACTGATTTACTTTGTTCCAATTCAGTCTTTAATTTTAACGCAGTTCTGTGCAAATATTTTGAAATTAAACTTGCAGGCATAGATTTGAGATGTATAAAAGTCTGCAGAGGAAATTTTAGTCTGGAAAAACATGGAATCAAAAAGTATGAAGCCTATTGCAAAAGGCACTTGATTTGTTTAGGAGTATCAGCAGGACTCGGTTTACAAGGATGTGGTCCAGTTTCGGTGCCCTATCCACTGAGAACAAAATATGTTGCTAATTCAAATTACAGTACATTATTAAGTAATATATCAGCTGCTATGAAGTGATGCTTTGTGGGTTTACTATGTTCACTGACCAGTGGCTCCTTGTTGTTCCCAAACAAATTTACCATAACTTTACAATTTTCAAATATGTGAGTTTTGTTTACATTCATAAAAATCCCAAGATGTTTATGCAACTCTCCAGTGGCGGTGCTAAAGGAGTCCTAGGGGGCGCCATAGCTCCCCCTGAAAATATTACATTTATTTATTTTTTTTTCATCTGATTTAACATTACTTATATGTAGTAAGTAAAAGTATTATATCCTGAGTAAAAAACATAAAACCTCCCACAAGAAGATTTAAACTTTGTCTATGCATATTATCACTTCCAGGAAACGATATGATGCAGGCTCCGCCCCCAAGCAGACAATCCTCCACCAATCATTCCAGGGTATTTGTCAGCAACTGACCAATCAGCGGTCGCAATTTGTCAGAAAGTGTACGTCCTTTTTCTGGATAAACTGACTGTCAACACAATATTGACAGTGTTTATCATAGCAAACTACCATATGTTAATCAGCTCAAAGGTAACTGGTAGTAAGCATAACATGTTTTTATCATAATAGTGATAGTCAAATCGAGCCCATAGCGGTTAATTGGGCAATTAAATAAACACAAGTTAGTTTAAAACAAAACAAAAAAAAACAAATATGTTTAAATCCATGTGTTCACCACAATGGATGTCAAAATGCGTACATATGGTAGCCTAATATCGCTTTTATTTAGTTGATTTCGCAGTAAAATGGTCACAAGGTCGGCCGCACAAACAGACAAGGGTCAAAACCAAGCTTTTCATTTTATTTTAATGAGGAAAGATGCGGCGATGGATAGCAGCCGTCAATCATAATGACTGGCAGCTCTAACCGCGGATTTACAGCAAACACTTTATACAAGGTAAGAAGATTAACGTTCATGTACTTTATGAGTAAGTACGATTAGAAAAATATCAAATATCGCATTATGGAGAAGATGGCATCTAGCCATCAGTAACCATGGAAACAGAGCCACACCGTCATGTAGCCTCAGCTTGTATGGAAAAAAATTATTAACGTCTCGTCTTCTGTACGTTTTTAAGGCCGCTCCGGTTTGATGGGAGACACTGTTCATGACATGGTGACATAAATTATGTGGTGTGAATTCAGGCAGAGTTGGTAATTTGATCAACACATCAGGAGGGAGGAGGTACGGGTCAGTTCCTAAGCTAGCTGTTTCAGGCTTCTGTAAATACCGCCGTCTATGAGCCACAACCAGGTGGGCTACGTTCACAGACAATCCATCCATCCATCCATCCATCCATTTCCTAACACTCCAGCTAACGTTCCGGGCGAGAGGCGGGGTCACCCTGGACAGGTCGCCAGTCTGTCGCAGGGCAACACAGAGACACACAAGACAAACAACCATTCACACACACACTCACACCTAGGGAGAATTTAGAGAAACCAATCAACCTGACAGTCATTTTTTTGGACTGTGGGAGGAAGCCGGAGAACCTGGAGAGAACCCACCATGCACAGGGAGAGTTCACAGAGAAATTAGCTTGATTCCAGCAAGTAGAAACCATGAATACACTCACAAAAACAACTTGGAAAAACAACTTTAGCCGCTCAGTTAAATACTCCAGATTCTCACTTCCAATCTAGATCATGGCACTTCAAATTATTAAGTGACGTAGTTGCAAATGGTCAATACTGGGGTATGTTTTAACCTAAACAATGTATTATCTGGCTAAAGGCTTAAGGCTTTGTGCTGATGTCTTAAGCGTCAAATAAATGCAAATCAATCTGATTAAAATAACAATACTAATGCGTGTGTGTTGATAACTATGGGGGGAAAATTATAGCATCCTCAGTAAGATGCTTAGCTCCCCCTTAGCACCTGCAGAAAGAAATTTCTGGAGGCACCACTGCAAGTCGCCTGATATGAGTCTGTTAGCACTGTATAAAGTACAATGTTTGCTAAACACACGTTTATCAAAAAGTTTCTAAAGTTTGGGGGAGTCAGAGTATATTACGATAAATACAAATGTATTTAAAAAATATATCAATAATTAAAAAATTTTTTTTTACTATATTTGTGGTTGCAACTTGAGAAAATGTAAAATACTTCAAGGAAAAAAAGTGGGAATAAAATGTGCAAAATCTTCTGAACTTTGCACAATTTAGCAAATTTGCCCTGGAGGTACGACTCAATATGAACACAACTCCAAATCTGCAATTCAGCTGGACAACTGATTTAATCAGGATGTCGTAAATCATAACCAGATAGATCCAGAGAGTGGTCACAAATTATACAAGAACCTCTTTTTTTTTTTTCTTTTTTTTTTCCTGGTCCCTTACACGGTCTGACCACAGAGATTTGAGAGCCCACAGTTCAGGTTACAGGGTTACAGCGCTCCACCTCCACTGTCACTGCAGTCAAACTCTGCTCCCGTATTGATTGATGGGCGCCGAGGCACTCAAGACTCAAGTGTGATTGAATTGCAGCGACTTTTTAGGCAGCGTGCGCTTTTTTCTTTTTTTCTTTCTTTCTTTTTTTTTTTTTTTTGCTGCAAACGTCGTTGTGAAAATGAGGTGACGTAAACGAAGATCATGTTGTGCCTGGCTCCCTCGAGGAGGAGGAGGGGAGGGGGGGATGAGGGGGCGTCCGAGCCGCTGCAAGTGGACGCCTGTCATAAAACCGTGTCCTCGCGAAGCCCGTCTGTTGACTTTGTTTAGTTGCTCGTGCGTTCGTGTGACATTACGAGGCGGCGAGGTGTGGAAAGCAAGACTTTTTGCACCGCAGAACCTCCGCGAAACCGATGGCAGCGGCGTGTCGGCGACACAGCTGAAGGGAACGCTTCACACGCTGCTGAGAAGGCTGAACTTTTAAGGTGGACGAAGTTCGGGTGAAAAAGCGAGTGGGCGCGTGTGTCCTCTGCTGCGTGTAGGTGTGAATGTCTCTCTGTCGCTGCATTATAAGACCTGGCTTGACTTGAAAGCAGTAGCTTTCCTGAACATGCACTCAGCTGGCCAGGACCCTGCAGCCATAAACTATATTAGACTGAAGTATGTCCAGTCAGCAGACTGGGAGGAGTGCGCCTTGACCCTGCCTTATGAAGTCAGGGCCACATGTCGCTGAGCGTTTTACAAGACTCAAACGGGATTTACATTTTTCTAACAGAGATTCCTTACTTGGAGCCCAAACCATTTAGGCATTCAGTGGTACAATAGCTCAGAATAGTTGAGGTAGGCGACTCTCTTGGCGTCCTCATTTAGTGTGTGAATCCAGAGAGGTTGGACCGAGAGGTTAAAGGTAATTCAAGAGCGTCTAGGACCAAAGTCCCTAAACATTTCATCTCAAAAACATGACTGTGGTTTTATGAACCTGTAAGCAGTCATCACGTTTTCAGTGTCGATGATTATTTACTTAAATGAAGACAGGAAGTAGTTCATCAATAATGATTTTACTTGTAGCATATTTTTAATCCAAGTAATTGTCTGATTTAACAGTGGGACAAACAATATACGTAAATTGTATCATTTCTACCTTTTTTTCTTTTTTTTTACCCTGAAATGCTTTTACATAAGGTAATTACTTGGACCACAAACTGTTGCATGTTCAGTCTTCCGTAGATGTTTTCACACTGGACGTTCATTGGCGATGCACTGTCTCCTGCTTCAGTTTCCTGTAAAAATAAGCACAGTTATGATTGTAAATAAGTAGAGGTGCACCAGGCGAAAAATCAGCTAAGATTCCCTTAATTTTGAGAGATCGGTGATCAGCCAATCACCAATCACTAAATGTGAAATCGATCTTCTCCACCAATCTAATCTAATCTGGCAAAAGTCTAAAACTCCACCACTGACCTGTTTTGCTTTGCTGTGAGAGAGGGTTGACTGATGGACCGGTCCACCAGGTCATGTCTGCAAGTTTGCAGTTAACAACTCAGCAACTTCTTGCCATATTTAGCAACTTTTCAGACAAGAGAATCGGTACAAAACCAGAATTGGCGGGTAAGACTTTTTAAAGGTCGTATGCAGCAATCAGTCAAAAAACTGCAATGCCCAATGTTGAGTGGTGCACCTTTCTAAAACTATAAAGATTTTATAAAACTATAAAGGTGCACAAAATGCCATCTGTTTGAGCTAATGTTTCATGCCGTAGATCAGGGTTGTTGTAAGTCCACTATGGCCTTGGCCCCTTTTGGACTTGCATTTAACTTTAGCATCCAGGTAAAATTATTGTTAAGGATATAAATAAGTCTTACCTAAGGTGAAACACGGAGTCAATCAAGAACAAATCAAAACGCATTTCGATTATTATTTTATCAAGAAATGAAGCAAAAGATATAGTAATGACTCCCCTGGCTAGTCCAGGGAAGTGAAGGCAAGATGAAGGTACGTCGCTTTTAATATCCACCAGCCTTCTTACAAAGATGGGAGAAAAAGGGAGCATCCCACCGGTTTCAGTTTACTTCACAACGCTGGTATTTGCACCTGCAGACTGTGACCCTGGATGGTTCAAAACCCAGTTCACAAATACCCTTTATTATGTGTTTCCAGCGAGCGGCCTCCAACATGAAGGGTGCTTTATGGCTAAAATTGATTGATTGCTTGATTGATTTATTGAAATAAAACAAAGTTTTGACATAACATTATTCTGATTTTAAGCTTCAGCAAATGAAGGCACTAGGAGTTTTCTAGCAGAAGTTCCAGTCAGAATATAGTGAATAATTTTCTGCTGGTTCTAGTTTTCAAGAACACATGAAAACAGCACTGACAATATTGTTTTCTTGTATTCCCCCATTTGCTAACTATTTATGTTAAGAGCAGAGGCAACGTAACATAAATAGTGAGAGTAGTCTCTTGTGAAACAGAAAAATTGATTGTCAGATGATGTTTTGGCGTCTCAAGTTTGCGATTAGCATAACTTGCATTCTGAAAAAGTAGTTCCTCAATGGATTTCACATAATTTCCCTCACCCTGCATGTTCCATGACTAGCACAGGTTGACGGCTCTAAAGGAGAAAACATAGCATCTGTGCTGTAGTATGTTCAGCCTTCCTGTTATCTGCTGAAAGTCTTGCTCTCTCACAGTCCGAATGAATCTTTCACGTGGTTCATTTTGCAATAATTACTGACACTGGAAGTCGCTACCTCAGTGACAGCATCCACTCTGAAGAGCGCAACGTGGCGTGAGTCTTCATGATATTAGAAAATCATGAATTTCAGGAATGATATATCAATCAATCAATCAATCAATAACTTTATTTGGGTAAATTGTCCACATTAAACAGAGGAAACAACAAAAGAAGAAAAAAACAACAATAAACAAACTCACAGTTTACCAAAAAAGGAGTAGGCCGAAGCAAAGCTTGTTGTAGTAAACTTATACTTTCTGTCTGGTATGGACAGCGATGATGAGCTCAACTGGTCAAAACTCTTGTTGGGATGCATTTTATGAATTCATTACTTTGGAATATTACACATGCTGACCTTGCGATGATGATTTCAATTGAATATATTGTGCAGCTCTAGTATGGCCTATTCACTGATTGGAGCCGATATTGGATTTTTTTTAAAAATGTAGCCGATCAAGCTAATAATTCACATATTACGGCCAACGGATGATTTCCTGTTGCGTCTGCTGGAGCAGGATATCGGCAGGTTATAAAAACTAAATGTAATTTTCAAAGTAGATTTGGAGTTTAGATACATGGCCAGAGCCAGACCCAAAATCATTTGCTTGACGGTCATGTTGGGGAATTAATAAGCCTACAATAAAACCAAGCAAGAATTCTAATCAGAGTTTAGATTGGGCTTAAAACATCCAGCTGAACCTGATCTGACCCGACTGATCAACTTTAATTAGAGGGCCAAAGTAAGCTATACATACTGCATTAATTAAACTTTTACTGCTTTTACTTGTAGAGCTTAGTTTGATTAAGCGGTGTAACTTCTTCTGCTTCTAGCTTTTGTTCAGCATCTTCCAGCTCCGTTCTGGTGCTTGTTGTGACCACAGGGTGAGTCAGGTGCAGATCATCTGGGATGTGCAGCTGATAGAAGCGAAGCAGGGCGGGGCCGCGTAACGCACTTATTGTTACAGTCTGCTGCGCTTGTTCCAGTCTAAATGACATTTGCATCGTACCTCCTTAAACTATCAGCTCTTCTGTTTACGCTATAGTCAGTAGATCAACACATATCGCGAATTAGCAGCAAGATCTTGAACCGGATCCCCGTCTCTGGTTGATTTACTTTTAAGTGTGCACGTACTCTGTGTTTCCATTCGTCCCCTGTCAGCTTATCTCCATCTGCAGAGTGTCAGCACGCTCCTTTTGTGTCTCTACGGGTCTGTGCTTGTGCATACTTACAATCCACAATGCTATGGTGTAAGTAAGGCACCGTTGAATAATGCAGGGAGGCTCAGGCTCGCCACTGAGCAGACACAATGGGGCCTCTCAGCTCAAGACATACCGTTCCGTAACGCGCTGTGCTGTACGTTTGTTCCCTCGCATATAGGTACTAGTTCTCCAGGAGTACGTGCCGGCCGAGGCCGCCCTGGCGTGACTTTGTGTTCAGCGGGGGTGGTGTGTCTGTGCGGAGAGTAAACACGGAGAATGGCATGGTGTTTTGTCAAGCAGCATATAAGATATCGGCCATGCCTGATCTGGCTTACCACAGGAGAATAAAAAATAACAATCAATCGAGCTGCGAGGAAAGTTGAAAAGTATGTTCACTGCTAAGAAAGAAAGAAAGAAAGGAAAAGCAGATCACACTTCCCCCACTCGACCCCCATGACAACCTCTGGGGTGTTTGGAATTGATCTCACAGACGTCAAATCTAAAAGTCGTCATGTTGAAATATTTCGCCATTTCCTTTGTTACAGAAGTAACAGATTTTTCCCTCTTGGGTTTTTCTTCCCTCTTTTTATTTTTTTTAGATGAAGACTACCTGATGTGCTGCTGACACCGTGACGGGGCGGGAGGCCAGCCGGCCCGTTCGCCCCCGTCCCCGCTCCTCGCCGCGCGTTACGGAGCAGGTGAGAAGCATTAACAGAGGCAGCAGCTGCGGCCCTGTGCTCCACACACGTGGACTAGGATGAGCGCTTTGTTGTGCTCAGCCACTCTCGGTAATGTTCAGGCTCTTCTTGTCTTGGAAACAAAGAAAAGCAGCTCTAGGAGACCCTACAGAGCATCGTGCATGTTGCGCCGCTCCGACAACGCCTCGCCAACGTGTTCAAACCTCCTGAACGTTCACACCTTTTCGCCATGTTACGAACGCAAACTTTAATGTGTTTTTATGATGGCGACTCCGGAAACGATGCAAAGAAAAGATGCATGACTTTTGGTTTTCTTTACAAATAAAAATCTGAAAAGTGTGGTGTGCATTTGCGTTGAACCCCGTTTTCTGTGATACTCTTAAATACAATTCAGTGCCACTTAGTAAATAAATGGAGCCCACCTGTGTGTGATTTAATCTCAGTGTAAATGCAGCCATTGTTGTTTGCAGTTGGCCACCTGCCCTGCAGGGGGCGTCGTGAAAACGTTGCAGTAGTGAGCTTATTTTTGTATCCAAAGTGGTAAATTAATCCTGCAGATCTCCCTGACCTCACCATCCCCACTGTGAAACATGGCAGTGGCAGCATGATGCTGTGGGGACACTTGTCTTCAGCAACAACAAGGAAGTTGGTCAAAGTTCCTGCTACGTTAGACGGAACTACAACGGAATGATTCACATTATTGCATATTCAATGTGAATGGCCTAGTCAAAGGCCAGACCTAAAACCATATGAGAATCTGTCACAAGACTTTAAAATTGCTCTCCATCCAACCTGGACTGAGGTTTTACTTCACAACTATGCACGACTCTGCCTCCCCCGCAGCATGATACCCCCACTGCCGTGTTGGACAGTGGAAAAAGTTCGGTTTTGTTCTCATTAAACCAGAGTTTCTTTTTCCACATGTGGTTTGTGTACAAACAGCACTTCTTATAGTTTCATATATACATATATGTATTTAACCTTTGTTTCTACAGGTCGTCTCATTGAGATCCAAAATCTCATTTACAAGACGGACTTGTTTCAATTAAACAAAACAAATAAACTTGCAATCACAGCAAAGTGAGCAATTAAGAATAAAATATCTATTCAAAATCAATTTACAAACTAATAATTGTTAATTTGGTAAATATTTAAATGGACTTAGGCGAATTTTAAGAGAAAAAAGTTTGAGAAGTATCGGACTAAAGTCATGCTAAAATCACACCACTATGTTTTTTATTTGTAAAAATCATGAGTTAATTTCCTTCATTTTTCTTAATTATACGCTACTTTATGTCGATCTATCACAAAATATCATCAAAGTCCATTGAGGTTTGTTTTTGCGACATGACAGCGGGTATGAATATATTAAAACATTCTCAATCATCTTGTGTTGATTTGATGTAATTGTGATTTAAATCTGCTCCACCGACTTTTCATACGTAAACTCAAAGTGGGACAATCAGGAGGTAACGCTGATTAAATGTAACGCCACATTGTTACACTTTTTGTGGTTAAACCTATCAGTTCCAATCACGCCCGCGGCATGCAAGTTACCCACAGGTTGCATTTGAATGTGAAAATATCTTTGCCCGAGCAATTTGTTTGGGAAATGGGTGCCCCAGTCAGATCATTTGAATTCCCCTTCAGCCTGAGCCATGAACTCGAAGACCCAGTTGTCACATTGTGCTCTCCACACACAGGCTCCTTTCACGGCGCGGCGTCCCAGAGGAGAGCGCTGCGCGTGTTTGTGTTTCTGTGAATCATAACTGCTGCTTTGCATTCAGCGAGGTGTGTGTCGAAGCGGATTACAGGCATGAACTCAGGCGGGACCAGAGAGAGGAAGCTGTATTTTTTTTTTGTTTTTTTATTATTATTTTTTTTATTTTTTATTTTTTTTTTTACCTCAAGACTGTCCTTTGGGGTGAGGTAGTAGGTTGTATAGTTTTAGGGGTCACACCCTTTCTGTCAGATAACTATACAACTTACTGTCTTTCCTGAAGTGGCTGTAATGTCGTCAGATGCCAACGCCGGAGAACTCTGAATCCGGCTCAACGCCGGAAGGGACAAGCTTTCGGACAGACTGGACACAGGATCTAACCGGGACGCTGAATTTTGGTGGTTTTGCTCTTCAGTTTAAGCTCTTGTTTTAGACAATCATTGCAATTTTTACCTTTTGTCTTCCCCTGCGGTGTGTAGAACTGTTCCTTTACCGCGGCCTTTGTGATATGTGCAATATAGAAATGAAAGCGTCACAAAAAGAGGAAGTCTGTTTCCTGTTGCTGAAAGAACACACGTTTGTTAGAAATCGCTGAGTTGCGTGGCAAACGCGTCGGGCCTTTTCTGATGTTCGTACGGGGTGAGGTAGTAGGTTGTGTGGTTTCGGGGTAGTGATTTTGCCCAATCAGGAGATAACTATACAACCTACTGCCTTCCCCGAAGGGCAGCAATCCTACACCATACAGAAACCAACAAACCCAACCAGTTTGAATCACTGAGCCGCCTTTTCTTGGAGACCAGCTTTTGATTGTCAGCAGTGCAACAGTAGCAGCAGGTGAAAGCTTTTTTTTTTTTCCCCCAACTTTTTGTTACGATCCAAAATAAAAAGAACACAGATCATAAATCTCAGGTGCTCTGTGTGCTTATTTAATTTAACATTCAATGTTGTGTGTTGCTGGTAATGGTTGTTAAGCTAGGGCTACACGGTGGAGCAGTTTGTAGCGCTGTAGCTTTGCAGCAAAAAGGTCCCGAGTTCAAATCCAGGCAAGGACTTTTAGGTTAATTAAAATCAAGCCGAAATCGAACTTAGGCTTGAGTGTGTGTGTTTGTGCATAGTTGCACCTCTCTCGCCCAATGGCAACAGATCTCATGTGACCCTAAGTGGACAAGTGTGTACAGGATGGATTCCTGAACTACTGCTGACGTTAAAGCTCTTCTTGTCACGCATCATCCGTAACATTCCTTAAATGCTCAACTAATCTGGAATAAACTCCTGGAAAACTGATGAAACCCCGAGTTCTCTTTAAATCAAGGCTTAAAACTGTTTTGTTTAGAGCTGCCTTTGATCAATAACAACTGGAATGTCGTATACTCTGGTCTGTGTTTAACCCGTCGTCGTTTTCCACTTGCTTTGCCACGGCGATGTGATGTTTTCACAAGCCAAACATTAAGGCTTTGAATTGCCTTAATGTTGAAATTGTGCTATGCAGCTAAAAGTACTTTGCCTGGAGGTTAAATTCAGGGTTTTTAAACGAGGTAACTTCCTAATTTCTTCTTAATTTGATATAAATCTAGATTAGCTGACTAGTGTTCATCCAGTTCTTAGTTCATTTTCAGCCTTTTTTATGAAACAAATTTGCTCTCTTGTCCTAAGCCCTAAACATAACGTTGAAACCGAACCTCAAACTCATACAATGAACATGTTATACACAGTTCACTATGGTAACCTGCAGCCTGAAGTTAACAACCAGCTTAAAAAGGTCATAGTTAATCAGAGAAGATGTCATGTGAAAATGCATTTTTAAACCTTTTAAGCCTTTTCACATTTGCATTGGGCTGTTAATGTCAATTGGAGTCGGTGCGCCACTCATGGTCTTCCTGTGTCAAACACTGAGACGTCTAAAACGTCTGGTCTGCTCAGAGTAAATTTCTAGTACAAAGAAGGGTAAGTGTTGTTTTTTTTTTTTTGTAAAGACTTTGCGTTGTAGCGGAAAGTCGTGTAGCAAACACTCTTTGTCTCCGTTCGCGGTGCACCTGCTCCAACGAGCTGTTAGCTAAACCCAGAAACCAAACAGTTTGTGTTTCTGGCAACAGAAATAGTAAAAATATGTTAATGCAAGTAATATTGTACAAGGAATGCTATTTACACTGCTTTGCCTTTTCTGTAAAACGGTAACTTGGACTGGAAACGCTTCACATGTGTTACCCTTGGTACATTATCCTCAGTACAAGAAGTTTCTATTATTTACATCTGAAAAAGCAAAGACGTGGTTTCAGTAGAGGGAATTTAATTGCGTTTTAAGTTGCTTTAATTAAATTTTTTAATATGTAATGGCAAATGCGTCAAGTGTTTCGCTCTCATTGCATATTTTTTTTTCTACATAGGAAGATCATTAGTGGCGCACCGCCTCCAACTTCAACTTCCTGTCAGTGATCCATCCCATCACTCCTTGTGAATAACCACCTACTGCAAATGTAACGGCGGTTAACAGCTTTGTAAAATCTTGTTTGCTTCACGACATTATTCGGTCCAGTGGAAGTACTACCGGGTCTGGATTTGTAGTAAATGAAGGTAAGTTAGGTGGAAATCTTTCGACACAGCCTCACGCTAAAACACCCTGAACTGTATAAAACTGCTGATAAGATGTGGGGGTAAGTCAGGACACGACCCCGATCCAGTTCAGACACGAAGCGGCAGCCAAGTCGTGTCCTAAAACCTTCTAGCAGAGCAGATGGAAACATTAGCCTCGGCCCAGTCTCACCTCCCGGGCTCCAGCGTGATTCATATGACAGCAGATGAGGGTTACAGTGTTCGTTCTCCCTCTGGCCAGTGCCTCGCATAAATACACACTCTCTCTCTTCCACGCATAGATAGTGAGGCGACTGCCAGACGCTGTTGGGCCAAGTTTGGCATCACACCTGCCTCACCGTCTGAGAGCGCAGCCCCGTATCTTGTATCAAGGTTGAGCCCTCGTTCACCACCTCTTCTTTCTCTTATCGCTCAAATAACCTTTGGGTCAGAGATAAACACTTAAAAATACACTTTAAAAAAATTTTTGTTTTTTTAAATCCTCTTTTCATTTGAGCTCATTTGTACAAGCTGAGAAAGTTACGCAATCTCCTTAAGCATCTGATGCAACGAGAGGATTTATTTAACACCACACCGCTGCCAGTGGAGCGTGAAGCTTGGATTCTGCTTTTTGTGTCTAGACTGGTCCTGGGTGTGTTTTGCGTGAGTGCTGCACCCTCTCTGTAGCTGTCCTCCTCCCACCCCTCATCACCAACCCACCAGCGACCATATTGAATGGATTTGAGCCTGAGCCACGACGATAGAGCGGAGTTAGCCGAGCCGCTGAAGCCGTGTGAAACAAAGACTCTGTGTGCATCTTGCCTCTGGGGCTGCATCTCTAAAGGCCATCCTCCATCCATGACCTCCTCTCCTGCCTCACCGCGTCGAGAAGTCCACCCTGGGATGTGCTTTTCTTCTTCTTTTCTCCCTTCCTCTCTTCGTGAAAGGCACTCGATACTCAATATGAAATACACGAGTCACAATTTAATAATGAGACCAGGGTTTTTCTTTTTGTCTGGAAATCAAAGAGACTAATCTCCACAGCGGTGCCGCTTCTTTTCTTCTTCTCCTTCTTCTTTTTCTTCTTCTTTTTCTTCTTCTTCTTCTTGAACGCCTCTATGATGTCAGAGCTGTAGAAACAGAGAAGTGCTATTGATTGAATGTAAGTGGATAGGACTGAAGCCTCTGTGTGGGCAGGTCCCTCAAATAAACCAGCAGAGCAGAGAGAGACGAGCGCCGTTTGACACGCTGCTCCCAGAAACGTTCTGCCACAACGACATGCCAGTTAAAACCACTGAGTGGGTTTCATACGAACCAGTGACTGTATGCAAAGTATAACTTCAGTGCCATCATCGCCTTCCAAGACCGGTTCACTTCCGTACGCGTGGCAAGAGCACCACCTAGTGGATAATCAGTTAAGGTCACCCATAGAGTTCTTTAAAAAAGGTATGAAACAATCTGATTTATCGTGATGAAACGATTATTTGTCATGGTAAACCATTCATTACTACCTAGTAATCAATTAATTGGCTATTTGCTGGAAAAGCAACACTATTAGAGCAGCAATTAAACCAAAGCTGCGCAAAGAATCGATACATTTTGCACTTTATTTTGTCAGCGAATTATTTCTACCCAGAATGCCTCAAGTGTCATAGTTTTGGCTTCACCTCAATTCTGTAAAATTCTCCAGTGTAGCACCTTTCGCTGTCCATTTATTAATCATTTTTCATAAAAAAAAAAAAAAAAAGTCAACCCTACACTGTACTGGTGTTAAGTGAAGCAGAAAGTGTTTATTTAAATATTTATTATTATTATTTTTATCCACAGATGCTTCCTTTGCTATAAATGATGAATCATACACTAAAGGAACGCTCTGTTAGTTCATGTTAGGCAATAAAATGTTGAGTTTTCTTATTTAGAAAAAAAGAGTTGAATTATTTATTTGCATTTCTTACATATTCTTAATACTGTGTAAAATAAGCCAAGTGGTTAAGTTAAGCAGATTGTTGTAAGTAGAATAACCTACCAGTGGAACTTGCACTTTTTAAGGAATTGTTGATTTGAAACAAGCTCCTATAGTTTACTGAAAATTTCCTTATATGCCAGTTGTGTCTTATTTTAAGTCCACTAAGGTATTTGCACTAGAAACTAGACCAAAAGTACTTTTTTTTTCCCTGCAATGCTCTGTTGGAAATTTTCTGTAATTGTAAGATTTTAGACTCTTTAATGCTTTGATTTGTTCAAATATGCAAATTTTCTTATCCCTATGAAATGTGAAATAAAATAAATAAATACTCAACTTACTTTTGTAGTTTTACTTGAGTGACATGTCAGTCATTGGGTTTCCTTCTTGATTATTAATAAAGGTCTTGTTGGCTGGAAAAAGGACTCAAAACGTTCAAACTGCAACATCTTAGCACCACTAGGGGGCAGCAGAAGCGTCTCTGCTGAACCCGGTTCTCGCCGTGACCTGCGCTGACCCTCCACATACTCAAAATAATTTTAGGATTAGGACAGTAGAAGACGTCCAGACAGCTGAAACATTGGCAGCTGTCCACTGTCTTTATTTAATTTTTTGTTTGTATTTTTGCACTTTTTAGTTTTTAACTGGTCCATTCAGCATAACTCTGAGAAACCCAGAGCGCCTTTGTAAGCAAGCCAAGTGGGAGAGGGTGGAGGGGTACAGCTGTCCCTATTTCATCTGGATGTGGAAAGCTCTCTGAGGTCTCCCTTAATTATGAAAGCAGCTGCTGTCCAGACAGCCAGTCTTGACCAGAGATTATTACTGCATGCGGACTGTCTGCCCTCGGCAGGAGTGGTGCAACAAGCCGTATCCTCACAGTCTGATGTTTTTCCGTGCGCCGCGACCATTGAGAAAATGGAGGCGCTCGATGGCAGCGCGGCCAACGTCTCTGCTGCCGCGCGTTAAGAGTCGTAGCACTTTCGTTGTCTTGCAGTTGAGAATCACCTTTTCCTGACTGACGCATTACAAAGTAAAACTGCAAAATTCACTTACTATGTTAAAATCAATTAATTTTTTTTTTAAACCCCGTATTTTCCAGTTTAAACTGAATTTTAAGGATGTTTATTTGAGTAACTTATTGATCCGATTCAGCTGCACATCCTTTGAATCATGAGATCGGTGATTTTACTTCTAATAACTGCATGGTATTTTCTGTTACAGTCTTGTACAATATATTATCATTACTTGTTATGAAGAGATCCTTATTCATTACTGGGACTACTTTTACTTAAGTCACTGTATAGCACTTTAAAAGCACTTTTTACGCTTTATTTAACACTGCACTTTAAGCATCGATTTGCACACAATGAATTGTATTTATTGAGTATTTTTAGTGATTAGCATGTAGCCTTTTGTTCTGAGCTCTGCACAGCTGCTCCTCATTGAGAAGTGAGGTTGGTTGCCTGTGAAGGGAGGATCATTGTTACTCGGAGCAACGAGTTACTGGTGGGTGAAACTGAGCAAATGTTTGTGCATAATCTGTAAAGTGCGGAGTGCTAATATGAAGTGACTCACCTGGTTTTTTTTTTCTGTCTTCTATTAACCAGAAGAATAGAATATCTTTTTCATAAATCTTTAAAATCGTCAGCAGGTTTGCAATTCAGGATTTACTGAAGAGGCTGATTCTCTGAGGTACGACCGCCGGAAAGAGATGCACAGTTTCTTCATTTGTGAGTGAGAAATGATTGAAATCATCGTCGTCATCATCATCATCATCATCATCATCATCATCATCAACCCGGCTAACAGGAGACCTGGTCGCAGGTCGCACCGGCTTCCTGCTCGTCATAATCTCTAAAACCTGAGATGGAGCACAACTGAGACGTTTATTCCCCCGATGATGTTGCAAAACTATTTAATCGCTGGCAGAAGAAGAAGAAGAGAAGGTCTTTGAGTGCAGGAGGAGACAGAGCAAGTGTTTCAAAAAAGAAGAACATAAAAAAAACTTGCTTTTAGTGAACTGAAATGAGAGATAAAAACCAGATGTTTATCTCCCAGCTTGATCGCATTCTGGCTTTTATTTCAATTAATTCTTCAAGTATATCTTGAGGAAGATCATAAGTTAAAGCAGCAGCGCTCCCTCAAAGGCAGAAACTACGGGAACAGTTTGGAGGAACACGGGAAATGCAAACGCCAACAGATGCTAATTACGTTTTACTTTTTCAGAAAGGATCAGATCGCCGTGTGGCGATCCGCTCCAAAACCGAAAAGGTTCACCGGCTGGGAAAATCAGTCGCGCGGCGTAAACGTGTTCATGTCTGACTGATAATCGAAATCCGCCAGAAACTCTCTTGTGTTCTCGCAACGTCTCAGTCATGAAGCTCCGTCTCCCTCCAGAGTTTTGGAAGTCTTTCGTTTGTTTATTCTTCTGTTTATTTTTTTTCCTTCTGTGCAGCAAACATGCGCCTCAAAAATGAAGTGAACTGGATGATAAAAGAGTAGTTCAAAGTTCAAAAAGTTCCCAGCAGATCTTTTCGGGGTCAGAAGGTAAAATCTGTGACAGAACCCCTAGAGAAGCATCATATTTTCACCCAAAACCTCCTCGGAAATCGCCGTATTACACAACAGTGTGTTCAGTCAGAGGCACCCTTGCGAAACAGACTGCTACAGGAGACACCATCTACTCACAGCAGCATTAGCATCTACCTCAGTTCATTTAGGAAACCTGTGAAATGCAAGTTACAGCGTTTAATTTCCCCGTTAAGGTTAACGGAATGGGTTTTTTTTTAGTTTGAAGTGAACATTGTGTGAAAGGCTGTTTTGTTTCCTTCACACTACATCACCTTCATTTGTTCACTTTACAAAATATAAACAGACTGTGATAGAACGATTGTAAATTTCTGGAGCTTTGGAAGGATTTTCTGATTCGTTTTCACAGGTGTAACAGTTATGATTTCATGGCTTGGCTTAGCGAAATGCATTCCTCTGCAAATGGTTCAGGGTTGAAAATGGTTGACAAATAATAGTCCACCTAAAAATGTATATATATATATATATATATATATATATATATATATATATATATATATATATATATATATATATATATATATATATATATATATATATATATATATATATATAAATACAGTATATCTAGAAAATGTGAATAAATCAAGACTTTTCCACAGTACTAACAGTCTTGAAAGTACTTTTTTTTTTTTTAGACTGACACTTGCTCCCAAAAAGTCAGAAATTTAAATGACTGCCATGATGTGAGGGTATTTTTTTTTTACTTTGCTTTAAAAGGGTCTTTTAAGCTAAGTTAACTTTAATTCCAAAATTTCTCCAAAATGATAATTTCGGGGAACTGTACATGTGAAGGAAAGACGGCGTTTAGATGCCCCACTCTGACCCGGTCATCTAGTCATATCTGGTCATAATGCCGTGCCTGATTGGTTTGGATAAGCTCAGGGAAGGGCTGAACAAGCAAGGAAGCCAACCAACATTTATTGATCCTGAAATAGAAAACCAGATAGAGGGACAGGGGTGTGGGGGAGGCTTCTGGCTGCTACAGATTTGATAACCAAGGAGAGAATTTAACCCGGCGATAAACAAACAGAGAGACGAACACGACGCAGGAGGAGGACGAATGAACAGGTGAGTGGCAGCAGAAACACAATAAAACAAACAACAGACGACCAGACAAAAAGAAGAAAACCAAGAACCAGACAGAAGTTGGACGTAACGACTGAAAGTTTGCACACAGTGTGTGTTCAAATTCATGAACAGATCCTGGGCTGCAGCCGAGGGAATGACTGACGCAGAAAGAGCCTGGAGAGTAAGTCGACCTCCTGATGCGACCTCAGATGCGCCTCGAAGGTCAAAGGGTTCATAAGTAGTCAGTCGATGAATTTATCGCCTCATTCAACGCGTTAGTTCGACCACCTCACAAAAACGTGCGCACCTTTTGAACGTTTTCAGATTCTTAATGGACCGACACAAAATGTGAAGTGGGAAGAAAATAAGAGCTCTTTTTTCTATTTTACTTTAAAAATAACAAAAGTGCGGCTTGTATTTATGCTGCATTTTGTAGAATCATCTTTTGCTGCTGCAGGTCATGTGGGGTCGTTTCTCAACCGGCTCGGCGGCGTGGAGCAACTGAACATCTGGTCACTCTGGTTTGCTTCAGCTTATTTAGATCGAATCCAGAGGACCTGTGGACAACCGTTTTCAAAACTTGTCATAGATTCTCCGTTAGATTTAAGGCCTAAGCTTTGACTGGACCGTTCTGAAGCAGAAATAGGATTTGAACTGGTCTATTCTGTTGTGATTCAGCTTTAAGTTTAGCGTCGGTGTCCTTCCCAGTCCCATTTTGGTTTTGCTGCAGCAAACTATAAGAAGTCAGAGGAGTGTTGCTACGGGTCATAATGAACATCTTTAAAGCTGCATTTTTATCATGTTTTATTTGTTGTATTTTTTTATTTATTTATTTATTTTACATATTTGTTAAAACTGTCACCGTGTTGTGAAATGAGACAATCTGAGAACGAAACAACATCCACCGCCTCCTCCCTGTAGCACAAATGTGCCGCTCCCAGTCAGAAACAGCCAATCAGAGACAGGGGGAGGGTCTCAGTGCTGCCAATCATGCTTATGTACACGCTGAAAAGCGTGGTAATGGTGGAGAAACGGCATACCGCTACAGGAATCTTTATCCGCCATCGTCAATGGACATGCTAGCTAATAATAATAATAATACCTCAAACTTACATTGAGCTTTTTAGGACACTCAAAGACTATTTCTGGAAAAAAAAAAAACCCATAAAAACAAAAAACTGGTCTGAGTAGCTACGGGGTGTCCAGTGTGGCGAAGTAGCTGTAATGTAATGGCAAGGGAGAAATACATGCACAACGGTGATTGACAGCGTTAAGGCCCTCCCCCTTGCTCTGATTGGTTGTTTCTGGCTGAGCTGTGTATTTCTGCAGATGGCAGTAGAACCACAGAGGAAGGCAGAGGAGATAGATTTTTTTCACAGATTATCTGTCTCATAATTTAGCACTGTACTAACTTAGTGCTCAGTGGCAGCTTTAACATATATATATATATATATATATATATATATATATATATATATATATATATATATATATATATATATATATATATATATATATATATATATATATATATATATATATATATATATATATGTGTGTGTGTACATAACGTTAATATGAGTTACATACTGCAGGTTTAAGAGCGGATTCTCTGTGTTCACTCAGTCCGATGGCTTCAGGCCAGCAGCCACAATACAGAGCATGGAGCTCAGAGAGGGGACGGAGTGAGGACACAGGCCGGACAGACTGACAAGCAGGGCTGCACTCTCAGCATGTGGTCTGAGTTGAGAAATCGGGCCTGCTTCATTAGGAGGCAGCTCATTGCAACAGTTTGACTGGAAGTCCTCATAATCTGGCTCTGCTGCCAGAGTGGGGAGGAATTAGCGCTCCGTCTATGACTTTGTCCAGATTTTTTTTTTCTTTTTTCTTTGCACAAGAATAGCAGACCTGCAGACTGATCATCTCAACACATGGATCACAGTGTCCTGCCAAGGGCATCTGGAAAAGTGACGACACTCCGCCTCTCTGGCCGTGCGCAGCGTGATTTCACTGGAGCCATTTCTCATTTCTACAGTTCTGCATCTTAGAGGTTTTCTGACGTTCGTTCAAAGAGAGGAAAGGAAAGACACAGTCCACGACTTGAAGATCGGTTTTAGATTGCACAATATGTCCTTTTGCTCCACCTGTAGGTGATACCTAAACCAACCTGGCGAATTTATCCCCGAGAGGGGAATACATTTAAACTGACAACTGAAAGGTGCGCAGGGCTCCGCAACCCTCTGTCCAGCTAAATAAAACTTGTCTAGGGCCACAAATGTTACATAATCTTTTGGAAGGAAAAAAAAATTTAGCTAATAACTTCTGATAAATATCTACTGTAAAAATGTGTTATTACGTTTATTTCATCACTTTATTTCGTTTTTCTTTAAAAAAAAAAAAAAAAAGAAGAGCGAGAATACCCCAAAAATATTGCAATATATTTTCTTCTAAGGAATGTTTATATTTGTAGAAAATGCTATTAAAATCCTTAATTTTCTCCAAGTTTGTGTCTGTAGGCTGGTGGCGCTAAGAACCGTCCAAAGAAGCACATCTAACCTAATGACAAAAATAAAAGATCAAAAAAAGGTTGTTTTGGAGACATTTTTTGTGAATATTTCATCCAATTACTCAATCAAAAAAAAAACAAAAAAAAAAAACAAAAAAAAAAAAAACATTTTTTAAACTGTTAAAGCTTGTATTTTATACTACATCTTTATTTAGTTGGTTCTTTATTGTTTTGTTTTTTTGTCAAAGTTATTCAGAGCCACTTGACTTCCGGCTTCATCTCTACATCTTCCTCCAGACAAAATCACGCAGTCGGACATAAAGGTTTCTCTCTGCCTGTGCTCTAAAGTGTTTTGGACTCCTGCTGTTGTGCAACTCTCCTTGCTAGCGGTGAACCCAGGCTCCGCGTCCTTGCAGCGAGCAGCGGGGCTTCAGTGGTTCTTCTTCGTGGTTAGGGGGCGTCCTTCACAAAGGAAGCAGCTGCTCTCCTCCCATTCGCTGAAACTGTAGGTGTGTCGACGGAGGGGTGTGTGTGCGCCTGTGTGTGCGTGTGTTTTCTCGTCTTTCCCTGCTTCGCCGTCACTCATGACGCCACTTCCGGCGGGGTGGGAGCACCATGTCTCTGCTGCGCGTGGATGTGTTGGGGGGTCTTTGACAGGAGAGGCGGAGGCGGCGGCACAGCGGGGAGAAAACGTGGACGTGATCGGCGTCAGGGACGGTGGCCTCCCGCCCCCTTCATCTCCCCCTCGTCCTCTTCTTCTTCTACTATTTCTTCTTCTACTTCTCCACTCAACGACCCCGCGCGAGCCTAGCGAGGTTTTTCCAACCAAGGGGATGATGGCTGCGTTGGACCGCGCTGTCCGCTCTAAGGTACTAATCTACATTTTACTCAATCAGTCCGCCCTCCTCCTGCAGGAGCTGAGACGCTTCCATCAACTTCGTGAATGTTTTTGGTTGCACACCAAACAAATGCACTGATCGACTGGCAAGTTCGTCCGGCTCTGACTTCTGCACTTTGCCAAATTAAAAAAAAAAAAAAAATGCTGCAGGAATTTGGAAGCATTGGCATTAATTTCGCAGCTGTAGGGTGGCTAAACAGGTTCTGGTTAGTACGCCTGCGCAGCTCGCTCATCAATAGGCACGACACTCTGTGATGTAAGCTATTCGTTATAGAGCCAAACAATCACCGCTAACACTGTTCACAGGCTTACTGTCACTCTGCTGAACAGTCTGTTAAAACAGAGCAATTGACTGTTGCAGTTAAGTAAGAGGAAGTAAACATGTTTAAATTCACACATTCATATAGCAGAGAGTGCACCTATAACCTGGACAGAAAAACAAAAGGTGCCATAACATTTGTTTTTCCTCCATCAGACTTAATTGACTAATCAGTGGTTTCAAATTTTCCTTTCTCTTCATCCAAAGCTCAGCGCTCTTCAGCTTTCTGTCCGTATAAACTTTGATGCACTTTTTTTTGTTTTAGTTTCAAGAAATCGGCTAACATGCCAGTTTTGTTTGATTTAACTTTATTTCCTTTTGGAAAAATAAAGTGGCGTTTACCAGGAAAAGAATGACCTGTGCGTCACTAAAGTTGATGTTCAGGTAACGGCATGCGGAAGATGTTCTCAAAAATTCACACTTTTTGCATCTCGTATGGAAATTTTGTTGGTTAGTTTTTTTTGCACTCACGTTTTCAACATTTCTGTGTTTACTTTTTACCTCTTTATTGTCTGTTTTCCTACTTTTGTTCCTGACTAGCGATGACTAATCAAAAAAAACAAACAAAAAAAACCCCTTGGAAATAAGGCTGGTTAATGTGCAGCTTCTGACTTGCAACGCCTTCATAACCCTAAGACTCACCCATCTTTCTCTCTCTTAAGTCACTCCTGTTCGTATCTGACACATTCAGGTGCATTGCAATACATTAGCACATCTTTAAAAAAAAAAGTACTTTCTGTAATTCAGTTCTTCAAAGGACTGAATTACAAACCTACATGCAGTCGCATATACGTTTGAACATATTAACTAAACACAAAAATAGATGTCAGGGGATTATTTGCTATCTTCCACCATAGAAAAACCCCACAAAACAAAAGTTCTCAGAAAAATGGAAGTACTGCTGAAGAGTAACAACAGATTTTTATTGCAGAAATGTTACAGGGTTGGGTTTTTTTCTTTGTTATAGTTTTTTTTTTATAATTGCTGAAAGCAGCGCTGCCTCTGCAGCTGTACTGTAAAGTTGAGTGGAAGGAAAAGCCTTCCTGTGTTGGTCGCAAACAAGCAACCACATATAGGTTTGGACTCAGCCAGCAAGTGGGACAAACAAGAAGAAAACAAAACTAATTTCCGAAGAAGCTGTTTGTTGACAGTGCGCTGCATTAATGCACAATAAGTGGAGGGAGAAAGTCCGTGTGCTTTTTCATTTGCGACCAGCCACAGTTTAATCTTTAGATCGAATGGAAGTAATTAGAGAGACATTTTGCTAATAAATTGAATATTAATATGTTTTTCCTAAAAGAGAGCTCTGACAATGTTTTTCACTCTTGCGTCCAGATTAAACATCATTAGCTTACAACCTTTCACAGAACTGAATGTTGCACAGCTGGTTCTCTGCAGGTTAATAGCGAAGAAGCAAACATGTAAACGGCGATCAGTGAGTATCAACCGTAGTACAAACAAATAGTACAAAGACAGGATGTAAAATTCAGTTCAATTTATGATTACATTTAACGTAAAATGGAAAATAACAGAAGGGCCCAACTAAAAATGAAGTCGCGAAACTTGCATGAAATGTAATAAATAGATTAACTAAATACTGAAATATACTTAGAAATAAAACAATAGTGCAGAAGCTCAAGATCAGGTTTCAATTATAAACCTGCATCAGAAATGTTCTTTACATTTAGTCCCACGAGGTTTGCTTAGTCTTAAAGCCAGACTCCATATTGGCGTTGTGTCGGGTTCAAAGATCACCTCGTCTAAAACTGAGCGTTGTCAGAAATCCATTTCTACTTGTGTGATCTGTCAAAGAGATTTCGTCTTTTATTGGTTGATTGTTCTTTTTTTTCTTTCTGGTTTTGGAAATGTGGCAGAATCACTGAACCAAGCCCCGATCAAGTACTAATGTCAAATTCTGTTTATTTAATTTATTTTTTTTCCCCACCAGGGGGTCCTTTTTGTGGGCTCTAGTGTCCCTTATACCACAGTAGGCTGACAGGAAGGGGGGAAGGAGAGGGGGGAAGACATGCGGCAAATGTCGTCGGGTCTGGGAATCGAACCCGCGACGGCCGCGTCGAGGACTGAGGGCCTCCAAACATGGGGCGCGCTAACCTCTACGCCACCGGAGCACGCCCCAAATTCTGTTTATTTTTAACTAACAAGTGATAACCTAGTAGGTGGCGTTACTGCAGAAGATGAGAAGTGAAACTTGTGTATTTTTTGTTTCCTAGAAGTTTTACCGGCAGTTTTGAAATATTTTTTTTTTTTTTTGTTCACACTTTTTTTAAAATTTTTATTTAATTAAATTTTTTGGGCTGTTGTTTTGTGTCTAAGCAACCATCTGACTTTACAGCGTGTCCTAACAGTATCAATTCAGAGCCCTCGACTGCAAATAGAAGCAGGCATAAGCTAAAGATGTAGCCTCGCCGTTTGTTTTACCAAAGTCTGAGGTGTTTAGATTTAACATCGTCACGTTGGACGACGTCTTTGTGCTATCAAGTTTTTTGTTTTTTTTAAATGTGAAATAGCTCAAAAAAGAAGATTGATGAATTAAACTGTTTGCCAAAAATACTTTGTCAAAGCACCTTCTGATTTATTTTCAGCATTGTGACTTCCTTATTTCTACTACGTTGAACTCCTTGTTTTGAGTTAGTGCAGCTTCCTTTAGCTAAAGTCGTAATTCAGAGTCACACCCCAAGGAATCAAACACATCTAAATGAAATAAAGGAATCCTCTTGGATTTAGGGTTTTAATTCAGGTATAATTTGAGTATTAGGGATGTCAATGAGCTGCATTAAAAAACAAACAAACAAACAAAAAAAAAACACTTGCCATGGTTACGCATCATAACAACTAATCTAGTAAAAGCAGAAAAATCCTCTCAGCAGCTTCCAAAACCAGAGGGAATAATTGTCAAACGATCCAAGCCCTTTGAGAAAGCAGTACACCGCCTTCGCCTGTGGTGGCGCTGCCACCAACAACCGCTGAAGGGAACGACGCAAAAACCTCTGAAGAAGACACTGAGCGTAACTTTCTTCTTCACAAAATGTAAACCAAACTGAGACGGTGTGAGATTTTAGCGGTTGTAGAATTTTTCTTTTGTATTTGGCGAAAGCCATTTCTCATGAAATATTCTATTTAATCAAAAATAAAAAAGTTTTATAAGTCTGTAGTTTTGGCCCTCGTGGCAGAAAATTTGGACACCACTACAAGAGTTTACAATTTAACTCGCCATATCTGAGCTTTTATTAGAAAAAGTGCAGTAGTTTGGCATGAATACTGTCCCCGTTTGTTTTTTTTTAATTCGTACCTCTCTTCAGGCTTCCCTTGGATGCTGGTTGTTCGCACATGAAGGTCGGAGCTGCAGCGCAATCATTGGCTGGTCCTTTTTTTTTTGTATCACAGTAGGAAGCGGCTCAGTCCCCGACTTGAGTTTTACATCGAGCCTTTATGACATAAAAAGTCCACTTGGAATCCATCTGGCTTTCACAATCTCTCCCTACCGGCCTGCAGAGCTTTATTTATATACCATGGCACAATAACAGGAGAAAAAAGTTGGACAAAAGCGACATTACATAAACTTCCAAAGCAATCTTGCAAAAAGCTTTTAGGGAGGCCGTCATGAGGCACTGCTGAAGGAGGTGGATTGGGTTCTCCGTGACACAACACTCTCCTGCCTTCTCCATATGTCTAGGTTAAGGGGTAAGGTTGCAATACAGAAGCCTTTTCTTCCAAAGAAAGCACACAGGCTTGAGTAATGTCTCCCAGAACCTGGAGAGAAGGAGAAAGTGATGTGATTGGACGAAACCGGACCGTAGCGTACGGTTTTAAGGCCCTTGACATCCTCGCCACCATTTCGTATCATGAGAATGTGGAGTTACTGGGTTTTGCCAAATAAAGTTTCAAACAGGAAGTCAGCTTTGGCTCCTGAACTTCATGGTAGAAAGTTGAATCTAACGTTCCTTTAAAAAAAACAAAAAACAAACAAACAAAAAAAACGTACAGCGGATAACTGAATACTTCAACAAATTATTTCACATGTAGATACAAGATACTATCTGGGTTCCCAGGAGCTTGCTTTATTGAAAAAAGCCACTAAAACATTCAATATGGCCGACGTGGTTGTCAAGGGAAATTTATTTTTGCACTAAAACTGCCAATATCTATTACAGTAGAATACTCTGCTAAGGCTAAAATAACGCAACTCGTACAACCATTAGCAGAAGCTATCGCTAAAGCCCTAAAGACATAAAACTATTTGCGGAAGCTAACACTACACCACTAAACACATAAAACATGTAGTAGAATTTAAGTGCTTAAAACAATCAGCGAAAACTAACGGTAAGCCGCTAAACAAATAAAATAATTTGCAGATGCGAATCTTAAAATGCTAAACACAGAAAACAATTTGTTTAAGCTAATGCTAACCGTTAAGACGACTGTCTCTCAGTCTGTCAGTCATCTTCATCTCCTTCTAGTTGATGACTGGTCCGGGAATCACAAACAGCAAAGTCCTCAGTTTCTGATTTTGCTACATATTGTTACGTTGAAGTTGTACGAACAGGATGAGTTGGAAACACGTGATGTGGCATAAAGTTTATGGAAGTCGTGAAAATGGGAAACATTTTATGGCAATAGCTAATGGTAAATATAATAAAAATATAAAGATTAAAGATTTTCACAGTAGTCTGCTGCACCCATTGTGGTGTTTTTGGCTATTTTCCCTCAAATTCGTGTCCTGGTGAATTCTGCTGGATACACATCACATTGATGTGAAAAAAGATAAAGGTCTCTCTTTGTTTTTTTTTTTTTTACTTTACACCTCCGTTGAAAATGATGAATATATTGATCTCCCAAAAACCAGAAGAAAAGAAAAATGTGAGCACGTAGTCTCAAAACACTGCTCAGACGTTACTGCCCCGTTATTTTCACCGTCGCGTTTTTCTTCATTAACAGCTTCTGCCGATTGTCTCTCGGCAGCTTTGCCTTGAGGAACCTGAGACAGGTATTCAGCTCCGCCCCTGTACGCGACCCAGGTAGAGGCGTGGATGAGAACACGGTGTAAAGCACTGCTGCCCCAGCCGGGCTCCTCGAACTGGACTTTCTGGTTCTCTACCCCGGGCGAACACATTCAAGGGTTCAGCATCTGTCCGAATTCCAGAAATGTGAGCAGAATGAGCGACAGCAGCAGAAATTACTGTTATTTTTTGTTGATTGAGGTTTTAACGCTGGAAGCTTTTGTTCATGCGAAGAGTAAGTGTAAAGACAAGGTCTGAGGACTTTTTGAAGCCACGCCCACATGCCTGGAATAGATTAGATTAGGATGAGTTTGACCGCTCTCCCATGGACAGCACACACAGAACGAGCTTCATAAACGTCATCTTCTTCTCTTTCTGCAAGGGCTCTAAAGTAGAAACACATCTGTGAAAAAATTCAGGTGCAAAATTTTATTTTTTTTTTTTAAAAAGGAAGCATAATTTCATAATTGAGTTTTTAATGGAAAATGTATCCAGTCCAGTTTAACTGAACATATTGGTTGGTTTGATTCATTTTAGTTACAAAGAAGTCTCAGATGGACGTGGTTCATAATAATTCATTTTATGGAGACACTAGCTTCTTTCTCTAGAGTCGAGTTGAATAAATGTGAGAAATTGTGGAAACTCTGGTTGAACTACATGAAACCAATCAGATCGGATCCTCTTTGAAAACAAGCATTTGGATATTGTCACCTTCCTAAATTAATGGCATAAGTCAGGGGGGTTTTGGTTGAATTTATTTATTTATTTTTTTGCCAAAACTGATTTCCTGCCAGTCACTTTAGGCAAAAATGACATTTTTATGTCATTATTATAGGAAGGTGACACCATTTTTTTCTGCTACCAAATTTTGATTAAATCTATATATATATATATATTTTGTCTTCTGAAAAATAGACAAAGGAGGATTGCAAATTGGAATGTGCGAGACAGGAGCATACTTCCAAAAGCGACTAGACATTGCATATGTTAACTGTTGTTTGATAAAGTGTAACATAAAAGATAAGTTTCAAAGTAGCAGTAGCCTCAGATCATGATGCTGCCACCACCTTGCTTCATTGTGGGTGTGATGATCCTGCAGCGCTATTTATTGTTGTCTTCGTAACAAACTTTTACTTTCAGGACTGTGAATCAAACTTTAACTCGGGTTTGATCCGACCCCTCCAATGACTTTTGGAGATGTTAGCAAGACCTGCATGGTCAGTTTTTTTCTATTTATTTTTTTTTAAAGATGCAAATGAGCAAATGTCAGAAACACCATAGTCAGGTCTGTTTGTTTTGCATATTTCAGCACCGTAGTGATTCAAAGAGGTACCGCTTTTACTTAAAAAAAATTCTGTCTTTTCACCAGAGGTGTGTACACTCTCTGGTGAACCTGTGCTAACACACAGGAGCAGAGAACATTTTCTCTCTTACCAAAACACCCTGGGGATGTTTGTGCTCACCTCTCTGATCCTTTTGTTTTCCAACTCGTGCCCGACATTGGCCAGCTTTGACCTTCGTCTGACCCACCCCGACCGGCCCAACCCCCCTCTGAGCCTTCTTCATGGTAAAGTCCCTCTGACTTGGATAGGATTGTGGCCCTGCAGCCAGACTTACAGTAAGCAGCTCTGAACAGGAGATTGTCTGGGTTAATAATCAGGAAGGGATGCAGTATGTAAGCTAAATTGTCAAACAGGTTTTGCTTTAACTGGTGTAATAGTTGAGTGGGAGTCAGTTCACGGGAGCAATTGTGTACTTTTTGAGATGTATGTAGTTGCATTATACCCCCCCCCCCCCAAAAAAAAAAAAAAAGAAAAAGAAAACGCTCTTAAATACTGACTAAAAATAATTTTCCCACCATCGTTTTGGCGCCCCCGCTAATGTAGCACCCACATTTGTTGCATATAGTACATAGCCCACTGAATTAGTTAACTGTGGAAACTGTCCTAGCTTGATCTGTATTATTTTTTTAAAAAAATAATACATATCAACTCTATCAGAACCTCGTAACAGTAGGCCACACAATGAGACCGTTACTCTGAGAAGCAACCGAAATGTTGATGGTAACTCTGAAGGAGCTGCAGATGCTATTAAGAGGAAGTTCTTCCTCAATCGTCACGTTTCACCTTTGACATTCAATGTGGGACAGATTGCTGGACTTTTTTGATCAGATATAATGATTCTCCTGAACAGAACCGACTCCAAAACAAAGACAGAGTACCGCATTCAGCAGCATCAGCCGTGACAATAAATGGCTCATGTTGATTGTTTTATAGAAAATAACGGAGAGCTTTTTGGTTAGTTTTTTTTGGTTTGTTTGTTTCTGATGCTGCCAGTTCATGTCTTCCACAACAACAGACTTTGTTGAAAAATGGCTTAAGTTTGTGGCAAACGTTTGTCCAAAATGGAAGCTTATGGTAAATTGACAGACATTTTGGGGGAAATTGAGCTGTTGCTATGACAGGAATAAGACTGTCAGACAGCAACATTCAGAGGCTTCTTTAAAGTCGTTGCAAATCTGACTGCTACTGGAGATACCTTACTGCCCCACAACATCACCATCCACAAGAGCTCTCTAAAGATACTTGGTATGAGTTAGTGCAAAATTTTATTTCCCTTTTGTATAATTTAAGTATTTTTGAATCAAACTGAATTTGAACTCCGCCGAATGGTTTTTGTTTGGCCCTTTTATACCAAGAAAGTTGAGAACAGTAGACTCGGAAAATGTTAGAAATTTTCAGTCTTTTTTTGTTTGTTTTTTCGAAGCGCATTAGTTTGTCTTGTCATATGCTGTTGATACACAATGATTTACAAAAGTCGCTGTTTTCGGCAAAAATCAAACAACTTTTCTGATTGTTTAAAATGTGTATTTAGTTTATTGTCGAGCAGTCAAATAAAGAAGAAATCATTAATATCTTTTGCATTTTTGAGGACAAAAGTTTAATTCTTTTCAAACTCTTATTTTTTGGAAGTACAATTTGAGTAGGCCTACTTTAAGTTGACAATTTTTATGTGGCTACCAGGAGAAAAAGTTTCTAAGGACACCACGCCCGCTGTGACACATCAACATCACTCTTTAGCAAGCCCAGGGAAGCTGGAAATGCATGTCACACATTTCAGATTTTTATCCATAAAAACCTAACCTATCTATTTTCCTCCACCTCAAAAAATTTTGCGCCTCTTTGTGTTTGTCGAACGGATTCTAATCCATTCTAGTCAGTGATAAGAAAGTCACAAATGTGCATCAGTTTGTGACGCATTAATAATTTAACTTTGACAACAATGTTATAAAACGCAGACCAGCGATTGAGTGAAATGGCGTTTCTGATATGAAATGTGAGTTATGCTTTCTAGTTGAGTCGGCAGATTTGTCCCTCTGGCCTGCAGCCGCTTTGTGAAAGAACATGCTAACAGCAGCTTCTGTTTCGAGCCCTTTTTTTTACTGTGCAAGAACATTTGGGTCTTTTGTTGTACTCTGTGGACTTAGCTGGGTGGCAAATTAGTGCTTTTCCGTCACCAAGCCCGTGTGCTGCATGCCTGTCCGCGAACACGTGGGCCGTTTTGGCAGCCCGAGAGGGGGAACTCGGTGCGGCAGCATCACGCTGGAAAATGAAACAAGATACACACAGCTGTCTTTGAGAGGACAAATCTCTCGCTCTGCTTCATGTTGTTCTTGTTTTTGTTTTAGAGATCGGACCAATCAGGCCACTTCGTACTCTGTTGTTGTTCAGTGGTGCAGAAAATTCCTTACTGGTTTGTGAAATTTAGGAGTCCCTTTTTCTTTCTTTAACCTGTTTTGTCACCCAAAACACTCCTGAAGTCATTGAATTATTGTTGTGTCATTGTCTTTTTTATTGCTGTGTTTCATCTCTTCAACTTAAATATTTTTTACAGCTGAAATGTGTTAGTTTAAAGGTAATAGGAGTTGAAATGTCAGTTTTGTGAAATGCATGTGTTGCAGGTGGAGGGTGGAGGGACAGGCAAACAGATGCAAATAACCTGTTTTAACAGGAAAAGAACAAATGAGCCACAGGAGACGGTGATGCTCTGCTGGTAGCTCTCAACCGAATTTAATCCAGATTATAACAATAAAGTCATCATACAACCCTGAAAATTGTGACTATAAATTCACACTTCCACTAGTTCCTCTATAACACAACACCAGCTTATTACTACATCAGGAATTGTAAAATGCACATTACAGACGGCTATATAAAACATATGCATTCTTCGCGTACCATTTGAAGAAATACTCCGAGCAGCTAACCAAGAGCTTATTAGCAAACCACATAATGACGACATAAAATAACACAAACCAAATACACAGGGGACCAACGTCACGACACTTAGTAGAACGACCATGTTTATTACATAACAGTTTTCAGTTTAGACCCGAACCAACCTGTTTTAACAGGAAAAGAACAAATGAGCCACAGGAGATGGCGACGCAATGATGCACCGTCAGTCCCGCAAGAGCCCGCTTCTGCCATCTAGCAGCGCACCCGTGTTACTGCGTGACACTGCTCCAAAACTTCAAAACAACCAAAATCACAATTTAATCCAACAAATATGGCCACACTTTGTGGGGGTCACACATGCAATTTTTCCTTCCAGTCTTGTTACTTTAGTCCCACATCTGTCAAGTGATAAAACCTGCAGCCCTTTCTTCACTTGGACATTTATAACTTGGATGAACTTTGGGACTTTTTGCAATGGTGGCCTGCTTGATCCTCCGGACTGATTTGGAAATGAGTTTTAAAAAAAGAAATAAATAAAAAGTTGCAAAAGGCAGCCAACACTTGGCTCAGAACTACAATGTTGGGAGTTTTTTTTTGTTGTTTTTTTTTTACTTAACATCTGGTTAAACATTTGCAAAGAGCAGGGGAGAAAACTGGAGTCAAGTATGGAGTTTTTATTGTTGTAATAAATAGCAGTGAGCCATTTTAGTTTTAAGAATTAGAAAAATGTATCTCGTGGGAAAGCTAATTTTTAAGGACACTTTTAACTAGCTTAAACTTATGACTGCGTATTAGGGTAATTGTAGATAGGAAGGAAAGAAGTACATGTCCACCAAATGTTACCTGTTACTTTTTTTGTCTAACTACTGCAAAAAAGTAGTTAGACTTTTTTTTTGTCTAAAAAACCCCTACATTTTAGGAAAAAAAGTAACAGGTTTCCTTGTACCTGTTCATAAGGTCTACTAGGAAATGTTGTATTTGTTGTTTTTGCACACATTTGTTTCCGTTTTATCCCTGTTTCCTCAATCAAGCATGTGGTTGCTATGCTAGCTGCCGGGACGCTGGAAAGTTAGGACAATTCCAAGGGACCTTGGAATTGTTTTTTTTTTTTTTTGAAGGGGGGGGGGGTCTAGAAATAGAAAAAAATCGAGGGCCCTGTTAATAACAAAATTAATATTTAAAAAAAAAAATTTTAACAGTAAAATAAATTTTTGCCACTCCCAGAGCAAAGAGCACACGTCCACATTTGCACTGAACAACCCCCCCCGGATCTGCACGAAATGGTTCGTTCCTGCTTATTACTTGATGATGTTCAGCAGCAGTTGGTAGCAGACCAGAACGAGTTTGGCTGTTACTATGCTGCTAAGAAAAATTATAACGTTAGGTTTTCAAAAAAATAAAGTAAATAAAATAGAGATAGGGAGAGAGACAAGGAATGTTCTCTATCCTCAATTTGTCACCCAGTTTTCCAAGAGAGGTGGGTAGACCGTGTGAGATTATCAACCATTTAGCATAGTTAGCTTAGCTACGGACTGTTTGCCTCCATTCATTTAATGAATGAAGGATCAAATCTGCCAACATATTCATATGTTTAACTTGTCCCTGTACTTTTTATTCAACTTAACAACAGGTGAGTCAGTGAGCAGCAGCTCTAACCCTGAGACCAGCATAACTCCCTCTTGCTCCCCCTGTCCCAGTGAAAAAGGTGAGCAACACTGTGTTCAATGACAACCTCGTTAGCATCATTCCAGAGAGGCTATGTGGATTTTTTTTTCTCTTTCTGCTCATTTTAGAATTACACAACAACAAATTTTTTTTTATTACTGACATAAATTCAAACAATCGTTATAAAAAGATAATAAAAATATAGCCTCCTGTCAGTCCAGATAGTCCTACATAACAAGCTGACAACTTTAACAAATATGGAGAAAACATTTTTTTATTAAAGTTATATTCTGCCGCTTGAACAAAATATATATAATATTTTGAGAAGTCTGGAATGCTTCATGTATATTTTGCACGTTGCCTTTGACTGTTGCTGGTGGGGAGAGACGCTCAAACTACTAATAAAAA
Source organism: Gambusia affinis (assembly GCF_019740435.1). NCBI lineage: Eukaryota > Metazoa > Chordata > Actinopteri > Cyprinodontiformes > Poeciliidae > Gambusia > Gambusia affinis. The sequence goes on along the minus strand of NC_057875.1, from coordinate 22,524,457 downwards.
TTTAAGCAACCTACTTGCATACCGTATGCGGACTGTTGCATACTGTTGCAAATTCACTAGCAGTAAATATTGTGCTAGTTATCAGTATTGGACCAAAGAAAGCAAGGCAGTTACAATCCTTTAAAAGTTTGTCGCTTTTGTTGGATTAGATAGACTCAAGAAACAGTAACAACAGCTGCGAAGGGGGGGCCCATTTCAATTTTTCGTCATGAGGCCCAAGATTCCTGGCGGCGCCCCTACTAGCTACGCTGACTAAATTACACGAGTGCATCAATAGCTTTCCATCTCTTCAACCCAAACTGTTTTCTTGGAAGAAAATAAAAAATTTTTCTTCACTTTCACAATTTCTCAGTTTTTAAGTAGGTACTTATTTTGACATTAAACTAGGGGAAACTGTTAATGAGGGTAGAATTGTAGCAGGATTGATCTGTAATCTTACTGCAAGTAATTACTCATAGCAAGGCTAACCATCGGCTGGTATACAATTTCTTTGTCATGACCTTAAGACTTTCGCGCCCCAAACAAGTTTTGTATTGTTTGTAATATCTGCACTTAGTCAAAAGAGAAGGGATTTGACTTGAGTTTGTTAAATAGTGGTAAATGAAACATTTTTTTAGAGAACATTTCAGTCATCACAAGATCATTAAAAAGTATTTCAAACACAATTTGAGGTTTATTAAATCTCTACTCTTTTTGTAAAATCTAAAAATTAATTTTGTCCCCATCTGTAATGATTAGAACACACACTGAAACACATTTTGATGGATGATAAATTGTCCCGGAGGTTATTGCGGTAAACGAGAATATTGCTGATTCGAGACCATTTCCAAGTGATGTCGCGTTAATGGTATAATAAAGCAAGAACACATTCTCAAAGATCATGAAACTTTCAATTCTAATGAACATTAAAACATGAAACTGAAAGAGATTTTAAACATCCAAAATAAATAAATAAAACAACAGAAACAACAACTCAAATGAATTTCAGAAGTCTCTGTAAACAAATGTCTGTCGCTGTAAGTCTGAGCTGAGATTGTTGACCAGCTCTGTCTTCCTGCCACATTTCCCACTTTATTTGCACTTTATTGAAACACCTTGCCCGCTTCCCCAAAAACAAACACCTACGGTCTGGGCCGGCTGCTGCTCTGAAACAATTTTCTACTCTTGATAACGGTAATCTGAGAGTTTCATTCAACTGCTGTTGTGAGTCCACAACAGTGGCACACGCAGGCCAAGTTTCCACCATGTAATGATGTGCTATAAACAGGCGGCGATGTGGTTGAGTGGAGTGGGAGGGGAGCGAGGGCAGGTCCCCGCAGACCCCTCAGGTAACCTGACACGGTCACGCCGCGGCCTGTCCTCGGACAGCCCGGTCAGCTTGTACGCTCACCCCACTTGGGAGAACATTTCGGGCAGTGAACACGTTGTCAGCCCAGAGGTCAGGGTCCATCGGGGGTGAGGTTGGTGGAGTGGGGGGCTGGGGGCGTTTATGTAACTCTGTTTATTTCTCCGTTGAGGGTGGCGGTGGATGCAGGTCATATTGACAGGCAATAAGACCGCTAATCTCAGCTAGCACTTCAAAAACACGTGTTGGACGCTGGTTAAAAGCAGCTTGTGGATTTATGTGGCAGTCGAAGCTTGACGTGACATAATTGTCACGATTCAGATGGATCATTTTTGATGCACCTTTGAAGTGTTGGTATAAGTTTTTGAAAACTTTTCTCACATCATTTCAACTGTCCAAGTTTTAAATGGGGGCCAATAAACTGGTATATTACTACAAGATAAATCATTTCCGTCATTTGGTCAAAAGAACCATTCATTTTATTTCCATTTGTCACTCACAGAGGGATGCATTTCTTGAATAATTTTTAATGTTCTTTGTGACGAGTTTGGTTTACAAGTAATAAAAAGGCAAAATTAATTTAGCAAAAAAAGGAAATTGTGTAATTGTGCAACATAAAAGTATGTGCTGGGCGTAATATTTGGTCCCTTTAGGTAAATTGCTGCATCAGTGTGGTCTGTTGCAGTGTTGAGATGTTAAGGAAGCCCAGGTTGGTTTTATGACAGCCTTCAGCTGTCTGCATTGTTGGGTCTTGTGGCTCTAATCTTCCTGGACACTGCATTGCTTCTCTAAGGGGTTTCCGATTAGGACAGTGAACTGGCCAATCAAGAACTGGGATATTGTTTTTCACTAATTTATTGGTTCTTTTATTGGTGTGAACAAGTTACAAGTTTTGCAGGAAAATAAAAAGAGCATTTCCATAAAGTGATTCAGTGATGGTTTCTCGCCGAGGACACTTTTCCACTTTCCTCCCGACTCTGAGAACTTCATTTCAAAATGAAATCTTCAAATGTAATATCAGCTCTTTGCCATGTGTTTAAACCATACGTTTCCTATTGAAAGGATTCTATCATCCCTTTTTGTATTGTGGCTCATTTGCCACAAAAAAACCTACCCCACACATAATAAAGCCAAGTGTCAATTACCCTGGGTGTACTTTGCTCAGTCTCCATAACGATAAAAGGGCCTGCTTGCCAGTATATCAAAGTGAAGTGATAAGGCTTGGGTTGAGTGTTTACTGTCCAGACTGAACTCATACTGTGGACTCTCCAGACACATGGGCAGCCCTATCGGCCCATCTTCCTTCTGCTTTGTCCCTCGGGGTCCTTCCTCTCACAGGCTTGCTGGGACTCAGGCCACAAGATAGATGGATTAAACATTAACTTGTGGTCCCTTCATGCAGTCAGACATATGGACAGACAATGAATGATTGTACAAGCTCTTCTAAGCAGGTAGACGTCATGCAGTCAGGGATTTAACGCTGGATAGAAAACGCGAAACTCTTTGATTAACTAAGGTAAGATGGTTGTACTTCCTGACTCGCCTTTTATCACCTCTCGTTTGCCAAAATAGATTGTCTTTGCCCAGGGTGGACTGACGGTGTTCATCGGGGAAGCTCACACTTTAAAGATATGTGTTACGTGCGTGGATGTTTAGCTTTGAGTAAATACTTTGATTGATCTCAAGTCAATGAATCATGAAAGTAAAGAATCGGAAGGGGGCATCGCCTTTTAGGGTTTTACAAACTTCACATCAAAACCATATGCAACAGTTTCAGCATTTTTTTTTTATTTCTCAATCTCAAGAACATTTCAGCAATATGCCTGAAGTGAGTAGTATTTATTTAAGTTGAATGGTGCTCATCTTTTGAAGAAAAAACACAAGCAAACGCCGGTGACAGAAGTTCAGAATTACGGAGTTACCAAAGTACCTTAAATTCATCAGTTCTTGGAGATGATGAAATAATCTATAATCATCTACCTCTCATCTACCATCTGTAGAGATCTAAAGTAATCTACAATTACTGTTTAGACTGAGGGTGCAAACTCCTCAGTGAATCCTTGTTGAAGACGTTTACTTTCCTAAAGGTCCACATTCACTTTATGAGCTAGTTTGTGTCTCTTTGTGCTGGGAAACCAAGCAGCTGTCTTCATGCCATTGTCACACTATAACTACTTTCATCTGCAGTAGAGTTTAAAAGCTGTCCTGTCTTGTTCATAGATGAATATTGTGTGGGCTATAAGTAGAAACCCATCAGATTTAGCCTTTGCTTGCATGGACAGCGATATGATTGTCAGTTGAGGCTGCTAATTCAAAGTTTAACCTGTTGTACAGCAAACCATCCACAGGCCTTTGTGAGAATTTTTTTCTATACATGATTCCAGCGTTGATAATTGGTCAATTATTCTTTAAGTGTGCCAAATCAAGCCTCTCACCTCTGGTTTTGAACTCATTCGATGTATTTGTTGGAGTCTTGCCTACTCGTACCCCTTTCAAACCCTAATTCTAAGCTAATCAGTGAGCACTGCATCACTTAGCAGTCTTGGTTTAGTTGACACAAACATGTGAATCTGTTAGGCAAAAATTTATGCAACCATAACCAATCGCTCACTGTCCTGTTACTAAATGACATTAGATGTTCCTGTCCATATGTGTGTGTCTGTCTTCACACCACATCGACTAAACCTCTCCAGACTCCAGCTAATCTGCTCTGTGTGTGTTTACATTCCCTTGCATGTTGGTGGAAACATGAGGCTAGCTTGGTCCGTTATCAGGGGGTGGGAGGTGTCATGAGTTCAGTTATGAACATGTGTTTTGTAAAGATTTTCAGGTGAAAATGGTTATTATGAAACATTTTCATACCCCTTAAATTTTTTTCAATTTCACATCATTATGTGATAGCCCATTACTTATTCCTTTGTTTACTTCCTATTTATTTATGTACCGTAATTTCCGGACTATAGAGCGCACCTGATTATAAGCCACACACCCCCTACATTTTTTAAAGGAAACACATTTTTGTACATATATAAGCCGCACCAGTGTATAAGCCGCATGTGCCTACATTGAAACATGAGATATTTACAAAGAAAGACGGTACACAGAACGTCTTTTTAAAGTTTTAATAATATGCCGTAGCTTTTCTTTCTGAACAGCAGCAATATAGCAAAACAACACTAACAGGGCTGGTTTAAATAACATACGGTTAAAAGTCACGGAGAGCCGTCATCCTCTTCCTCCTGTGCACTGAAACCATGGAAGTCTTCTTCCTCAGTGTCTGTTTCCTTCTTTATCGACCAGCTAGTCTATGTAGCTCTTCATGCAGTGTTCTTGAGCTAGTCTGATTTGCCATGTGCAGTTTGAAGGTTTGTTGACAACGATGGTGCATTGTCAATGAACCGTCTTCACCTCGTTGCCCATTGACAATGCAGTGTGGTTTACATGGTTGTTACGTGACTGAGTTGCTGTTGTTGTTGCTGTTGTTCCCATTGGTTTCCTATTTGCTATAATTCAAATAACATTTGACTGTTGTATGATTGGTAGGGAGTACATTGATGTGCAGGTGACTTTCTCTCACATTACCACACAGGAATCCATCTAACCTTATCTAGAAAAATTCAAGATGTGAAAAGAAAAGAAATACCCTCCCTCTGTTGCTGGTTTTTTCCAGGTATAAAATTGTCCTGCAAGACAAGACAACCCACAATCCCATTAGATGGAATACATTGTCATTGGTGTGTGACAGTATGCTTTAGTGTTATCTGTCTGAATAATCTCCCCTCTTCTGATTTCTGGCCTTTAGTCTCATGTGTGACGGCGTCACCAGCACGCTCCTCCATCACAATGGTCGACATAGAGAGCCACTACCAGCCCCCGTCTCCCCTGGAGGATTCAGTGCTGGATGGCCCCCTGTGTGGTGATGACGATTTCATGGGCAGCATGGAGGCGCTTCAGGACATCCCCTCATCCATTGACGAGGATGCCCTCAGCTCCCTCGACGTCCCGGAATACCAGTCCTCCCACAATGGGTCTGAAGGTTCCAGTTTCCTAGGTAACGCAAACAGAAAAGTCCTCCACACTTACCTTTTTGCACGATGTTCAAGAAGTTCAATATTCCTCTCTTCTGACCTTAGCACCTTTTTCACACCTACACGGGATGTGAAAAAATACAAATGGGACTTCCCGTGGCTTTAACACCTTTTTAGATTTTTTGTTTTATGCTAAAAAAAACAGGCATTCTTCTTTTTCACAGTTTCACACTTATGCACAACGTTGAGTTGGTTGGTTAAATACAATTAAAATACACGAAAAACACGTTTGTGGGCTTGCTCAAGGGGTATAAATAGCCCTTGTTTTGGTCCCATGTAATATTTTTGATAACATTATCAAAACAGCAGAGTTTTTTAAAATGTTCCTCATTTTTCCCTTATCTATGTCAATTAAATGTTCATAAAACAGAGTGGCATTCTTAAAAGGTTTTAAGTTCATGTATCTAAACCTAAGGCCTTAAAATGTTGTATTTTCAGTAAAATAACTGGCCTTAAATTAATCAGGACTATTTAATCTCATGTAGGTTTTTTTTTTTCTCATGGAACTGTGCTGTCAGGGAAAAGTTTGAGTCGTGTGCCGACATCTTCATTCCGTTATGTGTATGGAAGCGATTGAGTCTGCCCAGTGGCTAATATCCCCACCCTCAGCAGCTAGCTAGCTAGCTAGAAGAGCTAGCTCCATCATAGGTGCTCCATAATAGGCTCAACGCACGAGAGACGACGGACGACTGCGACAGGTAAAAGCCGTCGCCACTCACGTGACGCAATAGCATCGACAGTGGGGGGTTGGTTGACATTTTCAGCTTTCTTATGTCGCATTGCTAGCCCGCGTGTTAGCATGTCTACGTATACGAGCTCGTATCCACCACTGGCTCACTTCTGTTGTCAACCCATATGAGGCTAGGTTCATTCAAAAAAAACAAAAAAAAAACAAAAACTTTTAAACCTGGCACTACACTGACTGTAGAAACCCAAATGAATCTCTTGTATTTATAGTATTTTTTAAATGTTACTCAGTGTGGCATTTGTAATGTTTTAAAAAGTATTAAAGTTGATTTACCTCGGGGAAAACACGCACCATGTCTTAACCGACATTAAGATTGCACTAGAATGCGTTCCCAGTCCATTTTTTTTTTTCTTGCTCAGCCTCTTCTACTGACCTACATCTTAATGCCTGTTAGCAAAAAGGGTTTAGATTAACTGCAGTTTTTTTCTGAATTACCCAATGAGCCACTCTCCTGGCCCAGTCCCCCTCGTTCCTGTTTGTGTTTCGCATGTGTGCCTTCTCTCTCCTGTGCTCACAGCTTCCTTTCTCATCTCTTCCTCTTTCTTCCTCCCCCTTCTTCGGTGAGGAATTCACACATTCCTCTGCCACCCTGCACGATCCCTGAGGAAACATCCGCTTCGCTGCTGCGTCTCCCTGCTAAAAGACGTCGGACGTCAGGCGAATCTGTCGAAAAAAGTTGTCGGCACACTGCAGGTGTAAGGTCAGCGCAGGCCAGCCAGCACAGTGAAGACGGTGGAAGCAATGGCAGAAATGCCGATGATGTCATGGAAGAGTCACCAGGAGGGGCTTTAGCAGCTTTTATGATGTCTCTGTGGAGAGACGGTGAAGGATCGGAGCTGCCGTGTTCTCCATGTCCTCGCTCAGATGAAACATGTGGCTTTGCACGAGGCTGGAACGCAGGCCGCTGCCAAATGCTGCTTATCCCCAGGCTGGCAGCGCTCACCTAAACTCATGTGGCTTGACTTAGAGCCACTGTTTTGCACCACTTCACCGGTGCTTTATGGGCACCGAGGAGGGCTCTGACAACCATGTTCCGCTCAGGCGGTGCAAATAGATGAGTGTTTTTGGCAACCCGCGGTAAAGTCCTGTGACTTGATCGTCGCTGCTCCCTGTGTAACACCGTGATGGCTGTTGAAGCTAGCATGCTGACATCTCAGTATAAATAGTTGCTATCATGGAACAAAGTTTCTTTGGGGGAAAGAGGTCAACATTTTTGGGAGTTTCACAGTTGTTTGTTTTTTCTGGTAGAACAGAACAGCAAATGCTTTCACTGAAGTGGAAATAGTTTTGTTTTTTTTAATGTTTGTTTCAAAATATCTTGAGGTTATTACTGAATTAATGTGCTGGGTGTAGTGACATTTGTCTGTGGATTAAGACAAAAACACGATTGTTGTGTTAAATATTGTCTCATATGGAGTTGCTTTGGGCAGTTTTGTGGGGTTTTTTAAATTTAATTTGCTGTGACCTGCTGATACAGATTTAGCCAATTTCTCTTTTAGAAGTACAAAATGAGAAAATTTGGGGACATTAGTCAGTTGTAGTCGTAATGTAGAATAACTCTAACAATTGTAGTAATTGATTATTCTGATGATTAATTGGATAAAAAAAATAATTGGTAACTAAAGAGGATTTTTCATTGAACCATTTAGTCCCCTTTTTATATACAAGATTAGAAATGTATTAAATGATGCAACCAAACAAATCATTCAATTCTTTTTTCAAATATAAAATGAACATTTTATTGCCTGAAACGCAGTAACCTAGTATTTCTTTTTGTGCATTTGCGGCTAAAGAAATCAACGTCGGCATGCAAAAAGCTCAGCTTTTTCTGCTCGACTTCACATCAATGCAGTGTGGGGCTAATCTATTGACTGTTTTTTGGATTAACTGATTAATATTTCAATATCAAAGGGTGCTTGATAGATTTAGTTTCTTTACAGAATTTGAACTCTGTGAACGTTTTCACAGAATCAGTTCTGGGTAGAACATATTTACAGACAAAGAAGAGTTTTTATCTTGATTGCAAAATGTTTATGTAATGTGCTGCTCTGATTATGTTATTCTTTTAGTAAATCGTCTTTTTTTTTGAGCCTGTATTCTCTGGTTAACAATTAATCGATTTTAATCGACTTCTTTTTTTTAAAAAAACAACATTTGTTGTCAAAGCTGCGGTGCGGTGCCACAGTCGCTGTTTGTGTGTTTTGCAGACGCTTTGACGCCGGCGTCCAGCCCGTCCTCCGTTGTTTGCGGGATGGCGCCCACCCAGGAGGAGCTCTTGTCCTCCTCCTCCTCTTCGCTCAATCTGGAGTGCCGCGTGTGTTCTGACCGGGCCTCGGGTTACCACTACGGCGTTCACGCCTGCGAGGGCTGCAAGGTGAGTCGCTGCACCGTTGGCGAAGATGTTGGTGAAACATTAGTCCTGACTGAAATTTCTCTCCTTTTTTTTTTTTTTTTTTTGGTTTTGTTTTGACCTAAATGATCAAACCCAATGAAGCGACAAGGAACATTAGGAAAGCTGAATAGCAGCGTTATCGACCGCTCTGCCTCCAGAAGCGGCGTGTCCTGTCCTGTGACTCGTGTGTTGATGTAACTTGTGAAATATCAGGCTCGGCTTCACTTGGACCCACTCGCTAATCTTTCAGTTAATTGTTCACTGGTCTCGCTGAACAACGGCCCAGGGCTATTTCTGAGAGAAAACAAAGGACAACAATAAGAAATGGTTCAGTCTTTTAGAGCTTTAGTCGCAGTGAGACGGCTCTGTTTCTGTTTCTCTTCGGGTTTCTATGTGAAATGTGTTGTTTAATAAAAGGGATCTTTATAACTCTTTACAACTTATATGTGTGAATATAGACAAATACAGACGAATGCAGGCTTTAGCGATTAGCAGCAAGTTTTATGTTTTGTGGAATAATTGCATTAAATTTCCACAACATTTTTGCAGTTTTCTTTTTTTTTCTTTTTACGAATTTTAGATAAATGCCATAATCCCAAATTATGCAATAACTGCATAATCCTTTTGCAGAAGTTTTTTTTTTCTTCTTTATTTTAAAACCTAAAAATGTGAATAAAATTATGGTTCTTTAACTATGAAAAATTCCCTATGATGGTAGTCAAAAATTCAGTCTTTTGTCAAAAAAGGTAAGGCAAAATGTGTGGCTCTAAATAAGTGTCTTTTTGTGTGTGTAAAACTGCTTATCACAGAAACCACAGGTCAACTTGATCACTTTAACCACAAAGTCACATGTAGGAAATGTGCTTGTGTGACGCTGCAGAAGCAGCAACACCGTCGCTTTGCTGAAGTAAACGTGACCTGATCAAAGGCAGAAGTGCAGCTGATCTTAACCAAACCGTCGCTCTGGTTTGTTTGTGCACACAAAACCTTCAGCGACTTCTCAAAATCATCAAGATGCAGCTCGTTTACATGACATTGTTTTGTCGCTAAATAAACCCACCCGCCTCCTTTTTCCATCAGGCGATACGCGGGCTGAGTCAGATCAGTCAGAAAACCTTCTTTGTTTAGGGTTTTAAACTTACAACTGCAGGTCAAACGGCTTCATCTGACAGGCAGGTTTGATTGAAGCCCTGATTTCATGCAGATTTGCAATAGATAAGCAATAGAAAAGCATGTGCAAACATCACAAATGTTAGTTTTTTAACAGGATTTATGTCTCAGACCAATGCAAGATGATGTCTTAAAGTGTGAGGTAAAGAATAACTGGTTTACAGATTTATTTTTTTTGGCTAAAAAGATCTTTTAAGTGTGGCATGCATCTATATTTACCCCCACAAGTCGACACTTTTTAAAGCCACCCTTTCCTACGTAATCAGCTTCAAGTTGCTTCTTCTTTGTGAAATTGTTCAAACTTGGTCAAATTGAACGGAGCGCAATCGTTAACATTCGACTTCAAGACTCGCCCGAAATTGTCATTTGGACTTTGACTGGGCCATTTAGCACCACCTGCTGTTTCCTTCTCATAGAAAAATCTCAATGAAATACTGACGTTTTGGGTCAATTGTGACAAAAATGCAAAAAATAAAATAAAAAAAAGCTCAAGTGGTACAAGAGACTGCGACAGACTGGCGACATGTCCAGGGTGTACCCCGCCTCTCGCCCGGAACGTTAGCTGGAGATAGGCACCAGCACCTCCTGACCCCACTAGGGACAAGAGTGTGAGAAAAAGGATGGATGATCCAAGAGATTTGTCCCTGTCCGCTTCACTCCAACTTCTACTAGCAACTCCTGCACGTAGCCGGTAGGTAGGTGAAAGTTTGATCTGCAGGAAGAACATTCCTGTGGAAAACGAGCCGGCGGTCCCACAAATAGACGCCCCTGGTTTGGATTTTTGACCGCAGCGGAGAAATGCGACCCCCTGTGATGTCAGCACACTGACCGGTTGTGACACCAGTCACGAGCAGCGTTGGCTCGTCGTCTTCTAGGGTCGGGGCCGAAGTACTGTCCTGGTGCCTTTGTTTTGTGTCAGTCTGGGTTCGCATGTGACTCACCGGGGTTAGTGAGGGAAAGTCATTCAACCTGGGCTGAACACGCTGGTCGAATGTCTCGGTAACCCGGGGTAACCTCTCGCTTTCTGACCATTTCTGGGCCTTAGCGTGTTGGTGTCACCCGTGACTAAAATGGATTTAATGTGATCCACTGAATCAGTTCAATGTTACTTTGTGAATATTGAGAACAAGATAACAGTTTTGTTTGGTCAGCTTGACTTATTTTCCATTTTCCAAACTCAAAATTGTTTCATCTGCTCTCCACTGTGTGAAAAGTTTCTCTTTTCAAGGTGATGTAACTCAGGAAAGCCTCGCTTAGGAACAGTGTTTTCTGATGTTACAACTCACAAAAAAGTAACTCCTTGTGCAAAAGTGTTTCTTTCAAAACGTTGGAAGGAATTTGCTTTCTCGAGGTCTGCTTGATTTCCCCCCCCCCTCTCCAGTCCAAGTATGAATCCACTCTTTGAATTGAATTTTTTGTTTCTGCTTTGGGTCCGTTTTCCTGCAGGGTTTCTTTCGGCGGACCATCCGTCTGAAGCTGGAGTACGACAGGTGTGAGCGCCGCTGCAAGATCCAAAAAAAGAACCGCAATAAGTGCCAATACTGCCGCTTCCAGAAGTGCCTGGCCGTGGGCATGTCCCACAACGGTGAGTCCTGCAGACGGTGCATGTTTGGGCAATACCAACACAATGCAGAAGACTAAACCCACTAAGCCGGCTAAGAGAACTGAGCAGGCTGGGGCCGTTGTGCTGTTACTATGGAAACTTGAACAGCCCTCTACAGGCATGAACAGTCGTTAAAAACAGATTAATGTTATAGTTATAAAGCTGTGCACCTTGGTAACCTCAACCATGTTATAGTTTTATAACAGTTCAAATGAAACTTGTATATTATAAAAATATATATATATAATATACACAAGCGATATATTTCAGGACTTTATGTCTGTCGAAAAGAAATTGGTGTCAAACCTTAGTGCTACGTTTTTGCCGCTTGGAACAGGAGGAAGTTTTCGTTTGTGCCGCTAAAACATTTTAATGATGTAAATAAATGTTTCCAGAGGTCATCAAAGGTCTATCAGCTACACAAACATACGACAGATCATTTATTATTGTGTTAAAGCCCTGCGACAGACTGGCAATGTGTCCAGGGTGACCCCGACTCTCGCCTGAAACGTTCGCTGGACCTCTGGTGATCTCTGACAACTCTTTTTTTGTTTGTTTGTTTTGTAAAATCTTAAAAATTGTAACGACACAAACAAGAAACTTTAGTGCACAGACCTAGCAAAGCCGACCGACACCACAGAGCCTTTGATTTTGTAAAGGTGTCGGGGCTGGTTGACCTTTGATGACCTCCGGAAACATTTATTAATATCCTTAAAATGATGGCGGCAAAAACTCAAATTTCTGCTGCACAAACGTTTGATACCAATTTAAAAAGTCTTTCCTGCCATTTCCGATTTTGGCCGATGCACAATTTTGGTCTGGAAAGTCATTAAACATGGCAAAGAAAGTTGCAAACACACCATCACACGCTGATATTGCACCGATTGACACCTTCGCGACTCATTGTGAATTCTCAGTGTGGTATAGATGTGATCAGTCTGTGGTTCTGCTGAAGACGCTCTGGAAGTTCAACATTCATCCTCTCTGCTTTGTCACAATGTTCCCATGGCGATTAAGGCGGGTGTTGGTAATATTTGCAGCATGTTCAGACCTAAAGTCCTGCTGGAAACTGAAATCACTACCAAGTTTGTCTGCAGAGGGAAGCATGAAGTCCTTGCACACCTTTTTGTACAACATTTTTTCTTTCCACTCAAGTTTCTATGAAAATGCCTGCATACAGAGCTGCCAGGCAGGCTCAAAAATGTACATATTATGTTTAAAAAAATACAAATAATCATTAATGTAGACGAGTCCTGCTATTGCACTGCAGTGTTTACACGTTAAGTTGCTGAATCCAACAATTGTAATAATAATTTCAGTTTATCTGCTTAACCTTCGAATTGAAAATAAAATTGCAACATTTTGTGCAGCGTCCGAGTTTTTGAAAGCCAGAGTTCGGCCAGAGTTTGTTATTAAAAGTTTATCATTGTAGCGACTTTGTAAAACATCATATCTGACCGAGCGCGAGGCGTTAACTGAAGTACATCAGTCGTCATCACTGGCGTCTTGAAACGCAACAAACTGCATCTCTTCCCAGCATTTCACCGGTCAGTCCTCAGCTCCCGTCCCTGTTGTCACCTCCTGATGAATTGCACTCTGCTGCTGATTACTCAGTTTCTGTTGTTGTATTCTGTAAAAGTGCAGTCAGTCACTCTTTAGGATAGGGGAAAAAATATGTAAATAAATCAAAAGCAGGAGCTTCTGGTAAATGTTGCTGTGTGTACGCAGGAGGCCGGCAACCACAAAACCATGATCAGGTGTGAAAAAAAATAAGGCGCTTAGATGCAGATTGTAGAGGAAATAACTGACGTGTGTTTGTGTGGGTTTACATAGGAAGTTTGCACACTTCAATACGGCCCTCCACGCTGTACGGAGGCTAAAAACAACTGTATGTAGTTTTGTTTTTTTTACTTGTTTGTGTCTTGAAGATTGTCAAAATGTTGACACTGATGGTCTTTTAATACTCAGCAACTTGTAGTAGTATTTGAGTCAGCTGTGGTCCTGCTTGCAGCCTGTGTATAAAGTTTCATGAACCTAAATGTAACCAGAGGGGACAGACATTTAAGATGAGAGCGACCTGATTCTGTCCTCGGCACATGGAGCTAATTTTACATCCACTACTGATTGATTCCACAGTTGAATCTCTGTGTTGCATGAAAACTTGACGTCCCTTTCTAAACGGAAGCGTTCTTTAAAAGCAAGCTATAGTTTTCTAATTCGGTCGTTGTTTCGAGAAAGTTCATTCAAAAGCCAAGAGTTTTGGGGGGGGTTTTTAGGAGGGGGGGGGATCCCACAGGGCACTGTGCTCTCACCAGTAGGAAACAAACTGATCATCAGCAAACTGTCTCGGACGACTCAACAACAGAGCGTCTTCATTCAGAGGCTTCTTCAAAACCGCTGTAATACAGACTGCTGCAGGAGATCCATCAGCATCTATAACTCTCTCTTTGAAGAAAACTGTAGAATATGAGTTACAACATTTAATTTCCATCTGGGATTAGTAAGGTCTTTTTGGATTGAATTGAATTGAATACGTGACATAGAGTCCCATTTCTATTGGTGACCCCTCAACATGGGAAAGACGGTAAAGAAAGTAAGTACCGAGCTTCATGAATCGGTGAGTTGATTCGAGGGAATACCTCCTCTCTTAACGTTGCCATGTCTGCAGTCAGAGCTAGAAAATATAAACGAGGCGCGCCAAAGGCCCAAATGTCTGTCTGATGAAGGACGGCGGGGGAAACGCTGATTTGTTTTGGGAGAATAAAAGGCCATTTTAGACCAACAGGTTTTTTCACGTCGCAAATGTGGGTAACAACAACAATACCCCGCGTCCCGGCCACTAACAAGACGGGCCGCTGAAACGGCCGATTGTACAGGACCAATACGGTGTCTGGCTTCCTTACCCGCGCCCCCCCCCCCCCCCCCCACACACACACACACACACACACACACACACGCTTCATTTGCTCATGTCGGCTCGCGGGGAGTGGGCTTAATACCAACCACTAGTCCAGGTCTTGATTAGACTCGGCTCCTGTCCAAGCGTCTTCAGACGATCTCGCTTTGTGAGCGGCAACATAACGGGGCCTCCCCGTCCCCGGGTGTCGTGATCTGGGTCGGGAGTCGCTTCCCGGCTCGGTCTCACTCCTCTGTACTCGAGCTTGAGGCGGGTCAACAGAGAAATCAGGTCCTCCTTTATGGCTTTATGGTACGATAAAGGCAGGGTGCAGCCGAACGCTGTGTGTTCTCAGGGAGATATGTGTGTGTATGTGTGTTTGTTTATTCGTACGTGGTCAACAGCTTGGCCTCATCAAATCCATTAAAACCTGAGACACTCATCTTACCATGGGTAAAGAGAGACTTATATGCTGCATTAGGTTCTTATAGGGTTAAACCACAGAGGTGGGGGTCAAAGACAGGTCGCCTCTAATCACCATTATTAGCTAAATGGGATCAGCCTGTCTGAGAGATGCCATCACACTTTCATAAGGGAATGTGTTTAACTCAAAGGAAGCCCACTTTGTTTTGTGCCACCTTTATTTATTACTTCCTGAAAGGTTAAAAAGATATTTTATTGTATGGAAATGCAAGATTTCGACATGAAAACAGTGTTTAAAAGTGAAAAAAAAAGAGGAAAAATAAAGTAATTTACCTGAACATAATCTATTCTTACTACTACTGCTGCTAATATCGTCAATTATATCTGTGATTAAAATAGTTAATTTTCAACATGTTTCTTCTGCCTGGAAGCAATTTTATAAGGAGGCTCCTAAAGATTTTGATGGCTGAAAGGAAGCCTTCTAACCTCGAAGACTTGGAGCACATCCAAAAACATAAATAATTAAAATATAAAATGGAAAGATTAAAAAAAATCTGCTCAGTGTTTAGAAACACTTTAAAAGCCCGTTGCTAAAACAGCATTTTTAAACAGTTGAAACAAGATATTTTTGTACACTGAATAAAACGACACAAACACTTTTTTTTTTCTCACTGTCTGAAGTGAAATTAGACCAAACTTTTCTTTGTTTTTGGATTAGTTCAACTTTCCAAAATTATTGTAAATGCCAGAAAACTGAGCGGGATCATTTTTGAGAAAACTATTTCTAAAAAGATTTTACTTTTGAATTTGTCCCTCGAATTCAGACGTTTACATGACAAACTGATCGGTTTGAACTGTGTTTTAAGCTGTATGACTGCTTCAATTTCAAGTTTCAGACAACCATCAGCTGGGATGTAGCTAGCAGTACACGTATTTATACCGAAAGCTCCCGGTATGTCGGCTCTCTACGAACACGTACCAAACAAATAAAGCATCGTTTCTCTCCTGAATTCATGCAGAGCGTCGATGTGCAGAAAAGCGACACTTGAAACAAAACAGACCGCTTTTATTTTCTGTGATTATTTAGCATTCATAATGCAAAGTCTCTGTTGCTACGTTCTTACTGTCAACCGATTAGAACATCTTCAGACCCTCTATTGGGTTTTTTTTTTTTAGATGCATTTTTAGGCTTTAAACGTCAGCTAAATAATCTCCGTCTGCCTCTGAATCCACTCTCCGCAGCCATCCGGTTCGGCAGGATGCCCCAGTCGGAGAAGCTGAAGCTCAAGGCGGAGATGGTGACGGGGGAGAGGGAGGTGGTGAACCCCCAGCTCGCTGACCAGAAGACGCTGGCCAGGCAGATATACGAGGCCTACCTGAAGAACTTCAGCATGAACAAGGCCAAGGCTCGGACCATACTCACCGGAAAGACCAGCAACCCTGTACGTTGATTTGAAGTGGTGGGTTGGTGAGTGAAAGGCGTTGACCGCACAGGAAGCATCGATTAGTTTCTCCCTAAAGAAATGATTTCGGACAACTCTAGAAGTCTGCAATCAAAGAATCGTCTGGGTGTGATACAGGGCGCCCACGCATCCGTAAAAAGTCTTCAATTTAACCCATCTTAAATTAAGGCCTTAAAGTCATTTTTAAAAAGTAAGATGGCTTCACATATGTTGATCACAAGTCTTAAATGTTGTCTTAATTTGATATATGGTATGGTTTATTTTTCTTCTTCTTTTTCTCTGGACTTTTTTGTCAGGCAAAAGTTTGAGTCACTCTCAGACACCTTCATTGCGTACAGTACAGACCAAAGGTTTGGACACACCTTGTAATTGAATCCAATTACAAGGTGTGTCCAAACCTTTGGTCTGTACTCTATGACTGCTTACATAGCCTTCCTAGCTAGCATTTTTGTCTATCATGGGTAAATGGAAATTTATCGCCGGTTAGCTGGACGAAGTTTGTTCATTGCTGTGGTCACATGTCTATAATTTCATTCGCATTAGTTTTAACAAGGTCTTTAAAAGTCTTAAATTTGAGTTTGTAAAAACCTGTAGTATCCCACAAGAAATGACAAAACGGACTTTCTCTCTGGGTGGTCTCTACAAACACTCCCTTTTTGTCCTGCTTTGTTCATTGAAGTGGAGGAAAAAGAGGTTGAATTCAGGCCAGAAGCCAAAACCCCCAGAGCTGGTTGGAAACTCCTCAGATGGATGTTTGTGGGCGTGAAATGGGTCGAGAAGGACAGGGCGAGTTTCCATCTGTGTTCATACATACAGTAGATGTTACTCTGAGCCTTTGGGGATCAAAACGCCTGGCGAAAGCAGGAATGTACTCAGTTGGAAATGTGCGCGTTTATAGATCTTTTCTTGTTGTTTTTTTTTTGTGTGTGTTTTACAGTATTCGGTTAATCTAATAAGGATCTTAAAAATTGTTCTCATTTCTCTTGTAAACTCATCAGCCTAAGTTATAACAATCAATAGTTTTACCTTAAAAATCTTACATATTGCTAGGAGTGAAAAAATAAGGATTATTGCTCCTAATAAGCCCCAGAATGAACATGATTTATGTTTTCTTTTAAAAAATCAACCTGACTTTTCCTCTCTGCTCTCTCCGTCTTTACATCTTTTTTTTGTTTGTTGTTTTTAAACAGCTGGCTACAATTTTACCTTTCATGTTGATGTTTAGTTCTGCCTTCAAAGCTCTTCCGTTTGTTCTGAGGGGATTTAGACGATCGTCCGCATAAATGAGTCATTTTCAACGTATCAATAAGGGCTGAGGGTTCTGACTTTAGCCTTTTTAGAGATTATGTGTAAACAGTCCAGTGTTTGTGCCGAGTCAGCATTTTCCATGTCCGTCAGCTACCCTCTAGCTCCGAACCGTACGCACTGTAAAGACGGCCGCATTTCAGTTTGAGCATATTATCAATAGGACTGCATTCTATTGCTTATTCTGACGATTAATCGATTAATCGGATAAAAGAAGCGCCACGTTCTGCAGATTTTTTGTTCAGCCACTTTTTTACATACAACAAAAGATCCAAATACACAAACAATTCAATTATTTGATAAAAAATATATATATATATTTATTGTCTAAAATACAGTAACATTCATTTAGTGCATGCTAGGTCATTTGTAGCAATGGATGCATCTGCAGCTAAAAATACTGCTTACTAACCTTTTTTTTTATTTTTTGATTAATCAATGGATAGCAAAAGAATACAGACTTTTGGATTGGGTGAAAATGATAATGTCCTGGGTAGAACATTTTTATAGACAAAGGTTTTTCATCATAAATGGAAAATGTAAATATTTCTGTAATTTTGGCTTAATTACTGCCCTAACAGTGTTGTTCTGTCAGCAAATGGCCATTTTTCGAGATTTTATACTCCAGTTAATTATTAACCGATTACTACATTTCAACAATCGATTAATCACGATTAAATGATGATAACCGAGAGAACTCTCGGCTCTCCCTTCGCAGCCGTTCGTGATCCACGACATGGAGACGCTGCAGCTGGCGGAGCAGACGCTGGTGGCCAAGATGGTCGGCTCGGCGGGGGCCCTCAAGGACAGAGAGGCCGAGGTTCGGATTTTCCACTGCTGCCAGTGCACATCGGTGGAAACCGTCACGGAGCTCACCGAGTTCGCGAAGTCCGTGCCGGGCTTCTCGAGCCTGGACCTGAACGACCAGGTGACGCTCCTGAAGTACGGCGTGTACGAAGCGCTCTTCGCCATGCTCGCCTCCAGCATGAACAAAGACGGCCTCCTCGTGGCGTACGGCTCGGGGTTCATCACCCGGGAGTTCCTCAAGAGCCTGCGGCGGCCGTTCAGCGACATGATGGAGCCCAAGTTCCAGTTTGCCATGAAGTTCAACGCGCTGGAGCTGGACGACAGCGACCTGGCGCTGTTTGTCGCGGCCATCATCTGCTGTGGAGGTTAGGCTAACGGGAAATTTGTTCTTACTGATCCGTATCACATTATTTTCTGAGAAATTGAACCCTGGATTTTTTTTTTTTTTAAATTGAAAGAGACAATCATGATGTCTCCTCTGACTTCCTCTGCCCTCAGACCGACCTGGCCTGGTGAACGTGTCACACATAGAGGTGATGCAGGAGAGCATCGTCCACATCCTCCAGCTCCACCTGCTGGCCAACCACCCCGACGACGCCTTCCTGTTCCCCAAACTGCTGCAGAAACTGGCCGACCTCCGGCAGCTGGTCACGGAGCACGCGCAGCTGGTGCAGGAGATCAAAAAGACAGAGGACACGTCCCTGCACCCGCTCCTGCAGGAGATCTATAGAGACATGTACTGAGGGCCTGCAGCAACCGGCCGGCGAACAGAAACTAAACCGTTCAGAGAAAACACGGAGCTCTCCGTTAAGCTAGGGTTCAACCACTTTGAGCCGTGCCGTCTCCGACGCGGCGGAATTCGCTTCTGGCGGACGGTTCCTTTGGTTGGTCAGGCTTCTCACCACTCCATTGCTTGGAACCTTCTGAGACAGAAAGAAAAAGAAGAACTAGATCAGATGTGAAACGCCGTCCGGTTAAAGCCACTTTGTAGAAATCCTTGTAGCATTTCTGACCAAACTCAGCTATTAGCCTACGGTGAGCCCTGAAAAGGAGGGAAGACGGGGAACTCAAGTACTGCCACTCCAGTTGTGCGTTTCGAAAAGAGATTTTTATTCTGAAGCTAAAGAGCCATATAATGTCAGCACCAATTAAACCACCTCGACCTGGCAGCGATTAAAGAAGCTATTTGGTTTTAAAACAATCCTGCTGCTTCAAAACCTTCCAGCATGTTCTTCTTCATACAACCGGACACAGCCGCGGAGTCGCCAAGCGTACGAACGCAATCGCAAGCTGATTTGCGATTACCGGGATTTGACTTGAAAATGCATCTTGTTGCACAGAGGAAGCACAAACTTGTCTGTGATTTGTTCACAAAATGTCTGAGCCGTTTTCCTAACAAAAACGCACGCTCAGATGTTTGACACTCCGTCCCGCGCCGAGTGCGACTCCAACTTGAGCCGCACTAGAATCTCAGCAGCAGCACGCCTGAATATAGAAATTTATGTTTTCTTTTAGTTTGTGTCACGTTGCCTCAGCGATAGCATCTCCCTCCCCCCACAGCTTTTTATTTTTATTTTTTGGCTTATACATGTACCCAATCAGTTTATCAGCAGTTTATCAGTGGTTTGTAGCCTATTTCATATTTTTGAAAACCTGCCAATACCAATTTTTTTTTTACTGTTTATAGATTTTTTTTATGTTCATAGAAGAGATGCCATCACATCATTTTTACTATTACTCTCAAAGAAGGAAAAAATGATAGTTAACATTTTAACTTGATTTTAACATTGTTTTAGCCACTAGCATGATTAGCATTAAGTGTAAGCAGCGATCTTTCTGCGTAGCGTAGATCCTTTCCTCAACTCTGAGATTTCCTAAACGTTGTTTTCTTTGGCTTAATCTCAAACTGACACCGAAAATAGTTCGCCTTTAGCTAACTTACCTGAGCTTAAAGAGTGTTAGCTTGTCCTGGTCGCGCTACCGTATGAGTTAACTGTATGGAAAAAGACCGGAGCCCAATCGGCGGCGCTTTAGCCAAAAATCCTCCAGTCCCAGTTGTAACCCGATGTCTCAGTGCATGTTTATAAAAAGGCAACTCTCGCATTTTGCTGTCATCCAACCATTTGTATAAGAAGAACATGCTAGCTTAGCCACCAGAAGGAAGGGAAATATCTACTTGGATTTTGTAGCATGAAAACATACATGCGGAATAATATGAGAAGCATATGATCATCTGTTTTATATCCGTCCATGAAAAACAGAGCCCCCCTATAAATAACCATGAAATTATTTAGTGTACCTTGATTAAAAAAGAAGAATTTTTTAATGAGGATTGCGCGTTTTTTGACGCTGTAATTTTACTAACCAGGACAGGCGAAGTTACCTCCAGCTCTTCACAATTCAAATTTGTGTAAGTAGTTTTAATCTCTATGTAGCTTCTGTCAGATAAAGCAGTTCCAACAAGATTTTACATCAAAGTTTTTTTTTGTTTGTTTTTTTTCTTTAAAGTGAATTTGGACTAACAGCTCTGACTGGGAGACCTCCAGCAATCAGAGCAGGTTCTCTTCAGCCATAAAAGAAATCTTCAAATGCATGGTGTATGGAAAGCAATTATGCACAAAAGTTTAACTCAAATTATTTTACTATTTTACGGCTCTTTTCAACATATGTGCAGCTCTGCTACTCTTATAATTGTTTTGGTGCTTTAAAAGTAACAAATTGGATTTTTGATTATTGCAGCGTCATTATTTTTGGGAAATTTTAAAAATCTTTTTTTCATGCCCTCATGAGATCGCATTGTGTTTGTACATATCTAATTGCATAACCATTTACCCCTAGTAAAAGCCAAGTCTTGAAGTCACATTATGGTGATGGACTGTGCACATCCCTAATTTTGCTAAAGACTTTTACGTAAAAAAAAAAAGAAAAAGTGTACTGCTTGTTCGTTTTGCTTTAATGTTTCGGTTTTCACTTGAATTAGATCATATTTTTATACTAAAAACGTGTACGTACGACTATATCTGATAGCGTCTTCTTCAGAGATGGCACGGTTTGAAAGTGTAAATAGAATCAAGGTGAAACGGGGCGATCGGAGAATCCACACATCTGAACCCTGCTGGGGACATTCCTGTGGTTTAAACCGTCACAAACTTGCTTCCAGCTGTTCGTCATTTCGCAACCGAACCGAATCCTTTTGATCTGAACCGAGGACGGCTTCGGACTGTTCCGGCCTATAACGTTTTGTGATCGATAAAAACTTGACTCCGCCGTCTCTGACTCAGAGTTTAATGATAAGGAGATATCTTGTTAATGTTTAGCTACGATACAGTGTTGATCACACGTTGAAATAGCGTGTCTTTTGATACTGTTTTCTCAGGTCGCACATCAGAATACAAATAGAGATAATATATGCACAGAGATTTTTATCACTATCAAATGCTCCTTGGCAGCCTCAACTGCAAAATGTTTTGTCTTTTAATTTTTGTTTTTGTTTGTTTTGACAGATTGAATCTCTGTTTGCTATCAGAGAGTCTAAATGCACTCATAATTAGCCATCCCGTATAGATGACGCAGTATTGTAAATGTAGAACAGATTGCTTTCCAAGCTCGTTTCTGTCTGACTTGCTGCTATGTTGTACTAACTCAAACATGAGCTCTGCCACGGATAGATTACCAACCTCCAAGCTGCCTCTAACTCGCTCACTTAGAGTTGAAACCAGATATTTCCAGAAACCTTCAATTTATTTATTAATGTTTTTTTTCTTCCTCTTTGCCTCGTTGTTTTGACATTCCATCAAACGAATCTCACCAAACTAAACTTTTCTGTTTTAGGGCAGTTAAGATCACTCACAATTATTTCTGCTTGCTAAATACCAGAATACTTATTAAAATTCTGAACTTTGCATGCAGTTTAGTATTTGATAGTCGACTATGAAGCTGTATGAATTTTCATATTTACCCACAAACTTTCTATAAGGAGCGAGATCAGTGCTTTATGACGGCCACCGTAATAAAAGTAACTTTTTACATTTTATTTTGCGGGTATGCTGAGATCGTCATTGTCCATATTTACTTCAGCATCTCCACGTGATGTTTTCATTTCCTCAGTATGTCATCTTTTCTGTTGAGCGCACCAGTCCCTCCTGAAGCAAAACGGTCACACAAGATAACACTGCTAACGCCGTGCTTCGCAGCTGGGTTGGTGTTCTCATCCCACTTTTGGCTCCAAATGGAGCAACGACCATTATGGTCAAACGTTTCAATGATCAACATGCCACCAGCAGGCATTTATCCCTGAGTTCATCTTTAAGGAATGGCTTCTTCGTCTCCGAGTGGCCTTTCAGCCCACGTTCGACTTGTTTCACCCTACCAGCTTCAGCTAGCATCTGTCATACCAAAAAGCACGTTCGTCTCCGGGAAATGCGTCTCCTACCCTGACGATGTCGGCTGGACGTTGTTTATGCCTTCATGTAATTATTTAAGCAGATGGTACATCTGGAGATTCTACCCAAGGATTTATAAGATATGTTTGCAATCACAATCTTTTTCCTGATTTTTCTCTTTCTAATCATAGAATGATGTCACACAAGGAAGAAGTGTGTTTGAGGTGTTGTCTGAAAATGTATCCACCGGTAGGGCTTTACTTAAACATTGTGAATTACCAGAAGCTTACAAAGCCAAAACAACCTCGCATTGGATTTCAAGAAACAAATACTTTTTCTCGAATAAAAAGATCTTACTCGTGATCCTAGGGTTAAGCAAATGGAAATAATGTTGGTAATCTTGACTGATTTAAAACAGAAGAAAAAACAAAATCTGATTTAATGTCAAACAGGGGAAAACTTTTTTTTCTTTCAGAGTGTGTACATATCTGGCTTCAACTGAATGTCTTGTCTCAGATTGCAAAGAATTCTCCCAACGCAGCTCAGTTTTTCACCTTGCAGATCATGCTTGGCGATCAACCACCAACAACATGTGCCTTAGTGTGTGTGTGTGTGTGGGTGTGGGCGTGTGTGTGGGTGTGTGTGTAGACGCCGACGTCAAAGACTCGCGCGATTGAAAAATTGTAAACCACTGACCTGTTCGCGTGATCTGACGGAGACCTATAGAACGGTGCGTCATGTGACCAGATCTTTCAACAGAATTTGATCGTCGGTCAGTGAAAATGAAGGATTTGCTCAAAAGGGTTTTTAATAGCGAAACTGAAAATGAATGAAACGCTACAAAAAGGCCCGAGAGGTGAAGCTGCTTTACTCTTGCGAGGCGTTTTGTTTGATGTAGAATCGACAAGGGACTTTTTAACTTGTATCAGGGATTCTTAGTCTTCCTTTTTGAACTAGCTCAGGATATAGAAAGGTACTGTGTCTCCGTCCCTGTCTTTCTTATTCAATCTAATACAATAAGTCTGTGCCGCTCTGCTTTAGAGCACATAAACAGAAGCAACGATACAGGAACATTTTAATATTTGCTTTTCTTTTCCAGTATAGATGGATTATTATTTTTCCAGGGGCAGCAGTCATAGGAATTAGGTTTTTTTTTTTTTACCTTCAACTTGTTTATTTCTTTATTTCTGCAGCTCTAGTCTACTTCAGAGATAGAAAGCATCTTTGGATGTGTTGTCCGTGTGCTTTGTGGCTCGGATAATAATACTGTAAATGTTTGAATGTACTGAATATTTAGTCATGCATAGTTAGTTCTTTGCAAGAAGGCAAATTGACATTGAATGAATTAAAAAAATAAATAAAATGATTTTTGAACTCCTCTACCTTGTTTGTTGACGTTTGAAAAAACAAGTTGAGTCTGTTTGAATATATTTTTTTAACTTTGTTTGTTTGGGTTTTTTTGAACACCAAATTTGAGCTTTTACAGTTAATTTAGAATAATGGTTTCTCTGACAAATAATTTCTTAGACTGAAACTCTGGGGCCCAACTGGGCTACAGTGTAGCTTTGCCTTTAGTAAAGATAATTGTGTAGATTTCTTTAGTTTTTTTTGTTATCTGTAATAAAAGTAATAATTTCACAAAGTAGAATCGGAAGAGAGATAAATACCCTTGTGTTATGCTGAAGACATGAGCATAAAACATTTGGAAATGCAAAAAGTTAAATTTGAAGATGAAAGCTTAAATATTTTCCACAAGAAGACAAAAATGCTTGATACTCGTTTCTATGAAAGTGCACTGATGATACTAATAAAAATTTACATTCGAGTGAGAATCTTTTAATAGAATCCCACTTCCTAAATCCAGAACTTCCTCTTTAATTCAGTCGTTCTCAATCTGACCCACAAAATGACGACAGAGGAGTCTAAGTTTTGACCTTGACTCTTGGTTGAGTAAATAAGCAGCCACTGCCATGTCTGCGGTTGCTCTGATTCAGAACCACTCCAGCAGGGGGCAGTCTACATTGATCAAATTATCTTAAGCTCTTCCTCCTTCTCAGTCACATCATCCAACATGGCGGTGTCCATGCTCGGGTTCTGCTGTTGTGTTTCGCGGCACGCGTCCTGTAGCCTCCTGAGACGAGCGCGTCTCTTCCTCACACTCGGGTCTAAATTTCACCGCTCCGCTGCGGCGTCCAGCGGACTGCTCCTCTCGCTGCATAAGCGCGGTGTTTTAAAGGATTCTTTCCCAGAAAACGCAGCACAGGACCAGCTTCCCCGGCTGCTCCAGTCCGCTCCTCAGACTGTATACTGCGGCTTCGATCCCACGGCCGACAGCCTCCATGTGGGCAACCTGCTCGCCATCATCGGCCTGCTGCACTTCCGGAGCGCCGGGCACAACGTCGTCGCGCTGCTCGGAGGGGCCACGGCGCAAATCGGGGACCCGAGCGGGAAAACGGGCGAGCGCGAGCGGCTGTCCGCGGATGTGGTGGAGGAGAACACGCGCGGCATCCGGGAGAGCATTCAGAGGATTTTCATCAACCACGAGGCGCTTTTCCACGACCGCTCGAGGCCGCTGGGCACGGTGGTCGTGTTGAACAACCGGAGCTGGTATAAGAGCTGGGGGGTGGTGGACTTTCTGTCGGAGACCGGCAGGCACTTCCGGATGGGGACCATGCTCAGCCGCCACAGCGTGCAGTCCCGGCTGAGGAGCGCAGACGGTATGAGCCTGACAGAGTTCACCTACCAGGTGTTCCAAGCTTATGACTTCTACCACCTCCACCAGATATACGGCTGCAGGATTCAGCTCGGAGGCACCGACCAGCTGGGCAATTTGATGTCCGGACACGAGTACATTCACAAGTAAATTTCCCTTCCAGCTTTGTTCCAGGCTGCATTTGGAAATCGGAATAAGAAATGACCTGATATCCCTAGTTGTGTGTTTTGATATCCAAAGATCTCCAGAGAAGTAGTTGCAGGTTTCACAAGTGAAAACTAACTTTAATGAGGCGTATGACTTTGACTGGGCCATTCTAACACAGACTTTGGCTATATTCTTCTCCACCTGAGAAGTAAATTTCTAAATTCTATATCAGTTTAAAGTTTTTCACAGCTAAAACCAGCTTTACCTGCCTGTGATTCATCCCATGTAGATATCCCAAACCTCTGGCACAATTCAAACAGATATCTCCATTTGTGCTCCAGTTCTGACCAGCATTTTTACTCTGATGTACACAGGCAAGCTTCAGCATGTTGAATCACCTAAGTAGACTAATTACCTATTCAGCAGTTTTTCCAGCCTCACATAAAAAAACAAAAAACTTGCTACATTTTAATCATGAGATGCTTTAACATTATTTTAAAGTACACTTAAGCATTCAAGGCTGTAATTCTACTAGCAGGTACACAAAACGTGTAGTTTAGTCCTAAAAAGTTATAAACTAATGACGTGGATGGAAGTCATACCTGAAGCTAATAATTGTAGGTGAATGTACCGAGGATAGGTTGGAGAGAAATCGATGGACATCAGTCGATATTTTTTACTGACAGAGAGGAATAGTAAAAATCACTGTAAAAGACAGCTTTTTTTTTTTTTATTTGTGGTTGATAAACTTTATGCTCACAAACAACAACCGTAGTCCACTTCAGTGTTTATTCCCTGACCAAGCAATCTATAGCTTGAGCCGACCTCATTCTTCAAGTTTGGGTTGTGTGTTAGCTTCCAAACAAGATCGTAACTGTTTCATTATTCAGGAGCAAAACCTGTTTGATTTTCTTTTTCACCCGTTTACTTCCACGCGACTCGTCATTGATGTTTCCTGCACTGTTCAACTTTGTAGCAGATGTGCTGACACTATACATTTTTCTCTCCCTTTTGCCAATCAAGTGGCCACAGCCTTTTTTTATTATTTTTTTTTTTTAGTGATAACAATCTGCTCTTTCATTACCATGAGATGTTTCCAGCTGCTACATCGTCATCCATGTTTCTGCTTCCTGTTTTAATAGGCATGATTTTGTGTGAAGGTGTTTGTTAAAAATGACTTCTCCCAAACAGAAAAGCAACGAAAATCTCATTTGTCAATTTTTCCTCACACTTTAAATTTTTTTATTTTATTATTTTTTTTTTTATGTTATCTGGCTCTAAAATATTACGGTACCACTTTCGCCACATCATTTTTAACTGTGGGAAGAGTGAAATAATCGTCTCCCCGTGTTTCTGCTTGACCTAATCTCTTGTAAAGACCAGCTCTG
This sequence comes from Gambusia affinis, assembly GCF_019740435.1. Classification (NCBI taxonomy): domain Eukaryota; kingdom Metazoa; phylum Chordata; class Actinopteri; order Cyprinodontiformes; family Poeciliidae; genus Gambusia; species Gambusia affinis. The sequence continues at coordinate 22,497,587 of NC_057875.1, read as the reverse complement.
CAATTAAGTTTGACCATATTCATTGACCATATACCATGTAACCATTCAAATCAATTTTTAAATTTCAATTTTTTTTATTTTTTTAAGAGTAAGTGGTGAGGAGGTGTATGGCCTGACCATCCCGCTGGTGACCAGCACCGCCGGTGACAAGCTGGGGAAAACCGCCGGCAACGCGGTGTGGCTCAACAGAGACAAGACGTCCCCCTTCGAGCTCTACCAGTTCTTCCTCCGACAGCCAGATGCCAGCGTGGAGCGGTACGCAGAGAAGAAAGCTCACCGGTTCTGTTGACGCCTGAATCGCAGTGACGAGGAAGCCGACGTGCATTGTGTGGGGGTTTTGCAGGTACTTGAAGCTGTTCACCTTTTTGCCCCTGGGGGAGGTGGAGAAGCTGATGGAGCAGCAGAGGGAGGATCCGAGCAAACGCCTCGCCCACAAACGACTGGCTGCAGAGGTGACCAAATTGGTGCACGGAAAGGAGGGCCTCGAGAGCGCCAAGAGGTCAGAATTGGTCCATCTTTGACTAGACCCGTCACAATAACGAATTTTGTTTTTGTCGTAATTATTGTAATAAACAGTAATGTTGTTTTGACACCATTTTTGAACAGTGTATTGATAATGGCATAATAATGCAAGCCTCAAAGACTTCTAAACCTTTAGGTTTGCACAGGACACTCCACAATGGAACTGGAAGACATTTTAAATACCCAAAATAAAGCGACAAACAAACCACACACACAACCTGGAATCATAAATAAAATGGATTTTGAAGTCTCTGTAAGGAAATTTGCTCTTCAAAACATCTTAATCATCCATTTTTTTAAAATGGTGACGGAAAGATTTGAAGGCCAATTATGACAGTTCACACACCTGACCGCTCGCTGCGGACGCCCAGACATTTTCAACAAGTACTGGTTACTAAATCAGTCAAAAGACTCCAATTGAAAATTTTGTCTGATTTCAAAACTTTGGCTTAAGTACTTGTTTCATCCTTTGGATCATCATCAAAACCCTGATTACTCTCAAGCTGTTGCTCACTTCAGGTCCCCGCAGACTGGGAAGAAGTTATATGCATTCATTTTTCTGATGCTTGATGGCACAATGTGGATTCTCTGTTCAGCTTGATGAATATTAATAAAACCAAATTAAAATTAAATGCAATTGAACATGTTAACGTAAAAAAATTAACTGGTAAAAGTAGATTATAATGAAATTTCTTTTTGTCTCGTTGGCCAAAATGACGGACAAGGAAAAAGTCTAGCTAAAACCTCACCTTGTGCTGCATTGCTGCCTCAACCTTTGCTTGATGTCAAGTTACAGTCCGTGGTCAATAAATGTATATATATTTTTCTTCTTATATGTAGATTTGGTATGAGGTTTAATGAGGAAATATTTCTAAAGTAGCCCCACAGAATATGGGGTTTTGACAACCGTAAATCACAAAACGATTTGCAAAATCCTGGAGGAGCTGTCTAACAGCTGTATTGCTTGTCCCTGCAGATGTACCAATGCGTTGTATCACAGCAGCGTTCAGGCGTTGGAGCAAATGAGTGACGAGGAGCTTCAGGAACTCTTCAAGGAAGCTCCTTTCCAAGAAATGTTTTTGGAGCCAGGGACCACGGTGCTAGACGCCTGCCGTAAGGCCAGCGCCATCCCTGATGGGCCCAGAGGGTAGGTTCCTCATGAGCACCTACTGTAATAGAGCTCTGCCATTGGTTGTGGGGTTGCTTTTTATCAGCAGTTAGGGAAGCTGGTCCACTGAAGGAAAACTTCTGAAGAAGAAAACGGGTGCAACTTTCTTCTCCGCGAAGCACAACTGGAATGGTGTCAGATTTTAGTCGTGGGATCTCGCTTTTGTCGTTTTGTAAAAGATCACGAGTCATTTCTCCCACTGGCGCTACACACACAGGTTTGTTTTGGTTGTATTTACCCAGAATGTCTTGACTAACCAAGTCCAAAGACTCATCCCATGGTTGTGGAAAATATGTTAGTCTGTTTTAGAAGGGTCACTGGCGTGTGTGAAGTAGAGGAAACGCAAGAATTGATGGCATTTTCTTGAAAATTTTGGTCAAAAAGTGCTTGTTTAACACTGGAAGAAAACCATCGTCTTCAAGGAAGAGATGTGGTTGGGGGGGTAAAAAAAATCCTGAACACTCATGTTTGATGATCACCTGAATGTTTGGTGAAAATAATGGGAAGAAGAACAGTAGGACTCAGAGATGTTTAATGGTGAAAGTAAGAACACTCAAGCAATTGAACTGAACTGCTGTCTAGCCATTAGAAAACTTAGTCAGTGAAGCTAACTGGGGAAAAAAGTTTCACTTTCCAAGAGAGCTGGTATCTACTGTACCAGCCTTTAGGGGCAATGCAGTGATCCGGAGTTGCTGGAGTTGATCAGGTCTAGTAGGTCCAAGAATGAGGTCCGCTGACTCAATATACTGAATCATCAGACTATTGTAGCTTGTCAGGCATACAAGATTAAGTAGTTAAAAGTTCTTGAATTACCTGAATCTTATCGTGTGATCGCTTGCGTTCAGGTATCGGATGATTTCAGAAGGAGCGGTATGGATCAACCACCAACGGGAAGACAAACCGGAGCAGGTCCTCGTCCCCAACATCCACATACTGTCTAATGGACTCACCCTGCTCAGAGTGGGCAAGAAAAACTTTCACATCGTCAAGTGGCTCAGCCTCTGAGGTTGAGCCACTTGACTTACAGGGAAGGTAGGAGGAAAAACTTGAGAAGAGTCTGTGGGAGATGTTGATGGACTGCTAAATGGCTGGTCATGTACATGTATATGTAGATCTGCTGTTTATCTAAAGGTTTGCTATTAAAACAACATTTGGTAAAGAGATCTTTTTCTGTCGACTTACCTCTGCGGTAGACTTTTGGGACAGTGAACACTAGAGGGCGACATTGCCTGTGTGGCCGTCCACAGAGAACCTAATGGGCCATTTATCCTACTGTAACCTTTCAAGTAAACAGCTGCTCACCGCTAAACTGAATTGCATCATTCCTCCCAAAGAGCTTACGGTCCTATTTTAAGCAAATTATTGTTTTTAAAAATTGTTTAATTATGGTGCATTTGTTTTGTTGAAGTTTAAATTTTTTTTTTCTTCTTTTTACTTCTGTAGAGGGTAACACAACTTACACACTTTGGGAGACAACAATTTCATGTTGGGGGAAAGATGGTTTATGATGCAGTTTGAGTTCAAAAATAATTTTACTTGAATACTATTTATGTAGGGTTTTTTTCCCTGTCCAATATTGTTGTTTAAGACAAAATTCTTGCTTTTCTGCAAATGTGATAATTTTATATATATATATATATATATATATATATATATATATATATATATATATATATATATATATATATATATATATATATATATATATATGTTTTTGGTATTTGTTTTTGCAGATTAAATTTCAATTTTACATTCACCAATATTTAATAATACATTTATCAAGTGCTTTCAAAGTGTGTTGCTGGCAAAGAACAAAAAATGGCAAGAATACACACATAATTAAAGAACAAAGATGCTATCAAATTTATGTGGTTTTCTATGCGTCATATGTTATCATATATAAAACGCAACCTAGATCTATTAACTGTACCATGATCATGGAATACATATGTATTTTATTTTTGGAACAAATTTGAAACCAACAGCTACAGGCTTATAGTTAATCAGTGAGGGGAGCTGAAAAGGTCATTCAAATAACATCACAAACAGAACCACAGCTACTACACAGCTTTCTGTCTCAAGCTGGAAAACTTTCAAGGTTTAGCAATTCTCAAAGCAGCCATTTCCCTGTTGTTGATTTTTTTTTTTAAGTTGAAACATTAAATTTAATTTAGCAATGTATGTAATACTCAATCTGCTTTGTAATTTATTTTATGTTTTCATAGCAATAACTTAAAACAACTTTCTGTGAAATAACATTATTTGAAAATGCATCTTTAAAGATCAAATCTAAGCAGAATGTTCATAAAACATACAGACACTAGTTAACTGTCTTACAATTAAATATTTTTCAATTAATACCTCCCGTGCTGCTCAAGATTGAAATTGTGACGAAATGTAAGCTTCTTTACAGAGTTGGCCCAGATTATTTAAAATGCTGGCTCTTTAAAAGAAAAAAAAAAACATGGGCGTGGCCTCTGCGTTCAGCAAATGAACAGCCTCGCTGGGATTTAAATAGCTCTGTGTGTCAATCACATGCTCTGGCCCTCCTCCGTCCGAGCCCAGCCTTCTCTCAGTCCCCACAACGCCTCTGAATCGCCATATTGGGTACTGAGGTTACTCTGCAGTTTCTCTCAGTCCGGGACGGAATTGACAAGAGCTCCTTTGGTTCCTCTGCAGTTTGTTTTGATGATTCGCGGGGACTATCTTCGGCGTCAGAACACCGCAGAAGCCGTTTGCGCCTCCAGCTTGACATACGCATGGCATAAGCCGTTTCACTCCTGTTTCGGATCTTTTCCCCCGTGACGAGATACTCGTTGTTTTTTTTCCCCTATATCTTTTTTTTTCTTCTTCTTCTTCTCTCTCACTCTCCGGCGACGTGTTTTTTTCTTATGAAAACCAGACGCTCCTGGCTGCTCGAAGATTCAGCTTTTTTGGGGGGTAAAATGTCAGACGTTCGACTTTCAAACGGAAGCCCGACGTTGGAACGGACGGAGCCCCGGGTTACGGAACACCCGAAGCCGTCAGCCTGCCGAAGCCTCTTCGGCTTGGTGGACCACGAAGAGTTGAAGAGGGATTTCAAGGGACATATGCGGGAGCTACAGGAGGCTGCGTCCGCCAAGTGGGGCTTCGACTTTGCCAGTGACAAGCCGCTGCCTAACGCCAGGCTCACATGGGAACTAGTGGACCCCGCTCGGGTCCCGGATTTCTACGTGCGGCCCCCGCGGAGGGAGAAAGGCGTCTGCTCTGGGAATAACAATGTGGATCTAAACGGGAATCATAGCTGCGATACAAGCATGTCTGACGTGCTGACGGAGTGTAAGGAGCAGTGCACCGGGCTGAGGAAAAGACCGTGTCACGGTACTTCTTTTTTTATTTACTTTTTTTTTTTTTTTTAAACATGTTTTCAGCCCGAATTCGCTGCTGTGTAACATATAGTCCTACGGCTCACGGTGTTGGCATATTACTTTCATAAATACATAAATATGGAAAGTAGTAATTTAAAAAAAATATATTATTTTTCGCAGACACCACGGCGCAAAGTAAGAGGTCACGCAGCAGCCCAGATGAAGTTAGTTGTCCAACCCTGAGCCACTCTGTTGAACACACACCCAGAAAGTCCAGTCCCAAGAGGCAAACGTGAGGACTAGCAAAACGGTAAGAAAATTAAATTATAAATTTCCTCCCCTTTTAATCACACACGATGTCAGAGAATCGAACATTAGGTAGACGTGGTTTTTAAAAAAAAAAAAAAAAAAAAAACACCGTCGCCCTTTCAATCCGTGGTATAAAATACACTGTTTTTACCTTATAAATTACAATTACTAACTTTTTTTGGACAACCAAACGGAACATTTTGCCGACTCGTAGAGTTTTATCGATAAAACACCAGACAGACAAACGTTGCGAGTGAAAACAAGAAAAAGGAAAACAAAACTGAGCTGGGCATTATTTTTAGCCCTTTAACTGCAGGTGCTTCGGTGCTGCTCATTTCCTACTTAACTGTAAACAAGTGCTGAACAACAGTGTAGTAGTAACACGTCAGCAGCCACTGCCCTCACAGCAGAGCAGGGACGGAAAGGGGCTGGTCTCTCTGAGAGCTGCAAAAACACACTCACGCGCGCGCGCACACACACACACACTCCTGTTACAACACACACACACACACTCCTGTTATAACACACACACACACACATCTATCCCTGCAGGGGGAGAAGAGCGTGCAGGTCTGAAATCAAAAATCAAGTGGGTCACAGTGAAGAGAGGGTCTGGTTTAAAAAAAAAAATAAATTTTTTTACCACGTTTAAGAAGAGAAGAAAAAAAAAACAAACCTAAACAGTAGAGCAGGTAAAAAAAAATTTTGAATTCCTTTTAAATAAGAAATTTGTAATTTTTTATAAATGTGGTAAGAAATTTAGAACTTCCACTATGCATATTTTTAAGGCTATCTTAACATTTTGTGTATATGCGTGTTTCTTTTAGATTAATTTCTGACTTTTATTTTTTTATATATATATTTAAAATGGGAAGCTAACCTACATCTTAATTGTATGAGCTAAAAAAAAAAAACAACCAAAAAAAAACCAACACTCTGGAGAGGCTCAAAAATATGACTTAAAATGTAAAAGTAGCTTCTAGAAATAAAAACTACAAAAATAATAATTTGTATTTCCCTTCAAGGTTCAAGGTTTTTTTTCCACATCAGGAAACACATTCTTGGGGAAAAACTCAACTTCTTTTGTTGTTACAGAAAATGTTACACAATGTTCTGTTGTACTAACTAGCATGTTTTTCTTCTCTCTCTCTCTCTCTCTCTCTCTCTTCCTTGTTCTCGCCCCATAGAGAAGATGCCCCCTCCCCCTTGTTTTTCCCTAAACGTGGGAGACCTCAGTGTTGGCTTTTTTTTTTTTTTTTTTTCTTTTGGACGAGGATCTACGCAGCATCAGAAACATATCAGCTCTCCTGAAGACTGGGGAGGACGCTGTTGAAGCACTGAATAGAAACACTAAAGTTTTTTGGCACTCAGTTAAATGTTACTGCCTCTAACAGCAGTCGATGTAGCAGTGTGCAATTAGGTTGGATTTCCTTTTTTGCTACTTATTTTTTCTTTCTTTCTTTTTTTTTTTTTTTTTTTTACTACCTGTGTATATAAATTAATAAATAAATATATATTTCTCTTCATATGTAGCACATAATAAACATTATGATTTTTAAAACAAATCCTTTATGCTAAAAGTGTGAAATTTGATTTGACTTGAAGAATTGCAGTGTAGTTTGACTTTTTGTTTTTGTTTTTCTGGAAATGCTGTTATGCTCGTGCGAAGTTGACACGGTCCCTAATTGCTACACTTTAAAAAAAAAAAAAAAAAAAAGCAACTAAAACAAATCATGGCTTCTTACGGTTTCTTTCCAGCGTGACTTCACTCCGTCATTTTCCTAACTCGACATTGAAGAATGGTACAAATGTAGCTCATTTATTTTTAATTTTTTTTTTCTTTTTGGCCACAATCTTTAGCTCTTTTAAGAGGAGGAAACTTAAAAAAAACCCAACAAATCAATGAGGATATTCTATTTATTTTATTTTTTTATTTTTAGAGTTGCTTTTAAGCACCAGTGTGGACCCTCTCCCCCTCCCCTCCCTGTTGTAGTTCTGCACTCCTCAGGTGCGTTGGACTAGCTGAGATATTTACGGAAGGACATGCAAACTTATTGCCTCCACCCTGATGTGCCTTACTGCTTTGCAGATGGAAGGGTTTTTACTTTAGAAAGCAGTTATATCTCCTACAATACCAAATACATGGTTGCTTTTATGTAGATGACTTCACATTGTATTTCTTTGTGATGACTTTAGGTGCTTTATTTTATTTAATTTTTTTCTTCTCTTCCATCCCTTCCTTCCTCCTGCCCCAATATTTTAAACCTGCTGAGGATGCAAGTGGGAGGATCTCCAAGCTCCTCCTGCGTTTGACGAATAACAAATGCAGTCGCCACGCCTGTGTAATTGTGTAGACATTTTTTTTATTTTATTTTTTTTTTATTTTATTCTTTTTGCAATGTACATCTGTACGTATTTTGTAAAAAAAAAAAAAAAAATTAAAACACAAAAACACTGAGAAATTATACTAACTTATTTATGTCAAGAATTTTTTTTTTTTTTTTTATGTAGTTAAAAAAAAAAAAAAAAAGGGTTCTTGATTACGGTTATCCAAAGTGGCATTTACGTTACTATAATTGTGTTAAAGCATATTTTATTTGGTAGATTTTTTTTTTCCTCCCCCTTTTAAGGTTGCAGACTGAGCCTGTTATTTGTTGTGCATTTTTGTAATGTGTGGATAAAAAGATGTTGCAATCAATAAAAGAGAAAATTAAAGTAGGACTTTTTTCTCTCATTTTTTTTTGGGACTTTTTACAGAGTGTAAGAAGTCCAAGCTGCACTATGTAGGAAAAAGGAATTAAAATTATAGGTACATTTTCATAAAACATTTTTACCATTCAGACTAATATTTGGTATTGTTTGGGGTGGGGTTTTTTTGTTTGTTTGTTTTGGGGGGTTTTAAAGCAGCTGGGTGAAAAATCTGAGGTGACTCTCCTACTGCGGATGGAGGCTGAATGATTGACACTCAGTTCATCCAATGAGAGAGCAGCTTAGAATAGCAGACCACTGAGTGCAGCCAGTAGTGTTCAGCAACTTACCCCTGGAGTAGTTGGTGGAAGAAAATAATAATTTATGTCTAGATATAGACAGGAAACATTTTATTTATTTTTTTTATTATGTTCTTAACTGTGTGTGTAGTTGTTTATAGTCCTTCTTTAAGTCCTTTTCTGGTTTAATCATCAGACCCTCCGGTCCAAATGTGGTGTCGTGTCACTTTTTGGGTTCAATCAATATTTTATTCTGGACACATTTATGACTATTTAAAAAAAAAAAAAAAAAAAAGGGAAAATGTGTGTCTAATTCAAATCCTAATAGCTGTTACAGTGTAAATCTTGAGAGAAATTAAAGAGTATTATATAAAAGTTGTATATTATATAAAATGACTGATTGTATTTTAGCACTTACACTAGCACTCACACACACTTACATTTAAATATTTTTTCCCAATGTGAAATATAGGAACTACAATGTACACACACACATATATACACATTATTACATTGTTTTAATCCTTGCTGTCTGAAACCAGCCTGCTAAGTGTCTCAGTTTCAGTCGCTGCACATCTTTGGCTGTAAAAACCCAAATAAACGTTTCACTGCGCAGAATTTCCCTGCCTCCTCCTCCTGCCTCCAGCGCAGGAGCACACCTGCAGCAGCTTGTTTTCATTCATATTCTTTAACGCCAGTGTTATGAGGGGTGGAAGTGGTCTCTCTCTCCCTCTCTCTCTGTGTGGGTGGGCGGGCCGGAAAGGTAGGGACTGTCCGGTTCTGAAGCGTGCAGGTGGACAACCTCAACCCAGCCGTTCCATCAAACCTTCCCCCGACCCCCACCTCCGAGCTCGGGCCCCATTGTCCCAGTGTGTGGGCCTTTGTGCCGAAGGCCATTGTGTAGGGGCCGGGGCTGGCCACTGTTGTGTCTGGGGCTCCTCTGTTCAAACAAAGGGCCCGTCTACAATCCTCCACCCCGCCCAAACAGCAGACTGCCTGACTGATTGACTGGCTGGCTGGCCGTCTGACTGACTGACTGACTGACTTCATGACTAGGTGAAAAAGCAAAGGAGGGAAATATTGTGGCCTTGTGCCCAAAGTGCTGAGTTCACGTCAATATTACCCACTTATAACGGGCAAAACGTCAATTAGTTCAGCGATTCGATTCGAACATTGAAATGCGACGATATTTATACAAAATACATTTTATTACTGGTATTTCTATGTACTGGACAGCATTTGCACTCGGGTCTCACCAGTTTTGCCGTCAGTCAGTCACAGTGATAAATGGGCTATTAAAGTAGATATTGGTACTTTTGACAGTGTGGTGTCGAGTCCTGCTGGAAATTGAAATCAGCATGTCAGTGAAGTTTGTCACTAAAGGCAGCCATAAAGTGCATTGAAATATGACTTTGGACTTGATAAAACACAGCGGGACAAACCGCAGATGACAGTCACCTTCCACTTGACCTCAAGCATCAGGAATGTCTTGTCTCTGGTACAGAAGTGGCTCAACAGAAGGAAGGTGAAAGTTGTAGGCTACGCATCTGCGTCTCGTCGGCTTTGGTTCACAATTTTACGCCAACCATTTTTCCTTCTTTACAGTAGCATATGTTGATACGGCACATTTTTTTTTTTCAAGGTATTTGGGGTTTGCTTTGTTTATATTTGTGTTGTGATATCTAGTAACGAGCATTGTGAATCTTAGTAAAAAGCGCTTCGCTTCACAGTCCTTTCTGCTGGTGTTTTTCCTTCCACCCAACTTTCTGTTAATATGTTTGGGTAAAGCACCTTTGTGGCTCTCTGTCTTTGGGGAGGGCATTGATGGCTGCCTGCTGAACAGCTGTCTAGTTGGTGTACGCCATAACACTTTGGTCTAAATAATGCCATTGGCTTTACATGACAATATTGCAAATTATCAGAGAAACATTTTTTGCTTTTATTCCTTTTAAGCCTTTATTGAAAAACGTTCACTTTTCATATCTTGAAATATCACTCTAAGTTTCACATTTAACTTACCTAGTCAAATAAATTAACTTTACATGCATTTGTTTCAAAGTAGCCATAAAAATGCATATATATATATATATATATATATATATATATATATATATATATATATATATATATATATATATATATATATATATATATATATATATATATATATATATTTTTTTTTTTTTTTTAAATTTTATTTATTTATTTATTTTTTATTTATTTTCCCCACAAACTGTTATTCCAGGTGTAGCGAAAATGGGTTAGCTCGAATCTGCAGTTGTGTTTCAAGTCGGACCGCTTCGCTTTGCCGCAGCCATATTTTATTTCCCCCCCTTCTGCCCGTACAGTCAGCGCACAAAGACGCGAAAGATGTGAGTCAACAACCTATTATTTCATAAGTGCAAACAGGGCGTTTACTTATGCCTCTGGGCTAAAGGAGGTCGGCCTATAATCTCGCCGAACTGCAGGAATAATTACACGCCTACAAATTGAATTGTTTGTGAAAGTCCGACCAATTTGCTCATGAATCATTACCCGTTTTCTGTGGCAAATTTAGAGCCCCTCTCTCTCTCGCTGTCTGGCCTGTTTTGCATTTTATTTCTTCATATTTATAACTCCCACACTCGCTGAAATCTCGTTGCTTGATCTTTGTTTCTGTGAATGTATATTCCACTCACTTCTTTCCTCTGCCCCGCACCGCGACACAGTTGGAATGACGATTACATGCACAACTTGATTTGCCTTGCAAATTCATACAATTCCTTATCATTCCCAGCTAATTCCCGTCAGGTGCCTGAACGGGATATTCGCCGGCCAATTCATTTTCCTAAATTAAGCGGTTCGCACAGCACCGGGTCACTGTGAGGCAACAGACTGAAGGCAGCCAGCCCAAACCAAAACCCACACTGAACTGAACTCAAGGAAATTCCAGCAAGACACTTTAAACTCTTGCTACGTTTCCTCCCGTGTGCCAAGAATTCACGCTTCCGTGCTACATCAACACAAACAGGTTATCTTTTCCTGTTAACCGCCCCGACACTTAATATAAAGCCACAAGTTCCTCCCCGAGTTTCCTGTCGAGCCACAACACACGTCACTGAACTAGACCCACGGCACCCCGGCCTCCGAAAGAAGGGAAAGCACGAGACTGCAAGCACCTCGTATCCCTCCCTCTTCCTGCCTCCGCTTCTTCTTCTTCTTCTCGAGCTGGGTCGCTTACACATAGGAGCAGCTCTTCAGTTAAAACCGTAACTTTTTTGTTGGCGTCCAGACACACTGGCTGTAATTTTTACATTTACTAGCTTTTTATTTTAAAAGTTACAAAACTACATTTGAAACACTTTTTGAAACAATGACACTTGTCCTGTAACACCCTCTGCTGAGGCGTGAATCAGCCACTTCCACAGGTGTGGAAGCGCACTTGCGCAGAATGGTTTTGTTATCTGTGCGGGCAGATAACAATAACAACAACAAAAAATGGCGGATGTGCTGTGTTGTGCTACTTAACCAGTTCAGTTTAACGCAATCGATGAGAAGGAATATGTGTGTTACACCAGGGAGACGGAGAGAAGGGGATTTACAATGAGGCGGAAGCTAAAGATCAAACGCGCAGGAGCGTTCGATGACATAATAAATTCACAGCGCCATACAGTGGCCTGGCATGGCAACTACAGCTGACTCGAAATGTGCAACTTTTTCCCAATTGACAGCTGAAGATTTTCAGTTTTCAGTCACTTGGTGTCCGTGGAGGGCCGGATTTAAGGAGAAAAGCTCTTTCTCGAATGCAAGTTACAGTTACAGGTAATGCACATAAACTATGTATGAACTAATGATACCAAATGATGGTGGCAGGTTAATATTATGTCCCTTGGCCAGTAGCTTCATGTTATCCTTCCCCTCTGAAAAAGAAAATACTGTAATCTCATTGTTTTCAAATGCTGTTGTAAGTATTGTTTAGTATTGTATACATTCATACATTCCCAAAATATTATTACCACTCCCCTATTATGGACCTGTGGCTGTATATAAAATGCAATAATTGCAAGACACACGTTTAAAAATTAAATAAATGAAATAAGATAATAAATAATAATAATAATAATAAAAATAATAATAATAATAAACATCTGCAGCCCTCCAGACTCCAAGAAAAATGGGGCCCTGGGCTTCTGTCCCTGTAAGCCCTTTCTAAAATCTGGCCCAGGTCTCGTGTGCATTTTATCTTTGTGTGTGCGTGAGTCCCCCCCCCCCCCCCCCCACACACACACACACACAGCGAGGGATTTGGATCGGATTCATAGTGGGCCGAGTCGTATCTGCAGGAGTTGCAAGCTGCAGCGCCGTGGTGCGGCGCGAGTTCAGGATTGACTGGCAGGCGGAGAGAGGAAAGGTTAAGAGGTGAGCGATGCCGCAGAGCGCTGAATGACAGATGTGCAGATGTGCTTCAGCGGCACGGCTGAGAGGAAAAAGAAAGGCAGGGAAAGCGAGGGAGCGGGGGGCGCCGGGGGGAGAGCTCATTAAAGCGGCACACCTGCAGCCTATCAAAGAGCCTTTATCTTCTATCGACCCAAATCTGCTCAAGCACGCAGCTCAAGACATTGCAAAGCTGGCATGGGCCGCGTTGCACGCTCACTCTTGGCTCGCCCTTTATCTCCCCCTTTCTCTCCTGACCAGCGCCAGCGGACGGTACCTGGAGCAGAAATCCTGTCAGGAATGCGCAGGGATGCGTTCGGATGCATTTGGCCGAGAAGCGGAGGCAGAGCTCCCAGTTTGGAGCGCAGATGAGATGGAGAGGCCTTTTCTTAATGCTCAGTTTCACGTTGTTCTCTTCTGGTAAAGTTAATGCATGGATAAATCATCAATTATTTATTGATTTAGCTGCTGCACCATGTGAAGTCAGAAAAGGCCTCTTCTGAAAAGAGTTCAAGAAACGGTTCTGTGTAAATGATGAATTTAGCTGCTGCCGATTTTGGTCTGTGATGTATTTCTATAAATAGCTCTGGTCACACTTTTCACATATGGCCTTGCACAAAAGAACATATTCTGTATTTCAAAATCTCACAGATTTTCCAGTTTAATTTTATTTGTAGGTACTTAATATTGAGTTGTATTTTGTTTCTGTGCTACTGTAACAAGTCAGTTTCCCCACTGCGAGATTAATAAAGTTGTTTAGGGAATATCCTATTCTATTCCCTAAACAATGTATATCTATTGCTTAATAGTATTAACTAAAATGGTGAGAGTCAAAGCACTTCACATAACATTTTATAAGTGACGAAGAACAGGAAATAGTCACATTTCTTTTTTTTTCTTTCTCCAAGAAAAATCTATTTTCTTAACTTTTTCTCTTTTATAAGAAGTTAATTTTATACTTGGCATGACACATGAGGTTATAAAGAGGTTTTTATTTTCCAAAGGGTGGAAAGTCATTGAATCTAGTCGTGCTACATCCACAAGTTTCAATGCATTAGGATTTTATGAAGTAGATTAACGCCACACACCACATAATTGTGACGTGAAAGGAAAATGACAAATAGAAATCTGAAAAGTGCGGCCTATTTGTTTGTTTGCCTTTACAGCGTTACCCCGGAATAAAATCCAGTCTATCCAACTGGCTTCAGAAGTCACGTAATTCGAATCGGCCGCTCAACCGACCCTGTAGGCCATTAATCACAGAAGCAACCAAATGGTCTGTGATAGCTCTGGAGGAGCTGCGGAGGTCCAGAGGTTCGGGTGGAAAAATAATTCCACCCAAATTATTTTTTTGGGTGGAAGCACACAACTACTAGTTGTGCGCTTCTCTAATCCGGCCTTCATAGATGTGTGCATATGTCTACACACCCCAGGAAACTCTTAGAGAATATGAACGAAAATGTAAAACTTTTCACTTACAGTTAGCGGTTGGGTGAAAGCGTTCATGACCTGACCGTGTTTGCTCTTTTTGAGTAAATAAAAAAAATAAAAATAAAAATACTTCATTGACTATAAGGAGAAAGGAAATGTTGCAGCTGTTATTTTCAAAGAGTTGCTTGAGGTGCTGATGGCTGCTTTTCTGTGACAGTCTCATAAAAAGGATGCTAAGAGTTGCTCATAATTTTGAAGAGTTCTCCTGTGCACGTTATCTTCAGTTCCCCAGAATAGAGCCAGCATTCCTTTATCAGCTTGTTGCTAGACAACGACAGAAAACCCCAGACATTTAGAGGAGATCCGCAGCGTCTGCAAACACCGAAGGACAAAATCAGCTTCCTCAAGACGTAACGTACAATCCGCTCTGGTCAGTTCTTGTTGAGTCTCCAATTCAATCTTTCGTCCAGGTGACCACCAAATTAAAGTAGTTTCAGTGTGGTTCTCTTGAAATATAGAATCATTTCTTTTCTTCTGTGTACATTTAAGACAAAACTGTGGCACTGTTTTAAGACAACCTTTGGAAGTCCAGTTTGGCAGCTTGCCACACGCCATGTTGGGGAGAGAGCGCCGCTGATTAGACGGGACGTGAAGTGAAACTGTTAAACTCCCGGAAAAATACATCAAAGATTGTGGAGATGACAAAGTTCGGTGTGTGTGAATACGTAAAAGAGCCGCTGAACTTTTGAACTTATACGTTGTGTGTGTAGGTGTGTGTGTGTGTGTGTTGGGAATGAAGGGGCGCCAAGTGACCGCATATAGTTAAATAGTAAAGGGAAATATATAAAATCAAATGGCATTTGTCTTCAACGTGGAACCATCACTCTTTCTCCACATGTTCGATTCTGGTAATCGTCTATCAGCGTGTTTAGCTTAGCTTAGCCAGAATAGCTCACTTCTTACTGGGTGTAAAATTAGCGGCAGGGCTTTTTCACTAAACAGGACGATGACAGTTTGGGCGGTGTTAGGATGGATTTCATGCAACACCAAATGTTTCCACATGATGCAACTCTGACCGCTGCATATATCCGATGACACTCCCAGCGCGGAGTTTTATTTTTTTTTAGAATGTAAAGAGGGGAAAATAGTCCTCATCGCCCCGCTCTCCACACTGGTACCAGAAGTTTCCACTTTTCTAGCCTGGCAAATCCGACCACATTTCATGTGAATATACTTCCCCCGTAACCTTTCTTTTCTTTTCCTTTCTTTTGCTTCTGCTGCCCTCATCAGGAGGCTCTCGGGGGCCCCGGCGCGGCGCAGCGCGGCAGAAGGACCAGGCCCTCGGTTCTGGTGTTGAAAAGCTTCCCGCCGTTAAGACTGAGCGAGCGTGTTCTCCTGGCCGGCGCTTGATGAGAAAAGCAGCCCCGGCACCATATGAAAACCTGCCTCCTCTTACGGACCGCCGTGGATGTGGTCCATTGGCTTCCTAGCGCTCCATTTTTCACTCAGCTTTCAATTTTCACTCGCTCCGGAGAGTGATGTCGGTCTCTGGGAGGGAGAGGGGGGAGATATTCCGCTGCCTTGCGGTGTAAAAGTAACCGAGAGGAGACGTGCATAAAGGAGATAGATATTTATATACTTAGCAGCTCAACACACGTTTGACCAACTGTTCTCAGTGTGCAACAACAGCAAACCCGGTGAATGACTGATGAGAGTGAGACTGATGTTGTGTAAAAAATAAAAATAAAATAAAAAAAGACTCCAGTGACTTTTAATCATCTCGACGCCTTTTTCTCCGCACATCATTTCTGAAAAATGTGTGCTATGTGCAACGAGACGCGTGTAATAATGAAACCCTCTTACACAGTTTTCAAGGAAACTGCGTTGTTCTTCTCTCACTTCCTCTTTTTCATATAAAATGTTTTTTTTACTAATCTAAACTTACCACTGTGACGCACAGAGGTCAAATTCTGCATCATTGCAATTTGCCAAACCCCATCACATCAATGAAGTCGATCCGCTTTTTGTTTTTTTTTACTTAGCCAAAAGGTATCTCCCTGTCCTGGGGTGGGGGTGGGGGGGGGACTCTTTATATCGGTCATATTAAGCTGTGAAAAAGTGTTTCTTCCCTTACAGATCGCTTTTGTTATCTTGTCACACTTTTACGTTTCAGCTCATCAAAGATCAATATCACGGATGAACCCAGTAAATACAAGGAGCAATGTTCAGATGCATTATTTCTTCAGTAGAGGGAGGCTCCTGTATGTGAAAAGATATTCACTGGTGACACGGCATTTTGCAAAAAAGAAGTTATAAAATGGGGGCGTTAAAGCGTCATTAAAACGGCACAAAATGTAGTAAAACTCTTGGCTTGGAGGTTCTGGCCATGTGCCTGAAAAGGGAACTGAATGACCATTCCACAGAAAAACAAAAACAAAAGAGGAAACAAGGGGCTTTTTTTTTTTTTTGCTTAATTTTCTTTTAAAAAATTACAACAAATTTCCTAAATTAAAGATTTATCTAAAATCGCAAGTTGTCCTTTTCAGAAAGTTGAGTGACATTTACGGCTCTTTGGGTTGGAAAGGTTGCTGATCTAGATCTAGGCGTATTCTATGATTGATGGATCTACGACCTTTGCCCTTTATCAGAAAATCCTGGAGGAAAACATAGTTTGCGACCTGAAACTCGAACCCTCTTGGATGAAACAGCAGAACCACCCAAGAAAGCATGAATAAGTTGGCTTAAAGAAGCAAGATCTTGAAGTGGCCTACTCAAAGTACGAATCTGAATCTGACTGAAAATATGTGGTATGGCCAACTAAAAGAAATGTGGCAGGAACTGTAGAATCCTGCACAGTGATGAAAAAGACTCACTGCCAATTATTACAAACCCCTAATGGCAGACGGTGCTGCCAATGGCTTGGATAGCAAATTGCTTTTTCATTTTTTTTCCCCCTAATTAATTCAAATTGTGATTTGGGAACTGCCTTATATCCATTTGATACTTTGTGATTATCTAAAATATTCAACAGTGACCTAAAAAAGAGAGACTTTTTCTCAGCAAAACTGTCGTTTCTTCATACTATTTTAGTAGTATGACCTCTACTAAAATATGCAGCAGCCAAAGCATCGAACCAGCAGGGATCCTGCTCACCGACGCCACCTCCAGGCGGGGGGGTTGTTCGGCCGGCAGGGAGTGAAGCTCAGTTGCTGTATTTTGGTCCACCGTAGGGCGAAGGTGGCTGGTAAACCACAGACATGGCCGAGGGGAACCTTGTAACGGCCAAAGGTCGCCGGGGGTCGAGCTAACCTTTCGACTTTCGGTTGGTTTATTATCCCATAGGGTGATGCTGCCTCTCTCTGACCAAGCAGACGAGAGGTCAAAGGGCACAAAGTAACTGCCGCCACTGCAAGGGGACTGGAAAAGAAAATAGTTTTCTGTTTACTGTCTAAGAAAACATGGACAGCAGTTTTCTGTGCGTTACAAAAGCACTCACACCCCAGGAACCTCTCCACGCTTGATCAACTTACAACCAGCGATGGCATAGTTACTTTGAAAAAAAAGTAACTGATTACTCCTTGAAAAAGTAACTTAGTTAGATTACTGACTACTTGATTTGGAAAGTAACTAAGTTACATAAAAGTAACTTTTTTAGTTACTTTCAGCAGCTGCTAACAACAACGCAATGTACCAAAATGCATTGTACTCGGGAGATCCTTCATCAATTGCTTTCCACAACTGGCTGGTGTTTGCGACTTAGCAGTCACCTTAATGAAATATTGCGATGTTTCCATACTGCCAGATATCGTATGACGATATCTGGCAGTATGGATATACTAAATAATATTTAGTATTTAAATATTATATGTATTTAAATACATTAAATACATATAATACATATATGGTTTTCTGAAGTGCACCACATCCTTAGGGTGAAACAGGTTTGTTGCAGTTTTCATCCTACTTTTCTTCAGGAGCAACAAGGAAGTTGGTTAAAGTTGATGGGAAGATGGTTGTGTGTTAATACAGAACAGCCTCTGAGGAAAACCTTTGAAATGGAGCAAAATAATTGAGCCTGGGACACAGATTCACCTTCCAACAGCACAACGCTACAACACTAACCCTAAAGCCAGAGTAAGATGGAGCACGGAAGACTGTAAAAAAAATAAAATAATGCTAAAATGTTATTGTCCTTCCATTGCAAACTTTTAATCTACTTTGTGCTGGTCTCTCAAGAAATACATTGAGGTTTGTGGTTGTTATGTGAAACAGTGTGGAAATGCGCGAGGGGCGTGAAGATTTTAACCAAACGCAGGGAAGAAACTATAATTTTGACATCATGAGACTGTGACTTTTTAATATTAATTTTTGAACTAAATTTTGTGCTTTTCCGTCATCTGTAGAGCCCACTGCATGGCACTTTAAATCTGGCACTTTGACATTTTAATGAAACTAGCCGAGTGAGTCTTCTAAATAGAATGCCAACTATTTTTCAGCGGCGGGGCGGTGGAGAAGACGGCACCACGAAGCGCCAACAACTGTCCTCTCAGGCAACTGCTGGTTATTTAGGGACGACTCCTGACCGAGTGGCTGGCATCAGCTGCTGCCCGCATTGTTTGTCACCATCCAGAGTCTTACAGTACAAACACGTGTGCAAACAGGCCCACCTGTTGACACTTGTGTGTTTTTATATAGACCTCTCTGGACAGGTGGCCCCAATGCGCCCTTCCACCCAGCCTGACCCGATCCGGCCGCCACGCAGACACACCCATGCAGTGCGGCGACACACTCCAGACCCTCGGCTTCGAGGTCCAGCAAAGACGACAGAACATGTGGCCTTTGGAGTGATTGCTCGACCCCTACTGCAGAATTTCATGAATAAGCCTGGAAATATTACGTTTAAAGGAAAACGTGGTTCTAAATCCGGCCACGTGACGTTTTAAAAGTTCCCAGGTTTGGCCAGCAAAGCCTGACGTTCGTTGTCAGCTACGATTTAATTCAGGCAGGACTTCTGGACTAAAAAAAAGTTTGATCTTTAATGCGTTTCACTGCTCTAAACAGAAACAACTGGCTACCTAAATGGGTAAAAATATTAATTTTTTTGTTTTGTTTTGTTTTGTAAACTGTCCACTGTTCTACTGCGAGTTGAATGTATCATAATGACAATTCACACTTCTCTTTGATTGTATTTCCTCTTTAACTTTTGTTACTTTTACACTTTCGGTGCTGTGACTCTACAGTGTCGATTCTTATCAGTGAATTGGCAAAGTTTCTCCTGGAGAATGCCTTGCTGGTGCTCTGTCAGTGTTTTAGCTGTGAATGGCCTCAGGGTGCTTCACCGCTGGCATGACGTTGGTAACGTTTAACCTTTTCTTTCTCTGGACAGCTCTTTTTCCAGGAAAGGTTAGAAATAACTCCACAAGAGCCCTCTGCTGAGCATTCTTGATTCTTCTTGCAGAATCTGTCCTTGAAGATTTGATTTGTTCAGATTAGCTTTTTTTTCTTTCTTTCTTTCTTTCTTTCTTTCTTTCTTTCTTTCTTTCTCTCTTTTCTTTCAGTGTATCTGACTGGTGCGATTCCTGAGCCAGCTCTGTTCCGGCGAGAACCCGATCGCTTCGCTGACTCTGCTTTTAGAGAGTGACTGGGATCCCCGTGGCTTTCTTTACAGTACCTAAACGTCTGTCCTTGAACTTCTTGGTGGATGCGATCATATTTGCACCAAGGTTGTTGCCTGTTGCGCCATTTGTTGCAAATTGATGTTGACGGTTCACGTTTCTGTGGAGGAAGCCATGTTTGACAAAACAAGAGTCGTTCTGTTCTTACACAATCAGAAAGATAAAGTTTTATGACTTGTTGTATGAGGTTTGTGTTTTGAGCTAAATCTGGCTGCGTTTCCATGCTAAGGTTGAACCCCCCCCCCCCACGCAATTTCGCAATTGTGGTGTATTTCCATTAAATAGCAAATGTAATTAAAATCACTTGTGAGTAAGTCTGTTCCCCCGATGAGGAATTAGAAAATATGTCGCTCCATCATCCACCAACTACTTCCTGCAGTCGTCTTCTTCTTTGGCATGTGACTCATTAGATGCGAAAAAAAAGAAAAAAAAAGTGTTCCGACTGCAGTTTGGTAAAATAAATCAATGTTGATTTGGCCAAAAAAAACCAACAAAAAAACAACCCACATCACCATGGCATAAAACCCCTTTACTGAATAAACAGAGTTTTTACCAAAGTTGCCGTGTTTCCAATTTATTTTTTGAACTGTCAAACTGTGCGGTTTTATGGTCATGTGGAAATGCAGCTGGTAAGATGATCTGAATTACGCTAACTAGGTAAGCAAGTGAATTTCAATTAACTTTATTATTTCTTTCCAACATCCTATCTCATCAGTCTTCATGGTATCCTGGAATTTTCTCAAACTGCCACCATAAAATCCGAGGTCAAAATTTCATTTGCTCTTAAAAACGTCGGGGAGCCACCGAGGCCAGCAGGCAGGGCGACCTCAGCTTGCAAATTTCAGCTAATTGACCTTCAGCGTCTGCAGAATGTTGAGTGTTTAATTTTTCTTTTCTATTCATGAGATAGTTATGACTCGAAGCTACTCCCTCGTCAGAGCGTTTTGTGTCGCTACCGGTTACCGGCATCCCTCAGCAGATCTCCTGTCAAACAGTAACACGCAGCAGCCGAAGGGGCGTGGCCTACTGTTTACCTGAGTAACACACTGAAAATGTGTGTGACCAAGCCTATTGTCACAGTCTTTATGCAGACTGCCACGGTCCTCCAACTGTTGCAGAAGCAGAGCTGAACAAATATCATCATCAGATATTTAGGAGGTTAATACAAAGCAAAATAACAGGCAAAGTATGATTAGTTCAAGCACGTTGGTGTTTACTCTAAATAAAGGAGGGAAGTGCGGTGGAGGACATTCCTGGAACTGAAGCCGGAACAACAGAGAGCCAAGAGCAAGGGGCCGGTCGCTTCCTGAGTCCGAAACATGGATCTGGGAACGAGAGCAAGCCCGTGGCAGAGGTCACAGTCGAGAGGCAGGATCCACCCTGGACAGGTTACCGGTCCGTTACCACGGCAACATGTAGACACACGGGACGAGCAACGGCTGTGGGAAGAAGCCAGAGTCCCCAGAGGTAGACCCGTCGATGAATTGCATGATAAATTAAAACGAGAGCAATAATTTCCACTTGGAGGAATTATCGTTCTTCTCTTTTCTCTCTTTCTACCAAGAACTGGATAACAGCTTTGGTTGTAGTTTAAATTATTTATATTGTTTTAGATTATTTATATTGGATATTTAAAGTGTCTAGAATGTTTAATAGAATCAAAGGTTTATTGATCTTTGAGAGGATGTTCTTGCATTTCAATCTGTAGAGACTCAGACAAACAAAAGGGTAACATTAGAAAAGTTTAATGACAGTATGATTTAAATGTTTGGCGCTCGGGCCCCGGTTAAGGACATTGATCATCGCAAACTTGCGATGGGCTTGGATGAGCATTGCTGAGAGGAGCGTCATCCCCCCGGGACCCGGCACTGGTGGTGGAGGCGATGAAGGATGTGGCTGATGCCAACCGAGTGGAGGTGAAGGGGTGGAGGTGGGTTGAGCTCTGCTGGAAAGCGCACGACGCCATGGATGGCGGTCCTTATCAGCTGGGGCTTGGACGGTGATTGGACGTGACGAGTCTTGGACCGGCGTTGATCAATCAACGGTGATGAGCCGGAAGTTCCGGCTGGATGATGCAGGTGGGGCTAAAAGAGTCTTCCAGATTGAATTTACGCCTAGGCTTCATTACTATGCCATTACCATTAAATCACTTGGTCTCAATTTATTGTCCAGCAACATCAAGCCCAGAGAGAACCTACAGAGGAACATGCAACTCTGTGTAGAAAAGTCCTGGGAGAAAAAACCCCAAAGTATAAAGAATAAGTGAGAAGATGTGTGATTAATGTATTCAAGACCAACTTACATCTTAAGGCCTTAACTTCACATACACTAGTTTAAGTCTTTTTAAGGACGCATGGACAACCTGACTAAAGAAATGCATTTAAACTTCTGAATTAAAAAAATAAAAAATAAAATAAAAACCAATTTTGAAAGATTCATTCAGATTATTCTGACATTTTAGCACATAGGAATGATTTTGATAATCATAACTAACCCAAAAGAAAGATCAAAGATGATGTGATGACAGTGGTCATCAGAAACAGAATCAGCAAAATATCTGAAGTAGGAATCACAGTATAAAGACATTAATATATGCATTTTACGGGATTATGTGTGTTTTCATTAATAGTTTTTGTACGTACGTGGCTTAAAGAGGATACGAAGTGTAAAAACAGTCATAGGCCGAAGCAGGCAGCTTTTCACCAGCCCCATGAAAATCAGCTCTGTTCTCGGAGGGACAAAGCAGGCAGAAACAAAGAGGCTGAGGATGATCAACGGGGCTCAGAGAGTCTGTCGTCTCACGATCCTGCAGACTTCCTCCAGACTGTACTTCCACGCCCCACATCTGCGACACTGCGCCCCTTTATATTCCGCCTTTAAATGTTTCCTCAGATCCTCTTTTTGGTTGCACTCTTGTGCACTTCTGAGATCAAACCGTCTTTTGAAGTGGGAGTCTTTCTCTGTCTTCTCTAGAGATGAAAGGCAAACCATGGGCATGCAGAGCGCCGTCTTGCCATGCGGCCTCTCTTTCTCTCTCGCTGCCAAAATCCACTCGTAGTGGCCGAACAGGGGGAGACAAGAGGGACCAGAGAACTATGTCCCGATACGTCCCGGTACATCCAGATACATCCCGATACGTCCAGATACATCCCGATACGTCCTGATACATCTTGATACATCCAGATACATCCCGATACGTCCTGATACATCCCGATACGTCCTGATACATCTTGATACATCCAGATACATCCCGATACGTCCCGATACATCCTGATACGTCGAGATATATACCAATACATCCTGATACATCCAGATATATCCCGATCCAACCAGATATATCCCGATATGTCCCGATGCGTCCCAATACATCCAGATATATCCCGATATGGCCCAATACATCCCGATATATCCCGATACATCCAGATATATCCCAATATGTGTTGAAAATGGCCCTCAAAAATCATCCTTCCTCTCTCATCTGGGTGTTGCCGTCTTCCTCATTCCACTTATAGTCACTCCTCTGCTTCATCTCGCCTTTCTCTCCAGTCAGTGCTGATCTTGGGACATCCCCGGTATTTCTTGGCTTTTGAAGACGAATGTAATTGAGTCGCAACGTGAGACAGATCCTCTACCTCTCTGCTTGCCTAACGCCATCGTGAGGTTCAAAGTCTGTGCTGTGAACATGTTTTCAGTCTTTAATCTGGTCCTTTTCTTTTCACTCCTTAATGGTGGAAAGTAGGATTGAGGTTTTTCTAGGGCTCAGCAATTAATCTTCAAAATCGATTAATCAAATTTTTGGGTTCTGAAGATTAAATTTTTAGAAAATCGTGATTCCCCCCCACTTGCTATCTTGTTTGACAACTACAATTCAGGTCAACAATATGACTGAATATTAGGAAATGTTGTATTTTTTTTATTACTAGAATAAAGTTGTAATATTAATATAATGAAGTAGTGATTTTATGAGAACTCCAAAACAAAAAATTAAAAAGAGGCATTTTGAGCACCTTGTTATACTTTGGTGTCGGTTTTACAAATCGTCGCTTTCCTGTAATGTTGAGCCATTTTTAGCCAAAAGATGTTTCAGGCATGAAATCACTTTTAGCACAGAAGGATTTAAGCCATTTCTTTTTATGAAGGTATTAAAATAATAACATACCTTATCTATTAACACATCAGTAGCAAATGATCAGCAGTAGGACTTTTAAATGAGTATTTCAAAGAACAAATTAAACCGTCACGCCAGATCCTGATAACGCTATTTTCCCCCCCTCTTTGAAGCAACTTTTTTTTCTTAATTTTAAGATATTTTATTTTATTATTAGTATGAATACTTCTCCGAGCCAGTGCAACAGACGAGCTGAGAGCAACATTTTATACTGAAAAGGATTTTTATTATTTACAGCAAAGCTACAAGAAAGAGGGAATGTCTTAAATAGCATTTCAAATGATATTTCTTACACATTTTGACTTCAGGAGTCTGACAGTGTTTCCTGTACTTCCAAGAAGTAGACACATCCTGGGTTGATCTTTTCACGATATGAACACAGTGCAATAAGGCAATGTTTCTATTTACAACTCTTAGAAAACTGTACAGGAGAAGCAATGAGAGCTCTCTTCAAATCCAACTGCTTTATGTGATACGAGACAAATAACAGGTCATTTTAACCACCGCAAATATAAAAATACATACTAGTGCAGAGAAAATCTTCTTCTTCTTCTTCTTCTGCTGGTGCTGCCCTTGTTCACCCCGCTTTTACGCGCGTGTGCGCGTCCGTCTTTTTAGGAATGTGCACGCTATAATTACGAGAGGCCTTCCATTACAATGGCAACACAGCTGAGCTGCTTTCTGTTTTCCACCACTCACTCGTCTCCAAAGCCTATATGATGAAATACAAAATAAGAACTTTTTATTTAGCTCAATAAAAAAAAGCAACATTTGACTCAATTATGAGAGTCCAGATATTTAAAAAAAAAAGAATATTTATTCAGACACACTCCAGCTCACAAAAAAAGTTACAAGAATTGAATTTTGATGCTGCTGGGCTTAAAATTTTATCACAATGTTTTGTGGTATGATATTGATAAAACTGACTATAAGAATCTATTATTACGTTTTTAAATTCATTGATGTTTACTGATACTTTTATAGAACATAAAGGTATCAAAGGTGGAGAAAATAGTAAAAAAAACCAACAATCCAATCCATACGGACAGTTTTGGAGGTCTTTAAACATTGTTAGTTGGAATTTATCGTGACGATACATGAAGATCCTTGGAATTTATCACGATATATTGATAAACGATACGATAAATGCCCGCTCCTATGCTGGATCTGAACTGGGTTACGTCAGTAGAGCTTGGAAGCCAGGAGCTGACATCTGCCATGTTCTCCTAAATCCTTTGTGCTTTCAGAGAACAGGGAGAACAATCCAACATAAGGATCCCATTCTCGTGGTAGAAGTCCTCTGTTAAATGGCTGCTGCTGTTGTTGTTGCAGGTGTGGGAAGAGATGTTGATGAGTTGATTTTTATCGTACGCCGATCTGTGATTTTATGTCTGTGAAAAGCTTTAGAAGTAAACTCTACTTACTTACAACGTAGACCGTAAAGATGTTTTTTAAGATGTCTTAAGGTTGTTAGTCTGATATCAGTGTTTTTGTGGGATTCTTAGGGAGATTTGAGGAAGGGTAACCTCTCACTTTTTTGTCCCACAAAATGTTTTAATAAGTTTAAAATGAGTGCGTTGTCCCATGTCCAATGAGACGTCACATATGTTTATCACATGTGGCTGCCGGACAGAAAAGTCTATACAAGCCAGATTTTAAGCTCTGATTTTTCCCTTTTAAGGCTAATTGCTTTAAGCTTTTGATCAACTAATGGCCTGTTTGAGTTAAGCTTAAGTTTTTAATACTTAACATGGTCGTATTTCTTTTGTCTGTTGTTCCTTTTTCTTCTTTTTGCATGTTGATGCTCTACTTACAAGCTGGTGAGGGTCCAGCACTCTGAAATGCGAGTACTTATCTGGACAAGGCCCTGAGGCTGGGCCCGTTTGCCACAATAGTGTACCAAAGTGCAACCATAAACATTCTACATTTTCTGCATTATTATTATTCTCCCTAAAAATAGTTTCTTGTCAATATCCGTGACCATAGTTGTGGTCATTTTTAGTACTTGCTTTCAATTTCTCTCAGAATTTGACGCAGACAGGTTTGCCTTTACCTTTAAATGTGCATCAGATCTGATCTTTAAAGTTTTTCAAACTCAGTTGGTCAGTTTGTGTTTCTGACTTGAAACTCAGAAACGTGACGCACCACTGATACTCAAAGCAGCAGTGGGGATGTGCAAAATTAGGCTGTGACGTCATTGTTTGCCCAAAGGTTTGCAAAGTAAACATGCATAAGAAAAAAAATAAAAATAAAACAGAGTTCTTAAAAATCTTCACTTCAAAATCACTTTATAAAAATCTCGCCAAAAACGTAAGTTTTGGACAAGAGGAGCAACTACTGCAAGAAAAACAGAAACAGACAAAAATATGCCTATTTGTTTTCCAGTATAACTATTAATGTGGAGTGCCTGAATCTTTTATTATTATTATTATTATTTTTAAATGGATAATAAATATTTTTTTAAGTCAGCTTCTATAAAGTTATCAGTAATAATTCATCTACCTGAAGCAGAAACGCGTCACATGGCAGTGAGTTTGTAAAGTGCTGGGACGCTAACAGCTAGCTAGATGCTAGCTGAGACTAGCAACAATAATCATAGGATAAGACGGCATAATTGGGAATATTAACCTTTCACACTTTAGTATAAGACCGTCACATTTGTTGCTGAGACTGTAAGTGTAAAACCTGTGATGCTACGCGAAAGTTTTGCTAATTGATGAAGCTAACTGTCTTAACCTGCCTCACTAGCTTAAACCTGGCGAGTCTAAACCTTTAAAATAATTAAAAAACTAATAAATAGTAATTAACAATTAGAGTATTGAATACAATTATTTTTCCAGAGGCATCAACGGATGCAACGAGGCGATTTATCTCCCGATTCGCCGACTGGACAGATAGATTCAGCCTCAAGTGATGGATCTGGATGTATTCAGGTGTGTTTTTGGCAGGAAAAGCAGCAACAAAATTAACCACGATCTCTTGTGAAACAACATCCTCTAAAATAGCATCGTTAGGAACACCTTCAGTTTCGAGTTGCTGAAATCAGCTAAATAGGGGGATCCGTCTGACAAGCTGTTATCTTTCCACCATGTCTAGGATTTCTATAAACTCAACAAAACCACATGACCTCCACCAACAGATGAAGGAACTATTATTCTGAATTTAAAAAAAATATATATATACTATTTATCCATTTAAAAACACACGGTGCGTTTAACTCGTCTGCTGTGGCAGTAAAGTCGTCGTCACGGCAACTGCAGTCCAGTGGGGGCAAAACAAACAGATAATCTTTCTTTTCCACTCCCTGTGTTATCCAGTTTCCACAAACAAACGCTCGTTTCAATCTGAGTCCAGTTAGGCTGGATGGATGTGTGTCTGCGGGGAGCGGCGC
Source organism: Gambusia affinis (assembly GCF_019740435.1). Classification (NCBI taxonomy): domain Eukaryota; kingdom Metazoa; phylum Chordata; class Actinopteri; order Cyprinodontiformes; family Poeciliidae; genus Gambusia; species Gambusia affinis. The sequence goes on along the minus strand of NC_057875.1, from coordinate 22,470,176 downwards.
TGTTGTGTTGGTGCCGGTTGAGCCAAGATAATCAGACGGATTTGAGGAATGCCTCGGCTTGGTTGTGGATTTACAGCTTTTTCCCTTCGAGTGCCACCGAGAAACCGGAGCGCTTTGATTGCATTACGACTTCGTTAAGGGGTTAGTTAGCTCTGGAATAATATTTGGAAGGGAGGAACGCTGCTCAGTGACAGGCCACACATAAATTAACATCATGGAGTCGTACGCTTAGGAGGCTAACGTGGTGAAATAAATTCATAGAACGTGTTGCTGCCTGAGCGATGGGGTGCTGCAGTGACGTCGCAGGAGCCGTCATTAGTCCGGAGAATGAGGTCGGTTGGGCTGACGTCTCAGCCGGCAGAGGCTATTTTGCCCTGGTTAGCATAAAACAGCAGCATTTTCTTTTGGGTCTAAAGCCGATGGAAAAGAAAAAAATAAATAAATAAGAGGACGTTGTGGAAGACTGAGACCCCTTATGCTTCGTGAGGCAAACTCATAGGAGGAGGGGGGCTAGGCTGTTGAAATGAAGTCCTAGTGTTTTAATCGCCCTCCGCCTGGGCGAGGTCGTCTTCGCTCAATCAGGGCGCCTCGTCGATGCTGGCGCCCATGCGCTTCTGGATGGTCACCCGGCGGATGGACGGCTTGGACGTCAGATCCGGCTTGGGTGGGAACTGCTCCGTCAGAATCCGCAGGACGGAGTCCATTTTCCGGTCCATCTGGTGAATCTGAGAGAGATAAAAAGGAAGACATTTTAACCGGATAGCTCAACGCGAGAACAACACGCTTAAACCAAAGTGAGCCGGCGACTTTGTGCCGCTGCAAAGTGGCTGCCGTCGCAATGACAGGGTAGCGAGAGACGTAATGACACGTCTCGCAGCTGGCGTCTTACCTGGTGAAGCCACTCATTACAAAGAGCTGCTAAGGTATACGATGTATGAGTGGGCTGACAGACAGACACACACACACACACACACACACACACACGCCAGCCGCTGTTTACATGCTGGATAAACTGTAAACACAGGTGTGTCACCCGGCACACACACGTCTCAGAGAGTCTAACCACGGGGATGACTGCAGATAAAAGGCAGCGTCTAACCAGCGCTAGTAAACACCAGACAGGCTGGGGACGGGCAAAAAAAAAAAAAAAAATCATTCAGGCCTCAGAGTTCACAGTTTATGAATTTTAAATCAGGTGACACCTACAGTTTCTTTTACATTGTCACCTTCAAAATATGAAGACCTGAGTCAATTTTTGCTTAAGTCATCGTTTGGCAGAATAAATCTTAGGCCATTTTAAAATATTTTTTAGATAAGTGACAATGTGTGTTTTTTATCTTTTGTTTTTTTTAGAGTTTCCCCATAAAAAGTCCAGTTGATGCAAAATTGTATGCAATAAAAAAACCCCCAAAACAACAGTGCACCAATTAAAACGTCAGAGATTCAAATCAATCGATTTTCTCTCGATCAGCTGTTTTGGTGAATAAATATGGAAGATTGCATAATTTTATGTTGAATTTTAAAACTATAACCTCCATGAAAGATCCTGGAGGACGTGTTTTGTTTTTAATTGTTTTAAGAATAAAATTAAAATCTGAATCTGTCAATATCTGAGTTGGCATGTCGGACCGCAAGCGAAACCTAAAAGTTGGTATCGGCTATAAAAGAGTGAGCGATCGTTGCATTTCAAAACCACAACGACTAAATCTGCTTGTTCTTCTACGAGTGCCATTTCAAAATGGTTTCAAAATTGTTGGTTTCCAACAATATAACAGTCGTTTCCTGTCCCCTAATCACCAGACTATTTCCTGCTTCCTTAAAGACAAATTAGTGGAAAGTCGAAGAAAAAAAAAAAAAAGAACCCGCTCTAACCTTCAGACGCAGAAATCTGTTTTAGGGGTTTCACTGAACGAAGAGTTCAAAACACTAACTAATCTCTAAACATGAGATATTTAGTAGAGAAATTTACTCTATAGAAGAGAACAATGCAGTGACACCTGAGTCAAACAGACTCTGACGCAGACAGACTGCCGAATACAAAGTCGGATCGGAACTTTCCGGCACCTGCACTTTAATTCCCGCTTTACTATAGCTTTAGATTATGGTGATTACTGCAACTCAGAGGTAGGAAGCAGAAATGACTTCGTTTCGCCCTTCGTTCTGCTGTGAACCGCAAATTAAATAATCCAGAACGATAAGGCCTCAGGCCGTTCAAAGCGCTTTGCGGTCTGGATTTCGTCCGCCTGTACAGAGCCTTCTGTGATCTGTAATTTGCATTCTGTGCAAAGTATGGAAAAATGTTCCTGCTTATTTTTTTCACCCAGTTTTTTTTGCATTTCGTCAAATTCAACGTCACAAACGCATTCATTGGGATTCAGTGACACAGGCTTCAAGAGTTACCTTGAAGTGGAGGAAAAGTGCTACACTGCATGGTTTTATAGATTTATATTCATAGAAACTTTACATACTAAGTCTACAGTTAGTATGTAAATACGAAAACAGTGTGAAATGGTCTGATGAAGAGTTTATGCAAATCTTTCCCCCTCTGTTTTGGAAAAGGATAAAAATTGCTTGTTCGGTTCTCTTATTGGTTCTCTGGAAAGTCTCACTTCCTTTCTAAATGAAAAGCAAACATTGTGCAGATATTCCCCATAAAAAGTGCCTTTCCGAACTTGCTCAAAACTAAGAGGGAGGGCCAGCTTTGAACGTGACGGACAATTTGAATTTGTCCAACCGACTCTGAACCACAGAGCATTAATCTCTAAATGTACGCTAACAGCTAAACCAAACACCTTTAAGTTTGTGTCTAAGATCAGACATGATCAGAAATAGGTGTGCACACGCACCTTAAGCTAATCAATGAAGATGTCCAAAACGTCTAGTCCACGCACGTTTCTAACTACGAAGAGCTTCGGAGCTGAAGAATTGCTCTTATCCTCCAATCAACTACTTACAGGTTCCCACCAATAACCTGTGACGACTGAAATGGCTTCCAAAACCTGTGGAAAGTGATAAGAACGGCTCTTTGTGAGTCAAAGCCTCAACATCAAAGGAGCTCAACATCTAACGCGCCGACAGATTCAGACTCCTGTCTTTTTACTAAACGCTGGTAGCGGCTCCGCCCAGACCGAGCGCTTCCTGGCAGCGCTCACTCAGACAGTCAACGTCGATTTCATAGGCTTTACGTTTGTTCCTTCTCCTCATCTTTTACCGTGTGGGCGCCTGATGGCTCGGACGTTTTTATGGCAGAGGGGGACGTTTAGCAGCTACTCTCCCCGTTGAGGTACGAGCCGTAAAGAGGAGGACGGTATAAATCACAAACACTGGGGATGGTGGCGAAACGTAAGCGAAGGGGTCAGAGTTTAAGTGAGATTGTAACTGAGAACTTTTTGGCTTTACGATATCAAAGGCATCTTTGATATGGATCAGCACCAAAATGCATTAATTGCCTGTTGTCGTTGTCGCGTCAACCCAGAACCAGAACCAAACACAGAAAAGCAGCATTCAGCTTCTAGGCTGCAACCTGGAACAAACGTCCAGAAAACTGCAAAACTGCTGAAACGCTGAGTGGCTTTAAATAAAGGTTTAAAGCCCACTGGTTTAGAGTTGCTTTTGATTTGTGGTGTACAACAGAGTGTAAGGAAAATAACAGAGACAATAAAAAAATGTAGAAAATTACTAGAGTAAAGTCAAAATACTGCAAGAATGAACTACAAGAATAAAGGCATAATATTATGTGAATAAAGTAATAAAAATACAAGTTGAAAGTCATAGTATTACAAGAATAAAGATGCTATATGAAAATAAATTCATACTATTATGAGCATAGTCGTATGGGAATAAAAAGTCAGAATATTACCATTTAATTCTCGCATTAGTAATAAAAATATAATGACTTTATTCCTGTATTTTATTACTTTATTCACGCAATACTGACTTATTCTCAAAATATTACGACTTTATTCTCATAATGCTATATCTGCATTCTCGTAATTTCATTTGTTTATTGTTAATTCTTTCTAAGTGTGGCCCTAATACGCTGCCGTATTTGTAAAACAGAACATTGATCAACATATTTGATGTTTTGATGGCGTAAAGCTGCCTTCCTGCTGAAATGTTCTACAGTACAAACAGTGATAAACTTGACTTGACTTCTCTGTGTGGCACAAAACAGGAGGAAAACGTCTCTGCTAATCGCCATCACAGTCGTCACAACGTGAGCGAAGGGCGCCCTCTTTCCTAACTCCTTTAGCCAGAGGTTTGAATTTTCAGCTCGTACAGCTTTCTTTCTTCCACCCCCGTCTGAGAATGAACTGTGACCTAAATAGTTGTGCAAAGCAGACAAAGCACGCGCCAGAGCCCAGATGACGATAACAGATAAATAAGAAATCGTAAACATCTTGGGCACAGCTCTACCGAGTTATCAGTCTTCTCCCTGGAGCCTGAAATGGAGCAGGGAGGAAACAAAACAAAACAGAAACACACTGCATTACACAACGGTGTTGCGATCACACGATTTACTGATCAAGCGGCGAGATTTACATCTGAGGCTTTGGCCGGTGACAAAACCCTGAAGGAACAGTGAGGGTGAAAGGTCGTGGACGTGATTTTCACCCTGGGTGGCATATAATTAGATTTCCTTTCACTTTACAGCACTGGCGGAAAATGAGAGAAGAGTAAAAGAGTGGACTTTTTTTTTTTTAGCTGGTTTCTATTCAGATATTTACTCATAATTCCTCATTCAGAGAACGCAGTTCTCTCGCTGCAAAGTAAACATCTCCCTCGTGAGGCCTAGATCAGAGTTTCTACATACTTTAACTCGAAGATTTCAGACTTTTCCGGATTCATGTTTGGAGAAAATATTTCCACGCTGCTCAGACCGTTAGCAAGGCACCGACTAAAGAACGATGGATGAGTTTGGGAAACTTGGGCTGCGTTCACACCGGCCCTCCGTAGTCCGAAAGGATTTCTGTGTCGTTTCCTCCAGGGGTTCTTGGTGCAGCGCCACCACAGCTGAGGAGGTGAACAAGTTTTCCAATGGTTTGGTTTGTTTGACACAGTGCAGTGTGAAAGCGAACCGCAGCAGCAGAAAATGTAACAAATGTTGCAATTTTGGTCCTCAGTTGAACCAAGTCCACCGGATTCAGATTGTTTGGTAGACAGCAGGACAAGGAAGACAACTATCTATCCATTTTCAAATCTCCTTTTTCATACATAACCAAAACATGTTCTAGCTGAGACGGACATATTAGACTGGCTCATACAGTCGAAATCAGATATCTACATACACTGAATAAAACAATACGCACATTTTTTGCCCTCACTGTTTGAAGTTAAATCAGACCAAACTTCTCGTGTTTTAGGTTTTAGGTAAGTTAAAATGACCAAAATTATTTCTATTAAGAGAAGCTCGTAGAAAGGAACCCAAATGGTTTGATCCTAGTCGTTTTATTAAATCTATATTATCTATTATATAAACATATATATGTATGTTCTTGCTAGGTTTCCTGGTATTAAGCAAACAGAAATTATTTTATGTGATTCTATCCAGCAGGTTGTTAGGACAACTCTCTAACATACTACTCTTTCAACAAAAACAGGAAATAATAAATAAAGATCTTTGAACATGAAAATCCTCTCGTTACACCAAGAGAAAATATTTATCCTAGAACAGAATAAAGTTAGTTGTAAGTAACTAATCCCACCTATTCCCACCAATAAAATAGGATATGAATGTATTTGATATCCCTGCAATATTTCAGCCTTTCTTTTCTTCAGTAACAAAGGAGTCAAAGATTTTTGTCGTCCTTCTAACTTATTTATTTATTTTGTTATTTGTTTATTTTGTTATTTTATTCAGTTTAGTTGTCAGATGTAAAAGATCATGAGGAAAATATTGTCATCATGATCAAACAAAGCTGGAGCTCTACTGCATCAGCTGCATGCAACGTTGATGCTAGAAAGCGGCACTGTGTCTTCCACCACACAAGGAGAGCCGAAACGATTAATCGTTTTAATCGTGACGAACCGACTATTAAAATAATGGTCAACTAATTTAGTAATTGATTAATCCCCAACTGGAGAATACAGACTCAGAAACAAGCCATTTTTGTGAGAAAAAAAATAAATAAATCATAAAAGAAGTTGAGCCAAAACTGTAGAATACATATAATGACTTTATGCATTTAAGATACAAACATCGTTGTCTGTAAAAATGTTTTAGCCAAAACTCTTCGAATGGAATGATTTTAGTGGCATTACGGGCAATATAACTTTTGTTGCGTTATTTAAAAGAGGCAAATACATAATTCAGTTCCTTTTCTAATGTATTTTGATTACTGTATAAGAAAGTCTTAAGTGGTTAAATTGAAAAAAATTGTGTAATGCGTCAATTTCTTATCTGATTAATCAGTTAACCATCGATTAATCGGTTAGTAAAATAATGGCTGGTTCCTGCTCTAGTTGATTGTGGCATTCAGTTTAGTTCCAGTTACTTTAAAGGAATCATCAGGAGCACAAACAGGGCATCACAAACAACCAGACATCTTCCTTCATGTGGAATCGATGTCCTCCGTAAACCAATGAACTGAAATCAAAGGCTGGGCGGCAAACATTTGGAAGCGACGCCAAGCTTTGCCCAATGATTTCTCAATGAATTTTTCTCCGATGCGTGTGAGTGACCAGGGTGACATGCTGCGCCAACGTGCGACCCGGTGACAGGTGACGCTCCAGCTGTCCTCTGACCACAGGCAGCACATGGGACGGTCAAAAACAACACCGCTCAGCTGCAGGGGTTTTCCCCGACCGACAGCTCAGCTCCACAGACGCCTGCAGCTTAAACCTTCGGCGATGTTCCTTTAACTGCAACGAGTTGAAAGTCTTTAGTTTCAATCAGTGGCGGAGTGAAAACAATTGATCATAGACATTAAATCGATATGGGTGCTCGGTTGTTCAAACGCTTAAATAAAACCATTTTGGTTTCCGTACGTGAAGTATTTCTAATTTAAAATAAGCTGTGGAAAAATAACGTTTCTTTTGAATTGATGTTTTCACATTCCCCCCCCCCACACCACAAACTGAAATTTCCAGTATACTTCAGTGGGAGTCTATGGGACGGAGCAGCAGAAAGTAGGGCATAAATGTGAAATGGAAGGAAAAATAGTAAATAGTTTTCCACATTTCCTCCCAATGAGTTCGAAAGTCGAAATTATGACTTTGAAACTCAAAATGACGACTTGGAGTCTCGTAATTATGACTTGGAAAGCTGAAATTATAATTTTACATATAAAACATTATGACTTTGAAAGTCGAAATTATGACTTCTTGCTGGCTTTTACCCTTTCCTTCATGGAAATGAGCTTCAGTACAATATACAGTGAAAAATGTGCATTTGTCTTAAGCCTCTATTGAAACGATACCCCAAAATAAAATCCAGTGCAACCCAGTTTTTCATTAGGCAATGTCTTAATTCCCTTCTTAATGTATTTCTATGACTTTCATTATCAATATTAAGAAATAATTTATTTAAAAACAAGCTCCTGTACCGATCTGAAAAGCTGTTTTTGGTTTTATTTCAGGCGTATCGAGATATCTGCAAAACAAACGAGACAAAATATAAATAAATACTTGGTAAGATTTGATAGTTTCGCAGTGAAAAACTTTCTACCAGTGAAAACTGGTTCAGCCAAACATTTACACATCAGACTGAAAACATTTAATCATATGCATAATTTTGCTTCGTCCCCCAAAATCAAAACCTCGAATCGTTTGAGGTGAACATTTGAATTTTTCAGTCAGAAAGCCGTGAAACGTGAACTGCCACGGCGCAGGTTACCAAAATAAGAGTCGGATGCTTCTAGAAAACGCCAATCATCCTTAGTGGTTTGATCTTTAATCAGGAATCCGTGGGCTTTCCGGTCTCCATGAGGACTCGTGGAGACACGGAGAGGAGCGGTGGGGACAGCAGAGAGCTCCTGTTCACACAGGAACTCCCTTCCTGAACTCCCTTCCTGCTCTCCCCTGAGGACGCTCCGTCTGCCATCAGCCGCTGTACGAGCACAGAGGCCAACATGCAGATAAACAGGGCCGCATGTAACACACGCTCACAAGACGCCGCTGGCTTGGCCTCGCCTTATTGTCCCGAAGCAAACAACAAACAAAGGCTGAGAAACAAAGAGCCGTGTCCCCCCTCCGCCCCCCGTCGGGGACTCCAAGCTCTCAGACAGTCTGCGACTGAAAACCCTGCATGCCATATACGCTCCGCACTGTAAACGGCTGAAATTGCTTCCCCCAAAGCTGGACCAGGCTGCCGGATTACACTGAGCATGTTGACATAAACCCGACTCCCGATAAGGTGCGATACATCCAGCCTTTTTCTGAGACATGGCGTTACGGCCAGAATAAATGGGAATCTCTTGCAAAACACTGGGGGAAATTAAATACTGTGAATGTGTGTATGTTTTTCTTCTCCCCCCAACACACACACACTGCTATAATTTTGAGTACAACACCTCTAAGTGTGTCCACACAGATTACTTTTGCTTTATTGACATTTAAACCCTTCAGGCCGCCATACCATACACATAGAATATATTTTGTAGGGGGAAAAAAAGTTGCCAACTTTGGTCCATGAGTTGGCAGGGTTTGATATTGTTAGGGTTAACATAGGTTAATTTATTTTATTTTAATTGTTTTCTTGGTTCCATTAATTACGTTGAGTCGTCCGGATCTTGAAGTAGTAACAAAGTAGCCCAAGGCCATCACACTGCCACCACCGTACTGGACTGCAGGTCAGAATAGAGCCGTGCTGAGACTAAAGAATAAATAAAAAAGTAATAAAATGACCAGAATAAAATTTAAATAATATGACAATTAAGTTGTAGTATTGCAAAAAAGCAAAAATTATGTCAAAATAATACCAGAAAAAAAAGTTGTAACATCCTGACTTTATTCTCGTACAGTTCTACTCTCGTAATACTTTGACTTTTTTCTCGCACGAGTTTATTCTCGTAATTCCATTTTTTTTTTAAAATGTTCTTAGTGTGGCCCTTATACTTTTGTTGAAGTGGTGTGTTAGGGACACACACCTTCCAAAAAGTTCCCACTTTGACCTCCGAGTCCACAGGATATATTCCTAAACTTTGGGTATCTTTAGGCTATTTTGCAAAATTGCAAGACACATTGTATTCTTTTTCAGGTACAGGCATTGAAACATCCGATGAATAGCTTTATTATTATTATTTTTTTTAAATATAAACAACCCTCACCTGACCTGAGTCTAGTGGACCCTGCAACACTTTCCATGTTGTTCTGGGTCGCTTCTTGACTTCCTGGATTAGACGCCTGGCAGGCCAAAGCCAAAACAAGTCCTGGGAAAGTCCACCATCGTTCCTGGTTTACTCTGTCTGTGGCGACTGACTCTCGTTATGGTTTTGGCGTTTCATTTCTTTTGCACCAGAGCTTGATGCGTTGGCTTTAAAGAGCTTCCGGCCTCCTTCATGTTGTCAGTGAGGTTCTGCCTTGATTTGCTAGAATCAGACCCGGATGTGGCAAATCAAACTGAACTCAGAGATAATTCACCTTGATAACAAAAGGTCACGTCAGCTCTAAAATCAGATCTCAACAACAGATTTGTTTTATTTACTCATTTTTCTTTTACGTGGAAGTAGATTTAAAAAAAAAAAAATCTGTAAAGGAGGAAAAAAATATTTACAGGTCTGTAAAACTTATGAAGCTTGAAAAAAAAAGGAAGATTTTTTTTTCTTCTCCCCACCTCCTCCTTGTTAGTGAAGTTAAAAATCTTTGCTGAAGCGTTTCTGTATTTCCCAAGCTGACCTCCCCACATGCAGCGACTCACACTGCCATCTGTTGGAAGCTCTGACAGCTTCGGAGAAAGGGTCACAATCTGCAGGCGCTGCATTCTTCCAGCCGTGCCAAACTCTACCATCGCACGATTCTTGACAAATGGAGACAAGACACGCAAGAGGGATATGAGATCCTGGATGGCGCAGAATGAGGGAGCGTGTGGTAGCACTGACAGCTGTAATTAGGTGTTGCAAAGCGGTGCGGCTCGTTCCAGAAGCACAAACGAGGCTTGGACACGGTGCACAGCGAAAGTTTTGGTTATTTTTTCTCCTTCACGTACCACACAGGCAATAATAGAAACTGCAACTCATAATGTGATATTTGTCTCCTCCTTTTCTTGTTCTCTCTCTTTTCTCTCTTTCTGGCAGCAGTCATGAAGGGATTCTAGGAACAACGTGGTGGAAAAGAAGAAAGAAAAACAAACGGGATGACAAGCGTTGATAAAAACACAAGGACAGCAGAAGAGCCAAAAGCAGAAGCGCGCCAGCTTTAGCCGTGTGCCACAAACGGTGCCTGTCCGGGTCACAGCTTTTTTTTATTTTTTATTTTTTTTCCAACAAAAACAAGGTTCCCGTCACTGAAAGCCTCCTGGTGGCACGAGACAATAGAGCCGGAGCCGGGGACAGAAACAGAGATAAGACAAGACAGAAGCCATTGTACCGATCAGCGCTGTCTGATGCTGTAATAAATCTGTAATGTGTTTTCCCACCACAGTAACCTTACAAGGCCCGTGGCTTTAACCCTTTAATCACCGGACACCTTCACAGCAACGCAGTTTTGTTCTAATAATGTTATCCTTTTTCTTTTAGTCCAACAAATTAAGTGACATATTGTTGATTTCTTATGGAAATAACTTTCTTCTAAAACCAAGTCATGTATTTTTGTTCTCCTGTTAGTATATTTACCGTCTTCCTCCATATATCTCACTGAAACATAATGTCGATTTTTTGTTTTATGGAAATAATTTGGGAGTAAATTCCAAAGCTTTAGTTCTATGCTAGGATGCATGAAGCCAGTATCTTATTTCTTTGTACTTGTAACACATATTGTTTCTTAGCTACACTTTGCTAGTGCAGGTTGGACATCATTTTGCCTTCAGTATGTTTAATGGTAGCCTGGTAAGAACTGGCTCCTTGCTTTCTGGAGGCGTGGACTCTGATGAAGTTTGAAATTTTACCCAATCACTAACATGGCCAGTTTGAGGCTATGAAGCTTACCAGAACACACACTGAACAGTTTTGTTCACTTCCTCCGCTGCTATCGCTGAAACTACAGGCAGACTGCAGGTCTAAAACAGAGCAGAAAATCGAAGTCATTGTTCACAACTTCTTCTGTTTGCTGACTGGCCTGTTAGAAAAAAGGAGGAATCCAAGTGAATGGGGAAAAAGCCCAGATGGAGCCATGAAGGGCAATGAGAACGGCGTAGAAAGGCGATGGCCAGGCTAGTTCTGTGATATCATCTGACATTACAAAATCACACAAGCTGTGTTTCCATTGACAATAAAAAAGCTCAAATTGGAATCCCGAAAATAAATTCGCTAAATGGAAACATCCCAATTTTTTATTTTTTTAAAATTATGTTTTTCAACAGGGTGGTTTTTCAGCTATGTCTAAATATACAACTGAAATAAAATAAACCATAAATAACAAAATAAAACAAATAAACTGAATAGAAATAAAACAAATAAAATAAATTGAAATGAACAAAGAAGACAAGGGGAATGATAGGAGGATGACGGCGCAGCATGTTTTCTAATGGCTTACTGCATGAACAAACTGATTCACGTGTGACTTTAATTGGATTTCTTATTTAGTGGAAACACCGCAATTGGAAAATTAGGATTTTTTGACATCAGTGGATAATCGACAAAGTTTTGCACACACTTGTAATGGAAATAAAGCTGCAGTTGCTGCAGATTTGTCTTCTGTACAACCGTGAGAATCTCCCCACACGGCCAGGAGGCTCCGGTGGATTGAGATTTGACGACTGCGGACGCCATCGGAGTCCGGCGAACACATCGTCACACCCTAGAAATCAGTTGCCTAAAAAATTCTGACCCTATCATCTTAACATTGTGAATGCTGGTGCCCGAATCCAGACTCGTTCCTCAAGGGAACATTTTCCCTCAGCAAAATGTCGTCTAATTTTGGTGAGTAACGTGTGGATTTCAACCTCGGCTTCCTGTTCTTAGCTAACCAGAGTGCCAAGCCGTGATGCCGCTTGAAGGCTTGTGAGATGGTATCTTCCTCCACTCTGGGCTGTAATGAGCAGTTATTTGCTCCATCATCTCTAATCAGTCTGCACACTCTCGTCTCTTATCTCTCCTCTGACATCAACAGGACATTTTCGTCCACACCTTTGGCACTCGCTGGATGTTTTCTCTGAGAACCTAAATGATGGTTATGAATGACAGAACAGTTTCAGCTGAATACACTGTTGAGGAAATTGAGAACAAGAAGAAACGGAAGTGACGTGCCAATGAAAGCGGCCAGTGAATGCAAGTTGGTTGATTGCTTGGTTTGCTCTGTGGAGAGCATAGAGAGTGAAGGTGTGAACCGAAGCCACACGTGAAGACATTTGTTCACCCCATAAGTCGTTAAAAAAAAAGCACGGCGCGCCATGGTCAGCCTACCACTTTCTTTTCGCAGAAAGTCTTTTTCGTAGTTTGCGCCAGTGGCAACATCCTCTTGCTGATCGTGGGATTCGTGTGATGCGGAAAAAATGCTTCCGTTGCAGCTTTGAGAAATAAAACCACTTTCAATTTGGCCAAAAATCCAAACCTGCAAATTTATTTTCAAAATGTAAAACTGCGCCAGTAGATGGTCAATGGAAACGCATGTAGTGTAATCCCTACCCTTAAATTTTAAGAACTTTTTCTAGATTTTACTTCTACATTAGTCACTTCTTAACACATTGAACTAAATGGTTTTATTAGTACCGTATCACATTTTGCTCTAAGTAGGGAATAGTTTCAGGTCATATGATGCTGGACTTGGACTACCTAGCTGCCCTTTGTGACTCAAAGACACACACACACACCCGCATGCATCCACACACACACACACACGCGCACACACACACACACACACACACACACACACGGGCACATAGGCTTTGGCAAGCAGAAACAGTATCGGGTGTACACACTGGCCTTTCTGATGGGCCAACAGCAGGCTAGCATTACACATAGGTCATCACTATCATTACTGCAACAAACCTACAGAAAAAGAGAACGAGTATAAAGATGATAAAATGGTGAAAAAATGCTGCTTATGACTGCAGAGGATATAATATTTATTAACATCAGGCAATGAAACAAAAGCCTCATAAAACGTGTGCGTATTTGCACGGCACAGCGCTCCAGATTTACTTTTCATGGTCAGCACTGGAATTCAAGACGAGTCTTTTGTTCGTCCTGCACCGCGGGTCACCGCTCTCAGGCCCAACCATTACAAAAATGGTGTTCAGCCAGCACTTCTATTCGTATCTCAGATGTTATCACTTCCTGGAACGACGTGAAAAATTTTTTAATAACTTCTCCAGCACTTAGGAGTGTGTGCCTATCATTTTTGTCCACTAAAAGTTTTCTGTACATTCCACAGAAGTCACCTGTCAGAACAGATTGTGCTTTTACCGAGAGATGTTGCCTCGCCTAGGTTTTGGTTTTTACAAGAAACAAACGGGCAGGAAAAGCAGAAGCTAGAGAGACGTTTTCTAGAAGTCTGAAACAAATCAGCTGTGTAGTATTATTTTTAGTGTTTTTTTTGGTCACATGCACAGAAAAATAATTTTGAAAATTCACCGACTGAATCCTCACATGCTGTCAATAAAAAGTTTAAAAACTATTTTAAAGTAGAACTGACAGCAGAGAAAAGAGGAACCGTTTGCTTATCTGGTTCATCCAATCACTACACTCTATAAAACGCTTGCTGACTTTGTGAAAATAGGTAATTCCCCGTTCACATGCGTATATCTGGCTTGCCTTTTAGCATTTCAGGAAGCTATGATTGTCTATGTGACACTGGAGGATGCAAGTTGTGAATTCTAGACTGCTACAGATATTTTGCACAAATGGCTGTCAAAGCTTTAAAATTCAACACATCATACCGCTCACTCTAACTGAGGCCGATGCTAATTAAATGTTCCAACTGTGACCCAACAATGACTGTATTTATGCTTCTATATTGGGGGAAATTGATAAAGATTCACTCACCTCAGCATTTCGAGTGCTTGAAGAGGCTCCTATTGACATACTTTCTCATTAGCTGAGAGATTTATTACACTTGGGAACAACTATAGACTGTTTTTGGATTGTCAAGGTTTCGTCAGGTGATCATAAAGTAAAAAAAAAATAAAATAAAATAACTGAGCTCCTCAAAAAGAATGTGACAGTGTGTAGAACTGCTATTTTCTGAAGCGATTTTGTTCTGTTGCACTGTGAAGGAATGAAATCGTGAAATGCTGCTTAGGACTCCACAAAAAAAAATCTCCTGACTGTCTTTGGGATCACCAAGATGTTTCCTTTGGAGTGGGAAATGTGCAATGTACCTTTCTGGGTTTTTTTGAATAGCGGTGCTCTTAACCCTTTAAAGAAGTCTGCAGAGTTCAGCTTCATCGAAAACCGGTTTACTGGAGTCCCAAACTCTTTTCCAAACAGTTTGGTGTCAGTTATCTTCTTTCTCTTCCTTTGATTTTCGTTCCATCAGGGCTTAATGCGTTGCTGCAGGTCTGGCAATAATCAAGCCGATGTGTGGTGAGAGATTTGTAAATGTGTTTAAACATGGTTGGTTTGTAATTGACCAAGGGGGAGGATGTGGTTATCTTCACCCAGGTTATGTAATGAAACATTTAAATGTGATGGCACTAAAAAACTGAAAAAGAAAAAAATCTAAAGAAAAAACAAAACACTTTTTCACTACACTTAATATAAACGATAAATCATCCAAATTCAAAGCAGAATTGGGACAGTTCTGATGCAGCGGCTTAGATTATAATTTTTTTTTTTAAAAAGAGAGCTGAGTATTTCATGAAAGGATTATTGAGTAGCATATTCGATCACAGGAATCTGTTTGACTCATGCAGGCTTCACTGTTTTAATCTTCAACATCCAACATGGAGCTTTTCAACCAGAACAGCAGGAAACTTCACAAATCTCATTTGAAAAATAAATGAACTTGGGTCAAAAATGAAAAGCGGTGCAAACATCCAAACATTAAAACTTAAGTTTATTTTTGCTGATTTGCGAGTCAGTTGACTCTCTGTTTTTGTTTTTGTTTTGTTTTTTTTTCACTTCTGTGTTCGGTTCCAGTCCTAAACTGCGATTATGAAACGTGACAGCGTCTCATTGCAAGCTGGGTTTCCTTCGTGTCCAACAGCACAGACTTTCATGTAAAACCCTTGGCGGGGTGTGTTGGGTTTTGAGTTTTCTTGAAAGTGTTTGAAAAGAAAGCTGGTTGTACTTTATGAGAGTCTGCCTTCAGACTCAACGGTTTCGGTCTAAAGCATTGTTTAGCACAGCCAAATTCGTTTGCATGCTTGTGTGCTTTTTATGTGTTTGAATTCAGGCTCCTAAAGACTCGAGACTCTGGTTTGCATTTGAAAAAATAATACGAAAGAAACAGAACACACCTAAAAAACACCAGTTTAAATCAGAAGATGTAAAAATGTTTACTTGATGTACTCCTGTAATTTGGCTAATGCCAACAGAGAGGCAATTTGCAAGAAAAAAAAAAAAAAAACACCTTAAAGATGCAAAGTTAAATTGATAGAGTTCACGAATGAATCCCAAACCAACATGTCGGCTGTCCTCAAAGTGACCGACCCGGACGCGCGCAACAAAACTGGACCACTGGCCGCCTCTGTGCCAGCTGGAGAACAGAGCCGGCCAGGCTCAGATTCGCGGCGGGCCAGCGTGCTGCCAGCGAGACCGGCTTCCCTTCACTTCAGCATCACAACGTACAAAGCACTCTTTGTGCTTGCGAGAGCAGGAGGAAAAGATGGACGGAGAGAGGAGAGGGGTGGAGGCAGGAAGGTGGAGGCCTCAGGGCGGTTTTGCAAGCAGAGGAGAGAGAGGTTGTTCACTGCACACGCCTCCTTTCATGAAAACCCCTGTAAGGTTTTCATGGGGTTTTAGTAACTCTGTCTTGACGTGCCTGTGCGACGCCAAAGGCCCGTGCGCGCGCTCGGAGTACGTCGAACACCGTTGAACGGACACAGAGATGTACGTATATCTCGCTTGGAAGTTTAAGTCAGCCGTAAATTAAAGCACGATGAGCATGTTGGAGAACGGCTTTGACGCTTGACTTTAAAACAGTGTACAACATCAGCTAATTTGTTTTTTAATCACAGAAGCAGCAATTTTCCCAACTTCTGCCAAAATAGCATAAACATTACAGTTCTAATAATGTTATTTTATGTATTTTAATTGAGATTATGATACTAAGATTTAAATGGGCAATATTTTATGTTTTCCAGGCACTTTGTGACATTTTATAGCACAATCAAGTAACTATGTGACGCTCACAAATGCTGAACATGTCCAACATCCACTTTTGGAAATATGTGGGGAGAAACACTCGCATGTAACCAGCAAAACATTTACAATATTCAAGTATTTTTGGGCAGTTTTAATACTTTTCAGTGTTACACATAAAAGTTTGCAACCAGCTGCAGCTTCCACCTTTTTACTTATTGCTTCACAAACATATAAACAAGCGCGTGTTTATATGTGCGATATAATTGTTACCGCAACACAAAACGGAAAAAGAGAAGAAAAAAATAGTTCTATTTCCAATATTAGATTTATCCACTGAAAGCATAAAAATCAGATGGGTTATGCAACAAAGAGCTGTTAAAGACTGATCTGGGCCTTAAAAAACATTTAAGGCAAACCACTTCCCCACCCCCCAAAAAAAGAAAAAAAAAATCTGCAACTTTAAAGAGCTGAGAATTATGAAACTCAAAGTGTTTGCTATCTTGTGGACTTAGTGAAGTATTGCTAAAAAAGGCTGGAATGAGGCCAAGGCTCAAACAAATGGGAAGAAAAATACAAAAACAAACTCCTCTACCCATTACCATCCATTACAGATGAAAGGCGTAAACCAAAATGCCATCAATCCATAAACACTTTAACCTCCTCCAACCTTTTTCTAGGAAGCTGTCACCACATGTAGCTCCTCTGGTCCCGTTAGCGAAGTGCTTGGAGCACTTAAGATGGGTTTTAGTATGTAAAGCCAAGTAAACACACCGGAGGTAAGAGGGGTTGTGTGTGTGTTATGGCGTGTGTGTGTGTGTGTGCGTGAGGAGTGGGTGGGGTGAACGAGTGAGAAGAATAAGCAGTTGCCTGAAGTAGCATTTGTCCTCAAAGACAGCTGGGCGAGTCCTGCTCCTGTAACTGGTCCCCGGTGCGACGGGCCTCGTCGCAGCCGCGTTTAACGCGTCCATTTATGCTCTCGTAAACAGTCCGTCGCTGCGTGACACTTGAGAACGTCTCTGGGTTTCGGCACGCTCCAAAATTTAACATAAACATCCAAACAAACATCTGGGAGCTTGTGCGCGTCCAGACGATTTGAGTTGCCTAAAGCCTGAGCTCATTTTCAGGGAAGCTATTTCAGTGCAGCCAGTGACGCAAACACTAATATTTCTTTGGAGGCTCTAATGTGGGAACACGGACAACCATGACATGACTCAGCTGAGACGCTCTGCTTACAAACCCTAGCTACTTGAAACCAATAAACAGCTCAGGAAACGTGATGTTGGCTAGCATGGCAGCAGCTAGCCAACATCAGTGACTCGCACAGCTGCAGATCAAACACCGGCATGCATGGAAACAAAAGTAAAATGACCAGAGGGCACCTCTTAGTGCACAGTTGTCAAACTCCAGTCCTTGAGGGTTGTTGTCCTGCAGTTTTTGGATGTGCCACAGGTACAAAACACTGGAATGAAACGGCTTAATGACCTCCTCCTTGTGTAGGTCAGTTCTCCAGAGCCTTAATGACCTAATTATTCTAATCAGGTGTGATGCAGCAGAGGCACAACTAAAAGTTGGAGGACACTGAACCTCGAGGACTGGAGTTTGAGACCCTAGTGTTAGTGTGTGTAAAGGTGGACATACAAGGGTTCATGCTACTGCATGCATCCAGGGTGTGGCGTTGCATTGGCTTCACACAGGGGATTCTTTATAAAAGTGGAATTCCCTGCCCCCCAACTTTGCTTTCTTACCGCCAGCTGCCACAACCACCAAATGCCCACCCAACCCCTCAAACTCCAACAGCCACACACCCACACACCCACACACCCACACACCCAGCCACCGCCCCTCTTGTGCCAGGCTGTGGTTGCAGCCAGCGTGGCATCGTCAGTCACCAGGGACGCGCCATGTTTCTACGGCCACCACAGTACGCCGGCCACACTGAGGCTTTGTTCTCAGCATCAATAGGCCAGTCAGCCTGATATTATAAATGACAAGGGGCGTGCCAGCACTTTGCTCGAGGTTGAGGGTGACCGTTGAAATGGATACTGTTGGCATTGTGGCGTACGTGCAGAAAAACTTTTTGTCTGACACAGACAAGGCCCTTCATTTTGAAGGTCTGGAGTTGGGATAGGACGGGGTTTTTGTTAAAGGTATGAGATTGTGGTGTTGATTGGAATTAAATGCTGAGGCAAGTAAAATCCACACTGGTGGTCAAACTAATAATGAAAAGTGATTCAAATTGTGCATCTCTAAGTTTTCTCACCTATTCTACTCAAACAAGGAGTGAATAGGTATTACCAAAGGAAGTGGAAGTTGATACATTTTTTACAACAACACAGCAGTCGAAAGAAGACAAATAATTAGAAATGTGCCAAACTTTTGATGACTTTCAGCTTGACCAGAGTTGAAAACTAAAAAAAAAGTCTGACTTATTATTAATTTTTTCCCCCAGTTTCTGAACAGCCCATGTCTGAACTCTACCAGGACACAGTACAGGGTTTCTGCTGATTTTTTAAGAGTGCTTAAGAAATTTAACAAATGGTACACCTTGTGATATTAATTACAGATGTCACATTTTTTTTCAATTGAAGAAATTGATTACTGTCCCTTTTAATCTCTTCCTATTTGTCATCATGGCTGCATCTGTTGTTCTCTATTCGCCTGTGTATCCGTGTTCTCAGCTGTATTTAGTAACAGCTTTGTTGAAATAAAGTTTTTCCACAGGTCAGACTGGTGCTTGACCGCCGTTTCTAAAATCCAAAAAAAAGCGTCCGACTTCTGCGTTTGTGTCGTGCCATAAATCCCGCTTTTAGATCAGTGCTGATATTTTGTTCTCCACGCCAGGAGAACAAAAACGGACATTTCTAGGATCTGTTTGTGGCTCTTGGAAGCCGCTTTGTGCTCCTCACAGTGAACATGGCTCTCTACAGTGTCGTCCCCCGGAGTGCCAAGCGCTGTTGCACAGAACGCGTTTAGCCAGTGGCGAAGACAAACCGACGGTCGTCCAGCCAACTGGCAATAAATCTGCGCTTACCCCATGATAGCTGCAAAAAGCCAGCAAGCTAACTAGCAAGCATCTTTTAGCAGCAACACATGACTCAAACTTTTGCCTGGTAGAAAATTCCCATGAGAAATAAACCCTAATAAACTATGTAGTATACGTGAGGTTAAATAGTCATGTCACAATGACATTTAAGCCCTGTGATTAACATATTTAAGACAAAAAAAAACAACCTAATAAAATACTTTTATTTCAGATGTTGCAGAAAGCGTAGTGAAAAATAAAGCAAACAACCCAGTGTCAGAATGATGAGTTATTTCTGTTCACCAAAACCACTCATGCATACCAACAAAACTCTTTTATTTCCATATTGTCCTGGTGTTACAATAAAGCACTCTACTGTTACATGTTTTGACCGGGATATGGAATAATTTCCTCTACTAATGAAGATGTGAAGCTTCAACAACGACTCGCCTTGGTACAGCGGAGGCAATAAAAGATGATGTGTGTGTTTGTGTGTTTCCCAGACAGAGAACCTCCCCTCCCCTCCCCTCCCCTCCCTCCAGCTGTCCGTCCAGCCCAGACGCCGGCCCGTGCCTGGTGCTGTGGCCTCAAGTGTGCCAGCTGATCTCAAGGGCTGTGAGCCAGCTTGACCTCAGTCGAAGCCCAATTCCCATTTAACCCGGATTAGTCGCCGTTACCAATGGAAAGCCATAACACACATCTGTTTTTTGTGCATTGATTGTTTACTGTTTAGTGTTTAAAATCAGGGTGTTGCTTACTTTTTCCAGCTTCTGTTTCCTTGTAGTTTTCAGATTGCGACGCGAGTTTATTCCAGCAATTGGCTCATTTTTCGGGTTCTCACACCTGTACGGCATCAGCTAACGAGTACACCTGCCAGCCAGTCAGTAATCTCAGCCTCCAGTGTTGATCCCCTCTGGTTCCTTTGGGTTATCACCTCTTTTGAGGGTTTGAGGGCCTTCTGGTTGAAGCCTGTGGTGATATTAAACATAAATGGATATCTACTAGTATTTACATTAAACTATTGATGCTGCTTATGCTAAACAGGGCTTTACATTTTTATTTTTTTTTTCCGGTCAGTGGCTTTTTCGACTTTAAATAAATTGACACAGACAGGCAGGGGGAATTGTTTTGCCCCGATCTTCCCCTTACCTCAATCTTAGAACTTCCCGAGTTCTAAGGGCATATTCAACATGTTGGATTGTCCTGACCCTTTTATCACAGCCTGTGGGGTTTTCCCCTGACTGGGAGCGAGAACGCAGCCTGTTCAATGTGACAGGTAGCCAATCAGAAAGCGCGGTGACGTCAGAACGGAGGGGAATCCCAAACATGGCAACTGAGAGTCCATGAGAAAGCTCATTACTGGAGCGAAACTGGTACCACAGTTCATTAACCCGGTAACTTTTCATCATTAACGTGACATAAATAGGTTGTAAACTGTGTGGCTGGACACACGAACTGATCAAACCTGTTGTTTACTTTTGTTCTCAAACCTGTTGTTTACTTTTATCGGCTCCATGGTCACAGAGGTTTGGAAAATCAGCCGACAATCCTTAAATCGTGCCGTGTGAACCAGACCTAAGATTCACAAGCTCCACTCCTCTTGTCTAGACCTAACGCTCTCTGACTCTGGTCGCTATGGTAATGTTTACACCTCCCTTCAAACTAAGATACAGATGCGTAACAAAAACAAACATTTTACTTTAGTGAACATTTTAACTCACGATACCGACTACTGGGAGCTTGTTTCTCTGCAACCAGACGGTCCATCTGGGAGTGATGGGAGGCAATGACACCTGAAGTGTTGCTTATGCACAGGGTGTTTTGTCTCTAAGTGGCGAAGCAGTTTGAAGCTTCATTGCCTCATTAACGAGCCGGTCACCATATCATGCAGAGCTTTGAATGTGGGAATCCCTTACCGGGGTAAATCCATTCTCCTGATTCTTCTCTGGGCCTTTTCCTCTTCGCAAAGAAACTTTCCAAAGACATCTGATCCATTTCTTACTGGTTTTGCTGCTTGTGGCTCATTGTTTGCTAAAGGCGTAACCGAGAGAATTCGGTTAAAGGATTTTCAAAATAAAAGATCCTCCAGACTCAGATAATATTTAATTATGTCTTGTGCGGACCACTGCCCTAGATCACTTCCTGCTGCAACGCAACGGCTCCAACAACGGCGTCACGGTGCAGCCCGTTCTCATCAATCCAGACGGCAAATCCATCATCAATAAATGCTTGTAAATCGTGGGTGGACACCTACCGAGTAAAAGGTGCTGTCAGAAACTGTAGACAGGATACGCCCTTACATAGCGCGACATGTTGAAAAGTACCGAATCAAAACAAGAAAGACAAGTGCTGAAGACCGGTCCAAAATTACAGATCGAGTTTCAAAACTGTTATTAGTGGTTGGAATGTGAAAGAGGAATATAGATTACACAAGAAGCGAGGCGAGAGGAGAAATTGTATTTACTCAGATGATGAATAATGTAGCAGGAAGTAAGAGAAAAGTTTACTGTCCTCACCGATACAACCAGTCAGGTGACTGCTGAAGAAACTTTATTTAAGAAACACTTTATTTGAAGGGGTGTGCATAATGATGACACTGTCACAAACATGTAGGAGTCTTCATGAATGATTTTGTCTGTTGTCATGAAGTGTCATTCAGTAAATAACGACAGTTTTAATACAAAGCTGCATTAAAAGTACATTAAAAATGTTAACTTTGCATTATTGGGCAAATAATGACATTTTTATGCAATGTTGCATTTAAACTTCCATTTAAAGTCCCTTAAAAGTCAACTTTGCACCAATAGGAACCAACAATATCTTCACAAGATCATAATAAAATGAAGGAAGCAAATAAAAAAAACCATAACTAATAGCAATGGCTTTAGTCTGAATGTGCAGTCTGCGTCAGCCTCTTTTCATAACTTCAACATGTTAATTTTCAGCCATTGTTTACATCCTGATTTGCCATGCGTGGTTTCCTCTGGTGCCGAATTATGGCGCATGTCTCACATCAATGACATGAAAGCAGGATAAAATGCGTTCAGACTTTGGATGCTTTGCTAATAATGGGATACGCATACGGAGGAGGCACAGATCGAACGTTTCCTTGGGTGAAACATTCGAAATTGGCGCGTTCAGACTGTGGTGAGAAAGCTGGATATAGGTTAAACACAGGCAATAAAAAGCACATTTGGGTCGCATTTAGCTGTTGTGTCAACATCGACCGATTGGACACTTTAGTGTCTTCTGGATTTTGTAATTCCCATCAGGCAGAAAACACAGAAGCCTTTTTTCTTTCTTTCTTTAGAAAAAAAGCTTAATATAATTGAATTTACCCTAAGCTGGTAAAAATGACCTTAAACTGCACAGATATTTTCTTTTGGGTTGAACGAAGCAGAGGAACAAGAACTTAAAATATCCTTTTTCTTGTGTGTTTCATTTCAAGTAGGAGGAAATCTGAATGGACCTGCTGCCCTGCGGCGATGCAGAGAACTGCTGCGACGGCAGCCGGGCTGCTCCCTTCCCATTCACAGCGAGGAGGGATGCTCGGTGCCGCTTCAGAACCAGATCTCAAAATAACTCCGCCGGCTTCGCTCGATGACCCCGCATTCCTTCCCGAAGACCAACTCTGGGCCTGCCGGGCCGGGCAGACATAACAAAAAGCATGAAACTGATAAAAGTCGGAAAGTATTTCGCTCACGCAGGACCCTCGCTGGAGACACTCCCCCTGAAAAACCGCGCCGAAATACCACTGCTCTGTTTTGTCTGCCTAAAACTAATAAATCACGGACTTTTGAAGGAGAACACAAAGCAACGCAATTAAAGTAATTTATTTGATCATAACCGACGTTGGATTCTGCAGGGACACTGGGCAGAGCGCCTGGCTTATTTAGAGTGGGAACAGAAAGTCGACACTCGCCGACCCCCACGATCAGAATGTAAAAACATTGAATTTATTGTGGCATAAATCCTGTAAAACGGAACTGAAAAACAAACTTGTTAGCAGGAAACTTTTGACGAATAAAAATCTTAACGTTTCTGAGGGTTTGGGGTCCAACCTGACTGTTCGCTGTGGGTTACGTGTTCCTTAGGTGATACGCAACAAGTGAAACCAATATCCATGTTTCTGTGAAAGCTGCGAGGATCTTAGCCAGGACTAGAAGTTTTGTTTGGAAGCATCTGTGTTTGTTTGTTTTTTTTAACCCTTCTTCTCAGTCCAGACATAGAGAATACATGCCAACCGGAAACTCCTGCGACCTCTTTGGTGTTACGGTCATTCCTCCCTGAACAAGTCCGTCTTGTATTTACATCAGCTTTTGAGAAACATCCACTTTGACAATATTCCACTAATGTAAAAAAACACACACACACACACACACGCAAACTAACAAACCACTATTTCACAATCACGGTGTTTCCACTAAATAAGAAGCGGAATTAAAATCACACAGGAATCAGATTTTTCACCCAACCAGTCATTAAAAAAAACTTGACGCTGCATCATCATTAAACTAGTTCCCGTTCATAATGATAATTAAATAGATATCATAATTGTTTAACCTTGACAAAAAAATAAATAAATCACTTTAAATGAGTTTGAAATTTGACAACAGAATCAATAAACGGAGATTTATTAAAGATGCAAACAGAGTTGTACTGTTAGATGAAAACTGATCAGATGAAGTTACGTTCAGAATCTCCTGCTGCAAGTAAAACCAGCAGCTTAAATCGCATAACTACGTTGTAGTCACCACAGTGATTTTAGAGGAAATGTGACTGACTAATGCACATGTAAAAAATAAATAAAATAAAATAATGAAAACTTTCTGGATTGAAAACATGACGACACCGACAGGCGGTGATCACATGTGCAGCTGCCTGTCCTCTGACCTCGTCTCATTTAACTACAGATATTCCCTGGCTTTAGGTTTCAAGTGTTTTGACTCAATATCTGTAAGAATTACTCTCGAAAACACAGTTCCAGCTTCTCTTACGCTGTCAAGTCCTCAAACGCTCATCAAGTGAATCGTCTTACGGTTCTCCCCACTCCCAGCCAAACAGACGAGGAGCAAAACGTATCTCCTGGATTCCTCTGCCATCAGACAGCTGTAGTTCAGACAGCATACGTGTTTGCATTTCACAGTCTAATGAAATGCGATATTATTTTCTGAAATTAAATAAACAAGTTAGACACGTTAAAGGCACGAGGAGTGGCGTAGCAGTAGAGTTGGTGTCTGATGGAAGGC
Organism: Gambusia affinis; assembly: GCF_019740435.1. Classification (NCBI taxonomy): domain Eukaryota; kingdom Metazoa; phylum Chordata; class Actinopteri; order Cyprinodontiformes; family Poeciliidae; genus Gambusia; species Gambusia affinis. The sequence goes on along the minus strand of NC_057875.1, from coordinate 22,445,565 downwards.
AGATTACTGATAAACGTAAAAATTACTGATAAGCATCACAATCCCTGATAAACACTTACTGGGTAATGGTTGAGTCAATAACTCGTAAATATTCGTTTTTAGACCTTTAGTTCTTTACTAAAGGATTATCTTGGACACAAGACTTTATGTAAACACTTGAGCAAACACTCACCCACGTGCGGCTCTAGGACCGATTGCCAATTTGGGTTTGCAGTGTTTATGCCTCCCCTTGTTTTTACATGACGCAACTAAAATCCTGTTTCCCTTACAGAAACGCATCTAATCAAGAAATCTGTGGTTTTAGTTTCATTTTGGATCCACTGGACAGAATGCGACGGGGGAGGGGACCCGCAGCTGCCGTGGTACAGTCAGTCTCACAGCACCTAGTCTCTGTCATTCGAGAAGTCCAATTGCCTCTTGTACCGAGGGCAAAAACAGGCAGGGGGAAAAGACACGCATGTTGGCTGCCCAACGCACACACCCATAAAAATAGAGGCCTGTTAAACAAGCCAACGCACTGCCCATACCACAGCCTCAACATCAGCACCAACAACAGTCATTAATTTTGATTCATAGCACTGCTGCAGTCGGAGATTTAAATAGATTAGAGAGCATGAATAAGACAATTCAGGCTCCAGTTTAGCTTCAGACACAGGCTCTGTGTGACACCAGGCTTTTTTCTTCTTCTACTTCTTTTTTTTTTTTTACAAGGCTACTAGTGTGTGAAGCTCTTGTGGGTACATGTAAGGAAGGAGTTGTGCACACGCTCGGACGCCGGCCCTGTGATGCACACTCATGTCCTCGAGCCATTAGGCATACTCAAACATATGTACAGAGCCACCTACCCTCCACACCTGTTGTTGCCCCAGCAGCAGCAGCAGCATGGGACCCTGCAGCCTCCAGCTGTCGGGTTTGACACTCACACACACCCACACGCATGCACACACACTCGCATGTCCACGCACGCAAATATTCACGCAACTCCCCACATGCCACAAACCACACAGGCTATTATTTTTAGCTTGTAGTAAACAGAGAACTTGGTTTTCACGAAGCAGAGCAACCCCTGCCACTCCGCCCACCCCCTCCACTTTCTTCTTCTTCTTCTTCATTTTGCAGGACCTTCTAGTGTTTGTGCCCCTTCGGAGGAAGCAGTCTGTTCAACACATACCAGAACCTCACAGCACCTTGGTACGCTGTGTTCTTTTTAAAACAACTAATGGACAAAGGGAGACTTCATGCAGGCGCCTTATAAAAGCACTCATGCTGCTCGGACTCTTTTTTTTTTTTTTTTTCCTTACCATTTGTCAAGTTACTATTAAAGACGTATTTTGTTTGCTTTGATTTTATTTGACTGACCAAGACAAACTGTTGCATAGCTGAAGTGGAAGGAAAATGATATTAAATATTATCGTGCCTTGGGATTCACGCTAAGTGGACCAGTGTTTTGGGGCATGTCTGTATCAGCCTTGCACATCCAAAAGTTGGTCTCAAGCTAATGTTGCTTTCCATTTGTACTCAAAACTCAGTAATTTTGACTTCCCAGTCGGAAAATAAATAAATAAATCAACCGGCTCGCCCGACCCGAGGTCAATCTTCCCACTCGTGTCGCCACAAAACGGGACTTGTGGCGACAACATGTTCACACTTCAAAGAGCGTGTCTAAAATCATTGTTACATGTAGTGCTCGTAACTGAAGCTTAACAAATTGAAAGCGGTGTTTGTTTACGGAAAGTAGCAGCTTATAAAGATGTTTGCGGGAGGTACTGAGAACGACGTCTGATTGGGCGTCGCCGTATTGGCATCCCAACTCCTACCACTCTGTTGACAGGAGCCGTGTTCATTCGGGTGCGAGTTCAAACCCAGCTGACTGACGTCTGACTTCGTAGGTAAGCGGCGTGCGCCTGAAAACCTCGTTCACACACCAGTATCTGACTTTTACACAGCACTCGGCCCATTTCCGATCTTCACGGACGATTTGTGGCTCTGTCACATGTGGCACCAGGTCGGACACATATGCAGCCGTTTTCAAAGCATCTGCGGTCTGAACGGTCACGTCGGGTTTTACGTCGCTACGTCAACAGATGAAGCCAGACGCATTGAATCCGGACGCAGGAAATGACTGACTGTTATAATTGTGGACACTGCGAAAGAAGCGTATCAGTGAAGCGCCTCACATCACAATCCCCACCGCTCCTGGTTCCGACTGCGCATCCAAACAGAAGTTGCGGTCAACGCTCCACAAAAGGCTGTTGGCTGTGCTTTCTTTTTTATCCGTACGCCTTCCTTTGTCCATATGCGACTCCTGTTTTCAAGAAAATTTAAATCTTCTTCTGCGTGTGTGTGTGTGTGTGGGTCGAATGGGGTCATAAACTGTTATGCCTTATCATGGTCACGTTTTCCAGTAGATCACTGCAAAAAAAAAATAATAATAATTAAATTGTATTTCAGCAAAAAATGACAAAAGGTGAACTTTCACTCTGTCTCAAGACTTTTACAGTCTTTAACAAGTTTAGCAGCAGGAATGCTAAGCACTTATCTCAACTCTGACCATGATGCAACTCTCCCATATTTCAGTGTGGTCTTTACGTATTTTGTAAATGTCCCCGCGTGTTAAACTAACACGCAAATTGGAAGTTTTTGGCTTTCTTCCTGCCACTCTCCCATGAGTTGAGCAAATGTGACTGCTGTTCTTGACAGATTTGTAGTTTGCAACGGAAAGACGAGCTCAGGTCACACGTCACCCCTATTGAGGTCACGTTATCGACTGACCTGAGGCTAAACGACTGAGGCAGAAACAGCAGTGCGACGCTGCTGTTTTCCACGGTTGATCCTGGACAGAATGAATCAGTTCCCGCAACATTTTGGCAAAACGTTGAACCCAAGATCAATAATTCAAAATGTTTTTATTGATCATAGTCGCCCACATTGTGCCGTCTAGTGTTGTGACAAATACACCTCCTGAGGAATTCAGTTTGTGCGTCATGTTTGAGGACTGAAGGTTTATGCTGGAAGCCATTTTGAATATTTTTGCCGCGTGCGTCAGCTTGGTTTTGTTGCTTCCCCTGTTCTTCTGTTTAATAGCTCCATTTAAGGTCACTTTTTTATGGATGCTTCCATGTAAGACACTGGAATAAATCTGATGTAACCCTATAATTTAATAATGTCAAACTGTAGGGTTCTTGTGCTACTGGGGACTTCAAGTATTGCATATCCAGATGAGAAAATCTTTTAATAATCCCCACAGTCTTAGAGAAAAGTCCACAAAGAAAACGGAGCGACTCCTCCAGTGTCTCTTGTGGGGCTCTTATGCTTTCTCACCTCTCAGCATTGATGAGCGGTGATCCACCAACCCAGACTTCCTGAAAATACGCCCTGAGTCAGGAGGCGGCTAATGAGACTTGACCAGAGAAAAACTGCATGTGAGGGGATTCATGTGACTGAGTGCGCAGTTATGCTGCTGCGTCTTCCTGATTTCTGGAACCGGCAACTCTGACTGTCACGCACTCCAGGCCTCGTCTGGTGACACCGCCGTAATGACAGCGAGGAAGTATTGTGAAAACACGAAGCAGGATGCTTTGCTGGTCCTGAACAACAACAGAGGGTCTTGGATGTGATCCTGATTAACCTCTCTGCAGCGAACCCCAAACATCCGGACCACTCCTCCCAGCACACGGCTGAACCACCAGTTGATGCCGGAGGGTTGTGGTTGTTCCCGCTAAAGACGACAGCAGAAGCCGTGCCTCCTTAGTGGAGAAAAGCTCATTTGAGAAACAGGTTAATTGAACTTCCAGGGCATTTACAGCGTATTCATACCGACTTTTACTCATTTTACCATGTCACTGCAACAAACTTCAATGTTTTTAAGAAGATTAAATGGACAGCCCAACGGAAAGTCTTAACTTTGAGGTGAAAAGCGGTTTGAACAAGTCTGAAAAGTGTGCCCACTTTTCAACGAAGGCCTTCGTGAAAACATTAGTGAAGAAACAAACTGGCAGAAGAGAAGATATTTTATCAAAACATATTTCTATGGTAGAATGGCAGCGTTAAGGTCCAGACCTAAATTTGTTTGGAAATCTACAGCAACACCTAGAATTACACGTCCGCAGACGCTTGCTCAACTAACCTGGAGTCATTTTGCATTCAAAGGAACGGGGAAATGTTCCTGCTTGCTATGTCGTACCCAGGAAAATTTGAAGTTGTGAACACAGTGAAAGATGCTTCTGCAAAGTATCGATTCGACAGGATGGCGCACAAAAGCATAGAAGCTGAATGCTGCTTCTCTGTGTTTGGTTCTGGTTCTGGTTCTGGGGACGCATTGCGAAAAGAGAACCAAGAGTCGCCTTTCAAAGGGTGTGATGTCCGATTGTTCTGTAAAAATGTTTGAAGAAGTCCCAAAGTGACGTCAGTTATAATTTCAGGATGAAGTCCAAAACGATACACCGGTTGTCACCAAAAGAAGCATTGCTGTGACTTAAAGAAACGCCGTCCAGCCCCCAGACGGCCGACCAATGGCTTCCTTTAGCCAAATGGTTTACATCCAAAGAGGGGAAGGATGTCTATCCGGCTGTCGGGTCAGAAATATTTATAGGTCAAGAAACAAACTAGCATTGTCCAAATATGCACGGGGCTAAAAACAGAATATCATTTTCTTTTGTAAAATAGCACGAAACAATCTAAATCAGCAGAGTAAACAAACTACGGCGCTGGTGGGAGGTGAAGAGTAAATAAACTCCTCAGGAAGGAAGACAAATCCGTGCCGACGCAGAAATACTCATGAAGTTTGTTTGTCCCATTGACCTCTTGACCTGCCTGTTCTGTGGAAACTCTGAGATTTGTCAACAGTGGCGATGGCGTGACAGCGATGGCTTTTTTGAACATTTCAGGAGAAATGTTCAATCTAACCAATATCGTCTTCTTCTGCTTTCAGTATTTCCCATTTCAGGCCTTTCGGGGAACTGATGGGGGAAAAAAACCACCCAGCAAAAGACTCACCAAACAAACGACGTCTGATTTAAACGACTTGAAACCTTTAAAGCATTTCATACTGACAAACAACACAAGGGAAAAATAAATATTTCTTTTCAGATCCAACTGGAAGGAAAAGCAACCAACCAAATAATTCAGGGGAAGCTCCAGCAGAGCAGCAAATGTCACAGATTTTTCTGTCATTTCCAGTTACCAACTCCACAAAGGAAAGACAATGCAACTGTCTGCTTACAGTTTACACCACTGCAGTTTTTCCTCATTATAAAAGGCGGTGGACCTTGGAATGCATTGCTTTGGTTATCAAAGATGTGGCCCAATGATTTATATAAAAGAGGGCCTTGCTCCATTAATTTTCGTTGAACCTTTTGACATTTTGTCACATTTCAGCTACGCACTGGAATTAATTTTATCAGGATTTTACGTGACTGACCAACACAAAGTAATTCTGGTGCAGAAGGAGAATCATCAGTGGTTTAAACATTTTGTAGAAATAAGAAATATGAATATATCTCATGTAAGGGTTTTCATCTGTCACTGACATGATTGTTAATGATTCATCATGTGAACAAGCTTATTCACATGTGATTTTAATTGCATTTCCCATCTCATGGAAACACCACAATGGCAAAATTGTGTTGTTTTTCTTTCTTTTTTTTTTACGACATTGGCAGAATACTACAAAAAGATTTGTGCACACGACTTGAACTCATTTCCATTTCCAAAACTAAAACTAAAAAGATTAGTTTTAGTTGTGAACATTTCTTAAAGGAGAACTGATTATTTAATAGGAAGTCCTATTTTTTCTTTTTCTAATCACTGCCGATGCTGCACACCGTCTAAAATTAGACAAAAACGTACAAAGGTGATAAGTGAAAAACAAAAGCCGACAAAATAATCCACAGTGACCAGACTACTGTCATCTCATTCTTAAACTAAGTTGATTTAGGTTGAAAGGAGATTAAAATGATCTAATTCTTAACTCTAAAAACAGTTAGTAGTAAGATTTAATGCTTTTGAATCACCTTTCTGTTCTCCAGCTGGAGAAGCCATCAGGAGAACTCTCCCTGGTTTGTACTGAGGCGCTGTGCTAATGAAATCCACACACACACACACACACACGCACACACACACACACACACACACAGAGGTGGTGTTTCACTTTCACTCTGGGAGGAAAGTGACTGACTGGCCTGATATGAGGCGCCCTCTGTCCCTGCACATCTGGAGCGAGCTAAAAGCGGAGGGAGGAGAGGGGAGTGGTGGATGGTGAAAATGCAGAGGCACAGTTTGTGCATCTGTTGGTGGAGGCAGAGGTTTTTGGACGTGAGCATTGTGGTTCTTATCTCTTTATTTTTTGAGGGAATTAGAGGTTCCTTGTGTATTTATGGAGGGGGAAGACAGAGACAAAGCCTCTACAGGAGTGTTATCTATGAACATTTAAGGTATTTTGTTAGCCTAGTCCTTAAAAAAAAAAAAAAGTTTAACAAAAGGCAGTCACATCTGTCTCACCATACTATACATCTGGCTTGTACATAAGAATCAATTATTATTATTTGGAAAAAGTAATTGAAATAAAAATGAAATTTTGGACCATGTACCACAGTGAAAACCACTAATATACAGTTGAAACCAGATACATGCTATGTTAAGATTACTAAAGTTATTTCTGTTTTAAAACAGTTGGAAAAAGCAGAGATAGCCGAGTCGATGTTTTGAAATGAATGAACTCTAATATCGTTCTCGATATTGTGACTTAGCAGAATAATAATGCTCATATGTTGAATATATGTCTTTGTATGCCTGAATAAATATCTGGTTACAACTGTACTTGTATCGAACGCCAGACTTTTCCTGCTGGTTCTGAGCCAAATAAAGCTGCAGAAGAAAAGTAATTTTACTGAAGCTTAAATGAACCTTTTTAAAAACTCCTATTACTGTGTGCAAATTTTAGGACAACAGTGATGTTGCTAACGAGTTTGAGGATGTCTGTTGTTACTCTGTTTACTAAGCATGTACTAGAAAACGCCAGTACAGTTGCTATCTCGTCTGGCTAGCTTTGCTATAATATTTTCAGAATGAAGTTAGCCAAAAAGGAAGTTTGTAAGTGCTGACAATGTGGGAATCACATTTGCAATTAAAAAAAAAAGAAACACAATTTAAGTAATTGAAGAGATGCTGTTTGTTTGTGAATCGTGGGCTAGAAGCGATAGCTTGTAGCTATGTCTGACTAGCTTTGTTCAGATACTTTCAGAACCAACACAGCCAAAAACCTAGCCAATACATGTCAATAGGGTGTTTGCATCATTTCAGTTTGGCTAATTTTTATTATTTAAATCAGTAATATTGCTCAAAATATTTGTAAAATGTATTATTTTAGGCGCTGTGCACACAAATGTTGGCATATGTTGAAAACCAAACTTCTTCTGACTGACTTAATTAGCCAGCAACAATTAGCTAGCTATTAGCAACTAGCGAACTCCCTCCCAAAAAGCTAGCTAGTGCAGCTCTAAGAGAATCAATAGCTTTGCTCTATATTCTTCGTTTCTGACACTTTCTTAATGTTAACACTGCCACTGCCTGATGCGCTGGCATGGATATTTTGACGTGTCATTTGAAATGGTGAGGAAAAATATCTTTTTGAAAAACAATCTGTAGAATTGTAAATATCTTTCTTTGTTTAAATTACGTTGCTGGAACGAGTCCCAACGGGGGAGATAAAATAAAAAAAGTAATTGTTGACAAAACTCAAATGACCCAAATTCATCTGAAATTGTGGCAGGAAAAGAAAGAAAAAACAAACAAAAAAAAAACACGGCTGACTCACGATGCTCCCATGCTGCCGTACCGCCCAGCAAGACGGGACCCAGCTGCGGCTCTCCATGACCAATCAAAGTCCATCTGAAAATGAGCCAGATATTTCCACTTACCTCATATTTTGGGAGCTGATCGCCTGCGTGAGCAGCAGTGTCTCCAACTATGACTCGGTAACTGAGTCAAATGTTTTTTGCGGACCTCGCACACGCACACTGACGAGTTTACAGGCGTTGACAGAGGAGCGCGTGCTTTCATGACTGCAGAATAACACGGACGTACGCAGACGTCATCCTACGGGATACCAAAACAAACCAGAGTGAATGAGCAAGATGGTGTCTGGTGACTCTTTTTTTTGTGGTAGCTGAATAAGCACAAAAAATGAATTAATGCAAGAGGGATGTAAGTCACGCCTTTCAGATATATTTTTCTTGTAGAGGTTCACGGTTGTTTTCTTGATATTTTCTCAAACTTTTTGGATTTTCCCACCAAGTCACGCAAGGAAGCAATGTGTTTTGGGGCAATATTATGTTTGTTCCAGACGCATAGTGCCATTTTATAGAACAATTAAGTCTTCTGTTGTCATAAAAATACTATGACTTTGTAATTTATCGCCTTGAAATTTGGCCTCTGCCGCTTTAAAAACGACTGTTGTTCCTGAAACAACAGGCGTACAAATGAGAAAACACACACTGCATCTCCTCATGCTAGTCATGCATCTTGATGTTTACATCCATCCATCCATTTTCTGTTCATCCTTTGTCCCTAATGGGGTCAGGAGGGTTGCTGGTTCCTCTCAAGCTGCATCCCGGGCGAGAGGCGGGTTCACCCTGGACAGGTCGCCAGTCTGTCGCAGGGCAACACAAAGACATACAAGACAAACAACCATTCACACACACACTCACACCTAGGGAGAATTTAGAGAGACCAATTAACCTGACAGTCATGTTTTTGGACTGTGGGAGGAAGCCGGAGAACCCGGAGAGAACCCACCATGCACAGGGAGAACATGCAAACTCCATGCAGAAAGACCCCGGACCGGGAATCGAACCCGGGACCGCAGTTGGTAGGCAACAGCTCTACCAACTGCGCCACTGAGCAGCCGCCTTGATGTTTACATGTTTCAACATATACCAATGTTTGTGTCAAATGAACAGGATCAAAATGACAAATTTTCAAAAATCCTGTTTTTTTTAAATTCAAACAACTAACACACAGAGTTGTTTTTTTTTGTACAAGTGCATTATTTCGAACAAATAAGTTCATCAGACGATTTTATTTTACTTTACAGCCGGGACAAGTAATTAATTTATATTCCGCTAAGCTCTTACAGCTCTGATCAGCAAAAGACGAGCAAGTCATGAGGCGTCTTGGTTCCCCGTGGAGGAATTTCAGACATTCGAAAATCAGACATTGCGAGATGCTTGCGCGGCGACACGGCCTCATAAAAAGAAGAAGAAGATGATTTGTGGAACACCTAGGCTGACCGGCTCCATGGGAATGTTCTATTTCAGCGTCAGGCCTGTTCTGGGAATAGAAAGAACGCCAGACATAACAATGGCGCATTCGCAAGGTGGCTGATAAGATGCCAATTAGATGACCTCAGTCTTGGATGCGAGGGCGTGTGTGTGTGTGTAAGTGTGTATACGTGTGTGTGTGGTTAGATGATAGAAAGGGAAGAACGCACAGAGGCAAAAAAAACAAAAAAAAAACACACTATTGAGAGGAACAGAAAAAAAGTTGTTGCAAATGAAAGGTTTCCAGGAGGAAATGAAACAATGACGCTGCTGACATAGAAAGAAGTAACTCGGAGCAGGTTAAGTGAGAGAAGCTGATAACAAGCGAAGCCCTCTGACCCACTGTAATGAGCCGAGTACTAGATCCAGTCTTAATGCAGACAAACGCACTCGCTTTCTGCTCCACACAAAGAAGAGCAACACTGACGAAGCTCAGCGGGGTTCAGGGTGCAGCTATTAGCTTCACAGTCCTTATCACACACACACTCACGAATGTGAGAAAGTATGAGGAAAAGCCTCGTTCTAAAAAGACGAGTGGTCCGCTAACGTCCTCCTGTACCGATAATTAAAACTAGGTGGGAAAGGAAAGGTCCTAATCAGGAAGTAGATGTTTGAAATGTAGCTAAACATTGTAGAAAATGAAAGAATTTCACTGATTTAAAAAAATTTGACCACTATCCATGACGACGGATGTTTATCTTAAAGCTTATTGGAGTCTAGATGACATGCTTTAAAGGTAATCCATTGGGATTATTGGTTTTACTGTGATGTCTTTTTTGAACTTACTTTCATATTTTATGCATTTAACCGCATCCCTAGAAGAAGTACGATGGTTTTTTTCTCTCTGTGAATTTCCTGTCTCTGTCACAGAGGAAGCAGAGCTGTTGGTTACTTTGTTCCCTCACATCAACAAGTAACTTCTCATTTATTTTACATCACTCAGCATGATAACATTTTAAAATAACCTTTAGGTTTTGTATCAGCTTTCAAGTGTCACCATCACTTGATCATTTGTACTGATATTGCTCACATCTGACCAGCTTTTTAGCTTTCCATCACTTACAAGCACGTTGTTTTTTTTGTCCCCAGAAAGCTCATGATATTATTCGTACGTGGGTGCCTGTCCTCTCAATGCATGCAAAGCTACACATTTAAATATGTCAAATAGTATCCGTGCATTTAGGAAGAAGCTACTTTGCCTACATTTTGAATGGCAGTTGTTACTATTTGAGAGTTGGCATGAAAACTCTTGTTGACTCAAAAGTCACAGAATCTGAGGATGTGTAGATTTAACATGCATCAGGTTTGGTTAATTTAAAGGTCAAATGGAGCCTAATGTGGCATTATGGGAAAATCAGACAAGTGTGAATCACTTGTGCTGCGATACAAGGAGAAAACTAGAAACATACCGCAGCTCCATGGCCAGCTAGCCAAAACAAACTAAAACCACAAACTAATTTTTGAATTTTGAATTTCATGAATTTTGCATCCAACCAGTAAATGCAAGATATGATTCCCTATCTAATCTACGGCCTCAGGGACTGTCTACACGCTCCGTTGTGCCTGTTTTTTGTAATTTGAAGGTGTTGTACTAAAATGTACAACACCTTGGGGATTAATAAAGTGTATTCAGGAACTCATTCGACTTTAATTGTGAAAATTCATCTGCAATTCTCAATTCCTCCTTTTTAGAGCTAAAACAAGCTGAATTCATCTGAAAGCAGAAGAGTCCTGGTACCGTCCAGTCAGGATTCTCCAGACATTCCTCCTAGCCATCCTTTCTTTCTTTCTTTGTTCTCCATTTTTTCTTTATTGCAGATGTAACAAAACTAGTCCTACAGTCAGCCATTCATCTGTTTCGTGTTGTGCGGGGACATAAATCAGGGGACTGAAATGTCCTGTAAACCTTGGCAACCATCTAGTGCCATTAAAAATTAGAGAATTTAATATAGGAGGCTGCTTTGTCTCTTTGCAGCACTAAAAAAAACAAAAAAAAAATGTTAAGTCCATCTGGCAGCTGGAAAAAATACGAAAGAGTAAAGCAAACACGGAGGAAAAAGCTCCCGGGAAATCTTCTCTGTTATTCCTTCATATTGTGGTCAAATATAACTCCGCGTTTTCTTTATGACTAGTTTTTACGGCCGCAGAATCTCGCATGAGGAGCAGGATACAATGATCACTTAAGGGAAAACCTCATGCCTGGGTTGGGTTAGTGTTAACACGAAGCTACTCCATCATGAGAAAACAGACGTCGGAATCGTGGAAGGAATGACGCGATCCAACCGAGTGACCGGCCTCCTGACATCACGCCGGCCCGTCGCCTGGCCGGCCCGCGTCAAGCCCGGCCCGTCGCTCCAAACGTGGCGTCAGTCGGCGGCCATGTCTTCATGCCTCCATGCCAAGGAGGCGTCCAAACACTCGGCGGGACAAAAGACGCAAGAGGGGACTTAATGGGCCCCATTTACACCTGCCAGGCTGAAAGAAGTGATGGGCCACAGAGCGAGAGCCAAGAAGCAGAGCGACGGGGGTTTCTGAAAGAAGAGAGTGAAACTCTTCAGATGTCGGGTCGGAGTCGGTCCAATCAGAGACTAGTATTCACAGGAGGACGAGGAAAGCAGCTGAGGAACTGTTCGAAACGAAGAAGGATCTGTTTTGGGTTTTCTAGGACCGTATGTAGCGACTTGCACTTTATTCACGCCCCCAGTTGTTGTTTTGGATTTCTTCCATCTTTTTGATTCTTACTTTCCCTTGCCTTGTGAAACAGGACTAATAACTGTAAGTTGGAAAAGGAGTTAGATTTTGAAAGCGGGAGCAAAATTTAGGATACAAAACTGTGTGTGGGAATGAAATGAACTGAAATCAGAGATAATAATGTACAGCAATAGTTGAAGGATAAAAAAAAAAAAAGATGTTAGATTGAAGCAAAGTTTCACCTTTATGCACAATAAACATACACCCAGACCTGCATGGAAAGGTCCAGACCATCCAGAGGGACAATTCTGTCAAAATCCAAACGCGACATGCAGAATCTGTGAGAGGAGTTAAAGATGATGCTCAGAAATAATTTTAATCATATCTGACTGACAGGGGGCCGAAATACAAAAGCATGGCAAACTGTTCAGAGTTTTACTTGTGAAAACATTTTCAAACACAGTATCCTTTTCCTTCCCCTTCACAGTCGAGCTTTACTTTATGTTGGTTTAACACGTGAAATGCTAATTAATTTTCTGGCTGTAACATGGCAGCAGTGTGGACATTTAGAAAGGCCCTGTGAGTTGGAGGGAGGACATTTGTTAAATTTAATCTCCATGAGTGAAAAAAAAAATCAACAACCGCCTGGGCTTCACGTAATATGCAACAGGTGACTCTAAACCTCTGAATTAGAGTTTATGAATGAATCTTTTAAACAAGAACGTGTTAATCTTCTTAGAAACTAAATAGAGGAGCAGGTGATTTAACCGCTTGAGGAAATAAAGTAAGTAGGGTGCTGAACACCACTGCATCCCAGTCACCCATCCCAGATGATTTGCATCTGGATCAACAAGCAACAAATCCAGATTTGTTGCTTGTTGTACCCTGTGGATACAACAAGCGACAAAATGGAGCTGGAAGATCTTAAACTCAAGCCAAAAATGGGAGAACTTACACTACTTAAGAGCCGTAGGCTCTTAATTAAAATGATATGTCGGGTTTACTCTGTGCTCAGCCGTGTAATTAAAGATAATTAGTCAGATCGGACAGAATGCCCGATCTAAAACTCTGCTCCAAGTACAGTTTTGTTGATGATGGAATAGACAGGAAGTCGAAGCATGAAAGCAGCTCTTTATGCTGGAAAAAAAAAAGAGCTGTTATAAGAAAATGAAATTTCTAAGTAAAAATTAAAATGTGTAGAATAAAATTTAAAAAATGCCAGTTTGCCTACCAATCAAAGATGCAGTTTGTACAAAATGAAAGCTGACATTCGCGGCGCACTTGCAACGACAATGTCCAGCCTTGACCTCGGTCGAACATACCGAGGTCAAAGCCCCCTCCACCACGCAGAATTATGATAAAGACATCGCCAGACGCTGCGACACATTCTGAGCAACGACACAAGTGCAGGAGCATCGTCCCCGCTGCTACCTTGAAAGCTGGCCTGTGGCGAGATCTGCTCATTCATCCTGGGGGTGGAGGGCCTCTTCTGCTGCTGCGTTTTCATGCTTTCACTTCACATTAAACCTACAAAAAAGGGGAACTGCAAAGGCCCCTCGGAGGCCGGCCATTGGAGACGTTGCTACTTTCAACCGCAAACAAACCCAAGGGGTGGAGGGGATGAGAAGGAGCTGGGGAGGTGGGGGGGGGGAGACTTTGGCTGCCGTGTAATAAGTCCTGGCGTGCTAACCTTGTAATTGGCCATAATTAAAAGGAGGCAGAAGGAGACGAGGATCTTCCTCTCAGCTTCAGCTGCCAGGCTGCAGGAAGCAGTAAAGACACGCCGTCTCTTCCTTTACAAGGTGGCACACCGTCTCTCCCTTTCTTCTCGTCACTCATAATCTTTGCGAGGGGTATTTCTGCATCTCGTTTTAGAAGTGCCTCTAGAATGCAGAGGATGAGCGCGAGTGTGTAAAGTCTGTCCCCCCTCCTTTATACTCAAATCTCTACCACGGTTAGCGTACAATGCCGGTGTGTGTGTGTGTGTGTGTTTGTGGGCGCACGCAATGTTTTATCTTCTTTTTTTTTTTTTTTTATTGTTTTCCGTTTGGTCTGTAATTACCACGTCTGGAGATGTGCCCCGTGTGTTTGTTGCCGTCTGTTCCCTGATTGCAGCCTAGTCAGTGACGGCTTCACTCGGCGGGGCCGATTACAAAAATACCATGAGGGGAATTCAGTTCCTTCTCTTTCCATGAAATCTCCACATTTCACCATAACTTTTTTCTTCTTCTTCTTTTTTTATTTTTTATAAAAGGCCTGCTAATTTATTTGTCTAAATCAGTGATTTTCTTTTTAAAAGTCTGCATTATGCTTATTTTCAGGGCGTCCCCAGTTTAACAGCAGTGTGGAAGACATGAAAAGATGAAAAGCAGTTGTTTACAATCGTGATGCTCAACAAACACCACTGGGTTCATGTTACACATGATTTAGTGGAACAACAAAGAAAAATGTTATGAGATAAACGACCAAAGAGTCACATGAAAACATAGAGGAAGCAAGCCCAACACCTTAGTGAGTTATATCTCAAATCAAAGATCCTCAGGAGAGTGAGTGCATACTTACTTTAGACTTTCGTGTCGCTGTATGATGATTGTTCTTTAGGAATAAAAAACAAGTTTTATGAGATGCTGTTAGAACATGATAGCAGCTTTCTGAAGTCAAGCAAACGCTGCAGCGGAGACAACAGTCGACAAAACGCATACAGGTTTCTTAAGAAAAAGAAAGAACCATCATGACCTTAATGACTGTTCACTGAATCCCAATACAGTTATAATCCATAAATTACAGTGAATGTAATTTGTTAAATTAAAAGTACCTTTTAAAAATAACAACCGTTTAATGGGTATTAAATATTCTTCTTATTAAGCCCACATTTCTGTTTAAAAGAATAGTTTTTAGTTGATTAGAAGTAATATATACATATATATAAATGTCCTATTTTGGTTAGCAGTTAGTGGAAAATCATCAAAATTAACAGAAGTAAAGGCATTCAAACAACCATCTGAGTGTAATTAATCTATATAATGTGTCTTACAGTGGAAAGTTTGTAAGATAAATGGGTATTTTCAATTATATTGAGTAAGTTTGTACGTCTGCAGATCAGATATGTTAGATTAAAGACGTAATTTAAGTTTTGTGTGTTTTTTTGTTTTTTTTTTCAATGCAAAAAAGGAAAGAAAGCTAAACCAGCAAATCAGCTGGTTATGGAAGTTCAGCCTTGATTTTCACTTGTTACGGATTCCCTGCTGACCTTTGGTTCCAGTTCATTTATCACCTTTATCGTTTGTGAAGAAAGACAATTCATTTCCGGAGGCTTGAAAATGACCAAGGGTTATACTTATGTGACCACAGCTTCAGAATATTTGTCCATTTCCTGTTTTCCAGACGTCATTATGGTATCCAATCGTCTCCGAAAAGCTCTTGATTTCCACGATCATCTCTAATTCAAGACCGTTTTCGTGTCGCTACAAAGGCTCCGCCGCTAAACCACGAAAGGCCTCGGTGCCGTGCGCATGTGGCACGAACACGGCGTCGCTATCCGAGCCGCAGCTAGCATCTGCTTCAGGGGCTCCGCTGACAGACGGGAGAGTGCTGACGGGGCAGCGCTGAGCTTTTGTCACCTGAGCGTCAGTCACTGTAACCCAAAACCAGACAGCTGCTTGACTTACCATCAAGCTGAAAGGAAACACCAGCAGGGAGAGGAGCGGGGGGATCAGGATGAGAAAGGAGGAGGAGGAGGTGGTGGGACATCAAGTTCATCTGGGTGCCAAGTTCATGCCGGAGATGCATTTAGTGTCGCTTTGAGATAAGTAAGTAGCTTTGAGAAGAAATTATAATAGGGGTTGATTTAAGGGAAAAATATCCCAGAGTATCTTTTCTTTAAAACGGAGAACATTTATCCAAACAAAGCGGAACAAAGCAAATAACGTTCCCTATCAATCCTGAAGGACCCTAAATAACCCCACGTTCCACTAATCTGTATCCATATAAATCTTTAACCTCTGCTGAACTCTGTTTTGAACTTCAGTTTCATCTTTCTTCTTGTCCTCTCCGCTGTCAATAGATGACAAAATGAGCCGAGGTCAATCCTCGCCCACTGGCGCCCATATTTCCTCAGGCTCCGCCTGTGGTCCCCGCAGCCGAAAACACACAGAGACAGACAGTGGGAGGACTCGGACCATGACCTTTCAACCCAGCTGGGCTCCCTCCGGGTTAACAGAGGCCATGTTGCCATCTCTGCAGAGGCCAGCACCTGGATGGCTGGACCTACACGGACAAGTGTGTGTTGTGCATGTGAGCGAAGGGGGGAAGGAGGGTCCCTGGGGAAACGAATTTACCACTTAGTTGAGCCACCTGCCTCCTCACTTACAGACGCCGTCTCTGCTCGACCTAAAGGTCGACCCTCACCCTCTCTTTGGGCTCATTTTTAATACACACACACACACACACATATATATATATATATATATATATATATATATATATATATATATATATATATATATATATATATATATAGCTTTGGGAAACCCCACTGAAAACCTCATGATTTATCCCACCAAATATCGACTTCTCAACTCTTCCTGAGTTAAAACATTAGTTTTGTTGTTTCTAAATGAACATGAACTGGTTTTCTTTGCGTTATTCGAGGTCTGAAAGCGCTGCGTCTTTTTTGTGATTTTGACCATTTCTCGTTTTCTGCGACTAAATACCACGTTTTTCACATATTTGTTTGGACTCGCGGAGACGTGTTGTCAGTAGTTCATAGAATAAATGAACAATGGTCATTTTACTCCGAGAAACGGATCATTTTAAAGGGTCTCTTCTCCAGAGCTGTGTGTCTACCTTGCCGTGACTCGCCACGCCTCCTTCAGGTTCAATCAACGAGAAGTCAAATCAGAAACACGCAAGCGTGAAGAAAATAAGTCTCGGAATATTTTCTTTTACAAACTTAGTTTTCCCATCTTGTTTTTATGCCTTATGAAAATAAATAATAATAAAAAAAACTGACAAAGGATCATAATTCATGCATGAAAGCGATAAAGCAGGTTCCCCTTGAAAGTTGACAAGATGGGGAAAAATTTCAAACGACCAAAATACTTTTGGAAGGAATCGCAAAAGAAGTAGTTGTCAGTATGTGCGTGCAGATCACCGAAATGCTTTGGCTTGCTTCTGAGATGCCTGTGTGTCTGTGTGTGTGTGTGCGTGTGTGTGTGCTCCAAATGTCAGAGCAGAGTAATGAGCCTTTGTGTGCAGAGCCTCCACAAGCAGCAGCCGGGGCTATCTCTTACCTCGTCGCCCATTAAGAAAGCAACGCTCGCTAGAGGCAAGAGAGCGGCGTTTCGTTTCCACGATTTGGGACACTCGCGCCAGATGCGCTCTGACGGGAAATTCTGGGCCGGCCAAACATGTCGACACAGCCTGAATAACCTCAGACACACACGCAGAGGGAAACTGGAGGCTGACACACTGGAGGGCAGACGGCAGTGAAAGGAGACTGGTGGAGGTGAGAGAGACAGAGAGGAGATGATAAGTGAGTGCAGCGGGGCGGGTTGTTGTGGTTGACATCTGGCTGTAAGAGAATCTGCTGCAGCTTTAGACGCCCGGAGGCTGGAGGCTGATGACAGCTCCCCTCCTGCGCCTCCTCCTGCCCGGTGACAAAGCTGGTAGCAACAGGGCCGAAGTGGCTCCGCGTCTCCATGGCAACACTGCTGTGAAAATACACATCAAAACTCCTGGAGTCCTTGTGACAATGGGGTTGTGTCCTTTTAACATTTTGTCCAATAACTTCAGTTTCACTTACTGGGATTTTGTGTGATGGAACCAAAACAAACTATGACATCATCTTTCAGGAGGTTAAAGGACCCTGAAGCAACTAGTTACCCTCAGGAGTTAGGATGGACATTTGTTGAGTGGTTTATGTTTTATCGTGGTAAGAATTTTGATTTATTGCCGTCCAAATAAAATCCAATTAATTTTATTTTAGAAGCTCCCACAACTGTCGACGGGATTGTTAGTCTTACTATTTTGTTTATTGTTTATTGGGAGTATCAATGTGTGAGCGGTTGAGTGATACAAATCACACTTCTTTATGCGACTGGTGTCCTAAAGAAGCGCGTCACAAACGGGAATGTTTTTCATGAGCAGCAATTGTGTTTATGGGGCTGTGATTGCCATACAGCTACCTAAAAAAATTAATAAATAGTTTTTATCGTCACTTTTATTGTTATCGTAATTGTACGACAAAATATCATGACAAAAGCTTATTCAGAAGCCTGGATATTTTCTTTCTATACAATTCCACTTTGATTCTCATCTCCCTTCACTGCTCCATCTGGGTTTTACTCCCACTGACGTGGATTCTCTCCGGTAGAATTTCAACCGGGCCGATCGGCAAACAGAAGGAGTTGTGAGCGATGACGTCGATTTTCTGCGCCGTTTTAAAATTGCAGCTTTAGCAACGGTAGTCGAGGAAGTCAACAAAGTAATTCAGTCCGTGTTGGCCACGCCTCCAAATGTGGACGGTAACATTTCTCTCTACACAGTGGGGGATGGTTGTTACAGCGCGGGCAGTTTTAGGTAAGCTTCATAGCTTACGTCTTGGCCAAACCATGACGTATTTGATTCAGTTAATTTTACAAACTTTAATCTTCAAACGCAGAGAGTCCAGACACTCTGTACAAAGCAAAGCGACGTGTGGAACAGTCGGCTGGTTTTTACCAGGCTATTTACAGTATTTTTTTTTGTAAAAGTCAAACTATGTGTTGTTTAATATCCGACACACTTTTTATACCCAGAACAGACTGTGCAAACTTTTATATCCCATTTTATTTTCTTTATACTGATTTATTTTGCAAATGTAAGTTCTTACTGACATCACAGGCCATGTGCTCTTCCAATATCTCAATATACACGCACACACACACGCACACACACACACACACACACACACACACACACACACACACAAACAAGCAAGGGAAGGAAGGACAGAGCAGGTTAACAAGTGAATCCATTTTGCAGAGCGCACACCGAGGTGGAAGGAGATCTGTTGCATTACACAACAGAAAACCTTTAACTGGAGATTTCATTGTGTGGCTTCGTGGCATTTGGTTACCAACCCCTTCCATCGCCTTAGAGCCGTATGCCTGTGCAACTGGATCTGTCAGCCTGGTCCATCAGATAGGCACGCCGACTGTGTCTAGCTCTGTCTGCCTGTCAGTGCTGTGTGGCTGTCATCCAGCCAGTCAGGCAGCCATTGCCTGGCCACCGCCCCTGCCTTATCGGGATAATGAGCCGCATTTAGGTCCATTATGAGCTGACCCCAAGGACTTTCTCTGCTGCTAAGCGGAGGCCTTGTGCCAGTGATGGACAGGCCAGCGGGGAACCCGATACTCGGCTGGTTTGTGCCGCGAGAAGCGGACTGCAGGGGAGGAAAAATGAAGACAGGCTCCGCCTGGTGAGAGTTTGCAGGTTTAAAAAGCAAAAGCTGATGGGAAAGGTGCGTTTCGACACAAACTCTGAATGCGGACGTCCACATCGATTTTCTGCACATGTGGCCCAGAAAAGTTCTGTTTTGGTCATTTGGCTGCAAAGCTAACTTAAGAATATGCAGCTTGCTTCTTACACCACAAATGAAATGCTTGACAACATCAACCTTTTATCTGAGTTTCTAGCATTTTCTGCTGTCTTGTAGAAAAACGTCATTTCTCCAGGTTCATAAAATTAAAGCAGAAAATCAGATTTAAAAAAAAATAAAAAATCCTGAAAGAACAAGTAGAATAGCTTTCTTTGTTTAGTGAGCACTAATTTGGGTTGCAGATTGTTGGGCCGAGCTGTAATGAACCAGGGATCAAAGTCACCTCGACTTTGAACATCCCAACAAGCTGGGAAGTGTCTGAACTTTTAACTATCCCTCCAGGCTCTGAGGAGAATCAGGTGCAAGTCTTTCTGTGGAAGAAAAATAACCTTAGGCTAATCCTCACGTTCAATACCGTCTATCGGAAGAGAAGATATGTCCAGTCTTCTGCATAAAGCCTCGTAACTTATTCATCTTTTATTGCAGCAGCAAAAAAACCCCGAAAAAACCCCAACAACCATCCCTTTCATTACATTTAATTCAGAGGAAACTACTTTTTTAATATTTTTACCAAGATAAGTTATCACATGTATGCAGCCCTGCTTGGCTAACAGGGCAATACTTATTCAGTCCATAATAATATCTATCGTAATCAATTGTCTTCAAAAGTTCCCTTGGGTGTAAATTAATGTCAGCAGTGGAGTGCAAAGATAATTTCAGAGGCTCAAATGTAAAAGAAAAACAGGCAACCAGCAGCTACCATTAGTGCTGTGAGATTTATTACTGGCACAGCTTAAATATATATTAGATTTTAAATATAGACCAATTTCAAATCAATGGACATTTGAGGTCTGAGGCATAGATGTTTAATAATAACGTCCAACACTCTACAGGTTGGTTTCTTTAATCAAACTAATCAAACTGTGAACAACAGAAACAGCAGAGCAATGAAGCAGCACGGAATATGGGCTTTTTTTATATTTTTATTTAAACATTTAAAACGAGGGTCACTGGTGAGAAAGGCCTTTTAAATCCAGAGAAACCACCTTCTGGATTTTATGAACCTGGATCACAGCAGACAGGTCAGGGATGAAGTTGTGGCAAGATGGGGATTAATCGGAGAAATTGCACAGAGGCCAACGACAGCGCTAAAGTGTCCATGCTGGGGAACAGTAGCTAAGGGAAACGGAAACTTCCAGATCACTAATTAGTAGCTTCTAGAAAGTATGACCAACATGAAAAACATAGAAAAAAAAAATATGCTAGAACTGACTTTTAGGGGTACCAATAAATGTGACTGATTATTCATAATCAGTGATTATGTCTTAACATGGGATGTTCCTGCACTAAATGCGCTTCATTAAAATCTGCAGAGATTTTAAGAGTAAGATTTTACTCATCACCACCAGCAAATTTGACCTTGTATGTGGAAGCTAGTTACAATAAAAGCTGAATTTTGTATGCATGCGTATTTACACACACAGATAGCACAAATATTCATTAATACATAAAGATACACAGGAAAAAAAAGAGAAAAAAAATACCCACAGACACATAAACTAACCCAGAATCTCTTGTTCTCTTCGCCTCTCTGTCTCCCCCCGTTTGTCTGTCACAGTCAGCAGGACTCTAATCTACTGATTGTGAACGCCTAACAAGCTCTTCTTTGTTTTTGCACCAGTAAATTCTGCCAAAACAAAAAAACAAAACAAAACAAAAAAAGCAAAAAATAAAAAGATAACCCAACAAAGCCTTGGCTAAAATGACGCGCACTCATTACCATCATCACAGAGGATAATTAGTAAAAGAGGGTGAAAATAATGTTGCCATCGATCAAAACAAAGGCCGTGGGGGGAGACGCAACTGGTGAAAGGATGGAGGGGAGCAAAAGAGTCAGGACTCAGCAGAATAGGGGCCATGGGAACTCTGAGTCAGGCATAGTCATGCTCCGAGTGCAGCAATGTGTTTGGCTGCCTGGTGGGATATCTGAATGCATGTAGGCACATTTCCCCCATTGTCTTTGAATGTTTAAGCAAGCCAGGCAGGTAAAAGTTCACGCTCATGAGACTTGTACTATTTTGAGTCAACGGAAACCCCAAGATTGACTAAGTTTCGCTGTGGCTTTACGCTTTCTGAAAATAAGAGAAAGACAAACATGATTAGGGAAAGTTGGTTAGATTTAAAATGCATTTTACCACAGTTGTAAATATATATATATATATATCTTTTCTTTTTTTTTTTTTTTCCCTGTGTAAACAGTCTAGAGACAATCAGACGTTAACACTAATGCCTGAAATGTTTGTTTGTTAGTCTGAACTCGTTTGGCTCGAACGGTGCACTCACTGGTCGGTTTCTTGGCTTTGTCTGCTGGAAAGAGTAATTGTACCAGCCTCGAGTGTTTTTACGAGGTGTATTGGTGTTTTCCATCAAGCCGCAATTACTGGGCTTTGTTGGCCACGGCAAATCCTCCTGAGAGAGCCGTGAATGGAGCAAGGCCGCGCCGCCCGGTACTGGCAGAAACGGGCAATGTATTGATATGCAAAGCACAGACGTGTTGGTATGCAAACATAGGTGGAGTCAACATCTATACAGGCTGGTCCAAAGGAAAAAATAAAAGCCTGCAGATCTCATGCAAATAAGGGCCAGACTGTTGCAGCAAATGAGCAAAGTGAGATCAGGTCCCGTGAGAACGTTTCTGCGTGGCTCTCTGGTGTGGAGCTGGACACTCGAAACGGTCGGGTCATGAAGACGGACTTGAAAGGGAGCTAGGAGTTAATCATTTCAGCGCCTGGTGGATAAATGTCTGCAATGCTTATGGTTGTTATCCTCCTTACTAATTATTCCTGAAATCTTTGCCAGGCTAGTTGGTTTTATACTATCTACAAAATAATTCCAGTTATTTTGGCTTTTTTTTTTTTTTTTTTAAATCTTACCATGTGGCCTCCTTTCTTCAATGTGTTACATGAGAAAACGTTAGAGGACGTTTACTACACCTTGCAGAATCGTTCTTTTGAAAGTCGACAAAGTTCAATGTCTTTTCTTTGGATTTATTTTTAAGATACAAACACAGAAGAGTTTCAAAATGGAAGCAAAAGCATAGATTGGTTTCCATAAAATGTTTTTCAAATGAAACTGAGAACGCGTATTTTATTGTTTGGTTAGCTGATGTCAATAAATATATAGAACAAGCCGAAAGCGTAATATCGCCGTTTCCTGTGAAAACTCTATGCGGAGGCGCATCGAGGGCCGTTGAGGAGCCTTTCGAGTGTCTAGCGCAGCACGAGTTGAACCGTTCTGAGCGTCGAGCGCGTCCAACGTGTCCGAGGCTCAACATAGACTTTAAATGTAAACCAGACGTGCCTGAGGCTCAAAATGAGTTTAGTGTGAGCGAGCCAAAAGAACGGTTTTAAACGGCTTCATGAGTAGGGTAGAGTAGGAGCTTCTTAAAGAGACAGGGGCGTTAAATTCTTAAGTCAAATTTCTTTTAAGTCATGTTTGATATATACAGGATTTTAGTAACAACTGCAGGGAACAAAGTTACTTGATTGCGCTATAAAAATGCAAATAATACCATCCCCCTTTAAACATCTTATCTTTATTAGGTATTGAAGCTGATTAGATGATTTGGAAAACATAAATGCATCAGAAAAGAGAAAAAACAGAAGAAATCCAAAGGGTGGGAAATGTTTTTCCACAGCAAAGTACTGTGTTACCACTCAACCCCCTTCGGCTCTATGGACGAGGGATAAATTGCTTTGTTTTGATCGGCTGTTGTGAGAAAGTGGAAGTAAAAAATGACAAACTGCTGAAGACACAGGAAAACACCAAACAAATCTGAGGACGCGTCCAAATTGTTTGGATGTAAGAAGTACACAAACACAGTGTCTTTCTCTTTGCACACAAACTCAAGACCGACTGAAAGAAGACTGCCAGATGGGAAGAGAGCAGACAGCAACATTCAGCAGAGACGGCTGATTCTTGGCTTCAGCCATTTAGAGCTGAACCTTTCCAGTCACTTTAGATTTGGGACATTTGGCCCCAAGAAGATGGGCTGAACTATGGGAAAATCTTCACATGCGAGTGCAAAAGCGTGGGAAAATGCAGTCCCATGTTCCCACACTATTAATCTCCAATTTCATGGCGGAGGTTTAAAATGTCTTTAACTTTGATGCAGCATCTCAAGCGGCTTTAACTTCTGCTACACAAGACTGAACACTGAAGGCAGAGAGGCCCGAGAATTAAAGTCTTGCTCAATGAAGCAGACTTGGAAGGAAATTGATTCACAGCGTAGACTTTTTAAAAGCTGTTCCACGAGCAGAACTTGACACACATATTCACACTTTTTTTTTTTTTTTGTAAACTTTTGTGTGGAAATTGTGTGACAACAACTTCCCCCAAAATGTGGTGAAAAAAAAACAACAAAAAAACAAAGTCTGTTATCAGACTACTATTGTGACATAAAGTTGTTCCTGCCTCTGCACGAGTCGTGCAACAGACTGCGTTTGCTATCTCTCCTCCTCGAGGTCAGTCAAACAGTATCTTGCGATGCAGAAAAACACACGTGTGTGATTGCACGTCCAAATACAACAATGACTCACTCATCTTTTGACAGAGATTTAGCAGATCTGCTCCAACTGCGCTGCATGTGGATTCAATTTTAGGCTCCTAACGTAGCACGCATTAAACACCATGCTGTGAACTGGATGAGTGGGTTTACATGAAGGCGTGCGTGCGTGTGTGTGTGTGTGTGTGTATGCGTACAGAAATTTGTGCGTGTCTGGCACAGGAGACCATTAATAAGAGATTGGGAGAGTGACCCTGCGGGTTGTTGAGAGAGTCAGCGCGCTGTGCCTTGAAAGACGCACGCATACACACATATGGGTGTATGATTATTCAGTCACGGGTCTGTTTGAGTCCGTGAGTGTATCTTACAGTGTGTAAGTGCGTATCATGATAACCGCCACCCCCTCATTAACTCCATCGTGACTGGAAACAATCAGCCACTCTGCCCGAGTTGTAGGGCAGACTCAAGAATTGCAGACCTAAAATTAGAGAAGCCTCGATCACCACAGCCTGACTGGCCACAGATTACACCCAGCTTTCCAAACATGCAACATAATCTCAGAAACCAAAAACAAAATAGCTTTTGCACCACTTAAGCCATAATTGTTTAATGCCTGGAGGTTACGTTTGTTGATTGGCATATATGATATTTAGTTTAAGACAAAGATCTTATAGGATCTTATAGGTTCTTATCTCAGAAGGGTGTCCACCAAATGCCTATCTTTGGATTTATGTGAACACTGTCAGGAGAGTACCAGCTACCATAGAGCCTCCGGTTGGCCTCAATGGCGCTCTGACAATTGGTCAGGTGTCTCAGGTAGAGGAGGATGGAGAAACACTGCGTAGGAATGCTGCCAACATCATCCGAGAACGTCTTCCAGTGAATTACTCCGATTCAGGACTTGTTAGAGTGAAGTATGTCTCTTGATCGACCTGTGGTTGCATCTGTGTTTCACCTGAAAAGGTGAAGGAGGTAACTAGGAAGAGGCAAATCTGGTAGCTGCAGATTCTTCAGGTTATGCTCTGGTATGTTTTAGCTACAAATGTTTGTAGTTCCTGTAGTTCTTTGCCAACTGTGAGTCAGAAATTCACTCATCATGACTCTGATTGGATGAAATGTCAACACCCAGGAAGGCTCCTCCGTCTCAACAACACACTCCAGGTCCTCTCAGTATGATCTGGTTATGTGGAGCGCGGTTGAAGATGTCTCAGATTAGATGGATCATAATCGGACACCTAAACCAATTCAAGGAACTCTTTTCAGTGTGGATGAGTATGAACATTTCAACCAACTGAATCCAGGATCTGGGTCTCTTGGACAAAATCCATGCTGTGTGACATAATCCTGGGTCAAAAGGTAGATGGATTAATGAAACAAGTTCTTCGGCTTTTTTGGTTGCTGATCACCTGAGCTACTTGACCACTTCAGACTGGAACCAGTCCAGTTCTGATTCTC
Organism: Gambusia affinis; assembly: GCF_019740435.1. Taxonomy (NCBI): domain Eukaryota; kingdom Metazoa; phylum Chordata; class Actinopteri; order Cyprinodontiformes; family Poeciliidae; genus Gambusia; species Gambusia affinis. The sequence goes on along the minus strand of NC_057875.1, from coordinate 22,419,959 downwards.
AAAGAAGACATCAGGATGCATGACACTGACTCCTATTTTTATACGAATTAATGCAATGAGCATTTCATTCATTTATTAATTAGCTTCATCGATTTCATTACATGATGAAAAGCACTTTGAACTGCCTTGTTGCTGAAATGTGCTACGCAAATAAACTTCAACGATTGATCGATTAATTCAACAAAGTGTGTTTTGCAGAAATGTTTGAGTGCAATTTATGACAATTACCGTCATTATTTAAAACCAATGTTTAAGTAACACACAGAGCTAGTAACTATCATGGGGTTAGTTTTCCATTACTTCTGAACAATTCTCTGAACAGTTTAATAAGGACTAAGTTTATTATTGGTAGTCAAACTGGCTAATTTCACTTCAGTTCAGCTGGTGTTTTTAGTTTCAAGTTACTAAAAAGTCATATAAAGGCACTGGATGTACGAACAAAAAGATCCAATTTAAACCCAGTTTCGTATTAGCCACTTCATTCCACAAGTCCAACAAATTAATCGCAGTCAGATGAAGATTGTTAGTGATACCTGAGACCCAAACTTAGACTCTGAGTTGAGTCGAGCCTGAGTCTAGTTCAAGTTCTGATCTTTAATTTTAAAATCCTCTCATGCAAAATAAATAAAGGCAGAGAAAATACACACGTGTGTATTTAGGAAACAGATTATGATGTGGCTATGATAGAAACGAGGCGGTTTTAAAATACACAGCTTTCATTCACACAGCTGGTAACTATTTGTTTATAAGGCCTTATGAAATATCCAGTCTGGAACCTCAGAGAAGCAGAGACGTTCAAAGAACATGAGTATTGTGAGATGTGACCAGTGCTGGCTAAATTACCATTTTAACTCCAGGGTGAAGTCCATGTTGGGTTTCTAGGCAATTAATTGTTTTAGGGGAGGTAGTTAAAAGATTTTAATTGAGAACATTAAAAGAGAACAACTGTGGGTTTTCTCTTATTCTGTTAGGCGCACTGCTTCGAAAGCAGTTTAAAAAACACAACGCGTAATCTTCACCGCTGAGAGGAGAGTAGGTAAAAAAGAAAAAGAAAAAACAGAGAAGAGGGTGAAAAGGGAGTGAAGAGAGAGCAACTGAAACCAGAAGACAAAATTGTGTGTTAGGTCCACGCCTGCAGGGCATTGTATTTACTTTTAGCACAGAACGTGCTTTGAGGGAGTAGAGCTCATTGGATGTGATGACATAATGACTTCTGACATGCAACAAATACTATCTGTCATCATGGGGCTGGGAAGATAAGTACGCAAAGCAGGTAAGCCGGAAAGTTGCCATCAAATCCATCGACAGCCAAGCAAGTCTCGATTAGTCCAACGTTAGAGAACACAAAGTGTTCAAGCCATCTATTCAAGACATTGGTGATTATTGACATAACGGATGTGGTGGTGTGTTGATGCGAATGATGGAACTAAACCAGAAGTTAATTTTGAAGGTAATTTCTTGTCAAGATACCTGTGTTGAGGTATCCTGTGTTGAGGTATCCTAGATGATATTTTAGGTATAGCATTAGCGTTGACCCCTTCTTCAACTATAATACTACAGGAAGGGGTTGATACAGAGCAATGTTGAGTTTCGCTGAAGAGTGCCAGACTCAAGGTCATCACAAACACATTAATCATGGTATCGCCAAAACTGGTGCTTAGCCTAAGAGCCACAATTGCCAGGGTCTACCACACCAGAAAGTACCCAAGAATCAGACTGTGAAAAGATGATCCAGAAACAGTTCTGCACATAATAGCAGGGTGTAAGACACAGGCAGCTTACATGGGACACCATGACAAAGTGGCAGCAAAAGTGAATGTGAGGATTGCTCTGAGACTGAACTGGAATTCCCCTAGTCAAAGTTGGGCCGTGCCATGGAGAATGACAGGACACAAATGGTGTGGAGTGTGTAGATCGGTGGCCTCAAACTGCAGTCCTCAAGGACGAGAGTCCTTCAGCTTTTAGATGCGTCACTTGTACACACTTGAATTAAATGGGGAAACTGCCTCGCTATCATGCATCATGCAGAGCTATAGAGCTAAAGAGCCAATATTAGAGCCAGGGGTGCTGAAGCAGAGAGAAATCTCAAAGTTGCAGGGAAACCGGCCCTTGAAGACTGAGTTGGATCCAGACAGACGATCTGGACATTTTTGTTTTGAGTAAAAGCTACAGAAGAAGATGGTAGTGACTGACATCTGACTTTAATGACGGTGCTATTGAGTCCGTGTATTGATGCCACACATTCAGTGTTAATGAAACCAGGCTGGATAGACGGCAATAATACAAGTAGCATTAGTACACATACTTGGTAATGATCATCTCAGCCATAAAACAAAATAGAACGTCCAGATAGGTTGAGGTAGATTCTCAATTAAACAAGACATGGCGACTATGAGTGGACTTTTTCTCTAGATAACTCACCTCACACCGAAAACAAATTTGCCAATGCTGATTGTGGGTTGGGAGTTCCCATCCAATAGTGCAAACTATCACACTAATAGGAGTGTGAATCTTTTGTCAATCCCATAAATTGTTGAGTAGATATTTATTCTAAACTAGAAATTCCCAATTCATGACCAGAAGTGAAGAAGCCCATTGGATGATTGGTGAAAAGTCTTTAAGACACACGAGAAGGCGTAAAGTTTCCTTAGGTACATCCAGAGAGGTTTCTAAAGACACCCTACATCCAAAAGGTAATGTCAGTCATTGACATATTGAAAAATGTTTGCTTTCTGTGGGAAAGACTCAGACAACCTGACATAAAAGTTCTTTAGAGATTCAATCAAACACCCTGGAGTTCCTCAAGATTAAGGTTTTGTCTGTTCTCACTGTAAATTCATACAAGTCTAAGAAGCTACTAAACTAACAAAGCTGAAGTTGAAGCATTTAAGCTTGACACCCTTCATCCTGCAGATGAGTAATTAAATATTGTCCTTGAGAAAATTCTTGCCATCCGAAGGTGATTTGAGGGTGTGTGTGATCTAACTTGAGCAGGCCCAACAGGTTTATTGGAGAATCGGTTTTGAAGCGAGAAGTCAAAACGAGGAGTGTATTTTTTACTCAACTTCCTTCGTTTTGAATATAAAATTTTGCAATTGACCAAAGAAATTTTTGTTTGCGACATAAAAAGCGGTCCTGTCTGAACACAGAGGGAAACAAGCAAACCTTAGTGCTATTGAGTTAGCATTTCTTTTTACATGCAAACATAGAGATTTGTGAGGCAAATTCCACAAATCATCCTGGATCCCAATTTCCTCTTATTTCACTGCGATCCATGCAGCCCTTTGTTTACAATCCTAACCCTAAAGCTTCAATGCAACTTCCACCAAATGAGAAACGACCAATCAGTTTGGAGAGAAGAGAGTCTGCCATTTCTTTGTGTACTCATATCACTTGTGTTGCTGGGATAAGAAAAACATTAGCTGGTTCAAGAAAGAGAAAAGAGTAATTTGTCAGATTATTAATGGTGCTACAAGCCTTCAAGTTTATGATGGCGATGCTAGTTGTTCAGAAATCTGCCTTGTTAGCAAGATGAAGCAAAGGCTCATGTTGCGAAGATAAAAGATAGTCTATAGATCTGCATTCTTTAGACAACAGTTCACTCCCTCATTGCCTTAACACCTATAAAACACTTCCTTTCACTTATGAGGTTTCCACACTGTTCCAAAGAGACCATTGTTAAGACTTTAAACAGATGATCAAATATGATAGCTCGCCTCCTTTATGAACGTGTTCGCTCAGATTCCAGTTTCAGTGCTGTAAAAGTTATGCGTCAGTAGAAATTACTGTGAATTTATGGCGTCTGTATGTTTTAGTGTGACGCTGTAAAATCTCAGGGCAGACGCTCAGAGGTTAGTGCTGCATACGACAGACTGTATTCTGGCTGACTGGATGGGGCTGGACAATCCCAAGGACACCAATACACACACACACACACACACACATACGCCCACACGCAAACTCACACATGTAACCTCATTTAACACCTGCATTCCCACAGTAGTCAAAAGCGGCAGTCAAAACCCAACCCCCCTCCTGACTCAATCTGAAAAGGGAGGAAAGGAGTAAAGTTTGTGTGGGAGGTGGGGCGGGGAGAGAGAAGCCAGTGATTTAAACTCCTCTCCCGTGGCGGGGAATGAGCTGGAAGGGCCCGGAGAGGAGACGGGAATCCAGAGCAAGCTGGGGGTTGAGTGATGGAGAAACAGGGGAGGCAGAAAAAAAAAAGGGAGCAGAGTAATCTAGTTGAGGCAGTAGGTGAGCAAAGTGTGCCGATACTAAGGTGCTCTTGACACAAAGATTCACATAAACATTCACAAAGTTCCCACAATCTCAGTTTGAACAAAACTAGGCGAGCGAGAACGCACACACAGCTACACACACCGAGTTCAACATGTTCTTGAGTGCCTCTCCTGCCCTCTTCTGTCCACGATGCTCTTCATCTTTCCTCCTGTTGCAACATCCTGCCGGGCGAGGCGGGCCGGCGAGCAGTGACACGCGATGACTAAATTGATCCCTTTATGACCTAATGATGAAGCCAACTGAGACGATCTTAGACGTCAAGACAACAGACACTCTGTCCAGCAGTGACTTGAAAGAATGACCTCTTGGTCACGGATGAACGCGTTTCAACATTTCAACCGCTGTGAGTCCTCCAGGCTGCTGAGCTTCAAAAGTTTGCGTTTGTTGGCTTTGCATGCACATGCTGAAGTTGTGAAACTTCATATCATGATCATTTTTTTTGCTTCATTTCTCTTCACAAAGTTTACAAATCGACAGACTGGACATGGAGACCAATCTGGCACGAAAAAAACCTGCATGAATACAGAACGAGTGCTAAGGAAGCTATGAGTAGGTAATCCTTCCTGACAGGACAGTGACAGACAATAACAGAAATAAAGCTGGTGTTGAGAGAGAGAGAGAGAGAGAGAGAGAGAGAGAGAGAGAGAGCTACGTGGGACAAAATGGGAGATAACAAGAATAAAAGTCAGCAAAAAGCAAAGTTGTTTAGTCAGAATGTCACAGCTTAAAAGCTCTCCAGTTGAAATATGCTAAGACATTCAACATGTGGTCATCAGTGATTAATATGGAAACAATGTACATTGCCTGGCCAAGAATCATTTTCGTCACCTTCCTCAAATAATGACCTCATTTTTGGTCAAAAGTGATTTTATCAGCGTGCTGTGGTAGCGTAGGGCCTGGAGCCGCCGTCGCAGGTTCGACTCCCGGACCGAGCGACATTTGCTGCATGTCTTCCCCCCATACTTTCATATAAGGGACACTAGAGCCCACAAAAAGACCCCCTGGAGGGGAAAAAAATAAAAAAAAAGATTCTGTCAAAAAAAAGAAAAATCACCACCGTTTTTTTTTTTTCCATAAGATGCTTTAGGTAAAAACAAAAACACAAGCCATTATTTTAGGAATGTGACGATCTTTAACTGGATTTAACTGGACTTGGACTGGTCTGTCACAAAATAGATGCGTCATATGTAACAGCCAAACATTTGCAACCCTCGCTGCACTTCCTCTAGATCTTGATGAATCTCCTCTCGCGCCGTCTGTGTCCGGTGCTCAGGTGCGCTCTCAAAAGTGATCGAAGCCTCAAAGGATGCGTGGAGAGACAGGGGTCAGTCCAGAGCACTGAGCACAAAGTGTGTCAAACAGAAACCATCCTACAGGCTAAAATGTGTAAATGGCATGTGAAGCATTCTCAATTTATCCGCTTTTCAAATATAAGTGCTGCTAAAGAAAATTTAGACATCTGTTCTGTTTCTGTGATGCCCAGAACTGTGGCAAAAAAACCAAAGAGGAACAGGAAGGTGTCGGGTCATTTTAAGTTTTAAAGCAATGAGTTTACCTTAAAATGACCCAACAGAGACCGTTCATGTTTGAATTATGTTATTTCAGTTTCATAATGTTGCGGCCAGTCTGATGAGGAACATCAGTGACGGTTCCTCTTACTCTTGGCGCTCTTACTCTGAGGTTAAAGCCGAGTTTTGCTTGTGAGGTAAACAAATACGTCAAAGAGTATTCACTCTGCTTGTGGGGAAACAAAAGTAAAGAATTTTTCCATCTGTTTGGTTGCTATCTTTCGACATACGAGTCAAGATTTCTACTCAGTGGTGATGATTTAGCCATCTAACTCAGGAATAAGAGTTTTAAAGAGTACCATCTGTGCTTCTTAGATATTATTTGGGATGGATCCTAACCAGAAAGGTCCCAATATTTAGGTAATTCATGCAAGTTGCTTTTGAAACTCAGATCAGTAGTAGAGCTTTCTGGCCCTCCAAACTTAAATTTCTTGAAATTTTATGACATGATCAAGCAAAAAACCCCCCCCTAAATTCAATGAGGATTTTGAAAGTTTAAAGCATTATATTTTTAAACCAACCATTACCAAGCACAGAATAACAGTGGCTTATGTCAAGATATGTAGCGAGCTTGATAAATTGATCCAAAAGCCTAACGTATTTATTTTCATGTGAACTTTTGATGGCACTGGGAACATGGTACCCACCACATCTGATGACTTCAAATCAAGTTCCAGCTGGTCTTTATAATGTAATGTGATATTTGGTAAACAAGAGTGCAGAAAAGAGGTTTTGGCCTTCCTTAATTCAGCTTGTTCATTATTAATTCAATTCCGCTGCTTCACCTCTGTGTAAACTCATGCCACAGCCTGGTATCAAATCGCATTATCTCCCTGGCTTTGGTCAAGTTTGCTCTTTCGTTCTGGGTATAAATGAAGAGAAATAGCCTTAGTCAGCTTGGCCTTCTCCTTCATTCTTGTCCCTGTCTGAAGTTCACTGCAACCTTTTATCTCCTCTTCTTCTTATCAGGCCGGCTTTAGCTTGGAGTCTTTCAGCCTCCCTTATCCTTCTCAGTAATGGTGGAGACATACAGTATCATATCGAGACCTCCAGACTTTCCTCTGTCTCTCATCCCATCGTTGTCTGCTTGTCTTTATCTATCTTTGTCCAACAGAGTTCTGACCTGCTTTGGGAACGAGAGGCAGTCCATCATCGCAACTGACCTTCTGGAATGATGGATGTGTTTTGGATACTCCTGTTGCATTTTTCTTCCATGAAAATCTATAGTTGATGGATTGAGTCCATCAGTGAAAAGCTGACATAAATGTCACTTCTTCCACCATAGCAAGGCTGAAATTGATTGTGGGGGAAATATCCCAGTAGAGATTCCTGTGTCTGTAGGTGCGTTTCCATTAACCATAAAACTGCGCAACTGGAAAATGACAAATAAATAAATTAACTTGAACGGTAACGCGGCAATTTGAAAAAAAAACAAAAAAACAACAAAACTCTTGTTCTTCGAGAGAAAAAAAGAAAAAAAGTTTTTGTGCTAAGATGAGGTGGTTTTTTCTACCACTACTAAATATACCTACCACTTCCTGTTGTCATGAGGAAGACAACAGGAAATGGTAACTTCCTGTTGTCATAAGGAAGAAAACAGGAAATGGTAACTTCCTGTTGTCATAAGGAAGAAAACAGGAAGTGGTAGGAGGATGATGGTTTCTTTTTGGGGGTTTTTTTTGTTCTCACAGCAGTAAACAAAAAGTCACGCGTGTTGAATCCTGAGCTCTTCCAATTTCTTCAAAGCGCTGTGTACGTGGCCAATGGGTTTGTCGCTCCAACGCCTCAACAAGACGCTTACATCCGTCTCTGCCATGATTTTTAACGACTCACTGTGTGAACACGCTTTTTCATATGTGACCGTAATTTCATTTTGTTTTTAAGGGAAACACTGCAAATGCGAGTTTTGTCAACATTAGCAGAAAATCAACAAATATTTGCGTTTAGACTTGTAACGAAAACACAGCTGGTGCCACTGTGCTAAAATGATCGGGAACATCTGTAGGAGAAGTACAAAGCGGACAGAAAAGGGCTACTCTGCTGCAACAAAGGTGCTTTAGTGCATCAGTCATGAGTAATCAAACCCAATAATAAATCCCCGTCATCCACAGGAGCCAATTGGAATAACTCAAACGTTTGAACAGCAGTTGCTTTGCCACAGAAAATATGTGACCGTACAAACGGGAGTAACTTAACCCCTGGTGGAGGCCATTTGCTTTCTGGCACTTTATTTATGGCACGGGTAAATGATATCCCCATAAAGACACAACTTGGGTGACCTTGTTCTTAATAGCTACCGTTCAATACAACGGTAAATATCCAGCTCCCCCGAGTGCAACGTCCATTCACAAGCTAAAAACCCAGCGGCAGCTCTCTGATTGCACGCACTGCACCAAGCTCGACTAGGCGAGCCTTGTGCTCTGTTTGGATCACAAAGTTAATTACCTACAACCGAAAGGTGTGCCGCTTTAATTGTACTTCAGGGAAATGCAAAGCCCACAGATTTAGAAAAGCACACATTTCCATAAAATGATTAGTCATTTGCCAAGAATAAAAGCCCACTATGGAATACAGATAAGCCCATTAAATATCCCGCAAAACGCTCGGGGTATTTAAGCAAACAGAAACTTGGCCCGGACGGATCAAGTTGGGTGAACGCACATAACACGATTTACCTTGGGTTCCTTTAACCTCCACCGCTGCCTGAGGGATGTGTCTGGGCATGGATTATCACAGGGCCAATATCTAAACCCCAAGACGCCCAATCAAATATTTACACAGTCATAAACACGCCTGCATTAGTAACAGTTAGCTCAAATCATAATATACCAGGGAGCTCGTCTGCTATATCTCGACACCCTCAGCCCTAATAAAGTCTACAGCGTTTTCTTTCTTTGGTCTCAATATAAAGGGAGTCGGTTCGACACACAGAGGCCTGAGGTTTGAGAATAAGCCAACATTTTCTGCTGATGCATCAAGAAAAGGTGAATCCAGTGGACTTTGTTGATCCACTGGCCTCTCTGTGACAACCAACAAAGTTACATTTTCTTTCCCCGGTCAAAACTGAAGGCCGAGACTTTTACTACTACCAAAACAAAACAAAATGAAATAAAAAACTCTTGGTGAAATAACATGTTCTTTGTGCATGTAGAACAAACCTCTACACATGACAAGGTTCGTCAAGGGCAACACTTTGAAAGGTGACAGTTTAAAAACAGCTTTTTATTTTATAAATAAAGTTACATTTCACTATGTTTTACCATTGGAGTCGTTCTGTATGTGTTGTCTGTTCCTGATAACGTGTATCTTACAGTTAATGCTGTAAACCAGGGATGTCGGGTTCTTATACACCGAGGACCGACCTTGTTCTATGTTTACTGACACATACTGCTATGATACATTTATATGTCTGGGGTAAAGCCAGGTCATTATGATATGACAACAAACATTATGATTTTGTATCGTTTTCAATTTCACATTTTTGGTTCTAGAACATCAAACTTGTCAACATGTACATCTGATCTTATGTACCGTCATTGAAGCATAGAACAGGACAGAGTAGTGTTCTGCATTTCAGCATCAAAATCTTTTGTTTTTTTTGTTAAGTGTATTGTATTTGTTACTGTGTTCATATATTTACGCACTTTTATTTTATTTTTTTCATGTCTTTTACCTTTTGTCTGGGAACTGCAAGTACAAATTCAGCCTTCTTATGCACAGAAATGCTAGTAATATGCATTGTCCCTGTAATAAGTAAATAAAATAAAGTTACATACCCCAGCTTTAACCAGCAGCTGCCTTTTAACATGTGATTGTGTCATCAGACACCTTTATGCAGATGTTCATCGCCTTTTACTTGTCAAATACATTTACACGTACTTAGACGTCAATCGTCGTTTTCTTTCAAAGATTAGCCCAGAGATTTGTGGCCGATCGTAGTTTATCATATTGTTTTCTTAAATAAAAAAATTAAAATAATAATAAAATTGCAAGGAGACCATTTGGACTTCAACAAGGATTAACCTTGAAGGTCCTTGTGTAACAAACCTGATATTCAGCTCTTACAAAAACAACCGTATGTAAGAACACGCACACACACTTTTACACACACACACGCCCACGCACACACACTTTTACACACACACCCCTACACACACACACTACCCATTACGAGTTCCCCAGGTACCAGCTTGGTTTAACAGTGGTGACATTTGCACTTGAGGCCCCGGGGGTAATTTAAACATGTTGGCATTGTTCACAGCTCTTTTATTGTTTCACGCAGTAGACTGAGATTGAGTAACACTTAAAAGTAAGGTGGCACCAGAGCCTTTTAGCACTGTGTAATAGCAAGAATGTGGGTCCCAATAAAACACGGGCTCCGGTTCCATGAACTATACGCTGACCCTTGCGTAACCTGTTCAAGCACGCTTACGCCTCAGCGTTGATAATGAACTGGTTGATGAAGTAGTATATTAGTGGTGAGATCCAACTAAAAGTGGCTCGGGCATTTGGCCAAGACGGTAAAATATATGACCTGAAATATCTCACAGGGCCCTGTGAAAGTTGAGCAATTAAAATAGAAACGTAGCGGGGGCATTTACAGCCAAAGAGCTGGCCCGCTGCAGGAACGAGAGAGATGCCAGCAGAAACTGGGAGCGGGACTGATGACAAGAGACAGTGGCAAGGAGCTGGATGATTTAGATACTGCGAGTGAGACTACAGGCCTGTAATCCTGCAGGCAGAGAAACAGACAGACACAGGGGAAATAAGAAGGGCACCCTCGAGGAACGACAGACCAAGAGCCACAGAAGAAAAAGAGAGGATAGCATAGCAGGCCAATCAACAGAGTGAGAGAGAGAGAGAGAGAGACAAAAAAACACGAAAGAAGAAAAGCAAAGACCGAGGGATGGAAAGAGAGCAGCCAGACATGCAGGCAGACTGTCCGTCTCTGGTTTGTGGGAATGCGGTAAAGACACAGTAGTAGGCAGGGTCCCGGCTCTGAAATTAGAGAGTGGCGCTAAGAGAGGGGAGCCAGAGCCAAAGGCCGTCTGGGAGCTGCCAGGGGCTGCATCCCCAGCGCACAGCCGAAACATGATTTACTGCCAGGCTCCACTACAAACGGCGCCCTGCTTGTGGGCGCGCTATCTAGCTCGTAGCGGCACGCCACGGCGCTGTTTTGCTTGCTATCTGGTTCACAAAGCTCCAAAGGCACCACATCAACTGTGGGAAATGTCGATGTGAGGAAGACCGAGTTCAGCCAAAAATAGCGCCTCAAGGTAACCACAAAGGGGGTTGTGGCATTGGTATGTTTATGTTGCGACATTAAAAAGATCAAACCCAAACTCTAGGTGTTTGTCGGGCTGTAAATCACACAACTCAGATGAAAATCATTTTTGCTGCTGTGGAAATATGTCAACTTGCCCTTTCTTGTCTTCGCAAGGTAACATTTCATATGGGCAGTATACATGAAGCTGTGTGTATGAATAAGTAACCTTTTTAAACACCATAAATATGTCTCTGGGCTACACAAAACATGTTCGTTAAATTTTTTACACAAAGTAATTTTTAGAAAATAAGATTTTAGTCTGGTCAGTCTGAGCTGTTTTGGGGCCTCTTGTCACTTTAAATCTAAATAAATTGCAAATGGCCAAGATCCCCATTTCAACGTTTACCCTCGCACATGAAAATGGCTGCAAACAGAGATGTGCAATTGTACAACTGTACATCTTTGAAGAGGTGGGTTTCTGGATGGGAAGTCAAAGACAAAACACTTGAAATTTTCCAGCAGCCATTGTACAGCTCTTACAGCGGGAAAACAAGCTGACCAAACCCGCTGGAGCTCCGCTGGGGTTGCTAGGAGATGGGTTGGGCTTAACTGGGGTTGCTAGGAGATGGGTTGGGCTTAACTGGGGTTGCTAGGAGATGGGTTGGGCTTAACTGGGGTTGCTAGGAGATGGGTTGGGCTTAACTGGGGTTGCTAGGAGATGGGTCGGGCTTAACGGCGTTTTAGAAACGCCCCAAAAAATATGAACTCATTGCCTAAAATGGCTGGGTGGTTTTTTGATCACTTGGAGTTTTTTTTCTTTTCTTTTTTTAGAAGCAGTTGAGACAAAAATGGAGGCCTAAAAATGTGCAATATGTACATTTTGCTTAATAGGGCTCATTTAAGTTGACACTAATTGTGAAAACAAATGTCTCTGTAACCCTTTGTTGTCTGATCCCATAATGACTCAATAAAGTATAGGAATGTTTCAAGACTGTATTTTATTTTGGAGATGCTACATTCCAAAACATGATGAGGATTCATTTCCAATTAAGTGACTAGGATCAAAAACTAAGACTAAAATCTGCAAACCTTATGTAATATTTCAGTTTTTCTATCTTTACACTCTTAAACCAAAATTTCACAATGGTGCTGACGCATGTGCCCTGGCAAAGAGATCACTATTGCAAAAAAAAAAAGTATAAATAATCAAAGAAATAAGCTTCATCAGCAAATGAGAACACAACCAGCTGCATGCTGGGTTACTGGTTACTGTGCCTCTGAGCCAGGCACAGAAATCCAGAGAGTTGCTTTCTCAACTACAAGTAAGAATTTCACCCAAACCAGCCAAAAGCATGGATAATCTGTGTTCCAGGATTTCTCTTTGTGAGTGTGTGCATGTGTGTGCTTCCTTCGCCAAGTTTCCTCTCTTTGTTTAGACCAGTCTGGCCAGTCCAGCTCCCTGCTGAGCTCCTATTGGCCAAACACACATATCTCAAAACACTGGAAAACAACAGAAAGGATTCTCTCAGGGACGAGGAGTGCTGGGAAGAGGAGTAAATGGGAGTTCAGGAAAGAACAAACAAGTGTCCAGACACAAAAGCAAGCGCAGGGAACGGCAGGTGATGACATAATGATTACTGGAGGAGCATCTATAACCCAAAGCTGGGTTGCATTGGGGCAAATGACGAAATTGGTAGTTTTCCTGTCAATTCTTGTCTTTTGCAAGTGGCTTTGTAAAGACACACACAAAAAAAGAATTGGTTTAATTTGTCAAATTGTGAATCTTGAACAGCTACGCTTCTGACTCCCTATCTCGGGTAGCTGTGCTGAGGTGCTAATGCTACATTGTTTGTAAACAGGAAGTGACAGGGTTGCAGTAAATTTCAGACTTTATAAGTCAAGTCGAGTTTTAATGCCTTGAATATGTTACACATGACTTTGTTCATTTGTGATTTTTGGAGCTGGTAAAGAAGTCGACAGCTGTTACACACAAGCTACCGAACCGTAATGCCTTCAGACATAATCAGTGAGCTTTACAATTGTGATTAATTACATCCTCGTACTGAAAGAAGACTCCCGTAAATTTAAACTCCACCGTGACATGAAAGCTGGCAGATTTGATTTTGCTTCAACTGCAATAAACTGGTTTTACGACCAGAATCTTTTTTTTCTTCTTCTTCTTCTTTTTAACAGATTACATTCAGGGCTGCATGTCAAATGATAAATCACTTCCAGTATGGCTTTGCTCGCCCCAATCATGGGCCATGTAGTGTCACAGCCTAACAAAACATGAACACCGGAACAAGAACTGCAACACAGAGAGGTCATTTCTCAAAAACATGAAAAAAAAAACTGATTTCACAGATGGTCTCTCTCCAATCTGACTGAGCTCGGGTTGTTTTTCATAGATGAATGGGTTAATATTTCAGATATGCAACACAGGTGAACGGGTGACTTGCAGAAGTCTGAAAGACTTATAAATATGGGAGCTTCCACATAAACCAGGGAGTCAAACTCATTTTATTGTGTCGTTTGATCAAGATCATGAATGTGCCGGCAGTAAGAGAATGAATTGATAAAACCCATTAATAAGCTGTTTAAAATATTAACGTCGAACATCTTGTCACGATTAAATATTTAAGCGTGTAACTGCTGCCTTGAAAGTTTTCTTTATGCGTCTCTCTAAAGTTTAGGAGGCCACATGCAAAGTTAGAAACAGAAATATTCTGACAAATTTTTTTTATTTTTTTATTACTTCATTCTCTTTATGAAGAATGAACTTGATGGACGTGTTAGGAATTAGTCATTTGTTTGCGCTGATCTTGCTGCAGCTAGCATTTAAACTGAAATTGAAAACAGAACTTATTTGGAGGCCTTAAATCCCCATGCGGGCTCCTAAACAGATTTCAAGGACAAATTTACACATTAGTTCATTTTACACCGGCTTGAGGAAGAAATGAGGAGCAGCCGGTCAGGCAGGTTAATGTTTGTGTGTGACGCCATTTCTATGCGAGCCTGGACATCCAGTTGCAAATTTTAATGTGTGTGTGTGTGTTTGGGGGGGGGAAGGGGGGGTTCCTGGCTGTTTACAACACCAGACCCTTGTCTTGAAAGCTCTGCTACAAACCAGTCTAAACACACACACACACACACACGCACGCATGCACACACACACGCTGCCCCCCTCGAAGCCATGCTTTCAGAGACGAGGGGCCCTAAACGCCTCACAGACTCCTAACAAACACAGCTCTCAATGTCGGCCCGCAAGTATTTGCAGTATTTGGCCTTGCTGTAATTTACAACATACTTACCTAATTGAGATGCTATTAAGGTCAGAGCGTGGATTGTTCTGCGTCTGCCTCATGACTACTTCACATGATATAAGTGTGACATACGCAGCGCAGCATAAATGTCCTAATACAGCAGAGTGGAGTTAAACACACAGTGAGAGTGATCTATGGTCAGCGCAGTGTACTTAGAGAAACATAAATAATGACTGATGTCTTGAGCGGAGACGTGCCTTGGGGGCACGTTGCTGAATGTTTTTGCTGAAAGCTGCTGACAGTGTCTCACACTCACACACACACACACACACAAATGTATAGGATCTTGATGAGGTAATCATGAAAACAAGTACTGTATTAAATGTAGGTGAATGAATTTTGTCCGGATTTGTTTTTGTTGGACATCATTTTCACACACTTTTCAAATTTAACCCCGTATGTAGCTGAAGTCTGCAGGAGGACAAAGAAGTGGCTAGGAGCTAGAGAGTCACCCACCCAAACATCCCTCCTCCCAAATCTGAAGTTTTTAAATCGGCAAGTCCAAGTCAGGTCTCTTATCACTGAGATGTAACAATCTTTGCACTTGTGGAAAAAACGTGGCTCTGAAATAAGCAGATTTGTACTCATTATTGACAAGGGCAAAGAAATTGTTTTGTGAATTGTCTGTCTGTTGGTTTGCTTGGTTATTAGTAAGACCTGCTAAACGACTTATCACACATTTCTGCAATTAATTCCTAAACCGGCTTTTTACCAAGTCAGTATCTGCCAAATCATACTTTATTACATCAACTTGTCCAGGGATTGCAGGTGGAAATTAGCTTTTTATTTCTTTTGCACGTCTCCTTTTGAATGGTTAATCAAATGTTGTACATAATCTCTGTATAAACAAACAGTATAATATCAGATTCATCCTTTAAAGTTTGAACAATGCTGACTTATGACTTATTCCGACCTTTGAATTGTTTTATCTATACGCCTAACATGTTAAAATTACATTGAAAGGTTTGGTTTATTTTAAACTGAGGTATCACATTCCACCCCATGGAACCAGAAACATGTGTTGCTGTACAAAGAAAAATTTGTAGATAAAGGGTTAAAAGACGTTATGTCCAAATCTGTAAAAAAAAACAAAACAAACATAAACGATCCAAAGAGGAAAAATATTTTAATTGAAAGATCCTTAAGTGTCTTTCTAATGACTTAGGTACCGCATGTCAGTCCCTTGGTTCACCAAATTGTTAAAACAAAAACCCCCAAAAACCACTGGCTCTAAAACGAAAGGTTTATGAGTTATAGTTGTTAAAAAAAAACTGATTTTGATCAGTGTACTAATCTTCAAACATAATTGAACTAATCAAGCAACTGCAGTTCAATAAGTCAAATTCCATCCACTAACAAATTTCTACTTTTAATTTGGACAGTAGATCAAAATGTCCCAGTTATGTTTCGTCTTTTTTACTAACAGATGCAAATTTTAGTCAATACATGTTTCAGCATTTGTCAACACAGCTTGAACTGGACCATAACCACGAAAACAAGTAAATTATTGTTACATATGTTTGCATTTTACAACTTGAACTTGATGTTTGACCCAAGCGGCGGAGTATTTTCACCTCCCTCCTCCCTGAAAGGCGGCGCTGACGCCCAGGCCGCACTGGCCACTGTCTGAGCTCGTCATTGGGGCATTTTTCATCGAGTGGGCCTGACAGAAAGATAAGATGCTGTCGCGGGGCGTCATCCATCTTTGTTTCCAAGTTACTCTCTGAGAATTCAATCACAAGAGTGTGGGGTTAGACACACTGGTGATTAATCAACTGCTTGTTCATGTGGGTGTGAGTGTGTGTGGGCGCGTATGTGTGTGTGTGTACAGATCTTCACAGGTCTTTGTCCGTGAGCGATAAATCAATGTCCGAGCCCGTACAGGACACAGAATGCCTTAACCCCTATCAGCCCGTACAAGATGAATTCATCTAGATTTGTCTCGCAGACAATACTTTGACAGCATAGCTACGCTATCTCCCTCAGCTGGAGCGCTAGGATGATGGTGAACCTGCAGGGTTATGAAGCAGAGGGAGCAGAGAGTGAGGATTTATCCTGAAGGAGGGAGCGGGAAACAAAAAAAAAAAGAAGAAGAAGAAAGCTGGCGGCCGACCAGGAATGAGACATGCATGGGAACACGACTTGTGTGCACAGAGACGTCAGCTCACAGTTTATGAATAATTCCTTGGACCTGTGGGAGAAATCCTATTTAAAAGCGAATCAACTGTGACGCGAAGGTTCTTCGCCTGGTGAGTGATTAGATTTACGTCTACGGGCAACTCGCGGAAGACGGTGTAGCTAAGAAGAGTGCAGAGCCATTTAAAGAATGCGCAGTCACAAAACGACAAAAGTGTCCCCCTGCGGGAGACTCTGGTGCAAACAGCGAGGGATAAAAGATGAAGATTAATGACATAACACGGCTCTGCTTTCATTATATCACTGTAGTTGTAATCAAATCGCTTTTAAATGACTTTGATTTCCTTAGAATTTATCACCCTGTTTAGTTCATGCAATTTATCTTTTGATGGTTGTTGTTTGAAAAAAGTGCTGCATCTGAATGCTGGGATTTTAAACAAACAGCATTTTAAACAGTAAAGCAAACAGTGAGTGAAACTGGTGATCACAAACTCTTCCTGCAGGCCAACGCTCCGGTCCTCTGACTGACGTTTGAAACTTTACGCCGTTTCAGCTTTTTCGCGTTCTGAAATTTAACTGGACCAGGATGAAACTCAATTGAGTATCTGCCTTATGACTGAATGACACATAAAGATACGCTGCTGGATGGAAATATCATCGGAGCGTCAACCTTTCCGTCTGTATGACACACCTATCATTGGGGGTGCTCTGGTGGCGTAGGGGATAGTACGACCCACATATGGAGGCCTCGAGTTCTCGACGCAGCGGTCGTGGGTTCGATTCCCGGACCCGGTGACATTTACCGCATGTCTTCCCTGCGTCTCCTTCCCCCTTTTCTGTCAGCCTACTGCCATATAAGGGACACTAGAGCCCACAAAAGACCCCGTGGTGTGAAAAAAAACAACAACAAAAACACACCTATCAAGCTAGACAGTGGGCTTTAGGTGGAACTGTGGAAACAAGATGAGTGAGTTGGTGGATAAAATAAAAAATAAAAAAAACTCCAGGTTTTCCAAAAATGCAATCTTCAAAAACCGAAGCTAAAGAATGAGATGAAACTTTGTGTTTCTTGTAGAATTGCAAGGATGACCAAACGGCTAAATGACTTCCAGTTGTTTCAAATAAAAAATTGAATGTCGCTTACCTCTGAAGCACCATTACAAAACCATATTTGGTAAAAGCACTTCCTTTTAAAATTATTCACAAATGCAACAGTCTCTCACATCCATTGACTATTGAATCACTTCTCACAAAATGTAAGTTTGAGTCTTTAGACTATTCAAACACTTTTGACATTCTGCCAACGAGAAATGCTTTTAATTTGAGCAATCAAATCAAATATTACTCCTTTGTTTGAGCAGAATGATGGAGGAAACATGAGATCCCACAGGGTGTGGATAGTCAGTCCTGCTGAACCGAGATTTCATTGGCTAAAAAAAAACAAACTTGAAGCTTGAAGTTTCAAGACTTGTCTATTAACAACATGCTGGTTTTGTCCACTTGTTTTTTAGAGTGTAGATGGAAACATGGGTCAATAGGTTCGTCCACCTGCTGCCCAAAGGGGAAAAGGAAGCCCCCCTCCCCCCACCTCGTCTCTGTAACAGGTGTCCCCCCCGTTTCAAAACAAGAAATTCACATGAGCAGAAACGAAAGACGGGCAGTGGGTGGGCACTCCAGAGGAAAACAGTAATTATGAAGGATTTATGGCTGACACAGATTCTTGCAGCTGTTTTAGCGTTACACCTTGTGAAAGCCGGTTGTGGCACCAAAACCAATGAAGCTCTGATTAGAAGTAAAGTCTATTTAAAAAACAAAAAAAAAGAAAACGTTCCTAAATTAACCCGTTTGTTTTGAAGTTATACTGGCTTCGTGTCCAGATCGAAGGCGAGGACGAAGGAGGCGAAACGGGAGGTGCAGGTAGCTTCTAAACACAAGTTTGTGTTTCCCAATCGGGAGACGGTTATTACAACATGCCGGCCGACGCCAGTGGGCCGTGACGCAGTCTGAGGGAGGTCTTCAGGGCTTTCAATGTACATCGGTTCAAGATCATTACTCCTCTCTCCAAAACAAAGATGTCTGGGAATGACTAACGCATGCAAACGGCCGTGGTAATGGGCACACAGAGACGGTAAGGTATTTACCTTACCGTACCCAGGAAAGTGAGGGAAATCCTGAGCTGGCCGACTTGAATGGCTGCAGAATGCATTGTTCTATTGTATAGGAATTGTTTTCACCTCAGAATAACCTCATATTGAGGTGAGCCTTACATTCAAAACATCAGAACCGCGGGAGAAAACGGAATGAGCAGCAACGCAGCAGACTTAGGATAAACAGGAGAAATGTCCGTCTTATGGAGTCACAGAAGTCTTTGTAATAGTTTAAGACGTTCCCTCAAACACAAGAACATTAAGCTTTCACTTACTGTAAAGACTGAATAAATAATCTAAGTAAAACGTGTCAAGAATGCTACAGGATCGAAGGAACATTGAATGTTTTACCTTTTTTATTCCTTTGACAAATTAA
Source organism: Gambusia affinis (assembly GCF_019740435.1). Classification (NCBI taxonomy): domain Eukaryota; kingdom Metazoa; phylum Chordata; class Actinopteri; order Cyprinodontiformes; family Poeciliidae; genus Gambusia; species Gambusia affinis. Next base: position 22,400,844 of record NC_057875.1, on the reverse strand, counting down.
TCGTGAACGATCAAATTTGACCTGTTTGACAATAAACATATACAAAGAAACCTTTGATGTTAAAGTGAAAACTGATTTTTACAAACATAATGAAACTTAAATAAATAAAAAAGTGATATAAAATACATGATTGCATATATATATTTACACCATTTAAAGTGACTGACCTGATTAAACAAAGGTCCAGCCAACTGGAGATACTAATCTCTCACAGTGAGTGGAATGGAGGTCACTTGAGTGCAGTGGCTGTGTCCTATGTGACTGTAATGCAGATTGATATATATATATATAGAGTTAATCACTGGTTAACTCTATATTAACTGGTTAATCACTGGTTAATCAGTGTTCCTGCTCATCATGAAAGCATGAAAACAAAAGAACACAAAGCAAATCAGAGAAAATGTTACTGAAAAGTGATGGGAAGGTTTTCCTGTTGCCTATTTTTATTTAATTGTCATTATTTTCTAGAAATCCGTTTTCACTTTGACATTAATACATTTGTTTTGTTGTAAAAGCATTAAAAAGAGAAGAGCTCATAAAACCATACCGGTTTTGCTGGAGGAGGACCGACGCTCTAAAGTACAGCACAACTGTAACTATTAAAATTATAGCCTTGGCAGTCTTTTTTTTTATTATTGTTGTCATAAATAAGACATTGCTCAATATAACCATCTGATATTTTATCAAATGTTTGACATGCAATCTTAACGTAAGGTTGTCATCCAGCCAAATCCCCTAATATTTCCAGGGAAATGTTCTTAAGTTAGCTTCTCCTCGGCGTGCAAAACCACAAATGCTATCCAGAGGTTCGGGAGCAACATTAATTTAGCTTTATTACAATTAAGAACACGTGTTAATTCAAATAGTGATGCCTGCTGGAGCTGGCAGGCGAATACAAGCTCATCAACTCGCTCCGAAGAGCACAACCACATGAATTAAATACGACGGTGTCATCAGCATAAAGGCGAACTCAGACTGAAGAGACACGGTGATCCCAATGTTAATGATAACAAAGTAAAATAGCACAGCTTTAAATAGAGCCTCTAAAACTCTAAAACTCTAAAACTTTTTATGTTTCAACTCCTCAATTGTCATAATAAAAAAGCTCAAACACTGTTGTTTCTTTAGCGAGCAAACAGTCATACTTTATGTATACATCCTGTCCAAATGTCCCTCCTTCTGTGTTGCGATATAGTTTCATGAAGACCAATGCATAATGTTCTCTAGAGCAGCTTGAAGCCCCCATCTTGATACCTGATATCCAAAACGAGGCTGGGCTGGGCAAACACCAACTACCTCCTTTATTATCGGGTGGTTAATATCTTTTGCTTAGACTACTTGCTACAATCCAGACAAGATCTAATCTTCCTACTTGGCTGGTTCACGCTCTGGATGAAGTCCAGCATATTTTCTCTCCTCCTTCCTGAGTTCCTCTCATCCACTATCAGGCCCACTTGAGAAGTCTTACTTTATAGCCTAACGTTATCAACCCACCCGTTCCCTCCACCTCGGTTAGTATTCTTCAGGTTTGCCACAGAGAAAGCATCGTCCACTTAACAGGTCGCCTCAAGCAGCGTTGACATCACAATTCGCTCTCTTCCTGTTTTGGTTTTGCCTCGCTGCAAAAACTTCTTGCTCTTTAGCTTCAGTTAAGATCTGGTCATCTATGTAGCACAATTAAGCATTTCATTCTTAGAACAGCAGAATGGGTGGACCAGTGTGACACAATAAGTTAAGAAAAATAATAATGAGTGATAAATGCCGGTAAGGTCAGGACAAAAAAACCTCCACCACACTCACTCGTCCGACAGCATCGACAAGATGGCAAAATCAAATCAGTTCTCCGCTTCTGAACACCCAAAGTAATCTGATCAGTCTCGCTTTAAGTCAAAACACACACACTGTGGCGTGCCTACCTTATCTTCCATTCTGATCATGCGTGCTCCAATGGTTGGGTACTCTTTATCTTCTCCCTTTCCTAGTGAATTGGAAGAAAAGGGGGGAGAAAAACATTCAGAAAACACTTGATAGCTTAACTAACGTTACTTGATGACAAATCTCAAGATAAACCTTGGCATTTATCCATAAGAGATGAAAACAGATGTGGAGGCAGAATGCATTTGCGAATGAACATATTTGTTTTTATGGAGCTCAGAAGACTCCAAACTGTAATTACCATCATCCGCTGGCACCAGTGAATGACAGGTAAGGGCATGAGTAGGAGGAAGTACATTAAATAATTGATTGCTTACACGGTCTGTACCTGAATAGGACAGCTCGTTATTTCTGAAAAAATTAGGAACCGTAGAAATCAATGAATTACATTCAATCATATCACCTCGCTGTTTTATATCAGTCACTCTGACCGGAAAGATTTTGCATGTTCCCTTCCTGGCACACGCTTGTGGACTGGCGTCTATCTCCATTTTCCATGTCAAAACTCAATAAGACCCCAGCATGAGTGTGTCAGTGGAGTCCGCCATATTCCTGGCAGTTCTGCTACGAGATTGAATATGTCAGATAAATATGTGAGATAGATTCTAGATAATGTTCTTTTTCATTTGGTGCTATAATTTCACATTTACAAACTCAACTTTTCGAATCTTGGATTTTCGGTCTTAGAAACGAAGCCAAACTGGTAACACTTCAATTGACAGAGTGTTCATAAGATTGACACTGTTATGAAGATGAAGGAGTCTATGAATGTTTGACTTTTGTCATGAAGTGTCATTCGGTAAATAACGACACTTTTAATGCAAAGTTCCACTAAAACTTGTATTAAAAGTCCATTAAAATGGTCAACTTTACATTAAAAGTGTCATTATTTACTGAAAGACTCTACATGACAACATTCCTAAAGACTCCTTCATGTTTATGACAGGTATTATGTCATATTTATGACGGTGTCATGTCAGTCTTTTGCACACACCATCAAATAAGGTGTTACTGAAACAATTAACGACATTGTTTTATGACAATGTCATTTAATAATGACACTGTCTTTCTCTCAGTCTTTCTCTCTCTGACTGCATTCTCAATCTTCAACAGAAACTGACCACTTAAAATAGCCAGACAAAAATAAATTGGATATACACCTCTGTCTTTGCGGGTTCACAGCACAGATAAATATGCTGTTACAGGTGGATAAGGTTCATAAAACTTCGGTAAACTAATATTCTTTGGAGATTTAATCTTCATGATGGCAGCAGACAGTTTATCCCAGATTAGCTGTTAGCTAGTCATTTGTTTGGCTAATTTGGATTTATACAAAACGGAGAGCAAGCAAGAGTTCGGCCTCACAGGTAACATACTAACCTCACTTTAAAAATCCTGAACTCTCTCCTTAATTTTTGTTAACTTTGTCAGCATTGCATGTTTGGTCATGTCAACACATTTCGTGTCGGATCGAGAAGCCACCGTTTCATCTTTCGCTTCGCTCCTGTTCAGTTTAGGTTCTGTTTGTCTCTGGTCAGCGGCGACGTTAGCAGACCAGGAAGCTCCGGTAGCAGTGGATGCAACCGACGGGACCGCTTAGACAGCTTGAAACTAATGCAACAAACGACTGTTTGTAAGTCGTCTGACAGGAATTTACGCAAAGGTGCCAATAAATGGCGGCACACGGTCCAACGAGCCGCGGTGAACAAATTCGAGCGCTTATAAACACAAAAACACCCGTCCAAATAGAGCCGGGAGCGCAAACATTACGGTTCTCTTGTATTTAGTCTGGTGGTGCTTGAGCATGTGCGAGTTATAAACACAGAGGTGGAGCGGAGGAGTGATGGTTGTCTGTCACATCCAGCCTGTTTCCGCGGTGTTTACCTGGCAAAAACATTCCTGGCTTCCCGAGGGTGCCATCCAGCCTGACGGAGAGCAGATAAAAACAGAGAAAAGTTAAAAACAGATGCAGCAGAGATTAATCTGGCCGGACAGCTTGTTATGGTAACTGTTAAACAAGGAAGAAACACAAGACAAACGGATTCATCTTTACACGAAAATACAGTAATGAAGTGCAGTAGAAATCCTCCCCACCCTACAGGGGAGATCTGGAAATCAAAGTGAGTAAATAACATATTATTTAGTAGCTTCTTTATTTGTGTTGATCCACAACAAACTTGCTTCACTCTTTCTTTTAAGATAATTATTTTAGTAATAGGCGATTGTGGTGAAATCAGTGGTAGCTTTTTATGTACGTTTTAGATCACTTAAAGTCGGTCTGCCACTTAATGGAAAACATCTAAATAATTATTTTGAACTCTACTCAAAGTATCAACAATCTTCTGCCTTATTTATCATTGCTTTCTGTTTGAAACTTAACATTTATGGGATCACTAACAAACACTGTCAGTGACACTGTCATTTATCAAAAACATTAAAAATACAACAAATTATGCCAAATACTATGAGGACATATTCAGTAAAAGTTTTACATTTCTCACTACTCATGTCGTCGTTTTATTTTGTATCTCATCTGTGTTGTTTTCCAAATGTATTTTGGGATTTTTTTGTCTTAAATTGATATTATTCCGTCTCTGAATATTACGCTGAAACATCCTCCATCTTACAAATAAGTGCAGAAAAATGAAACTTTAATTGATGTTTGTTAATTCAGCCATGGTTAAAGATAACATAAGAAATAACATTGCCATAATTATTGACCTCAAACCACACTAAGCATTTTTTATTATTTTTTGGATTGTTCACTTTAAAGCTGCAGTATGTAACTTTTATTTTAAAAACACATTTTTTTTTTTTTTTACAGATTTGTTAAAATTTCAGTGTGGTGTCAGTACAGTATGAGACAATTGATCTGTGAAAATATGGAGCTTCCCCGTCTCCTCCCAGTGCTCCCAGCGCTACCTGCAGAAATACACCACTCAGTCAGAAACAACCAATCAGAGTCAGGGGGAGGGTCTTAGGCCTGTCAATCATGCTAGATTACACGCTTTCCAAAATTTCTCTAGAAAAATAATGACTGACGATTTTGATGATTGCATTTAACAAAATATAATGTTTATTGCTTGTTTCATAATTGCGAAACACTTTATGAAAGTGCCTTGTTGATGAAATGTGCTTTAAAAATAAACTTGACTAAGTTTCCATAGCAACCATTTTTTTAATGTGTGTTTTTTTTTTTACATTTTCATCAGGAGTGCCAACATTGTGATGCTTGCTGTAAAGAAACTTTACTTCTTTTTTTTTCCACGAAAAAGCAGAACTTTACTGTTCCTATCGAATATATTTACGAGAGTGATAGCAGGTTGTACTCGCAACATATATTTTCTAATTGTTTACATGACTTTAAGCATTTCTTTTCACTATAAAATATTGAGGAAAGGTGCTAAAAACCCATGCAAACATCTATGGGGTATCAGAATAAGAAACAGGACAAAACAAACAAAGTCGAGGCGTCCACCTTCTCTGCAGCTCCTTGATGCGAACCATCATGTTGAGGTGACCCTGGGAATACTGCTCGATCACGTCTCGCACATCGTAGGGCTTCCGAGCTTGCTGCGGATCCACGCACACGCACATACGCGCACGTCAGCGCAAGACAAACACACGCACACACACACGCACACGGTGGGACACAAAGCCATTGTCAATCACAACCTCTTGTTGCTCGGTCCCCTGAAAACATCCCCCAACCCCCGTGGGTGCAAAGAGTTCATTGTGAGCTCAATGTGTGTTTTGCGTGTGCGTGAGCATGCATGGGTGTGCACATATATGCTGGAGTGCGTGTGTGTGTATGTGCACAGAGAGGCGCATGGTCATGTAGAGAGCGATCGTGTTAAGGTCCTTTCACAGCTTTGTGTGGTGTGACGTTGACACAGGGGGTATCAGAATGAACCCACTGAACCCTTTAGGGTATCCCTGCTAGACACACTATAGTCTGTACAGCTGAGATCACTTAGCCCGTAATTGGAAACATGCAAAACACCTGAAAAAAAACTCTGATGGGGAACTTTGACGAACTTTTACTACAGATAAATATGTTTAATAGCACATGTTGCTGCAGGTTTTTCTTAAAGATGATAAATGCGTTATGACTATAAACACAGACAGGCTAATTTTTCACGAATTAGAACTTTACGCTGAATTACTGAACCCTACAAGAGACAAAACAGGAAAAAAAAAAAAACCACTTCCACAATATCTCTGGAAAAGTTTCCAAGATCCCCAAGTTATTTCAGCAAGTTCCAGCGAAATTTGTGCAAGTTAATTGTGTGAGACCAACTAAACGTTTTTTGGAAGATTCTAAGTTTCTTCGGTGAATTCGGGCAAAGACTTTGTGAGAGCCGACAAACGCTTAGCAAGATTCCAAGTTTCTTCAGCAAATTCAAGGAAGGATATTTGTAAGATCCCAAGTTATTTTTTGTGAGATCCTGCAAAGGTTTTTTTCAAGAGTCCAAGTCACTTTAACAAGTTCCAGTGAATGTTTTCTGGGAACCCAACTTGCTTTAGTGAGATCCTGTATAAGTTGTGCTAAAGTCCAAGAAGCACTTGCGAGATCTTATGAAGGGTTTGCTAGACTGTTGAAGGTTCTGGAGAGTCTGAGTTACTTTTACCAGGTAGAGCACAAATTTAACAAAACTTCAAGTTATTTTTGCAACTCCCCCCCCCCAATTTCCTTCAAAGGTTTTTAAGAGACAATTTGCGAAACCCCTCAGTGAATTCTGCAAAGGTTTAGGAAACCCCTGAATGACTTGTTGCATTTTTATTTTGCAAGAGTATCTAGCTGGAGACCATTTGAAAATCCTGCACTGTAGATACTGCAAGTACCTCCTCTACAGGAAGTTGAAATGTTAGGGAATATCCTGCAGTTTCCTGTTATTATCTCAACTTCATTCCTGTGAAAATAACAAAAATTAAAACTAAAATATTGGAAATTGGAGATGATTTATGTAATTTATAAGTTAGCTACTGACTTACACACGATGATTTTATGTAATACAGTTAATTAGATATTTGTATCATATTGAGGTTTTTGTGCATGTTTCATTTATTTGGACATCAGAAGAGTGGCGTCATTGAATAGTTTTCATAAAGTGACGATCACATTTTCCAGAAGAAGATTCTCTGTTCTTGCAAGATGAAAACTTTTACTGGATCTTTTTTTTTTATTATTATTATTATTATTATTTCTCAAACGTCTTTAGTGGGGCTCAGTGTTTGGACACAAACACGCTCCTCTTCCTCTTCATGCATAACACACTGCTTCCACTCAGAGCCTGACCTTCTCATCTGCCATTCCTCTAACTCCGTTTCCCCCTCTCAGGATTTCTTTTTCATATTACCTGAAATTTCCTCCTGGCCACGAAGTACTGCATTCTGCGCAGGACTTTCACAGCAGACCTCTGGGCATGGGATAACCTGGGATGAAAAATGAGACGGAATAAGGTTACAAAGCAAGAGACCGTCGCTCAGGAAGAGCTCAGGTGTAGAATTAAGATGAAAAATAAATGCACACACTTGGGCTCGACTTGAACATATCCGGCTGCGATTTAAGCGTCTGCAGGTATTTCATGGACCGTGCAGCGGTCAACATAAGGCAACATAAGGATTAAAATTACTGTGTACACTGCAGCTCCAGCCTCCTCGTCCCGATCGTTGAACCTGACCCTTTAGGTCACGGCATTAAATCTGCAACCTTATGCAGAGTGAAAGAGAAGCAAAACAGATTCCATCTGCACCGCAAAGGGTCCAAGAAAACACAAGTCCCTGAGGTCAGAGCCGCACATCTGTGTCAACACGAAAGACAGCCCAATGCTGGGGATCTGTGGAACACTGAAATTAAAACTAGTGGATGTAAACAACACACACACACACACGCACACCCACACACCGACATGCAGTCATACTTGCATGCCACGATGGCTTCCTTGCATGCAATTCAGTTTATTTTTTCAACAGAGGGCCGTTTGGCTTACTCGTAGCGAATCACCTGACTGTGCAAAAAGCCGCCTGCTGAACAGAAGGGGAAAAAAAAGTCAAATGTGACGTAGAAGACTGTAAAACACATCCGGTGTTACGAAAGCCGCACAGAGCTTCACAACTGGACGAGTTCCAGTTTGATTTGCCCCGAAACTCGAATGTAAAACCTCTTTCAGACCAGTCAGAACCAATGAGCAGCGACTACACATCCGGTCATTATGCAAACTGATAACAATGCTCTTCAGTGTTGACACAATTACTGAGGGAAGATTTCAAAGCTAGCGGGTAAAGGCGGTTCATTTATATTGTGACTGGAAGGAAGCAGTGTTGCCAATTTTGAGATGACGTTGCTACAGTTAGCGGCAACAAAATCACCCTACAATCACTCCTCGGTCAAAAATGCACAACTATTTTGCTGCTGTTATGAAAGACGTTCGGAGACGCTGGTGTGAAAGTCTTGTCGCTGTAACAAATTTTACTGGATGATGAATTTTCCAAGAAATTGCTGCGTTAACGGTGTTATTTTGTGACCGTTTTTAAGTAACATAGTGTCGTAATAACTCCAGTTCGCCCTCTCAAAGACAAAGTACGCTCTCAATCTGAACAGAAAACGCCACACTGGAACTGGAAATAATTTTGGAGGGTTTAAACTGTGTCATGGAACATGCTAGAGTTACAGAAAAACATACAATCTCTAGGATACACACACACAGAGTGCTGTTTCAGTAATGCTAACCATGCTAAACGCTAACATAAGATACTAAAGCCCTTTTCTCACAGTTATAGCATTGAGAACGAAAAATAGCACAACATGTTAAATATGTACATATAAATATATAATAATACACCTAATAAATGAGTGGGTAAGTGTGTTTGAGGTTTTCCTCGTGTCTGCAGGTGGAGTGACGTTCCGCTCCATCGAAAAGCACCTCCAGCTGTAAATGAATCACCTCATTCTTGTGTTCAAGCCTGTGCTTTGTATGCATGTGGGTCTCCGCGCTGTCGTGCGCACCTCTCACGCAATGTGCCGGTTGCAGCAGACACACACACACACACACACACACACCCTCACGCGCACGCACACACGCCAAGCTGACACAAGGAAACACATGGCTTCCACCCTCCTCCCCAAATAAGGTCTTCTGTGGAGTCAACAAGTCGCTTTGAGGTCTTAATTAGGGAAAAGGGGACGACAAAAAGACTCAAGAGACAATATGTTGACAGTGGACCATAAAACGTGAACATCATAGAGCGATGGGTCGCACGGGGGGTTTTTGGGGGGATTTTTTGAGGAAAATACACTCAAACAATACCAAACATAAAGAGGGGGAGGTCCTAATATGGAAAAAAAAAGGACACGGACCACCCACTCCTCACTCTTTTCTGTGTCGACAGTGAGAGATATGTGTGTTGTCTTTCTTGCGTTCTGTGTGACTTGGACATTCTGGTGTTATTGGTGGGGGAGCGGAGGGACAGGGGGGGGAGAACATGTGTAGGAAACAAAAAACATGTGGGGCTCGGATGCTTGTACAACTCCCTCCTCGCCCTCCTCCCATTTCCTGCAAATTAAACAAATGCACACACATGTTTGGAGGACAAGTGTGATAAAACGAGAACGCTGAGCGGGTCTGGTCTACAGCGCCGACTCCAGCACACATTTGGCGCGCAGAGAAGCCAAACAAGCCCCGCGTCTCTGTGCTGGTGCAACAACTGCTGACTCGGCGTCTTGAGCCATCGCCCCGAGCCTCCGTGTTTGTTCGTTTGCGCTGCAGAAGGTTCGATCCGCAGACATGGGTTGGGGATTCCTCTCAAGCTCAGACATCCCCCCCCTACAACGACTCCAATATACCTTCCACTGTTCTGGTTCAGGGCAGCGGTCTGTATTTTAATACACAGGATTAAACGCACCTTCCTCAGCTCCCGTCTCCGTAGACGCACCATTTTTCATCTGGTCCAATGTGGAAGCCATCTCTAAGCTCGGTAGCCGCTAAAGCTCTTAATTATCCCCCCAAAAAAACTGTGACTGATTTACCCCCATGGCTTCTTCTTGACCCCCCGTTTTTAATATACTGTCTCCTTTTTCATTTTCAGATGGTCACTTTGGAGATCTCAGAGTTGTCAGTGGCAACTCTCTCCACTCCCTCGCCCCCTCCAAAAGCCCCCAGGCTCTCTTTTTGGCAGGGGACTGTCAAATATCCTGTGCTTCCATGGTGCACAGCAATAACCTTAAAAACAAGTGGCCTCAGACATCAGTGTGGAACGGTCAGGGCCCAGAAAGACTGCCGCAGTGTGTTTGTCTCTGCGCTGATGTGTCTGTGACAGATAAGCGTGATAGAGGGTACTTTGGTCTGTCAGAAAGATGTGCTTTTTCTCTGTTCTTCACAAAACTAGGCAGCTTTCCATCATATCTTTGGGAGATAAGAACTGTTTGTTTTAAGTGAAGAAATGCCAGAGGGTGACGTGGCTGGAGACATACCCTAACAGATTAATGGCAACGAGGATCTGAAATAAGTAAGATAGATGATATTATAGCCTGAAGGTGAATAATAACAATAAAGCTTTGCACATCTTGGAGACTTTGTTTTGTTTTATTCATTTTTGACCGTTTGTCTTTGCAAAATAGCTCACGTTTGGTCAGATTGGATGGAGAGAATTTGCCTATAGCGTTTCAAGTTCAGCCAAGATTCTTAACTGGATTTGGGTGTGTACTTTGACTGGTCCACTTAAATATGCTTTGATCTCGGGCTGGTGGAGTAAGAGTAACAGATGGAAGCACTCCTTTGTACCTACCGCAATCGGATCTCCACGTTTGTGAGTTTTTAAACTCCATCTTATTTATGTATGAATTGCTGCTTGTGTGTTTTGTATGTTTGTAACGTCGTCTGTGAGGTTTTTTTTGTTGTTGTTTTTGTATGTTCGAAATCCCTGGATGCGAAACCAATTTCCTCCCCGAAAGTGAATAAAGATGCTGGACTAATAATATCAATACCTGTCGTAATTGATTACATGATCAACATCAATAGAAAATTCTCTAAATGTGAGAGTACTGGGGTCCTTTGGACTTGATAAAACGCTACACAATTACAAGCCAATTACCATAACGCATTCACTCTTTTTGGCTACCTAGCAACAATCTGTTGTGTGACATGCGCAGCAGCAGTTTCATGTTGTAGTGGACGATTTTAATATGACAAAAGGTAAAATAAAAGTTACAGATGTGCAAAGTTTGGACAGGTCTCTTCCTCTTCTTTTTATTATCTCATTTGGATTGTAAAATACTAAACAAAACGGCAACAAAAAACCCCACAAAAGACTTCCATACAGGGTGATGCTGCTGTTTAACAAAACAGTATTCATTCAGTATCCACTATTCAGCCATGAATGGTCTGATCGGGACATACGTGGAGCATTAGGAGTCACCAAGCCACATCAAAGTCAAAGAGCCCCCGTTTGATGCACGCGGCCGCAAACACACAAAAGACGAGAAATATTGTACGCTCAGGATTAGATGTGCTGCATTTTACTCTCAAACCTGCAGAAGAACCAACTTGCAAAAGAACGACGGCAAGTAAAAGGGAATCTTATAAAATATCAACAGCCGAAAACAAAAATAAAGGAAAAAGAAATAAAATCTGTATAAATCCTGTTGTTTCAATGAGACAGAAAATCAGAGGAGATGAAAACTCTGTCCTAACATGCAGACTAAACACGGCAGGGAGGTGCACAACTAACAAAAGAGCCAATTACTGCTGAATTCCTCTCGACTCTGTGCTCCAGTGTGGATCTCTCATCTCTATCAGAGCGTTGATGAGATCTGACACTCCGAAATCTCTGTTTCAACTCATGTTTTACTAGAAGTACCTGTTTCAATCTGAATGAAAATGACGCTAAAATAAGAAGAAATACATACCGTTGAGGGATTTTGTTTGCATTAAAAAAAAAAAGGTAAAAGATCAGTGTGTGACAATGGTTTCCATGGAGATAAAACTAGTAAAACATGAGGCTTAGTGTTACAGAGCTTAAAGAGAAGGGCGTGGAGTTACGTTGCCCTCTAAGTGGTTCCTAATTAGAGAGATGGAGCGCTGGATAATTTAGTGGTTATTACCCCCATGTTAGACTTTCTGGTCTAAATGTTATGCCTAGTCTGTGCCAGTAACTTCTTTTTTTACTACTTGGTGATAATATCACGTGTTACCCCCATTAATTTGGCTCCTTTTTATTCAGGTTGCTAAGCTGGTGGTCTGACGTTCCCTTCAGTCCTGATGGAAGGACTTAAGATGCAGGTAGCCATTAGACCACATCAAGGATTTGAAACCAGGCAGACCCATCAGCTGCAAGCCCACTCCCACACCTGTCTCTTATTACGGATTAGAGATCATTAATTAAGGCTCTGAAAGTACTTCATCTGGACTGAAAAGAAGGAGAAATTACTTCTGCAAACTGAGGTGGAATACTGAAGTTAATTATAGCAACAACCAGAGCATGTCTCTTTAACTTAATCTGTCTCGTTATTCAGATGGGCTACGTTGACATTCGTGTGTTTCAGTAGTATTGAGGAGAAACGTAACAGTTGCAAACTGAAAGAAAAGAAGAAGAAAAAAAAAGGCTGAAGTTTTACATTTTAGGATGCCAGTCATCTGCTTCCAGTTGTAAAAAAAAACAACAAAAACAAATGGTTGCCACGGTTATGCATCGCAAAAACTATCCTAAAGTGAAAAACAGTAAGGCCAGCTGCAGAGCATCCAAAACCGCAGGGGGTAATTGTCCAAAACAAAACAAAGTCAATCCAAAAAGGATAAAAACTGCCACATACAGTCAGGAGTAACTGTAGAACCAATAGATTCATATTACCTTTTATATTGTAAACATTTCCTCATAGTTTCCCACTTTGCATTTCACACTTTGAAGATCAATTTGCTTAATGAAAACACAGCAATTAAAAAAACAACAACTTTGATGTTAAGTTTTGTGCGCTAGAACGAGGCAGGGGGTTTTTTCTCTTTTTTTTTTGGCTATACTGAAATTGGTTTATTTTGCATAATTGCACTGGAAGCAGTTTTAAATTTTGTTTGCATCACGAGTCACAAGATCAACGGGATGTTTCCACTGGTGCACACCACAAAGAAGACGACAGGAAGCAGTTGGAGGATTTTTAAATGACTTATTGTCACGCAAACAAACTAAATAAATGAGAAACGCATGAATGCGTTTCTCATTTAACGGAAGCATCGCTACTGCGACATTAGCGGAATATCGACGAAGTTTTGCACACATTCAAAATGGAGAGCCAGCTGATGTCACACAGATTTCCAACGAGTTCAGTCAATGCACACTGGGCTCAAAAGTGTTACGATCTGAGCGAACATGTGGCTGAATCTTTAAGAGATTTGGAGGGGAACCGGCTTCCAGAGCTGCTGGACGGGGGAAAGGTGGCAAGGAAGGATTTATGATTCATGGCCTAATAGGATTTGTTGCTATTTAGCTGGATTAGACGTGTTAGAGAAAGAATCTATTTATTGCCGCCTATCAGGGGGTCCCCCACGCCTCGGTGGGGCGGGGGCAACCTTCGGAGGTTAGGAAAAGCGAGGTGAGGTCAGGTGGTTTGCAAGGACCCTTGTTCTCTTTTCCCTCCCCACCTCCCCTCCTTTCATCCCAGTGTTTTCGGGGATAACCCCTGGCATTAATTCCTCGGGAGCACCAAAGCCACACACACACACACACACGCACACACACACGCACACACACCTCCATTTTCAGTTCCACTACAACCACCGTGTTTGGATTAAACAGGTTTTCTTTCACAGTGTTCTGGTAATCCAAGCACATGAGCCCAGCGGTTGGTCAGGCCAACACACATGACTGTTCATGAGCGGTTTTGTGCGCGTCTGCATGTCAAGGCACAATTAGCGCCACCTTAGACTTCGTGGAGCAAGGGCCAGCGAGAGGCTCTGCCTGCCTTAATCCTGCCAGTGGGGAGAATGGAAAGAAGAAGAGGAAGGAGAAAACAGAGAAAGAAAGGAAGACGTGAAGGGTGACCTTAAGCAAACGGGCTTCCCCTTCATAAGCCAATGGCTTTAGATTATAAAACTGAGCTCCTTGACAAAAGAGCATTATTCTCTCATTCATGTGTGGCATATGGGGCTACAGTGGGGAGGGACTGGCGCTAAAAAAACTGACGTTTAATTGGGTTTTTCTACTGCAGTTTGTCGTTTGAAGACGGGGGAACGTATAAAGGAAGAGGAACAAAATGGTAAAATGAACAATATAATCAGTCCAGCAGAGTTTGAGTGAGCGAGGTCCGGAGGAGAAGTGACAGAGTTACGGGTTCGAGGGATGCAAACGTTTGCTCTGTTTTTGATAAGAGTCGTCCTGAGAAGCAGACGTGTTAGTGACCCAGACAGTCCAAACGTGGGACACACGGTGTGGTGCGTCTTGTTTACGACGGCAGTAATATTCTATTCTATTACCTACAACATAAGTAATGGTTCACCATGTATTCAGATTCAGATGTTCTACAGATGTGCTACTGGGATACAAATTATGCAAAACAAATATATTTGATGCAACATGTGTTTAAGATGTCCATTTTTTTTTCCCTTTCGTCATATGTTTGCATAAAAAGAACAATAAAATACACCAAAACAATATTTCTATGTTATACTGGATAGTGAGAGAGAGAGTTAGGGAGGTGGAGAGATTATAAATAGCAAGCAGATTTATGGTCACATAAGAGGCTGTGAATAACTTGGCAAAGTTGCTTTAATATCCCCTTGTTCAACGCTTCGAGGGTTTGGGCCCTCTGCTTCTGAGAAACGATCGGTTCCTGGAGTCGTGGACTCTGCTAAGTTTTTCGATTTTACCCAATCGCTAACATTTGGCAATGCACTAATTGGACACTATGAAGCTGACCAGAAATTGCCAGGGCTGTAAACACCCATCGTCCACTGCAAAGAGAGAAGTGCCGAGCCAAACGGTATGGCCGTTAACATTCATTCAAAATTTGGAGGTGTGTCCAACACGGACTAAACGGCTTCGTTCACTAAATCCGCTGCCACTGCTAAAACTACAGGCAGACTACATTTCTAAAAACAGCACAGAAAACTGACGTTGTCGTTCACAACTTCTCCTTCTGTCCACCGCCAAATTCTGCTGGAGAAATCCAAGCGAATGGAGAAAATTCCAGACGGCGCACTGGAGAGAGATGAGAATCAAGCGGCATTGCGTAGCTGACAGAGAAGCAGTGAGGCGAAGTCCAAAGGAGGCTTCATAGCTAAATTTCAGAATAGATTATTTCTTATTGATTTTCAACTCAAGAGTAAATAATCTCTTGAGTTATTTACTTTTAAAATTTTTTTGTTTAATATTTGAAGATGCACAAAACATATTTTAGGATCGCCACAGACAAGATCTTACTGATGTAAGTTTGAGCACTTACATGAATTCTTCTGTACGTTTAGCAGCAAACAGATCCACGTTCACGCTTAGAGTAACACGCAGTCTCTCAAAAGTTCCACTTGCAGACAAATTACAATGAGTCTTCTTACCACTGCCAGGCAGTTCCTGCCAACCGCCAGCTGAGGATTGTAAGGAAGACATTTACATTGCAAGATCCCATTTTCATTTATTTATTTCTTTATTTTCCATTATGTTAACTTTTTCTCAAACACCAAAAAAGACCACTTTGGATTCTGACAATATCAGTAAAGGGACCGGTTTATCAGTTCTTATGTTTGCCCACAGAAAGAACAGCCAGACTGTTTTTGCTGACTCCAGGCTAAGATCACATTTGTTTTGACAGTGTAAACAGTCCCAGTCATTGGGGGCTGGAGGAGAGGAGACCAGCGCGCTCAGGGTCGTCTCCGTCTGGTCAGACCGACCTTCTTAATGTGAGTGGGGGAGTGGGGTCGGCTAAATTATAAGAGCCTGTCACGGCTTTAAGATCTTCTGAAATTGAAATGCGCTCGGTTTTAGCGCCCCTCATCATAGCACTGCGATATCTAAGAGCTATTGGGCAGCTGTGTCAACATTTGAAGTTTTGTTTGAGGCCTTCGGGCAAGGCTGTTATCTAAAACCAAGTGTCACTGTAAAAGGCAAATATCTCCGCTTGTCCCATTAAAAGCGATCATGGCCGCAGAAGGAAGTGCGTCTGTCAAAAGCGCCACAGTTGATTCTGGGGCGCTTCTCGTTGATTTGACTTTCTTTTTGAGGTTGAGTTCCAAAACGACGGGACGTTTAGTTACACTGGGAGGGCAAACCGAGACCAGGAAAATGCGAGGAAAAGAGCTGGGAAGCAACCTGGCTGCCCAACCTTAAAGCAACACGAACTCAAGCTTCCAGTTCTGAAGCCCACCAAAGGCAACGTTTTAAAGTATCCAAAAGATGGATCAAAAAAATTCAAAAAGACAAACATTAAGAACAAGAGAACATGAAAATAGTTTCCAAAATAAAAATATGCACAAGAAGTCGTCACTACAAAAGAATGGCCTATATTGATTCATATATTACAATATTATCAATCCTGTGACAAATTATCGTCCAACAAACAGTTTTGACAAATAACACAGCCTCGGCCCGATGACTAAAGTGTAGCTCCGCCGCTGCTTGTGCCGTCACAAAACTTAAAAAGATTCAGAGGGTAACAAATTTTTTGGAAGACACTGTAAAAAAAAAAAGCCATAGCTTGGAGCTATAGGTCAAACATTGCAAACGATGCAACATTGCTACATTATGACATAAGAGATTGTGCAACCTGCTAGCCAGACCAACAATTAAGAGGGAAAACAGCCTGGCAGCACAAACTCCACACCGGCAGACAAAGCAGTGAAGACGTGATGGCTCGTCGCCCGGAATATTAAATAACAGGCTGCAGCTCAGAGACGTTTCTTCGTCACGTCCCTAAGCAGACTTCACATCACGTAATTTATCCGTCAACCAATCGCAACGCAACAGCCACGTTCATGTAAAAACTGAAAGAAAAAAAAAACCCCGAAGGAAACAACTTCCTGGCCAAATAACAGAGGAAGGAGTATACCGGGTGTTCATCCTGTTTTCAAAGAGACCGGTTTTGAGAGCCGTTATCTGAGGAGAGGCGCTGGGAACAGGGTGCTAAACCATAATTGGAGGCTTGTCCGCGGCCAATTTTTCAGGGCAAATTACCAACGCATGGGTTAGATTGCTGGAACCGAGCAGCGGGATCTCTGACGAGCCAGCGCGGTGCGCTAACAGAAATCACTTAGTTCGCTGAAAACGGCGTAATAGATGGAGCCCTCCTGCTGCAGCAGCAGCAGCAGCAGCTGCTGCTGCGTTAAACCTGCTGAGTCAGCGCAGAGGCAGGTAGCGCGGACGGAGCGTGCCGCCATCTGCACGTGAAGCGTTTACATGTGTGTGGCTTTCGCTGGAACCTGCAACAAAAACGCCCGGAGAAATGTGGAGGGAGTGCGTGAGACTCTGACATCTCAGTTTGGGGCCACCTCTCTCTGCCTAACACCCCCCAACTCCTCAGAGGCCATCTTGTCACTGCGCTCCAAAAATAAAACAAAAAAATAAAACAAAAATAACAAGAAAAGAGAAGGCTGGACATATATCACTCATGTGACGCTAACTTTAGAAACAAAATCATTTCAGGATTTTATTTGTTTTCATACAATGCTGCGCTGAGACGCCACTTCAAAGCCAGCGACTGCGGAGGAAATTGGAATAATTACAAAGCTGTTTGTTGCCATTGTCATTTGTGCAGCGCAGCAAGAATCTGCTGTTTATATTGTGCCAGCATGCGGCTGCCCGCAACTACAGAGCTGAAACCAGGAGGGAGCTAAATCAGGGATCCGAGACTCCGAAATGAAATGTTTTCTGATGAATGACTGCCATAAACAGAAGACAGTCCGGCATAAATCAACGGCACAGATACAATACTTCAACAAAAGAAAGATCATTTCAGCACGAGAGGTTTAATTAGAGATTTTATTACAGAAAAAAAAAACATTAAGGTAATTAAACGCACCAGCCCACGTGTTTTAAAAGAGGAGATGATTTCAGTTGTGGATTTTTTTTTCTTTTTTTAAGGTCCCAGTCACTATGAACTACCACACAAATGGGTTGTGTGTGGGCGTCAACTGGGTCTCAAACAGGTATTAGGAAATCAGTCCAAGCTGCGCAACACATCTCGAACCCATATGGTTCCCACTTGTAATCAATAGTTGGTTTGGATCAAACTTAAATATGCAGTTACCACAGGGCCATAATCCATAAACAATCCAATGTGGGGTCCATTTTTTCAGCATCTGGTCATCTCCTTAAAACATTAGGAGACGTTTTCCCATTCTCCGAATGGTGAAAGGCAAAGTGAAAGGATTACTTGACCTTTCCTCTTTAAGAAACTCATTTGGATTAACCAAAGTCGTTCCATGAAAGGCATTTCTCTCTTCCATAGGCTTCAGGTCCACAGACTTAAGAATCACGCTAAATTTCCCAGTGA
Source organism: Gambusia affinis (assembly GCF_019740435.1). Classification (NCBI taxonomy): domain Eukaryota; kingdom Metazoa; phylum Chordata; class Actinopteri; order Cyprinodontiformes; family Poeciliidae; genus Gambusia; species Gambusia affinis. Next base: position 22,382,438 of record NC_057875.1, on the reverse strand, counting down.
CAAAATTATTACCTATTTTCAGCCTCCTGGTAGATTCTGGTTTAATATCTCCTGGAATTTTAAAGGTTGAATGTACGTCAACACGACCCCATGACCTTTGGATGAGACACAGACCCACAGCATCGCAGACTCTCCACAGTCAACAGTGTCTTATCTACATAGTGTGGCTCCGGCCAGATGCTCTAGGACTCATCTGACCAATCCAACGCTTAGCTAACCTTACATGTTTACATTTGTGGTGGTAGGACAGGAAGCACACTGGATATGCCTCCCAAACTGGCTGTCATATAGACCTGATTGTCCTTCAGACTCGGTTCGGTTGGGGACCCAAAATTGCAACATTTGTTACGTTTTCAAGTGCTGCAGTTCCCTTTCACACTGCACTGTGTCAAAGGGTTCTCACTTTGAAAAACCTGTTTGCCCCCTCGCCTGTGATGGCGCTGCAGCAAGGACCGCTGAAGGAAATGACACGAAGACCTCTGAAGAAGACATGAAATGTAAACAAACAAACAAGATTTCTCATTTGTCATTAGAAAAAGACCACAAGCCTCTTCTCCCGCAAGTGTTAGACTCTTGGGTTTGTTTTGGTTGCATTTACCCAGAATGCTCTGCGCCACGGTCCGCTCCCTGCTTTTTTGGTCCACTTGGCATTCACGTATCTATTCAAATTGCGCCAGAGTTCACTTCGACCCAACGGGGATCAGAGTTTGCTTCTATTTTTTATTTTTTTATTTTTTGGTCCCAATCAGAGTTTGATGGGGCGTTCACACCTCCTGAAACGGACCAGGCTTTGCAGACAAACAGATAAGAATTGGAGTCCCCAGAAACCCGGAAGCCATTAAATCTACAAAGGGCGAGCCAACATTGTGGTTAACCCTACGGATAAAGAGTGGGATGTTACTGACGACGTGTGCACAGGGAGATCGCTGAACATGTTCACCAGTAAAGTCTTTATGTCTCTTGAGAAGGAGGGAGGAAGTCATGGAGCAACAATTAAGCTAAACAAAAGATAAAATATGAATTCAGCCTCAGCCTTTTGACATATCTTTACCACAGTAAATTGGATTCCTGGAGAACAAAGAAAGAGAATCTGAAGCTTGAGAGAAAACTCTTTGACCAGCACAGGTTTGGAAATGTTATTTTGAACGTGACGCCCAAGTCCTCATTTGGGTTTCAGCCGCTCATCAATCAGAACTCAGGGTCATTTTTGTTGTACTTTGCTGTCATGTCTTGAAAGGGGAAGGATGGTTTGGACTGCGAGTTTAGCCAGAAGTTAAAAACAAAAAGAAAAAAGAAAAGCAGCTGCTTTTGAGGAAAGCTGATGTGCGATGTGCACACAGGGGGGAAAAAGGCCTACAGCTCTCACCACATAATTACTTTGAAATTCAATAGCCCAATTACATCTGGTTTGATGTTTCCACAAACATGAAAAGTACTTTCATTCTGATTGTTTTAGTCGTTACGCCACAGTCTCGGTTTCACTGTGACTATTCAGCGCAACTCAGAACCAGTCGAATCACAACTTGAAATTGAAATATGTATTCATCAAGCGAGTAATGAATTCAAAGCTCAGCTAACGTTGAGATGCATGGACGGTGGAGCTGGCCGGACTCCAGTCCAGGGAGGGTGGAAATACCACAGGGAAAAATCCTTTCTATGCAGGAGGCGCAGCAACATAGAGCTGTGAAGAATTGAGGAAAATTTGCTTCGTGATCAACTAAACAATGTGGGGTGCAACGAGACTTTTCACAGATACCGTACTTACTCACTTTAAAAGGTCCTTAAACGCTTGAACTGACAGAAGACGGAGTGGGGGAAAGAGGGAGGAAAGAGCAGCAAATTAAAGAAGAAAGAATGAAAGAAGAGCTTCATAAACAAAAGTGAAGTCAGTTACAGAAGGTAGAGGAGGAAAAAAAAAAGAGTCAGAGTGCAGAGGAGAGAGCGGGAAGAACCGTTTTTTTGAGTAGGTGGAGTAGAAAGGCAGAGAGAGAAAGAAAAAGAAAGAGAGAGAGAGAGAGAGAGAGAGAAGGAGAGTGTCAAGGCTAAGGGTGATTAAGCCTGGGGTCTCCTCTCTGCCGAGACACGTGCGCAGACTTAATCAAGTTGACGCCAGCCAGCCACATTTCCACATTATTCCCTGGCCGCCTGCCTGACAGGTCCGAGCGAGGGAACGGGGAAGAGGAGCTGAAGGAGTTGGCCTGCCCCGCATACCCCAACCCGCTCTTCCTCCTCCTCCTCCTCCTCCTCCTTCTCATCTCTCTTCAACCTCGGACCTCAAAGCAATGCCAGAACACATGTGAGCAGTCACTGGGGGGAGAGGATGTGTGTCAGTGAGGTAGAGAAAAGCAAACGCACTTCACTGAATGAAGTGAAGAGGCCATAAAGAATGAACCATCGTACCGACTCTCAGTGAAAAGCTGAACGAAAGCGCCTCTGTGTAAAATGTAAGATTATAAATAGGCTCCGAATCAGATTTCGCCCGCTGACCAACGGAGTCTGCAGTGGTCATGCAGAAAGTGCTGTTAATCAATCTTGAGGCTGCGGTTTTATAATGAATGTGAATATGTTGTAATTTCAGTCTGGCTCTGACTCGCATGCAAGCAAACACTCATTCTGAAATTACAAAGCTAGCGTCTCCCTCTCAACCACACTTTCGTTTCCATCAGGTCACTTCTGTATTATCGTCCTTGTGTCCTGCTTCTGAGCAAATATTCAAACACTTGGTTTTTCCAGTATTTTCTTCCGCCTTCCCCTGCTATAATTCAAGCTGATATAAACACAAAAAAGGCCTTAAAGCTCTGGGTGTGACGACTTCCTCGTTTCCATTGAGCTACTAAGCTAAGCTACTAACGTGAGGCCAGGAGGTGAAGTATTTCATTTTATTTATTTTGAAGTAACATGTGAAGTAGTTCCTCAGCTGCGTTATTGCGAGGATGGAAAAAGAGAAAATGACAGCAAACGATAAGAATAATTTGCTAGCGCTGTGAGATTACTATGGCTGGCTAACTGTTAGCTGCTAATGAAGCTAAAGTTACACCAGTTTTGTAGGGTCTTGTGGTGAGTCAAATTCCACCGTTTTCTGAAAATCTGGACTAGATTTGATTATTTCTTCTTCAAAACATATGTAAAAATATGTAAACAAATATGAAAGAGATTATTATGCGCTCTTTAAATGATTTAAATGCCCAATGTTCTCAGACTACATGGAGGATATAGTAACACATTAAAGCTACTGTCTCGCTTCTTGCTCTGGACTGCCAGTCAGCTGGCTGAAAGAAGGTTTCTGTACTTATACATGCATCAAAGACAATCATGGCTGTTTAGAAAACAACAACAAAAACAACAATGATGTGAAAACTTAATATTGCGCTATTTTAGGATCGTATGTTTTCTAAGCAGCCAGCTGTTAACTGGTCCAGAGCAGACAGCCTGGCTAATCGGTTAGCTAACGTTGGAAATCATCTGCAGTGGGGGCGGGGACAAACAAACAAACAAGCAAAAACAACAACCAGATATTAGCGTCGGGTCACGAAGGCATCGGGGATCAGAAAGCGAATTCACACACACGGCTACGAACTTGGGACGAGGGGAGCTTCCAGCTTTTCTACGCCTGGAGCCACGTCCTCCAGCAGTAAGCCAGCAGCACGGGGCAGTGCCAGGATGTCACTATAATGACAGGCTGACACCGACTCAGGAAACAACGGCTGATTTCAACACGTCGCGCATCACTTAGTGACGCCTCTGACATGCCGTCGAAACACGCCTGGTAGGTCTCGGCCGGCCCAACGAGAGAACCTGAAGATTATATTGAATACAGACACATTGAACTTCATTGAGACTTATTGTACTTGTTATGTGAATGAGCATAAACAGCAATAAGCTCCAGTATTCCCTGAAATGGGCTCTTAGAAGTACAACCAAATTTAAAGATCGTTTGTTTTTGTTTGTTTTAAGTTTAAATATTATTGAGATAACGTGGCTAATTCTGAGTACTGGCAGGATCCAATATATGGAACGCAGCAAGAAGAATCAAAATTACAGACCGTTGACCAAAGAAAAAAAAAAAAAAACCTGCATGAGGACAGTCACAATATCGGAAATAATGTGGGTGGGTTCAAAAATGAAGTAATACATTCTGGCAGGGTTAATATCCTGTAGTATAGCTCACTTTTAATGGGCGAGTGGAGCAAAGAAGTGACAGTAAAGGTAAAACTTCTCATTCTGCTGCCTTGCCTCCTTTAACTCTTCCTCTACGGAGGTAAGAGACTTTGTTTGCTATGTTCACCTGAATCCAGAAGCTGACTCAGAACTGCCCTCTAGAGGCCACAGTGACTAACAACCACACCGACTTGATTACACCCAAAGCATTAGACCTGCTGCACTTAATGTGAGAAACGGACAGAACTATTTGATCAGCTATTACTGTTGTCTAGTTATTGCTTTATTTAGTTTGCTTCTGGGATAATCAATTGCATATTTTCAATTGAATTTGGAGTGAAATAAAAAATGAGGGATTAAATGACAAAGAATGAATACAAAGGATGCGCTGGGATCAGTAAAGCTAGCTGAACATAAAAAACCCAGTAAATGGTGACTTCTACAAATGAACTGAGATGCAAAATAAGAGATAAAAATAATTATAAGTTCTAAGCATCAGCATGTAATAGGTTCTACTATTTCAGAAAAGTTCAAGTTTTACTGTATTACGGGAATCTCATGGCGGCCCATGCCTAGACACAAACTGAACAGGAAACAAACGAGGATTTCATGCACACAAAAAAGCCTTTTGTGTATTTTTCTTAAAATGGGAGGGAGGCTGTGCTTCTTGCTGCGCTGTGCAGCAGAGATTAGTGTCATTTCACAATAACGAGGCCTGCTTACAGCATTTCCAGTAACGGTTCAGCTTCTAATCTCAAAATCCCTGATAGGGATGGAAACAAAGAGTCATTTGGATCTCCTCTGTGCTGCTTCTGAACAACCACCAAGGTGTAGCTTTGACACATCTGTGAAACAAAGCTCAGCCTGTCCCATCTTATTCTGCCTTGAAATTATGCACAGGTGGTTTGATGATAAGGTTAGAAGGAGTGGCCACGCGGCGAGCCGGAGGACGGATGTGTCCTGACGCAACATCAAGCGTTAAACCATGATTGGGTGAGCACAGGCGCTCCCGCGAGGCCCTTCAGCGACTTGTGAGTGAGGGCTGAGCAAGTGAGAGGAGATGACAATGAACTGGGGGCCTCAAGAGGCCAATCCATCACTCAAGCCTCCTGTAATGACCAGTCACCTACAGGTGTGCTGATCCCTGCATAGATTTATGCACCAACACACACACGCACACACACAAAAATGTCTGCACTACTCATAATTCAGCTGTGAGGAAAGCAAACGCTAGATTCTATTACAAACGTAATGGAAACTCAAATCTTTTTCGATATTCTGTCAATGTTGAGAAAACAATCGCAATTATACCCTTTGCATTAAATAGCAAATGGAATTAAAATCACACGTGGACACGTTTGTTCACGCGATAAGTCATTAATAAATTATGGCAGCAATGGCTGTGAACGGTTACATGAGATATCTGTAGTTCAGTCGTGGCGCAATGCAGGCATTGGAGCGACAAGCCCCTTAAATCTGGAAGCAGCTCCGTATGTGGCGTTCTGGGGAAATCGCAGTCGGCCATTTCACAGAAGAGCTATGGATTCAAGACGTTTGAATGACGCAAAAACAAACCATCATTCTCATCATCTCATGTCATCTTTTTTGATTTTTGAATTTTTTTTTTCCCCACCAGCAGTAACATCCTTTAGTTGATCGTGTGACTCATGCGATGTGAAGAAAATGTTCCCATTGCAGTCCTGCGACAAACATCTAATTGGATATGGGTGAAAAACCATCTTGCCCTAGCCCAAAAACTTATTATCAAAAAACGTGAGGGGTTTCTTTTCTTTTTAGAAATTGCTGTGTTTTGATTAAGAGAATATATTTTTATTAATTTCAATTTGTGCGATTTTATGCTCAATGGAAACACAGCTGCAGTGCAAACAGACGTGCAGAGACATTCAGAGTGTAAGTTTTTCCGCATTTTGTTATGATGCAACCATAAGTGTCTTATTTTATCAAGACTTTTCAACCAAAATCATTAAGTATGGTGCGCATTCTCTATTGTAGACTGTGTGTTTGGGGTCAATGTATTGACAGGTTTCTTTCGATTCTTGCCCTGTATCTAGATGCACTCATCTTCACCAACTTTATCGTTTTACGCCCCCCGTGGTGAAACATGATGGTGTGCGCTGCTACTTCTCCGGCACTAAAGACTTTTTGCACAAAAACAGCCAGAAGCTTCAACTTCTGCTTATTTTATTAGCATTTTATGGCTGGCAATGTGTTCTGAAACCATTTTCTGTCTGTATTTTACATTTTTGTGTCTTTATAAAGGCGTTTGTAATGTTTTAAATGTTTTTTTTATGTATTCTGTACAGCACTTTGGTCCCTTTGGTAACTTAAAGCGCTTCATAAATAAAGCTGGATTGGACTGGATCGAAAGCCAAAAGTTCATATTTGGTTTCATCTGACGAGAGCGCCTACTTCCACGTGTTCTTCATAATGCTAATGGTTCTCTAATGCCGTCCAACAAACCTCTGAGGCCTTCACAGAACAGCTGTATTTATACTGGTTCTACTACACATAAATGGACTCTTAATTCTTGAGATTGCACTGGATTTTATTTAAGTCTATTAAGAGTATTGGAATCTGTAAAAAAAATAAAATAAAATGGTGAAAACCGTTTTTTCCCCCCCCTTCAACTTCATAAATATGCTCTACTCTGTGTTGGCCTGTCAAGTAAAATCCCCGTCAGATTCAAATACAAACGAATGGTTTTCGCAATGAAATGTAAACCCACCAACTGTAATTTGGTCTTCTCTCCTTATTGAACGAGGATCTGGCATGAATACGTCCCAGCGCGGTCCAGAACATCCCAAGAACCTGCGCGACATGCTTGAGCCAAATAAAACGTGCTTTTCCCACATTAGCGAACAACTTCCTGTACCGCTGACTGCATATGTTTCACTTGTTGAGGGCTCACAGGAAACGGTAACCACATCTGCCCTTTACAGCTGACTCCTTCACTTAACATTTCAATTTGGAATAATCTGCTGCTTGAATTATGTTACCAAGGCTCCCCTTCCTTCACGGCAAAGGAGAACTTACACATACCTTCCCTACAGATTAAAACCAGGCTTCCCTTCCTGACTCTCTTTTTCCATTTCCACAAGACTGATGAAACCTCACCATTTCATTTCCTAGAGACGTGCCAGGGAAAGTGCCGTGGCGATGCCCGAAGCCCAGTTTCTTTCTTGCCTTTTTATGGGCTTAATTAACAGACCCTAATTGCTTCTGAAAAGAAATAAATACGGTGACCAGCAGAGCACATCCTACAGTTAACGGATTATTTCCTCTATGGGAACAATAACAGAATGTTCTAGTTGTGTCCTCTGGGGCCCTGTTAACCACCCTCAGCCTCAATATTCGTTACAGAGTGGTTACAAATCTCTCCAGTCTTCCGTAGACGTGTTTTTTGACAAATGACACCACAAATAGAGATGTAATATTTTCCCATGTCAAAGAAGTCACCCGTAAAATTTGCGAGAAAGAAAAGAAAAGAAGAAGGAAAACATTACTGAAGTGTGTACCTCTCCATATCTTTGATGTGTTCGGTTCTCAAACACAATCTCAACTGGCACAGTTTCTATTCTGCACGAAACAAGAGAGGCCTCCAGCCAAAACAAAGGCAGCCGATTCAAAAGAACATGTTTTTCTCTCCCCCTGCCCTGGTCTTTCTAGTACAATGACGACAGGAAATGAGTCTCGACATCAAAGTCCGAGAAGGAAGTGACTCTCTTCCCGTCCTTTCTGTGGAGCTGTCCACTGCACCTGCCACTCGGTGGGAGCACTCACACGTACATGTAAAACCCCACTGCCAGGCTGTGTTTTTTTTTGGGGGGTTTTTTCCACAGTTTTCATTTACACCCTATGACACCACCCTGTGGTGTGATGACAGGTCAAGGGACACCTAGAGGTTTCTCAAAGCACCGTTTCATACCACTGGAGAGTTTGCGTTTTCAAGAGGGCGGGGGAGGGTTTTTTGTCCTGTGGAGGAATGCAAATATTTAGCTTGCCTGGTATTAAGTGAAAATTACACAGTACAAAAGGAATACCTGTGTTGCTACCCAGGTGACCGCCAGCCTGGCTCCATCCAGTCAGATGTAAATATAGTAATTACCCGCAGGTTTCATGGCCACAAAGGCGAGCCACTAAAAGAAGCTTATTGGTCGTTACTGGACAATGATTCCTGACAAAACGTGAAGTACCGACTTGGCAGGACCAGAGGGGAATGACAAGGCAGCTATGATGTTGCTCTGTGATACAGAGAAGGAGATTCGTTTGAGAGGGAGACACATCAGCCAACAGGAGAGGAGTATGCCTTTAAGAAAGAGACTCACTAAAAATAGGCCAATTACCATAATCTGATGACATTTGGTTTAATCTGTGAGTGGTTAGGCTGCCCACTGCCTTACGCGCACTTCCTCTCAATTCTCATCTCTCTTCCCTGCGCCATCTGGGATTTCTCCCATTGAGCTGAATTCCTCCGCCAATCAGCGAACAGAAGTAGATGTGAACAATGACTTAGATTTTCTGCGCTGTTTTAGAATCATAGTCTGCCTGTAGTTTTTGTGGAGGAAATGGAGGAAGTGAGCAAAGCTGTTCAGTCTGTGCTGGCCACACTTCCAAATGTTGAATTAACATCGACGGCCATCTTGTTTGGCTCGGCACTTCTCTCTTTGCAGTGGGAGGTGGTTGTTTACAGCACAGGCAATTTCTGGTAAGCTTCATAGCGTTACCCATGTTACAGGCAAACACTGGGTAAAATTTAAAACCTCAACAGAGCTCATGCCTCCAGGAAGCAATCTTTTCTCAATAGCTGAGTGTCCAAACCCTTTGTGCAAAGCGAAACGCAGAACGAGGTGCTGGTTTTTACCAGGCTACCGAGTTGTGGCAGTCCAGTCAGAAACTCTAAATCTGGTCCTTTTCTGATAAGTAAAAGCACACACACACAGAAGGAGAGCCAGAGAATTGACTCTTACTATTGGTTGCCAAGGACTACCAGGTCACACTAATAACAACACCGTTCAAGAGTGAAAGGTGTTACTGAGTAAAGAAGAATCACCAGGCCTTTACTGCCATTCAGCAATTAGAAAATACAATGTTTTTGGTGAACGCACCACTAACAGGTGCAAACACATTAGTCTCTTGGTCTGGATCGTGTTACTGAAGGTAGAGACACATCAGCGGTTCAGTCGGGCCGTGAGAGAGAACAACCATTTCAGCAGGTAACAGAAAGGCTGAGCAGAGCGCTGCTGACATTTTGACTTTTATTTTTTGAAAAAGCTCGATTTGGACAGTTCGGCAGGCCGGGCTCTCAAGGTCCAGGTAGTGATCTACATTCCCCAAAATATGAGACTACTGACTTCTTAATGCTAGCAATGCTAATCATTAACGTGAGAGTTGAAAAAGGCATCTTGTGTCTGTAATGGGTTGTCAGTAGGTAGTCGGTTTTACAACCTCTCCTCTTTCACACAAAGTACGCTGTCACTTCTGCTCCTGACCAAAGCGGTGAGGCAAGAATAATTTTTTCTCTCCTTAGTATAATTGTATGTTCTTACGCTGTAGTTCAAACTTGAGCAAGCAAAAGCAAAAACGGGGGATGAGAAATCCATCTCAGCTCAAGTGTCAGGTTTACTTCTTGGGATTAAATTGATGGAAAAGGCTAAATGTTGTCATCTTTACATAAACAGAGCAACCCCTTGTGTTTTATTAAATTTTTTTAAAACATGCGCACATATTTACTGGTACACTGCGACTACGCCGAGTCTGAGGTGTGACTGAAAAAAAAAAAGAACCAAATGAGAGTGTGTTAAAGTCTAAGTGACAGAAAAATAAAGTTGATGGAATAAAGGCAAGACATAAAGAAATAATTGAAAGACATGAAAAGGAAACGAGAAGGAGAGATTAAACAGTGCCCTCTACAGGTCAAACAGGGTAAACTCCATTGGCTCTGACAAACATCTGCTCTCAATGACAGACTAGCGTTACTATACCAAGAGTTATGTAAGCTGGTGAATTATATCTTTCGGTTATGATTTTGCAGTTACTGGAGAGACATTAGGTGTGTCAAAAGTTAATTTAAATGAGAGGAAGCACAAACAGCAAATACATTTCGCATGAATTCAAGAAAATACTTTCTTTTCCAAGCCGTTCCAGCCATTGTGTGAGTATTAGAGAACTGTAAGTCACCCTGCGTCCACATGTGCGCCCTTCTCTTCTGAACGTTTGTGTGTTTATCTGAACGTCTCGGTTTTTGGAGTCAGCATGTGTGTCGAGACTGAGTGCATGAGTGAATGTTTGGACGGATTTTCCAAAGTCTCTCCCCCCCAACTCTAATTTCATAGCCAAGTGTGAGGAGTTTTTTCCTTTGTATACAACCCCCACCGTCCCTCAGAAAAAGTCTGTGCGGCCAGGCAACACCTGCTGCACCGCAGGTACACCTGCAATAAAACCATAGAGGGAATTTTTTTGCAGCAGAACCAAACGGATAATTTTCATATGGAGTCAGATTGGATGGAGAACATCTGTGAACGTCAATTTTTACCTCTTTTCCCTGAAATTCTCGTTTGTTTTCGGGCCTGTACTTTGTTGGGTCACTCTTACGCACATAAACATCCTTTGATCTGAAGGATCCTGATTTATGTTTAGGACAACGTTCTGCCGTTTAGGGTGAAGTGTGGGGTTAATTTTCCACCACACATTTCCCTTTCACATTCCCTTCCACCAGCGTTTCCCTTTCAAGGTAACAAAAGGGAAAAAAAAAAACAAAACACTTTGTTCTCGTCAGATCAGAGCTCCTTCTTTCACATGTTTGCCATGTCTCCGTCATGGATTGGGGAAAATTTGTGGGGACTTCTTATAGTTTTCTTTCAACAGTGACTTCCTGCAATTCTTCCATGAAGGCTGGATTTACGGAGTGCACGCGTAAACAATTGACAAGTCGTTGGTTTAGGTAGACGGCCAGGTCCGGGAAGGTTTAATACATTTTTCTAATTTTGGATGATGGACATATTTCCATGCCATGCTCAAACCTTGTGATTGATATATTTTTTAGCAACCAGACATATGATATCATAATGTATCATAATCATCTCCCATGTTCCTTGGTCTTCATGATGCTAATTGTTTGTTATATACTCTAACCAACATATAATGTTCACAGGAGCTCTTAATTACTCAAAGATAGACTCTGTTTACTAAAACCAAGTTCATACAGCAGGCGAATGTGACGCTAATTTGCAATTTTTTTTTTGCCCAAATACAACTTCTATTCAACTTTTTCAACGGCCCAATTCCGATTTTTTTCACCCCCAAAAGAATCCGATCCGGGCCGTTTTCACGTGCTGATTTGGATACGCATACAATTATTTTCAGTTGGATATGTTGAAAATGTATCCAATTGAAAAGAATTGGATACGTAAAAGTTGGATGAATTTCGACATGACAAAATTCGAAGTTGGATGAATTTCGAATTTGTTGAAATTCATCCAACTTTTACGTCGTTGACGTGAGACATGAATCATAGTTCTGCACCAGGAGAAGCCAGATGGGCTAAACCAGGGCGTAATCCACGACAGAAAATTATGACAATGAACAGACGAAAGAAGTCTGTCACTGGAGCGCAAAACATCACAATCCCACCCCGCTTGGCTCTGACTCCATAGCTAAACAGACTTTATAAATTACAGTCAATAGTCTAGAAAAAGCCACTGCTCCCAGCTTGCTTTCTTTTCATTAGCTTCCTTTGTGTTGTTACGATCTTGTGACGATGCTGCCGGTTCGTTGCTGAACAAACTGTAAAGTCGATCCATAATCGGCTCCACCCGTTATCGCTTCTGTAAACAGTACGCTGCTGTGTGACATCGATGTTTGCTCTGAACTATTCACACAGAAGGATCGCTGCAGTCGAGTTTAATTAACAGCATGAACAACTACGCAAAAAAAAAAAATAAAAAAAAAAAAAAATAAATAAATAAAAGTAACTGGATATAAGCAAAGGACCTGAAGAAAGTTGGTTGCACAGAGCTCCAGAGGCTTTTAGAACAATGCATGCCGCACTTTCCAGATTATATAAATCTGAAAACTACGTCACAACTGGGCAGTACTTTCTGTTGGTTCATTACTTAAAATCCCATTAAAATACATTTACACTTTGCGTTGGAGCAGGTAAATACTTTTTAAAGGCTTTCAATGGACGCTCATAGGACAAACTCCTGTTTTTGTTTGTTTTGTTTTTTTAATGCAACACGTGACGCAGTTTACAACAATCCGCAAAAAATAGACACGCATGTGTGTAATTATAACATCTGCAAGACACTTTCCACATGTGTGAATCCAAACCCAGCAGTGAGTAACAGTGTAAATTCCTAAAGCAGGACCTCAGACGACGGGGACACGCCGTGCTGGACTTTTAACGCTCCAGCTTGCAAACCACACCCAGATCTTTGACAGCTTAGCGCACGAGAACACGTGCACAGCTTCAGAAATGGAAAAATAAAAATCCTTTAATACGAAGGAAAGAAATCCCACAGCTGCACAGTTGGTGATGTTTTGCTTCTTTTCACAGTGAAAGCTGTCGCTGCGAGAAAAGCCGAGGAGTGATAGCTGCTGGGGTCGCTGGAAATGGTGTGATTAATTTTGGATGTTTATTTGAGATTGTCACACTGACTGGGCGGGTGACAGGTGCTGAGAGTCGGTCCAAGTGCGGACACTGGATGATGCTTTGCAGATGAAGGGTTACTTTTTCCAGAACCCCTAGCAACTGGACTGAGCCCAGCTGGCTTCCTCCAGGCAGTAACCAGACTCTACTCTCACACTCAGGTTATTTCTCTCTGTCTCTCTTCATTTGCTGTCTTCCTATTGTGCTTCCTCTCCTCCGCGCCGCTCCCACTCCCTCTCTTATCCACCTCTCCCACTTCTCTCTATCCTAGCTCCCTGTTTCAACTTCTTTGGAAAAGCTTAATGGGACTCAAACATGGAAATGAAAATAATGGCCTACAGCGAGCGAGCGAGCGAGCGAGAGAGAGAGAGAGAGAGGAAAAGAAACTTCTGCTGATCTGATCTTGGATCAAATTTATAGCCTCCTAAACATCAGAGCCTTGGCTAAAGTAATACTACCCTTTCAGATCTTTAGAGATTAAAAAATATATAGAAGGAACAACTTCTGTCATGTATTCCTTTCAGCAAGAAAAGAAAAACATATTCCCACCCTTACTACATGACTAATACTTAATAATCTGTGTTTTTGAGTGTGTTTCTCTCTGCGTGTGTGCGTGTGTGTGTGTGTGTGTGTCTGGTGTTTAATTCAAGGATACACGTCCAAATGAGCCCAACTCAGAACCTCTCACAGCTCTGCAGTTCCTCCGTTTGGACCAGCAGGCCAGCCAGTTATTAGGAGCAGGGTTGTCACCGGTGGGACTGAGGGTCATTCATCACACAACAGGCTCTCAGGACAGCAACGGTTGGATGGCTTCCAACTTGCTAAACACACACACACACACCCACCCACACACACACACACCCACCCACACACACGCACACACACACACGCACACTCACACACACACACACTCACCTACTGAGTCTGAATAGAAAAGGAAACAAGATGTTTTGATCTGAAAAAGCAACTTGAACTCTAACTTGATTAGTTTCTGTTCCTTCATTGAGTACAGCAAATTTATACTCTCTATTTTGTTTTCAAGCACAATAACGTTCATTAAAAACAATACATTTTATCGGAAGATGGTTTTGTAAAGAGATATGTGGTCACAACATTTTGCAACAATACATAGAGTCGGTATCTAGGTGCTGTCAGCAGCATGTAGCCTCGCCGCTTTCATACGCTACTCTGCTCGATTCTCATCTCCCTTCACTGTTCATATGAGCTTTCTCCCATTGAAGTGGATTTCTCTGTAGAATTTCAACCGGGACAGTCAGCAAACAGAAGGTGAAGTTTATTTTCGAATGAATGAAGCCGAATGAAGCCACTTTGGCCGTACTTTCAAATACTGAATTAACACCGACGGCCATCTTGTAAGTCTTGGCACTTCTCTTTTTGGAGGAGTTTCTGGTAAGCTTCATAGCGTGGAACATTACATACGTCATGGCTAAACGATTGAGTGGAATTTTACATTTTCACAAAGTCCATTCCTCAACAGAGTCCAGACCCGGTGAACAAAGTAAATAGCAGTTAGTTTTTACCAGGCTAAGTAGCATGTATGAAGTTTAACCCCAAAAACCTGTTGTACCTACAAGTTAACCCAAAATGACTAAATCCCTGGCAGATTGAGTTGCAAAACAATCTTTCAATTTTTCTAACATTTTTCTTCTGACAGTAATGTTTCACAACCAGCGTCCTGAATATGGGTATGAATAATTTAAGCGAATGTCAGAAACTCTTCTTTTAAGATGAGAAAATACTGCTGAGTTGACTTAATTGGACTTTAAGCACTGATGGCACTAGCCTGTGTTAGAATTGAAAAAGCCCCATCCACTTTCACAGGACTGATCCGTAAGCCACAGCTAAAATCTCAACATGTTCTCAACCCAAGATTGTCTCATCTTGTGCGCTGGCTGTATCTCTACATCGCTAGTGGTTGGTGTTGAAAGCATTTTCTAAAACTGCTCTGTGTGTGAGCCATCAGCCTATCAGTGGAAAGACTTTATCTTTAAACCATCTAACCTGCAGTGTCAGCAGTTAGTTCCTAGTATTTCAAACTTGGTCTAGATTAATCTACTTCAGGTTTAAATCCAACACAAAACACCTTTTTCTCTCTTCCTTCTCATTCTGGAGAGATCGGGAGCCTTTGGTCTAAACTAAACAAAATACCAGGTTGAAAGTTCCCTCTGCGTGACTCGGGCTGGTGGGAGCTGAGATTTGAACTGAATATCACAAGTCCCTGATTTAATCTCATAATAGCTAGCTTTAATGTCCAAATGCAAGACATATGTGGGCCCTCTTTGGTTCGCTCTCTTGGCCCACGTAGTACTCTTTCTCAAGATAGGAACCGGTGGAGGGAATTGGCAACGCAACCAAAGCGTTCCTCCTAGTTTGGTTTGATGCTAATTAGCCAAGACACTATAAGTACCCCTCAGCGAGTGGATTTAGAGGTTCTGCTGCCGAAGATGAACATTTGGAGAAGACGGGTTTTTATCATTTTTGAAAAGGCAAAGTAGGAAAAAGACCATAAAAACAATGACTGGGATGATTTAGGAGGATCTGAAAGGACTAAATTGCTACATTATAACAACCGGTGCATGCAAACAATACTGTAGTTTGTTTTGGCCTTCACCCATGTGAGCACTGATCCTTCTGGAATCCTACTCACACTTGTATCATGTACTGTACGTTCACTGAAGCTCTGCAGTAGAGAGAGTGTTGCTACTGAGTCAGGAAGGGCAGGATTTGCTTAGAGCAACAAGCCCACCGGAGCCTCCCCTCATACACACAGTGACATCGATACCATGGCGCCCACATGGCACGTCTCTTCTGTGACATCACCTCCGGCAACATTACGCAGACAGAACATGAAGCCTTTGTTAGCTAGAGACAACGCTTAGCTTAATTAAATAGCCTTCAACGGAGTAATAAGGATTTTCATTTTCCCGTTTCTACACGGAAGCTGCCATGTCAGGACAGACAGTTTGTATTATGGGACATTTAAAAAAGAAAAAAATACAAGGCATACATTTTTTTTAAAAATCACTTTATCAAATCGACAAACTTCTAACTTATCATTAAAAATTAATTTCTTCTCTGGTTTGCCTGTTAACTGGCAGCTAGAGTTAAGAAGCTCAGGCTGCTAGCAAGTATAGCATTAGCATTAGTACTGTGGTTATTTAAATTTTTTTGATCTATTCTACCAAGATCGGACGGGAACCGTTTCCCCGACAACTACAGCAAAGAAGTGCCTTCACTATAACAACTTCCTCACCGCTAACTAGGTCAACTTGCTAACAAGTTTAGCGCTGGTTGCCAACTTAAATTGTCACTCCAACACAGAAACCTTGTCAACCACAATGCTGGCAGCAGTTCTTAGCTTTTACGAAGTCAGTGAAGTTGACGTAGGAGACTTTATTGACTCAGTAAAGTCAGTATTACCCATGTTACACAAATACTCCTTACTCTTTTACCCACAATGAAAGAGATTAGCGGCTGACTGCATCAACAGCTCTGCTTAAATTAAAATCAAAAATGTTTTTACCGAAATAAAGCAAATAATGTGATATTTATATATGTTCACCACACCTCAAATGTCCGTCCGAGCTGACAAACAACACGCATGGAAAATGTTCTACCCAGCTGATGTTTCAACAGCAAGATGCAAGATGAGTCCGTGGAGAAACAACCATGTTAGTACATTATTTCTGTTTCTTCTTCTCCTTTTTCCAAGAAAATTAGAAACACCACGACTGCTGGGACACATAATCACCTTCATAATTCGATCAGACAGTAGAAACCTAAACGTATAATCCAGTGACGTGCGGCGAATAATTCTGTTACCTCAATCAGACTTGGACATGTAGATATTATTAATTTAGTGCTGTGTAATTTTCATGACTGGATGATTTCTTCAGAAGAACCTTTTAGCCCTGTATTAACTACACTGTTTACAAATTGACACAAATATCGTAGTGTTTAAAATGGTGTTCTTATGTATGAATTTTCTTTTTATTATTATTATTATTATTATTATTATGGATTTGTACAGTCTATTACTTTCCACGTCAGGGAATAACAGGGTCAGTGTATCGCTGGCTCTTTTCTGCAGGGATTATGCAGCGATAACAATCCGGCACGGCCTCAGTGAGCAGCAATCCCCTCCACCTAACTGAGTAGCTTTGCACAGCGTGTGACCGGAAGGATTTCTTTTTGTCTCCACAACAGGAACGGGACGAAACGCGGTATGGGAACGAGAATGGGGAAGTCGGGGTTTCAATTCCAAACCTACTGTTCCACTTCACTGGCTGTGGGAGAGTTATTGTAGCAGCAACCTGCTGCAGGAAGATGGTTTAACAATGAGCGCGCGAATGACAGCAGCGACACAGGCAGTGATTGCATTATTACCCAGAATCTGCGTAGGAGCAAAGGTCATGGCAGGAAATTCACAGAGCAAACATCAATGTAGCCGTCACAAGAGACAATCAACGTCGATCTTGAAAAATCACTTGGCCTGTTTTTTTGCAACATCATCTCTTTCAAATTAAAGATGTTTTGTTTTTTTTATTTTTTAAATGCTCCATTTGCAGTACATTTTGATGCCTATATAAGAAACGGCACACAGGAAATTACACACCAGCTACAACAATAATCAGACAAAGAATATCTTTCTACAGTAGTAATTTTTCAAGAGGTAACTCAGATCGTGATGGGAAGTTTCACGGGAAGCGAGGTGTGCCTCGTGCTCTGTGGCAAGGATCTTGAATTAAGACCAGCCATGGGGATTTTTTTAATTTTTATTTTACTTCCTTCTTTTTCCATTCATTCAGTCTTTCCTTTCGTTGGCTTGCTTACCACTCCTTCTTTATTGAAAATGCAGCATATTCAAATAGCAGATGTGTGAAGCTTAAAAACAATGTAGGTCAGACTTAACGGCACACATTCATTGACAAAATCAATCATCCCATTGAGAATACGGCTGACTCAGCATTTCTCTGTTTAACCACGTGCCTCTCCTAGAGAATACCACTAATGGACTTACTGCTGATATTAATGTGGTGGTTAGTTTTTAGGTTTTTTTCTCATTGTGTTCCATGTTTTTATTTGTGTGGTTTGTCTTTCTCAACCTGCTGATTAAACTGTGACTAGTCGTGCTAAATGGTTCTTACTGTTAAAAGTAAGTTTTTCCTTTTCCCTGTAGCCATATGCTTGCTCATGAGGCGACATTGCTGAAAAGTCAGAGCGTCGATGCCATTAAATAGATGATACGGGTTGTGGGTGTGATTGCTGTGACGTTCAGACAAAGTTTTGTTTTTGTAATAGAGGTTTTTCCATTCCACAGCAGTAGGGGGAGCTCAGGAGCAAACGCTTTCTACTCCTCCTTCTGGGTTCGGAGCCAGAAGAACAATGTTATGACTTGGTAAGTTTCTAATATTCATTTCAAAACCAATTTTCTTAACTCGAAAAGGCGTCAGCCGCATTTTGTGACGCTGTAGTGGTGAAACCTTTTGAAGGCTGATGTAGGAATAGCTGCATTTTTGACTGGAAGGTCTCAGGTAGACGGTTTCTAATGCGAGACTTTACGCCATCTTTTAAATGCAACACTTTCTTTCGACGACTGTGTACTTTTTTTAAATTCCACTTTACATGGTGTTGGTCTGTCTCATAATCTGAGTATAATAACATCGAAGTTAGAAGACCTTTAATGTGACGTAGAGAAAAACCTGGAAATGTTCAGTAGGTACAAATACATTTGCAGGGCATTGACCCCTCATTTTGATTTGATAACAAAAAGAAAGAATGCAAATACATTGACGAGCTGACATTCTAAAAGAGGAGACTGCAGCTCTTTTACCATTCATTTTCAGCAGACCAAAGGTTAAACAAGAAAAAGTCAATTTTGAACAAAAGGAAAAAATGGAAACATGCGATTAGAGTTTAAAAATACAATATGGCGACTGTACTGAAGCAGAACCTGCTGACAAAGGAGAGGCTCATAGGTGTCAGGCCACAGAAACCTAATAACTCTCATTCTTTCTCAACCACTCGTCCTTGGAGACAGGTCACACCCTGCACACACATCCACCATCACGCTTTCTATATATGTACATACACACACACACACACACACACACATGGGATTACAGATCCTTGTCTGTCTTTCTTCATGCACAAAACTGGACATTCATAGAGGATCTGCTCTAATGACACACAGGAGAGGTTTTTGCACCGGCAGCCAAGAGCCACTGGCTGCACTTCCTGTCTCTGTGCATTTGTTTTGTTTTCTTAGGTGCTTTTTTTTTTTTTTTTTTTTTCTAATTACACTTCATGTAAACTCTTTGTAGGACACTGCATAGAGACGAGGAGAGAGAGAGAGAGTGTGTGTGTGTGTGTGTGTGTGTGTTTGTGCACGTCTATAAGAGCATTCTGGTTACGGAGGAGAGTTCAAATGAGGCTAGTGGGCCCCTGAAAATGCCAGTATGTCTGAGTGGGAAAACCCCAGCACAATGGGCAACGGGATCTGGGCCGGGACTGCAGCAGGCTATCTGCCAGCACTAACACAGCGCCGAGAATATGTTTGTGTATGCATGCCTGTGTGGACGGGAGATAGAGGACTTATTTTTCTATCAATCAATCTCTGGTCGAGGGGATGTAAAATAACGAAAAATAAAAAATAAATTAAAAAGTGCCTCTGGCTCAGAGTAAATCGTAGCTGCGCGTCGGGATGGCAGCTGCCGAAAGGGATCCGAATCGAGTTGTTGTTGTGGTCAACCTTCCAAATTCAAAATGTATGCAAACGACAACTGACAGGCCCTGAGTGGCTGGTATTTAACAGCCCTTTGTTCTTCCTCTGCTATCTTTAACCGCTGCAGATAGAAAGCTGCAGCAGCAGTGATTTACATGACAAATTGCTCCTGGCGGAGCAACAGATGGTGCCAATATGGGCTCGTCACAGTATCACAGAATCAATTGTGCGTGAGACGGGCTACATGCTCTCTGAGCTTTAACGTCACTCGTGTTTACAGCTTGTGTGTGTGCGCGCGTGCGTGTGTGTGTGTGTGTGTGGTCTGGTCCTGTCTTTTTAGTAAGGTCCTATCGCTACACACCTGCAGCAATTAAGTTTTTTTCTTCTTCTTTTTTTTTTTTGTGGAGGGAGGATATAAAGGTCTCCTTGTGAGTACGCGTGAGCCCGGATTACCAGATGTGTGCTCTCTCTGTATTTCGGAATCTCCAGGTGAGGAAGCAAACATGCGCTCACTCCCACCCAACCCCACCCCACCCCACCCCATCCCACCCCATCCCACCCCATCCCACCCCCCTGCAGCCTGTTACTGTAAGCCAGCTTCGACTAGAGCAAACAAGCGCTTTCCAGCCTGCAGCGTCCGCCGCCCAGGGCAGGAGAGAATGAAACGAAGAAAAAAGTTAAAGTAAATCACACTGCAGCCTCCTGCTGGTTGCAACAACAGCAACAACAAAAGAGCCAAATCGCTTATTAAGGTGCTTTTTCATAAATAATATATATTATATACATATGCCACATATGCATGTGTAGAATGGAGTGAAAAAATATTTACGAAATTCTTTACGAATGTTTTTGCCATTCGTTGCATGTTGCGGATCAGCAGACAGAGGCAATCTGTTCACAGCATGCAGTTTTCAGATTGTGAATTTATTCATGAGATGAATGAAAGCCATCCAAAGCAGCCTGACCCGATGTGAAGACGTAGCTGCCACCTAAACTCTCTGACGCACTGCGTTGGCATCCAGCGTTGGCACCAACTGAGAATAAGTCAAGCCCACTCTCCTTTTGGAGAAATTGTTTTCATTGAGCTGCATGGGAGCAAGAAACAGTTGGATTTTCTTCTAGACTTTGACTAGGCCACCCCAAGACTTTCATTTTGTTTAATTCTGAGCCCTTTAGAGGTGGACATGCTGACATGAACTCATGAGTACTTATAACAGAACAACACACCGACTCAGAATGTCAGGATAAAATTAAACCAAGTCAGTTTGTTGCAAAGGTACCAAAGTCCAATGCCAAAACATTTTTAATGCTACTCCGGCACAAATGTTGACATAAATAACTGCCAGGCTGGAAAAGTTTTATCTTACACTGGGACAAAAACAGCAAAACACTTTCAGAGACCCCCATTTGGAAATAAAAACTCTTGGCAGTTGTTGTTGTTGCATCAGTAATCACACTAGGTGAGCCTTTGCTTCTGCTGCCTTCAAGCCCAACAGCAGTTTGCTAAAATAACTTCCTCAAATCTCATGGCTTTGCATAGCTAAAGACAATGCCTGTACACAGGGTAAGTTGCACCTCATTCAATATGAGCTCAGCGTGATTGAAACAAGCCGGGCCTCATGTCTCCATTTTCAGCACCAACCAGGGGCGCCTACAGAAAGCACAGGGGCGGTTAAGCATCCATAAAAACAATTTAAAAAGTTGTTCCGTGCATAAATGAGATTAATTTTTTTTTTAGCGACGTGATCCTGCTCCGCCCCGTCTTTTAGAGATGCCCTGGGCAACCGCCCACATGCCCACTTATTCAAAAACGTCACGTCGTAAAAATTAGGTAAAAAAAAACAAAAACGGTTGAACAGTAAAATTATTTTAGATAATGTTGTTACTTTGAGTAGGTTAATACAAAATTAGTTTTCTCTCTTTCTATGACATTAGCCTGTAGCTAGAGGTAGCTAGCATTCGCTATGCTAAGTGCTTACACTCAAAACAATGTTAAAATTCAGAGTCAACATTTTATAATGCTACACAGTGAACTGATTCTGAATGTTATTGTGCAAAATTCAAGTTAACTGAATTGTTTCTTTTGTTTGTTTGTTTGGTTGGTTGGTTTTTTTGTAACTTAGCACTTTCATTTTATTTAAATCCAGTAATTATTCCTGCCTCCACAATTTAATCCTTACTCAGCCTTCGACACAATAATCTGGAAAACACCCGTGGAACTCGGAAAACATCTGCCAACCGTG
The DNA here is from genome assembly GCF_019740435.1 of Gambusia affinis. Classification (NCBI taxonomy): domain Eukaryota; kingdom Metazoa; phylum Chordata; class Actinopteri; order Cyprinodontiformes; family Poeciliidae; genus Gambusia; species Gambusia affinis. The sequence goes on along the minus strand of NC_057875.1, from coordinate 22,360,624 downwards.
AAAATAACGCTTTTATTGCATATTCGCAACAATCCGAAACATTCTTGCGCCACATAATGACCTCATACTTTATGTTACTATGCACGCAGCAGGCCTCAAGGTTACAGTGGCTCGTTCGTGATAAGTAGACCGGCGGTTAAAATCCCAAGACGGGCACAATTTTGGTCGAGGGAAAGTGAATGAGTAACACTTTCCCTCCTTTAGGCAAGGTGCTTAACACGCAGCTGCTGCAGCGGAGCGAAGTAGTGGCAGGGAGAATAACTGCTGTGGTTGTCCTGGGCAGCGTTTTAAAGTGTGAATGTGTGTTCAGTGAATGAACGAGGAGAGCATGTGTGTTCCCAGCAAAAAAAAAAGAACACTGGGTTGAGGTTTAAATAATAACAATTAAAAAAAATAATAATAATGCAATTGGAAATTTAAATGGGGGGAAAATAAAAGGAAAGCAGTGAATCATTAATGACTAAAAAAATGCAAGAAAACACACAGCCAAAGAGCGCTCAGTGATAATGAGGATTATGACTCATGCTGTGTACTGTCTCTGGCCTGCAGCTGAGTGTGTGTGAATATTTGTGCATCTGGATGAGTGTGTTCCCTCCATTCTGGCTGGTACTATTTGCCTCCCTGTTTCCCTCCCATCCAAAAGATTAATCACCCAGATGTTTCCTTGTTTTGCTGTTGGCTCTTTTTCGCAGAAATCTCTCTCTCTCTCTCTCTCTCTGAGTGGTCATGTAGTGAGTGGAAGTAGAGCAGCGAGAGTGGGATTTTTATTTTTCCACTTGCGGTTTAATTGTCCAATCCGATTCAATTGTCCGAGAAGTTTTTTTTTTTTTTTGCTGTGCAAGGAAAACCTCCTTACTGTCGCCTCCGCACTCTGGAGGATTTTACGTAAGAAAAAGAAACACCATCTGCTTCGCAGGTGTGTGATTATAGATTAATCTGCAGTCACACAGGGATGACAGATTTGCTGATGAAACACGAATCCATATCGTTCACACACTGTAATTTTCAGTGCTGTACTCACTATTTCAGTCTCTTGCTCTTCTCCTCAAATTTTAAAGTACTGGCGTTTTGAGGGCAGTGACACCTTGTGGCACAAACTATAAACTGCAACCTAGAAAATAAAATTTTTTTGAGCAGGTACAACAACTTCACTCTGGAAAGATTGGTTTGCTTCTGTCACATAATGGTGGAACAACAAAGGAGAGCGCTAATTAGTGTCCGCTTGCAGCAATTTTTGGAAATGAAGGTTTTGATGTAGAAGAAAGACAATTATCCACATTCCTTCACTGAAAAAAAAAAAAACATGCACAAAAAAAAAAAATGGCGCTCGTTTGCATATCTTGAACATTCTTCTAAATGGTGCCCAATGAGTTCTGACTTCACCTGCACTTTAACTAGACACCAGCTGGAATCAGTCAGTTCTCAGCTCCACTGTTTCCAGTCGTTGACCTGCAAGTGGAAAACTCGAAATTCAGATTTTCTTTCCGTCCAGTGAACACACCACGGCTGAACTAATACGGGGCGATGCCGTTCCTCAGTGAAGACGGCTCAAAGTCAGCCGTTTTCGGGGTTAGTGAGGTGTTCAAGATGGACACACAGAGATGTAAAAAAACATTTCAAATTGAAGTGTATTTTCTATGATACCTTAAGAAATGTCAGTGGTTTATTCAGGGAAAAGCGAGACTTTCAGCAGACAACAGGAAGGCCTAATGCAGAGCAGAGAACTGGCTTCGTTTCCTCAGTTTGGAGGTTTAAAGTCCCGTCTGGTAAAAGTGTTCATTCAATTAAATATAACCATACTTCCTGTCAAGAAATATTGATGTCATGGACATCAGGGTAATAGATACACATGAACTCAGTCAGCCCTTTCTCAGCAAAACTCACCAACACAATGCCAATATTTCTTTTTGTTGTTTTTTTTGTTTTGTTTTTGTTTTTTAGCAATGCAACCATATGACTTAGACTCATACTTGTGGCTTTTTGTCCTTGAATGTGAACCATTTATTCAGGTTTACACCGAGGGCAGGCTCTTTAAAAACAAACTTCTATTTCCCTTTGAGTAATGCACTCTAACTATTGCATTTTAATCGTTTTCCCTCTTCCTACCCTGAACCTTCAGTGCCTACAAAAAGTATTCATCCCTTTGGATTTTGCACCATTTCTGTTGCCTTTACAATTCACTCATGAGGAACAAAATTGGGCTGTTTTGAAATTTCCTTGTCAACTGGAAACTGATTTCTACGAAATAATGACAATTAAGTAATAAAATAAGTGGTTGCATAAGTATTCACCCCTTCAAGTCAGTATTTAGATACTGATTTAGATGCAGCTATGATGCATCTCTGACTGCAATCATAGCCTGAAGTCTGAGGTTGTGGTTAGGTCTAAAACAATCTTGTACTTCTGGAAATGAGAATTTTCCTCCAGTTCAAGTTCAGTTATATGCAAGTCTTGTGTGTGACTGAACTTTGACTTGGCCACTCCAACTCATCCACCAAATTGTCTTTGCGACATTTTTATGTTTTTGTGCAGCTTTAGCTGCATGCTTTTTTGGCGATGTTTTGTTGGAAAGTAAATGTTCTCTGAAGCTGTAATCCACTTGTGGATAAACCCCCCCCCCAAAAAAAAACATCCTCGAGGATTTCCTTATATTTTGCTGTATTCATTTTACCTTCTACCTTTACAAACCTTCAACATTCACACTGAAAGAAACTGAACCAAATGTTTAGGATCTGGATTCTCAAGGATCCTGTTTTAGACACGCTAGCTGTTGTCTCTACACTTATGAAGATGCTAAAGAAAGTTTTTAAAATGTCGACTCTGCTCCTGAAATGAATAATCAATGATAGCTCTTATCAGTAAGGCTGGAAAATTTGTTTTAGGCTAAAAACAAAATCTCTTTATTTAAAGGCCAAATCAGTCACAAGCTCTCAAATCGATGCCTTCAAATTTCTTTCATTTCTTTTTATTTCAATATAGAAACCATGCCAGACTTCTACCACCAAGCAGCCTACATTAGACCACAGAATCCTAATTGAACTCAGACACCAAAATTACAATTTATTTAACTAAGAGTTTCCAAAGTGCAAATACAGTCAAGTGCAGCTAAATATGGTAACACAATCTTGACCTTGTGACAGTTACGGAGTTCTGTAACACTAGCTTATGTTAGTGTGGCACACACACACACACACACACACACACACGCATGCACACGCGCACACACACACACACACACACACACACACACTCCCTTTGCGCAGCATCTCTGCTAGCGAGTTCACGTCACATTAAAGGTCTGTGCATTGAACTCTACGGGTTCCTTCTCCATGCAACCACTGGCCATATGGTGCTCAGGGGCTGGCCTTAGTAATTGATGGTATCTGTCGCTCTGTCCGTACATAGGGGCCCCCGGGGCCCCTGAGATGGCAAAACTAAAACATACAGATATCCAGCATGGGGAATGGAGATGAGGGGGGGATATGCTAGTGTTTCAGCCCTCCTCCTCTATTCATTCATTCATCTATACAAAGAGTTAACTCCCCCAACTCCCACACTGCAAACCACAATTGTGCTCAGGCTTTCTGATAAAGGCCTTACTCTCTCTCTCTCTTTCTCTCTCTCTCTCTCTCTCTCTCTCTCTCTCTCTCTGGTTGGCTGGCCAAGACCCTCAGTCTTTGCTAGGGTGAGGGGCTTCAAAGCCCCCTGGCCTGGGTATGGTCTGGCTGCCTCGGTCTGCACTGCTCACTCTCCCACTGCCACTTGGTTAACCCCTAGAATGAGCTCTTTGACTGGGACACAGCCAGCCAGATGGCACCCACTGCATGGGGATCACTGAGCACCGGCAGATTGAGACTGGGAGAAAAGTACAACACTGGCAAGGTTTAATGGGAATTCTTCAACACACCAGTTTGGATGCTACGTGAATAGTCAGTTTTAGAAAGACGGACGCGGGCCGATGTGAGACTCTGGCCGTATGCAGATGGACGCCACATTTTCACTGTATCAGACTGATATGATGTAGACAAACTATTCCAAGTGCTGCTTACACATTAAAGCAATTAAAATAATGTCACCTACGAGATTTCTATGTGGTTATTTGGATTTCTATGCATATATTAAAGAAAAAAACAGGGATGAAGCACTAAATTTAATTACAGCTTTAAACTGAACATATTTTCATCCTTTCTGAGCCTAACAAGTTAACGTGAGCTGGTTAATTAGTTGGCTGTTTCTTCAGGAAGCTAGTGGGCTGTACAGACATTGCTTACTGGTTGTACCTTTCTAGGTAAATACTACTAAATTTGACCAATTGGTTGGGCTCCCTTATGCCATGACTGTCTGTTTCTCACAATCATAAATATAAAAAAAATAAATAAATAAATAAATAAAATAAAAAAATCACTGAATTAGTTTTTTTTTTCTTCGAAGAAAGAGGAATGAATGGTAGGCTTCTTTCAGCCATCTGACTGCCAGTGCACGGCAACAGGTGTGGGAGGGTCACCACGGAATTTTGTACTTCATACTGCTGTAAAACGTTTCTGGCATCTCATTAAAAAGGACTTATAGGAACAATATGATGGAAAATATTTGTGTTTTTAACCAAAAAGCCGAGACAAATCTTGATACTAACAAACAAACCATGCTTAAAAAACAGAGCAGAATAATTCCTCACTTTTAAATTGTCAATCTGGAAATGTGTTGGTTTGCCTAGAAAAAAGAACCATTAGCTGCTAACAAACACTGAAGTTGGTGTCTGCTTTGAAGCTGCTGATCTTTCAGTCTTTGATGAGTCTTTGATTTCTTTGACCGCAGACTGAAATTTATGGATTTATTTTCATTCATCTTTAAAAAAAAAAACAAGGTGGCTAAACGTTCAACTCGTCCTCACGCAGCCTCACCGTCTCACACCCCGACTTATTTAACATTTTTCCAATTAAATCCTGCGAGATTTGAAACCGGCTACAAGACTCATAAATGCAGAGCAATAAGAAAAAAAGAGAAGAAGCTGTAGAAACAAATTCTGCAACCACCAAAAAAAGGCAAATCTGTAGCAAGTTTTTCTTCCCCACCTTCCCATATTTAACTCTGCAATCTATTTATAGCATGTAGCCATTTTCTGTATTTCGTCCACCTAAAGTCGCATGCAGCTCCATTTTCTCAGGGTCTGTTGACCCTTACACATGCGTGTGTGACTTTTTCCACGGCCATGTTCGCTGCACCCCACCTCCCCATCACCAGGGGCGAGGCAGACACACACAAGATGGGATGAGTGTGAAAGCGTGGGAGAGAGAGGAGAGGAGCTCAGCTCGTTCCCACAGGCCTCCGGGCTCATGGTCCTACGCTTTCAACAAAGACCTCTGCACCGGGGCGCGGCACCCCGGCGTGTAAAGCTGACGTATACGCAAACACACACGAACGTGCACGCATACGACAACGCGTTTAATCTAATCTAATTGCACAAACAGGGGGGTGGGAGGGGGACAACAGGGGAGGGAGGGTCGCAACTTGACGGTCACAAAAAAAAAAAAAAGCAGATTAAAAGCGTAAACAAAGCCACGATTTTTGGCAGCAACCTTGTTGGTGCTCGTCCAGGACGACGATTACAGTGATTTCAGAGACGTGACATCGGCTAAAACAATCGGGGTGAAACGACACAATGTGTTTGTTTTTACTACAAATACATGCAGCTCAAATAACACAGACTCCATAAGAGTGTCGCGACATTCGTCAAGCAGACAGCAGCTCGATGTTTCAGAGTTCAACGTTTGAACTCTCTGCGTCTCGGGGATGACCTTGAACTTGAAAAGCTCCGCAGGTGGGTCGTCCATGGAAAACTCTGGGCTCGTGTGACGCAACGTCTCAGGCCATCCAGGCAAACAAACATCTACAAACGATGCGTTGGAGGGGGAGCTTTAATCCTGCATGCGGCAAGCTGAGCGCCAGATGATGTTTCCCTTAATATCAAGCAGCTTGTTCCCATTTTATTACCATTATGGCAGCTGCCGCACTTAATCATTTCCCCGAAACAACCCAGAGCTCAGAATCAGATATTATCCACATGTAACTGACAGGAGGAGGATTGTTAGCCTTCCTCATGTTTGGTTTCATTTTAAGGAAGATGAAGATTTCCTCTCCTTTTCATTTGAGTAAAATCTCTTAAAATTGGGATTTGTGGCGGTGAGGTTCTAATTTGTTTTGACTGAACTCTTATAAAATGTGTGATTGAGTTCATCTGACTGACCAAAGAAGGAAAAACTAGAAGAATTATTTTTACAAAAACAATAGGCCTTCGCAGCGCTTTTGCTGCTTGGGCCTAACCAGATTGTTTCCCATCGCTTTGCCCTGAACTAAGTTTCATTTTACGGATAACTGAAAAAAAACTCCTAAATCTTACCAAGTATTTCTGGTCTAGTTTCAGGCACAAAGAAATTAGTACATTTGAAATAAGACAAAACTTTTCAACAAGATACATGACCTTGGTTTAAGTTATTATTTCTTAATATTAATTTTAAAAAGTACAAGTTCCACTAGAAGATTATTTCACTTAAAACAAGACATGTTTCCCATGTCTTACGTGGAATAACCTCTTAGTGGCACTAGTACTTTTTCATTTTTTCTTTTTTGCAGTTAACCCTCTAAAAGTACAGATAAAAATGAAAATAAAATCCGATCAACTTTTTTGAAGGCGCATGTGACAGACGATACATTTCGCTTTTTAACTTGTGATAGAAATCCTCTCGTCTTCCTGCTAAAAATAATACCTTAACGTAACCTGTCCCACAGTTTAACGTCAACTTGGACCAAAAGGAAGCCAGAACAGAAAGAAGACCCCGCTCCGAAACCGATACCTTTTTTCAACATCGCTGTGGTTGAACACATGAAAGGCCCAAATTATTCAAAATATTAGACTATCAACTGAACAAGCTAAATTGCCAAATTTAGCAGTAAAAATAAAAGTGGAAAAAAAATGACTTTTGTTCATTTTATTGATTTATTAATGATTTCCAAACAGCTAATTTTTTATTATTTGTGTACTGTTTTTAACATTTTCCAGCCCTTAAACAAAAATACTGCCTAATTTAGAAATTAGAAACGTCACATACCTTTTTTTTTTTGTTGTTTTTTTAAAAAGTTTTTTTAAGTTCTTATCTCACATCCATGCGGTGCTGTTTCAGATTTAGCTGATTGCCTCTTGCCTCTCAATAAAGAGTGATCAGACTGGTGCAAAAGCTGCTTTTATAAAACCAGGCGACTCTGAATGTGCAAAATCCTTCGCGTATTCATCCAGGATTTCACATCTTTTTGGAAAACACTACATAGAATAATTTGACATTAGTACCAGCTACGGCACTAAAATGAAATTCAGGTTTGCTTAAGGACCTCTAAGCGGAAATAAACCTGCTATTCCCGCAGCTCTTTTTTTTATTATCTTAAAAAGTGAAATCTTTATAAAAGGAGTGAGGACATAACGTTCAACAGCTGTTCTTGTGACACACGTATTTCTTTGGCATTTATATATCTAAAAATATGTACAATGGAGAAGTCCGCAAAAAAACAAGCAAAAAAAAAACTGCATAAAACTCATCAGGTCTGATTGCAGTTCAGTGCTGCGTGTAGCAGCTGACAAACATGCTGAAGACAACAGCTTCCTGTGTTCCAGAGTAACACTAACTCTCTCTCTCTCTCTCACTCATTTGGTGTTTCCTCACTCTGTCATCCCCCACGCCTCCCCTCCACACACACCTTTTATTTATTGTATTTTCTGTTGCCAGTAAGAGCACCGGGCCTCCCCACCCTCGTCTTTCTCTGTGCATTACAGGTCTGTCTGTGGTCTGAGCAAACAATGACGGCTATGGTCAATAGCTCGCTGCTCGCCTGAATGGCCGCTCTTATCTGCAGTGTGCAGGTTGCGCGGTGGCAGTGGCACATGTGCTGATGACAGCTTCGCGCTGAACAGACTGCGCCGCCATACAATGCCCTCCACTGTACACCTGTCCTCCTGGCTTAGCAGTCTAGACTAGCTCACAATAAACCTACGACGCTCCTTAAGCATCCATTCGTTCCGTGTGTAGCATTGTTATGTTTTGGGGTTTGTTTGTTTTTTCATTCTTCCTGAGCAACTTTAGCAAACTTTATAAATTATTTGCGTTAGCTGCTGAGCTTTGAGATGAAAGAGAAAATGTCAGCCACCTGCCCACATCCCCTCACCATGTCACTGCCTTTGTCGCTGCACTGTTTGCCCTGGTCTGACCTGGGCCAGGCCTGTTTGCTCTTTGGGACGGATAGACTGATAAAGAGGGAGCGACGTGGAGGAGCGAGGAGCCTCTTCATTTGTACAAGCTCTCTGGCACCATTCAAGACTGGAGGCTTTGACAAATGGAGGCAATAAAGGGGCGAGGCCTGGCAGGGGCTCAATTAACCACTAGTGGCATTGGAAGAAGAGGGGGACACGGACCAGGACCTTTGCCTCTATAGAGACAGAACAAGTGAACTACAGGGAGGGGGAGGCCTGGCAATTTGTTCAGCTGTCTGTCCGTCCCTCAGAGCAGACCTGGAGCGTCTGTCTCAGTGTCTTTCAGCTCTTTCTTCGGAAGCATTAACCTTGCTCAAACACCCGCATAGCAGCTAGAATTTCTTTTCCTTACGGTGCACTTGCACTGACTAGACGACAAAAGTCAAAACCGGCGTTGCACGGGAGACAAATAAAATCCTTTCCGCACAATGCTCATCCTGAAGGATCTGCTGTTTGACTCCGAGGCTACTTCAGCCATGCGTACATCAGTATAGCATTCATGCTAGTACAAACACGGCATTGGTTATGCAGAGTCAAAAAGCCAACAGTCCTTATTTAGGGGGACAAGTGCGCACAGTCCCTGTAGCGCTGCCATCCATTCCCAGTGACAGTCATTTGTGTACCTTACACTCTCGGCACCAGCGAGCCAGTTCCATTCAAATTCAAATGAAAACCTATGAGGGGGGTTCGCAGAGAGCAATTAGCAGTGGACGTCTCTAGTGTCTGGTGAAGACTTTTAGCTCTGTGGGTCCGTCACGCAGAGGCACCGACCCCTTTCAGATTGACGAAAAGAAAATAGTAAAAAAATAAAAATGAGAGGGTACTGAGGGTAGAAGAATGACCGGCGGAGTTGGGACAGTGTGTTCGGATGTTGAGTGAACGGTGATTTCAATCGTGGCAGTATGAGGATCAAACCAAGAGACACTTTGGAAATCTTTGTCTGTGGCAAAAAAAAAAAGTCTCCAGTAAAGGCATTCAAGTTTTCATTGTATATATACTTTTACAAGCCCCTTTACCAAATCAAACTTGCACCTCGCTAATGAGCAAATAAATCCAAAATCTTAAGTAACTCAAGAAAATGTATTCTTAATTTAAGGTCTTTTGCAAGTATCTTTATGGTTCGTTTAGGTGTGCTCAAAGAAGGTATTCTTGAAGACTTTCTTAGGAAAACCAAAACCACTTTGGTTTTTTTCTTTCCCTTTAGAAATGCACAGTCATAAAAACAAGCCAATTCTCTGAAATCTGGAAAATAAGCCAAATGACACGTAGAGCTGCCTGAGAAGCAGCTTCCAGTGAAAGAAATTGTTTTGATATCCCCTTTCTGCGAACAAGCAGTCTGCAAAGGTGCGATAGCAATCTTATCTTGACAGCTGGCTCACACACACACACACACACACACACACACGCACACACGCACACAAATGTACAAGCTCACCACATCAAACACCGCAGCACATGGTCGGACTATGAGCACATGTTCACCAAAATTGAACAGCGAGATGTGAACATAAAGACGCTCATATACAACCACATCCAAAGCACAGCTGTCTGTTTTAGTCCCGTTTGAAGAGAAGACACAATGACTTGTTAAAGACGACGCAAAGAAAACATGTTAGTAACACAAAGAACAAAAAGAGGATGTCACAGTGGAAAAAAAACGGAGTGACTGCTTTGACTGTGCTCTAAGAGGAAGACAGGTGGGTAGACCGAGTGTAAGACGAGAAGAAAAAGTTAACCTGAAGTAGAAAGCAGAGGGAAGAGTAAAAAAAAAATGCATGAGACCTGAAACGAAGCCTGAAGACATGAAAGGCCGCGCCATAGTTGAGGAAAGTCAACTATGGCAACTGTTCCTGTAGACCTGCCAATACCAACATCCATCTTTCCTTCACCTTTGTACGAGTTGCAGTGATGCGAAAACATATTAGCCCATTACGGATTTCTTCTATTTCTTTGCTCAAACATTTCAGATCTGCCGATTCCTCCAAAAATGTTTTCAGTAAAAACTGCCATCAATCATTTGCAGTAACTTGCTGTGAGTTGTTTTGCTGAAAGGCTGTGCTAGTTTTACAATGCCAAATGCTCTCTTGGAGTGTGCCTCATGCTGGCCACCCTTGAGAAGGATTACCACTGTTCTACGTTTCCATATTGAGGAGTGGCTCTCGCTGAGGTTTACAAAGTCTGAGGAAAGGCGTTTTAACCTTGTCCAGAAAGATAGATGGCGATGGCCTTTTTTTTTTTTTTTTTTTTGAATTTATGTTTCTGGACATAATTGATGCTATTGTGGAAGCTATTGAAATCTTTTAGCCTATGCTAAGTTTTCAAACAAGTTCTGATTAAGAGATTTTTTATTTTATTTTTTTTGCCAGGTCTGGCAGTAATCAGATATGGGTGCGATTAGTGAAATCGATCTCAGCTGTCCAGAAAATGTAGATAATCACAGTTAATTAATGTGTTTAACAATCTTGCTTTCTGTCATAGGATCAGTTTGGGTTGAAGAGATGGTTTTTGTTTCTAAAGTTACTATACTCCTTTTTTATGATGCCTCCAACTCTCTCTGCATCTTTATCATCTGTGTCAGGTGAGGGAATTTGTTGCAGTGAGGCTTCAGCCAACAGCCTGAATTTACTATTAGTACAAAGAACGAAATTGCCAGGACAATATATAATTGAAATTTCAGGACAAGTTCAAGCATTGAAATAGTTTGTAGGAAAGATAAATGTTCTCTATGCTCAACATACAACATTGCAGAAATAAATGTCCTCCCTTCATTCCCATTTATGAATTTTGAGCATGCATGTTTGGTCACAATTGAAATCTATTTAAAAAGACAAACTACACCGGCAGTTTGCTCTTTTGTGTTCAACATATCGTTCTTTTTTCATCCTAATCAACTCAATAGCAACCCTCCACACACCCCCAAAAATATATATTTTTCATTGCCAGAGAGAAAAGACGCAGGTTGGGCTTCATACTGTGTAACATGCAGCATTTTTTCCAGTTCTCTGTTTGGAGGACAGTAAAAGCTGTTGCGCAGGGGCACGTCTCCGCGTTGCTGGGGATGTTTACTTAAACTTTGCCTGCCCAGCACAGGCAGCGACCGAGAGGGAGGGCGGACTGACATGACTCGAGATATTTCCTTCAAATATTGTGTGTCAGTCATCTCTGAATTATCTGTGCTGTGTACATTTCAGTGTGTTTTTTTCTCCCTTGGCCTTCCTTCTGATAAGCCTGATAAAAAGGCGCTGGCTCCTGTGACAGCCCTTACGAAGAAGACTCTTCAGGCGCATGTCTGCCCTCCCACGAGGTCGAACACGGGTCACGGTGTTTAAAGCTGAACTCCTGACACCCGTGCCAAAGAATGAGATGTCTCATTGTGCAGAAACTGATAGCTAGCACAAAAAGCCCAAGGCTGACTCCCCGTCTTTTTGCCTGATGAGATATGTCTACTCCTGGTCGTGATGGAGACTCTTCCTCTCTTACGGTTGGCTGGTGACCCCATAATCACCCAGACGTTTTAACCGTTCGTCATATTTCCCTGCGAGTCTCACATTGGAGCAAATGAAGCTGGACGGGAGTGCATCCTAAACATACTTTGGGAGATGACAGGTTTTTCTGAAGATGAGACTCGTTTACACGGCGAAGAGAGGCAAAACACATTCCGGTATCTGCTAAAGGCATCAGCACAGTGCAGGGCTGCTCCGGTTTGCTCCCTCCCTGCACTATTTTTCCAAAGCAGCAGTGAGCCCACTTGAGAATACTTGAGGTTTGGAAGAGTCGGATTCTGGCAGCGGCTTCGAGCAAAGTTGGATGCCGTCCAGAAACAATATTTTTGATAAGAATGCATAAGACACAGTATCTACGCTTATAAAATACTCTGTGCTTTTCCCTCCAAAGAAAAAAGAAGAAAAGAAAAAAAAAGCCTTTTATCTGATCAGGTTACAGTTATTCTTCTCATTTTTGACAAATTAAAAAGAAGAAGCTTAAAGAACCTTTTTCTCTTCTTCCAACCTGCTATTCAACATGCAGTATTTAGGCATTCCTCGCTAAATCTCTGTGAATTCCTGTTATTTCCATTCCTCGATTCTTAAAGTAATATTTAAACAATCTTCGCATGACATCGGCGGAGCAATTACTCAGCTCCTAGTCATCTGTTGGAGGCCCAAATGTGAGTCCATCTGCAGAATAAAGATTTCTTTCTTTACTTGTGACGGCACATCAAGGAATACGGCCGAAACGAGAGCCGAGCTGAAGGACGGTGAGGATTCTGTGTCAGCCGAAGAGCGCAGCTTGGCAATGGCTCTTGATAAAAGACCAGTATCCGTACACCCAGTTTACTGCGAATGTGGTTTTGGCATTCATTCACTTAAATAAGCAGGCCCATCCTGGTAGCAGATGTTGCTTCAAAATCTACAAATATTGTCCAGCAGTATTGGTGTTTTCACAGATGGACATTTTTACTCGTGCCAAGCGCTCCTGCTCCTGATCCTGGTCTTTGTTCAGCCCCATAATAGTAGAGTTTTGGATCACAATACAATGAATGCTTTGCTGCAAAAGTAACTTTCCCCCTCCGTTCTGAGGAATACCAAAAGTAGAGGATTTCCTGTTCGACCAGAAGGTGGGAAAAACATTTTCAGTGATGCCAAACTAAAACGCGTGAGAAGAAAACTAGGGGATTCTCCCAAAACAATTACATTTTATTTTTTATTAGCCATTGTTTACTCAGTAGAAATCCTATTCGGAAAATAACTAATGTAACTTTGACGCTGTGGGTTAATTTATCCCTTGACTATTATTCATACCTTTCTTCTTCTTTACATTTTGTACCCAAAAACAAACCACTGTGAAGTAATCAGTTAATTTCTCATGGTAACAAAGTACAATTAAAAATTATGTGGGTAAATAGTCATAAAAATTATGACAATTCAAGAACAATTTAAGCTAAGGGTGTCCAAATTGCAGTTTGGGGACCATTAGTGGCCCTTGGACTGATTTATTACAGCCTCCAAATGTAATTATGATACAAATTTGACCAATCCAACACGAGCTGATGCAGATGAAGATGTTTTATTTTTAATCAGGGTGGAATGATAAAAGACAAAATATTTTCTTGCAATGGAAGAGCCTTTTACTGAAAAGCCACTCTGCTGCACCTAATTGTTCTTTCATCTAATTTCACTACATATGTCTAAATATTAGAAAGTGCTTGGATGTTGTAATGAAGGTGGCGTTTCAGAAAGAGCAGGAGTTTTTAAAGAGACAGAGGTCCAATTTCAAGGCGTTAGTCATATTTGATATATATAGCATTTTTACAACAACTGAAGTAAACATAGTTACTTGATTGTGCTATAAAATGGCACTATGAGCACGGGAAATACATAAAAATGCCCCTTTAATCAAAAGCTCCCGAGGCTTCTTCCTCCTCCAAACCAGGTGGCTCTAATAAAAACAAAAACAACAACTTTGAATCAAATAAGGACCATCTCGATCCCTCCCATAAACACACACACAGCTCATCACTGTTTGCCAGAAACGAGGCCTCGCCAGCCCAGCTGTGGCTCTCGTCTTTACCATCTAATAGCCATGACCTTCACGCTCTCCCTGTCAGACCTTTATTGCTGCCTGCCACAAGGAAAGCGCGAAACAAAAGAGAGACAGAAACTCAATAAAAGGCCACAGATGGGTCTGGGACTGCAGAGCTGACGGACGGGGTGAAAGAAAGCTTTTCACATACCGACGTTGCTGACAAGGATTTCGGTGATCTGAGATGGCTGGCAGATGCCGATCTCTTCAGCAATTCAGGATGGCGTCTAATGAGTTTGCCGTCGTACCACACACGGTTGAAATGTGGATTTCTTTTAATACGTTACCCATGGGCTAGCGTTTTAGCAGGTGTGTGGCTGGGTGTGTGTGCGTGTGCATATGTGTGTGTGTGTGTATGTACCAGGTTTTCATATCCTTATGGGAACCTATTTGTGTCTACAATGTGGGGTTATGGGGACCATTGATCCTTGTGGGGACATTTTCTTGGTCCCCATGAGGAAAACTGTTGTTTTTGGGTTAGTGGTTAGGTCTATGATGGTTAGGCTGAGGGTAAAGGTTAGGGGTTAGGTATGTGATGGTTAGGGTTAGGAATAGAGTAAGGATTAGGCTGTAGAAATTAATGGAAGTCAACGTGAAGTCTCCACAAGTGATGAAAACATGACTGTGTGTGTGTGTGTGTAGGGAGGGTACACGTGCGTGTGTGTATGCGTGTGTGCGTGCACGTGCACGTGCGGCAGGCTTTCAGCTCACATTCCAAATCAACATGCACTCAGCCATCGCCGAGGGACTAAAAATAATATCTAGGTTACAATGCTGCGCCGAGGCGCAAACACAACAAAGACTCAGGAAGTAGTCCTTTTCACCATGTTGCCATGGCAACCGGGCACGTGAGCAAGTCAGACAGGGGTGAGTGGTCAAAGTAAAAGTGAGGCCGAGTTGTCTCCTTAATCATAGGTTGAAAATACAGCTTTCAATTAGCCCCTCATGGTTGGCTAGACGGCAGCTAGCTTACAATCGCGGGTCATGCAGAGGGCGTTCAAAACTCCTATGAAAAGAACACCTCTGGATCAAACAAGGAGTCATTTTCAAAGCTTTGTAAAGGTTAGCAACTTAATTAAAATAAATCATTTTAAGTTTTGTTTTTTTCTTTTTACAAACTTAGACATCGGGGCTGAAACTGTGACAGCTATCTGTTGCGCTTCATGCTAATTTTTTCATATAACACAGTTGGAAAATGGAAAGCTGCTTAACTAATGTTCAGGTTAACTGAGGTCAGCAGATACATTTTATGGAGGCAATGTCAGCAAACAGCCACTGAAGATTAATTTGAAGTTATCGTTTTTCATTGCCGTCAAGCTAATCCTTTAGGAATACCTACTTATTAGGGGATACTGTTCCACATTAGTCATTTATACGGTCTTCTGAACTCTGTCATTTGCTTTTATGAACCAAAGCTGGAGTACTGTACAAACTCATAAAAACCCATTTCAGCTAAAAGAAAAGTATAATGGAAACCATAACTTTGTAAAACCTCGATTTCAGAAATCAGACAAAGCCAGTTTTCAGGTTTAGCATTTTTGCTACCTGAAAAAACGAAGATATCGCTTTAAAGAAGGTCATCCTTTCAAAATGAATCCGCCGTCACATAACCTCTGTGATGCCGCAGCTGACACTCCCGACTAAATTCCCAAAGGAAAACATTCGCAGGTGCTGAAAACTTTGGAAAGTAAGACTCTGTAGCTACCTGGCGTGATGTATGTAAAGAGTGAAACTGAGATGTAGACGCCGCTGTGAAAGAGTGTGCCTACTGCTCCATCAAATCTTTTAAGGGGTAAAGCAAATATACCTTTTACACTTTAGACATGCTTGAAAAGCAGAGCAAAATGATGGATGCATACCATAGTGACGAGTGAAACTAGGCTGACCTTAAAAACATTTGCAATGTCTTGGCGAGCATTGGCAGTAAGCCTGATGCTGTCTCTTATAAATCTTTCTGCTTTGTACATGATTAACTATGTCTAACAGGACTTGGTTAATAAAATGCAGTATGTGAATAAATATCCATTAATATTCCACAATATTTTTCATCTTAGGGGAGACTTTGTTGCAAAGCGTTATCTGTGTGATTTCATCTGGGAAAGTAAATGCAAACTACCGTATTTTTCGGATTATAGCCGCTTGGTTCAAAGCGTGGGAAAAAAGTAGCGGCTTACAGCCCGGTGTGGCTTTTCTGTGGATTTTCCTTCAACCACCAGGGGGAGCTCTTTGGCAGGAAGTGAATCATTGGAAGTCAAAATTGGAAATCAAAGAAGAAAGTGCTGATTTTCAATTAGGACAAGCACATGCTAGCAGCAGGCACCACAGATAAATGTTTTCAAACTCATACACCCAAACGAAGATGTTCATATGATGTCACTTTTAAGTTGAAGGCCATCGATCTGGCAGTACAGGAGGAAAATCGAGCCGCTGCACTAAAGCTTGGCGTGAACGAATCCATGGTTTGGCATTGGAGATGGAGGGCTGCGTCTTTAATAGCAGATTTAGTAAGCACACAGCCCTCTGCTTGTGGAAAACTGAGAGCGACGGAGATATCAGCAGCTTATAGCACAGTGTGGCTTACACATGTACGTTTACATTTTTTCCAAAATAATTGTTGGTGCGGCTTATAGTAAGGCGCCCTCTATAGTCCAGAAAATACGGTATTATTAATCCCTCTTCAAGGTGGGATTATAGTTCCATGATGTATAACAAGATTTACAGGCATAAACAAGACTTGGAAAGTCATGTCCGACAAGAAGAGGAAATTATTTTAATTTGATCCATTTGCTCGGTCAACAACAAGATTGCTATGCTGAGATTTGTTCCTTATTGTTTTTTATAATAAACAATAATAAGGAACAAATTCCCGTTGGAGTATTCCAACTTTTTGGGGTCAATAAATCCTGCTCTTACATAAGCATTAATAAACCCCTTACTTCTAAATGCTCTAGAAGCATTTTAAGTACTTGGAAACTTAGAGACTTTGTTTAAGCACATCACAAATTGCTAACCTTTAGCCACTAACATTACTAAAGTTGGCCTCTGTTTTGAGCATCACAGTTTTTTTTATGAGTCCAGGTAACATTTAATCAATGCTACTTCAAATCCCGGTTAGAACATTTTATTGTTTATCATCATGACCCTTGACCTGGCTGAATGTTTCATCCTCATTACCTCAACTTCACATATGACCAAACGATTCACACAGCAAACCTATAGCAAGAAACTGACTCTAAAGCTAGCATAGCTTCATACTCTTGTCAGGAAAATAATAGGGTAGAAATAAAGAAAGAGCTGTCAGGCAATTAATACAATCTCTTCTGAAAGGGGAAAAAAAATTCTTGCAGTGAACTAAGTGTCAATAGCTTCAGCCTTGGAAACCACACTCCTTTCCAGGTGGAGAGTTGAGCCAAGGTTGAGCTTGACTGAAACCAAACAGGTTGGAACATATGGTCTCTTTTTAATGGTTTCGTGCAGCTGCACAGAAAACGGATTTCATTTGGAAATAATCACAGAAAAAAAATTCCCAATGGCACATTCACATTAACTTTACACACACAAAAAAAAAAACAAAAGTGGCTGTCCGCTGAGTAATCCTTCTCTGTGGGTTGTTTGCCTGAAAAGAGAGAGAGCAGCGGTGGGGCGGGAGGGAACAGAAGCAATTTTGTAAAACCATTGGGGCATATAGAGTCCAGCGAAAATGTATTTACCCCATGTCAGATTTTCGATTTGTTCTTTTATTTTTCAGCTAAATGTCTTGGATCATTAAGCAAACTGTAAGTTACAGAATATGAAAAGCAGTTTTGTACTAATAACTTTATTTATTAAGAAAAAGAAGCTGTAATAACTAACATGAACCTATGTTAAAGATTAATAACCCCACAAACCTCAAGACATGTCGTACCATATGGAAGTAAATATGTGCCATCAGAATTTGAATAAAAAATACCTCTGAAATTTGAATTTTGTATATTAGTGCTTACTTTTTCAGTATTAAAATAAATTCAGAATATATTTTTAACCTAAAAAAAATTTCAATGTCATTATTTTTGCAGTAAAAAAAATTCGGTGTAAATTTTTTTACATGGTTGCAATTTTCAGTTATTAAAAAAATTCACATTCCTATTTCAAAGTGATCAAATTTTCAATATACATATTTTTCACAGTTTAAATTTTCAGTGTTAAAAAATTCAGCATATAAAAAATTCAACTTTTCAAAATTCGTTGTGCTCAAATTCGCCGTCTCAAATTCACCGTCTAAAAATTCGCTGTCTCAAATTCACCGTCTAAAAATTCGCTGTCTCAAATTCAGCGTCTAAAAATTCGCTGTAAAAATGGCCAAGGTTACTTCAGGTCACAGACATTAGCAATGGATGTCCGATTCCAACATCCACATAATCACGTGACACAACCGTCATATTGAAGAAATACCAGCATCACCCAGGCTGGCGACCATGGAGGCGAGCATAAACCCAACGGTGAGTTTAATGCTTTCATATTTCTATAGTATATTTTATTTTGTGCATGAAGTTTGATACATTATCTTAAAGCCTGATTTAAAACACGGGTTGGGCCGTTGTTAATCTTACACCGTGTAGTGCCGGCATATTACATCTTGCTACCTCCTAGCACCCCCAGCCCCTCACCTCTGTCCCGTCCAATTTCCCCAGTTTTATTTCAAAAGAAATACCACTTGGGTCAAGTCTAGAATCTTTAAAGAGAACTGATGGGTGGCGACATTCTGGGTTGTTTGTATGTTGTCTTAGGTGAGACTGAGACAGGCAGTCTTAGTAAAGTCGTAATTTTTCAGGAGATGCTACCGCTAATATGGCTGCCTTGTGTGCTTCAAAGAGGGGCTGTGAACACTTTCCGACATTAATTATAACCACAACCCCATTCTGATCAGCTACCGTATTGTTCAGGTGACTTCATTACAACATCATCCAAAATACTGCTTCTCTTATCTGACAATTGTTGATATACAATATTAATTTACATTCTTTTTACTTTGCCTAAAACCTCGTTCTGTTACCTAGCAACACTATAAACAACCGCCTTTGTTTTTCAGTTGATTTTAACTAATTTTCAAGAAAATATATGCTTGTAAGTACATCTGTTAACTTATTTTAGATTAAATATCATAATTTAATTTAGATTACTGTGACTTCTCAATGCTGACCTACTGATGTCAAAATACTTTTTTATTTTACTGGCAATTTTTTTAATGTTTTTTTTCTTTTTTCAAGGAACTTTTGCTGAATCATATTTTTGATAGACTCCGTGATCGTTTGGAGCAGGAAGAAGCAGTTTTATATCTGGGAAGAGTGTGCACAATCAAAGGTTTGTACAAATGACAAGTTTCAATATGTGATGCTTTTGAATGTCTATAGTAACATTAGCTTTGTGTGGTCTTCAATATGATGAGATTTGAAGGGCAGTTTTTAATCGTTTATTACTCCATAATTGAAGGACTGAGCGACTGTGGAGAGATCTGTGGACGGCTGTAACGTGCAT
Organism: Gambusia affinis; assembly: GCF_019740435.1. Taxonomy (NCBI): domain Eukaryota; kingdom Metazoa; phylum Chordata; class Actinopteri; order Cyprinodontiformes; family Poeciliidae; genus Gambusia; species Gambusia affinis. The sequence continues at coordinate 22,341,234 of NC_057875.1, read as the reverse complement.
CTATTATGACGTGCTACACTACCTTAAAGAAGAGGGATACCTGGACATTTCAAATGAAGCACTCCTCTTCTGTTGCCATTATGTCTTCCTGCCATGTCTGCAGGATGATCTGGATACTTTCTGCAGTGGCTGGGACAATCACCCACTTCGAACTGAAGCAACACGACTCCTAACCTGCTCTGGGTTCTTGGTCGTACACATCATCCAATTCCTGAACCCCACGGTGCCTTGACAGAGGTTATTAAGATTATAACGGAGGCTCAGATGTATTTGCTGAACATTTTATGTTCAGATTTTTATTTAATAACAATAGCTGAATAACGGCAAACGGCTGTTTGTAACCAAGCAACCAAAATCAACAAAGGCAATCATGTTTTAACAAGATAACTATCACATTTTAATAAGATACATATGACGTTATAACGTGATAGCGCTCAATTTTTTTTCCTGTGACAGCAATATGCTTCCGTGCCAGTTTAAAAATTCACCATTTATGAAATGTAAAGCAAAATGCTGATCATGTTACCACAGAGGTGAATTTTAGTGCTTTTATGGTAGACATGTCAGAGAACAAAAATGTTCTAAATTTGTAATTTGTTTTTTTCTTTACTCAAAAGGAACCCATTAGGTACATTTGTACATTGTTGTATTGCTTTACATTACTTGAATTATAAGAATCAGAAAAAGTTTTGTCTTATGTTGTTTATTTTCTAATACCTAAAGCATATATGAACTCATCTAAGTACATTCAATAAAATTTTGCATAAAAAAACAATTTCAGTTTCATATTTAAAACTGCCTGTACAAACAGTACTGACTCAGAGAAATGAAATATCTACTCTGAACATTGTGTTATTCTAGTTCCTCTAGTTTTGAATTTGACAAAACTAGAGAAATTAGAGTAACAGCAATGTTGTCGCCTAATGAGTAATACATATGATCACATTTAAACATATGTATCGAACTTGTGATCTGACAAAATCAGAAAATTGAATTGATTCTACATTTCAACAAAACTGTTTTGTTTTAACAAACTGATTCACAAACAAAGAACTGCTACAGCTTAAATGTAGATTGTTTTTTATTTATTTATTTTTTTAACAGGTCAATCACTCAAAGCAAGCCAAAGCCAGACTGCGTAGAGGAAATGCATGCTACAAAATCCTCACTGAAAGAGTTGTAATTCCAGTAGTGACAAGGAATTCTTAGTGTTTTGTAGCATGTGGTGTAGTTTCCACGAACAATCTCCACAGACAGACTTGCTGGCAGATTTTCCCATCCAGTCCAGAATTTCATCAGGTCTCCTCTTCCTCCACTCCGTGGTCTTTCAGTTAGTAAATTAAGTAAGTGGCTTGCAGATTCAACAATAGCATCCTGACTACCCTGTAGTCACAAAATATATAAAAGACAAAGTAGCAGTTGAAAAAGGATTAGTTAAAAAGAAATTTACACTTCATGAGAATGATCACTTTTACTCAGGAAAGCTCTGTGCTGTAGGGTTCCCACCTTTCAGAAATTAAAATAAGGATCTAGCAGATGGAAAGTGTCATTCTATTTCACTAGAGAAACTAAAACTGCAGTACCATAAGTTTTAAAGAATAAAGAGACAGTATAATTTCTTCAGTTTCCCTCTTAATTTTTTTTTACAATTGCTAGCATTCATCCTCACTGACACTGTTCAGCCTGGCATGTGTGTCTTCCCTCTCCTGTATCTTTGCTAGGACATGGTAGAGTATCGGTTGAGGACGTTTTAAAAAGACGCAGGTTGAGAACGGCTCACCACGACTGCTAACCCTCTTTTGCACCTAGTGTTTCTAGGCAACCGTGACATCATCAATGGTCCAAAGCGTTCTGGGGTCCTTACTAGCTCCCGCCACATTAGCTGAGCTTAACATGTCTTGTGTTTTATTTTTGTAATTATTGTTACACTAAATGTTTATATGCATGTGATAGGCGTTACTGTCGGACATACAGAAATACCGAACAAATCGCGTCTCGTTACGGGGCGATTCCGTATTTTACGAAGGGATGGCAATCCTACTGTGCTCTTCTCTCATTAAAATTATAGAAACTATATAAAACACAAATAAATCTACAATTTGTAAGATTAACAACGGCCCAACCCGTGTTTTAAATCAGGCTTTAAGATAATGTATCAAACTTCATGCACAAAATAAAATATACTATAGAAATATGAAAGCATTAAACTCACCGTTGGGTTTGCGTTCGCCTCCATGGTCGCCAGCCTGGGTGATGCTGGTATTTCTTCAATATGACGGTTGTGTCACGTGATTATGTGGATGTTGGAATCGGACATCCATTGCTAATGTCTGTGACCTGAAGTAACCTTGGCCATTTTTACAGCGAATTTTTAGACGCTGAATTTGAGACAGCGAATTTTTAGACGGTGAATTTGAGACCAATTTGAATTTGAGCACAATTTTGAAAAGTTGAATTTTTTATATGCTGAATTTTTTAACACTGAAAATTTAAACTGTGAAAAATATGTATATTGAAAATTTGATCACTTTGAAATAGGAATGTGAATTTTTTTAATAACTGAAAATTGCAACCATGTAAAAAAATTTACACCGAATTTTTTTTTACTGCAAAAATAATGACATTGAATTTTTTTTTAGGTTAAAAATATATTCTGAATTTATTTTAATACTGAAAAAGTAAGCACTAATATACAAAATTCAAATTTCAGAGGTATTTTTTATTCAAATTCTGACGGCACATATTTACTTCCATAGTACCAACCTTGGCAACAACCTTTAGCATGTAATAGTATAAACTAGCAAAAAGTGTTTTACATGTTGGACATTTTGCCCTGAAATGGTTTTTGATGAGTCCCACTGAACGGTTTCATCAGACTTAGGCAAAACATTTATTTTTAATTTTCCAATTCAAAAAAATGTTTGAATAGTTAACAGTCAATTCCGCAAAAGTGAAGATATTTTTTACAGATGCAATATTGATCTCGATGCTCTACTAAACCTAATAGATGGCAATGATTTTGTTTTTTATTTGCTCTTGAACTCTTTTAGATCAAGAGGTGACGTATTGCTTTTTGAAATCTCTGAGTCTTTGTCAACACCATACTGTTGCCAGCAGTCAGAACAGAGGAGATCCACTCTACTCCACGCCCAGAATGCAATTAAATCTAAATATTAAAGATAAATATCAATATTGATGCATGCTTGCTGCGCTCACAGTCTGCTTGCTATTACAACTTCTGACTCACCCCCAGGCGGATCTGTGCGTCCAAGTGAGACCGTTTGATACCCGAGCGCCGGGCTGCGATGAAGTTGTACCAAGCTGCGTCACTGACAGCCAATAGAAAAATTCAACTGCCTACGCACCGGTCAGACAAAAACAGAAACATAAAGATAGAACCCAAGATACCCTATTTAAACTGTTCCACTTTATGAGGTCTCTTGATTCATTCTGCTGGTCTGACGTTAATAAAACCTAGTTAAAGCGAAAATCGGATTATTCCAAAATAATCATTTGCCTCACGAGTAAAAAATTAATTGACAAATAGATCATGATTTAACAAAGGTCAGTCACTTCTTCACACAGACACAGGTTTTTTCTCCCTCTCTTACTGGGTGAAATCATCAAACGCTGCAGGTACACAATGTACGGTACGCAGTCACTTAGGTGAGTAAGTCGGTATGCGAGTCAACCACCGGGGAGGGTTCGGAGTCAGGGGTTCCCCAGCAAGCTGGGCAGCTGTGCTACTGACAGATCTGTGCAGGGCAGCATGCAGCCTGCCGCTCCAGATCCTTGGCACATCAAAGCTCCAGCCCCCAAAGCAAGCATCCCCCTTCACCCCCCGTTACTCTGCGGCCGGCCACTTCAAAAGCCTTTGAGGCGCATCACAGATCCCCATCAAAGGGCCCTGGACATAACCCACACAAGCAGGCCAGCCAAGAAGATATGATGAAAAGCATATTATAGAAGAAAGGTGGGAGGAAAAAGAAGAGATTTAGCAGGCATAGACAGTGATATCTTTTGTACAGATAATGCAGCTCAGCTTGTGAGGACTTCAGAGCAGGATAAAACGACTCAGCAAAACTCAAGTGCTTACTCTGTTTGTTTCCCCGTCTTCCCCCGCCTTGTACGAAAATGTTTCACCCTCCAAGGTCATTTGATATAAGCCGTTGGCCACACAGCCAATTCACACCTGAAATCGCTGGTCGGTTGCAGCAAACGGCCCCCTGAATGGCGGCATTGTTGTCCCCGTGGGGGGCGCTCAGACAGCAGCTCGCCAGCAAGTGGCTACAATGGGATCCTTAAAGCCTGGAATAATTTGACTAAATGCACGGGATTTGTGAACACGGATAATCACCGTTCAGCCACGCAACAAACCGACAAGGCAATCAACCCCCCACCAACTATTCCTCGGTTGAAGCGCCATTGTTTTCCCAATGCGACCAGACCCCGCGTTACACCGAGTTTTAAAGTTTTATTTTGGTACAGTAGCAGCTGCTTTGTGCACACGTGCAACATGGATTATTGGTTTTCAGGCTGGAGTAATCTTTTCTATCCCGTAAACATTGTGCGCATGACTCCTTCAGAGCGCCTCTTATTACCAATCCAAGTATCTCCATTTCCATATGTCTCATGCCTTTGCTCAATGCGCTTTTGCAACTTCAACAATATTGCTGTCAAAAAAGCGTTGGGCGGCAAAGCTGAAGCGGCTGCGTCTTTCTTCCGCCGCTCATGATGGCTTCACTTCCATACGCCTCCCCACGCTGCTTCATATGTCCAAAACGTCAAAAGGATGTGTTATGGACCGTTGAGAAATCACTCTCCAGCACAAGTCACCCAGTGTTCTGCCATCCATAAGAGAGAGGGAGGGAGAAGAGAAGATAAGGGGTTTATATTCTTAAGGGGTGGGAAGAAAAGAATGGAGGGGGCAGCCTGCCTTTGGAGGAGCTTACGGCCCAGTGTGGCGAATTAAACAAAATGCCCAGACAGAATTAGTTCCAAGGCAGACTGGGTCCCATTCTATGAAACTCAACCATTAGACGGATTAAACGTAATAACTCAGCTCGCGCTGCCGCAGCTGCATTATGGTTGCCCCCGCGCGTCCTGTAGGGCCGCCGCTGCCGTGTGTGGGGAGGAGATTAATGCTCACATATGAAAAGTGACAACTTGGAGAGAGAGTGCTGTAAACGTGGGGGTGGGGTGGGGGAGATAAACACAGTACCAAGCTGTTAGAGATCGCGCTCGTCATCCGGAGACGGCAGTGTTTGACATCGTGTTGTGACTTGGGCTGTGTGTTGTGATTTTCCGCGGTGAAGTGCGGATGTGAAAGGCCACGCTTGGTGACGATTCGCTCACAAAAGTGTGCTGCGAAAGCCCGGGTAAACACCAACGTATTGGAGGGCATTTCTTAGGAGTCTGCCGGAACATGGAAACGTCAAGTCGGACCCCCGCAGGTCCGGGGGGGCTACGCGCGGTGCAGCTGACGTTTCTGCTATGTGAGTGGCAGGCCGACTGATTAACTTACTTACTGACTGGCTGCTTTGCTTTACTGGTTGGCTTCTGCGCTACGTGGCCGACTGCAGCCCCCCCACCTCGCCCACCGTGCACCTGTGTATAAAAAGGCCCTTTGTCAGCGAGGCCTAATTTGATCTGACGCACCCTTCACATGTGGAACAGCTCAGCAGCTCCGCACAATCTGGTTATTGCACCATCGGTGTCAGTAACAGAGGACACAACACGTAGAGGAGGAGATAGCTGGAGAGAAAGATGTTGGAAAAGAAAAAAAATAGGAAAGGAAACGACTTTGGTTCATGTGATAAAGTAGATAGCATTTATTTATCATTTGTTCCTTAAATAAATATCTAATTTAGTTCATCAAGATACTTTAGTTTATGTTGCTTCACTTACTGTCCAGAGTTTGCTTTTTAAGCTAGCACTACTGAACCATTAGATCAATACGAACTTTTCAGTTTTTAGTAAATTATTTGTGTAAGTCTTTTTTTATATTCAATATTGTTTGTCCGAACAGGATGAGTGGGGTCGGCCCAGCATTTCTTGTTTAAATGGCTTCATGATGTCACTGATTACATCACTGGGTTACGACCAAAAGGAAAGTTTTCTGTTTTGTTTTGCATTGTTTATCCTCTGACTTGTCCTGTATTAAATGTTTTATTTTGCAGACCATTGAGTTGTGTTGATGTGTTTGTAAATTAGATTAATAATCTCATTCCCGTTTCTTTATTGAAATTTTATTGCTTGGTTTGACCCATTTTCTAACGGTACAGACTAATGAAGTGCATGTGTGTTTTCCATGCTGTATGAAACCAGAAAGATTTTCGCTACTGGGAAGTCAAGCTGTCAGAAACCCAAGGAGTCAGAAATAAAAATCCACCAACATGAACAGTTTGCCGTTTCCGTCATTCCTTGACACTTTGACTACACTGCTTCACAGTTCACCTTACACAACTTTTTTCCCCTACCACTTCTCATTTTTCTGCAGATGACACACTGTTGTCCTATTGTGGTGCTCATCCACACACTGCCACACATATTTCTAGATTCTGTTGGTGCATTTGAATCCTCCCGTTTCCATTCAGGAGTTTTTTTTGTTTGTTTTTTTTGTGCCAGAAACTGAGATTTTTAACAAATCTGTTTGTGGTGTGTCCATGTGGCCTGGATATGCCAAGATTATTCCAAAACAATGACGTACACTTCCCTCTTCTCACCGGACCGTGATTGCTTTTGATGCTTCGAACCTCAACAACAATGTAAATGTTTATTTGTGGGTGCGGGTCGTTTTGACCATTCATCATTTTGCGACTGGACTTTTTGTTCCGCCATACCCTAAGCTTTTTGCGATGAAGCGTAAAATCTGCCGCTGGACATTTTGACCCAGCCTTGCATCAACTCATATCTGCTGGAGGAAAACTCCCGACTCGCTGACCAGTAAGGAATAAAGTAATTTTCTGTAATCTTCTCAAAGATTACTAAAACAATACTCCACTTCTCAAATGCGACATGACAACTTTGTGTAATTTACTTCAGATGTGGATCACAGACAGAATGGCTGTGCTACCATTAGAGCGCTCACCACCAGTGTTGGCATAGTTACTTTGAAAAAGTAACTTTAATCGGACTACTGATTACTCCTTGAAAAAGTAACTTAGTTAGATTACTGACTACTTGATTTGGAAAGTAACTAAGTTATATTAAAAGTAACTTTTTAGTTACTTTCAGCAGCTGCTAACGACAACGCTCCGCCTCCTGTGAAAATGTCAGTGAGCTTTGTCAAAACTTAATTGCAAGCTATTTTATAATGGTAACATCAACAATGTGTCTCCATTGATAAGGCTGAACTGAAGAGGAGATTGTAGAAAAAACAGTACAAAAAAATAAAAACGTGAGTAATTTGTGTGGTCCACTGTTGTCTGGAAAACTCTAAGAAGGATTTTAAAGCCCCCCCCCCCCTCCAGGTTCTGCGTTACGGCCCTGCGTTTGGTGTCACAGCACACAGAGCTCCTCCTGCTGCTCCACCACTCAGATGGCTACACAGATTTGTGACACTTATCTTAATATTAATAATTATAATGGTGTTAAGTTGCCATCATAATTATTGGCAACTACGGACACGTTCATTCGTGGCTGTTTTCACATTTTTATTTTTTTTTTATATATATATATTTATTAGGTTTTCAGAATATAACATACATAAATCATACATGAGAGTATAAGTAAATATATATGCACATATACACGCAGACTTACATATCCATATATATACAGTATGTAACAAAATCCTGTATGAAAGCAGTATACTCTTATCAATCCAGTAACAAAAATAAAGACATACAATAACCAAAGAAAAGAAAAGAAAAGAAAAAAAAAAACGCAAAAACTTTTAAATAAAAAAAATAAAGATAAATAAATATTATAACAGCAAATCAGGTTACACTGCATTGAGTACCATCTACAATTAATGAATGGTAATACCTGTCTGTAAGGGCATAGGTGGCATATTAAGAAGCTGAGCGAGTGCTTGGGTCGACCCTGGATCGGGAAAGATGATTCAAAACTGGCTGCCAGATACTACAAAACCTATCAGAGAAGCCCACAACATCATATCATAGCCTCTCCAAATGAAGAATCTCAGTGAAGTCGCTCAACCACATTTTAAACTGAGGAACCTTGTCAGTTTTCCAGAGTCTCAATATTACTTTTTTGGCTATTACCATTCCATACACCACTGTCGTAGTGGCTATTTTCACGTTTATTGCGTTGTTCATATTGGTCTCGATGTTTGCAGTTTTCTCGAGCGCAACGCGAAGCTCGACGTCATTCAGAGGTAATATATTAACTTGACATTAACAAAGACACAGCGGGACGGATCATCCGGGAAATGATGAACAGGGAGAGACTGAGTAAAACTACCTTAATGACGGACAAATTCTGGGATTTATTATGAGTCTCTGCTTATTTCAAAGCCCAAATGAGCAACTTCACGTTCAAAAACGAGCCCAAAAAGGCGCAACCAGCAACTCGTTAAATTTTCAAGCGACTTTAAAAAAAATGAAGCCCAAAGCCGCTTATAATAATCGGACTTGGCGACAGAAACTGAAAATAGTTCCAGTTTTTCCACCAACAAAATGCGCATCTCCCTCCATTGTTTACATTTCTGTCACATAGAGACGTCGGTCACTCGACAAGACGAGTAGAGGAAATATGATTAAATAACAAAAGAAGATAGTAACGCACAGTGATTTTGATAAGTAACTGTAGTCTGACTACTGGATTTGAAATAGCAACACGTTAGATTACTAGTTACTGAAAAAAGTGGTCCGACGTCAGTAACGCATTACAAATTAACGCGTTTCTGACATCACTGCTCACCACTATGAATTAACCGAGATGAAAAATTGAGCAGGAGCAAGACAAGGCTGAAGAAGAACTAAACAGATCAGGTCCACCTCATCAATCAGACGAACGTACAGACCCGTCTATCTGGACGGCTTTCAGCGCCGCTAATTTAGCAGCTAAACTATGATGGCAAGGCTACTGAAACGGCCGACAGCGGTTCAAGACGTCACACAGAACTACATGTCAATTCAAGATGGATTTATATTGCTTTCTCTGCGAGTTACACCTTTCACTCAATACATAGAGTGACTAAGTGTCCCTCAGGACACAGCAGACGGCAGAATCAGCCGTCTTTTCCCTCCCCACTTCACTTTTGCTGTTCCCTTCTCCGTCTGCCCTCCCCCACCTCCCCACGGGTCAGCCTGGTCCTGCGCCTCGCCTGTGTATTTAAACTAATTGCTCATGGCAGTCTAGGTGTCTGCATAAGGGCCTGTCATAAGCAATCTGCTGGCATGAGTAGCAGCCTTGTGCACGAACTTAATCCAGTCAAAAGCCAAACGGACGTCTAGAGGAGGGCATGTGGGGGGGGGAGGGATGGCGGACGTTGAATTGGGAGGATTTTTGTTTTGCCAACTGCTTCCGTAAAATAAATAGAAAAAAAGACGTGGTGAGAGTTTTTAATCTCTTCAAAGTACAAGAAAGACACTTCTATCTTGGGAAAAAAAATGTTTTAATTACCTTGAGGCTGTAATTACTAGAAGAAACTCAGTTGTTTTTGCGCATTTTTGGTTTGTTTTCATCCCTTTTTCTTGCTTGCACCAAATGAGTGAAGAATCAGACTTAGTGATGTGCCTCTTGTTTTTTTTTAACAGCTCTCTAGATTTGCCTCGACGGCGTGGAGACTGTGTGCCGGACACCTTTGACACACAGAAATTCCTCACCCGCCTACCCACTGCTGCTCCAAGTGGCCTGACTGGGAGGCAGGAACTGGGAGGCAGAGACTGGGAGGCAGAGACTGAACGTGGAGGCTCTCTGTGGCGTGGCGACTCCGGTCCGACGCGGCAATAAGCAGCAGAGGCCCCTCTAGCCAGACTTAAGGTCCTATAAGTGTTTGGGAAACAGGCCCATCAATGTCAAAGCCTTTTATTGCTCTGGCTTCCTATTGCTTTTCCCTGCTTGGGGGCCAGTATGAATCAACTCCCAGCACAGGCAGTGGGATGGGCTCACCTTTCATCACTTATAACTTTAGCAATTAGGTAAGCACACATGAGAAATGACTCGATATTAACAGAGGAAGGTCATGGGTCGGTTCAAGTAGGGGTTTAGTAGGGGCCTGTTGAATTACCGAAAGATCTTCAGTACCTTTCGAGTGTTGAAGATGAAACTTTGTTCGGGAAATTATTCAAAAACGTTATGAACGAGAGAGAAAAGCACTTAGATATATAGCTTTATTTTTAAAAATAGGAGAAATTAAATTAAAAGTAAAAAAAAATAAATAAAATAAAAAAAGAATATGGCTTTGATTTACATAAGAATTCACTGTGGAAAAAAAAAAAAAAATCATTATCTAAAGAATCTAACCTTTTCCAGGTTTTACAAGTTTGGTCCGCACATGTCAACATGCTCCCTTTTTGTGTTTTTACAAATAAAGTGGACCCCAGTATTCTTGGGGACTAGGAACCATAGCTGCTTGTTAAAATCATCAAATGCTTCAGACTCGCTCTAAAAGGACTTATAATGACCTATTTCAATAGTTTAAATCTAAATATACCTTAATGTTCCTAAATATGCACAGTGTAAGCCATCTTAACCAATACACAATATCCTCTACTGGCTGTATTGCGAACACAAGTATGTCAAATAGATCAGGTCAAGGTATTTCAGCTTCCAACGCCGCGTTTTCTTTTGAGTATTTTAGATACAATCAAAGAAGAATTTTGCAAATAGGCAAATCTGCAAATACTGAACCATAAATAGGAGAGAGTTCACTGTAGAGTAGATTAGACATTCTGGAAATATTGGACTTCAAATATGAAAGCGCTGTAGTCACTGTGTAATCAAATGAACCAAACCCTTTGAAAAACCTGCTCACCTGAGGGGGCGCTGCACCAAGAACCACTGAGGGAAATGACACAGAAACCTGTGAAGAAGACACTGAGTGAAACCTCCTTTTTAACAAAAGGTAAAAAATGGAGTAGTGTCAGCCTTTTGTTGTTGGTTAAAAGAAAAGACCATGAGCCATTTCCCCCGCAGCACTAGATCTCTGTGTTAGTTTTGATGCACTTACCCAGCATGCCCTGCGCTATAATCCACTTCCTGCTCTTGGCGTGGCCTTCAACCTGCTCACAGATGGATTTGAATCGCGCCAGAGTTCACCAAGACGGACCAGAGTTTGACTATCTGGTCCGTATTAGAGTTTGATTGCATGGTCACATCTTCCAAACTGAACAGACTTTCAAGGCAAAAACTTCAGTTTGGTTGAAGCGGACAACACAGGACTGCAGTGAATGCACCCCAGTTTAGAGCCAGCCAATAGCATTGTGTTCTGATACAAACTTTGCCAAAACGAGTCGCTCTAAGATGATCTTTTTAAACTAATTGGTTAAAGGTTTAACTTTAGATATGATTCGCAACATGTCAGTTTTTCCTTTATTCGCCATGTGAAGTGAGAGGTTCAACATTTTAGCCATGGCAGTCTTGGAAACCCAGATGTGAAGGCATGCACACGCAAAGGTTTCACGAAAAAAATATTGAAAATATTCCCTGGTGAGAAAATAGAAAATGACCAGGAAGAACTTTGACATTTTTAAACCAAAATCTTGTCTGGAAAATGGCAGAGAAGTGGCTTTTGCTGCTTTTAATGTGTGATTTATTTGTTTGTTAAGTCAGTGGAATGCACACAATTAAAATTCAGGGTCTTTTTAAATTACAAAATTTTCCACCAAAATGTTTAAATAAACTTTTAAATTTAACAACCGAGGAAAACAATTATATTGTATTTATTTTAGAGCTGCTGAAAAGTGCAAGACTTGAATAAAGAACAAAAAGGTAGAAGCTGGTCCTTTCTGTCAATAAGGTCAGTCTTTTCTTCCAAACAGATTTATTATTTCCACAACAATAAATCTGTCTTTAGTCTCCTTTTCTCCATACGCGTCGTCACGATAAACTCCCCCATTTCCCGCCGAGGGTCACTGGGCCTCGGCGGCAGCATGGAGGCGGGAGGCAGGGTGCGGAGCAAGTGGACGGGCGCCGCGGACGCTGGCGTGTGACAAACAGCCTGGTTTAATGCTCCTGACAACCCTGTGAGATGAGCCTCTGCTTACAACTGCACTCCTCCTCGCATGTGTTTTTCCTCTCCGAGCCTCAAACACCAGACAAATCTGTTCCACACACACACACTAACACGCAAACATCTTCCCCCTAATTACAACGCAGTTTGTTCATGAAAGACAAACTTTCAACTTTCAACACCAAAAGTTGCTTCCTATAAAAATATGTGTGCAAATCAGCACTGGAGAAGGTTTTTTCTTGTACGCGGGCCGTTTCCTTCTTTAAATAACATCACTGCAGTTGTTTTTTTTTTTTTTTTTTTTTGGGTGTGGGGGTTTTAACTGAAAAAAAAAGGGGTGATTTCTGTAGAGCTGACAGATCGATCAGATTACAGCCGGTCCACTGAAGCCGCCAACTGCAGCCAGAGCCTGACGATAAGCAGGCGGAGCGATTTCGGACGGAGCAAAACAAGTCGAAAACATTTACGAGGCGATTCTCTCTCCCGCGCATGCGCACACACACACACTGGCTCGACACCATCTGTCCTGGAGTAAATCTTTTCACGTTTGTTATTATGTCATCGTTCCCGTCGTCGGAGCCCGCCGAGCCAAACGGCCCGAGGAAGAATCTGAGCTCCCGTGTACTACAATATCCTGTATGCACTCAAAACGACTCCCTCTGCCTTTCCAAGCTGCATCAGAGCCCCCCCGAACCGGAGACGTCCAGCTTTGTCTTCATTACATTTTTGGTGCATTTCAACCCCGCAGATCAGGCAGCGGAGCCTCCAGCAGCGAAACACTTTTCCTGCATGAAAACGGACGACTACACAACATGTGTTTTTGATGGCGTGAAGGTGAACGCCACACAGAACATAACGTGTTGCTCAGAAAGCTAAACCCATTGAGTGATTCTCTTTGATATTATTCTTTCTTATGGCAGTCAGGACAAAAGAAAGGGAGGAGGGGGAGGTGTTGTGTTCCCGTAAGCGGTCGATAAAATGAAAAACAGTGAAAAGAAAAAAAGAAAAGAAATAGCTGGCCCAAAGGCAGATACCTCACTTCCCAACAGAGCGCAGTGCATTTCCTGAAACTGACAACTGCTCCTACTTGTAACGAGTCCGGCCCAAACGTGAAAGAGACGAAGAGAGAGACGGAGGGAGGGAGGGAGAGGAAAAGAGAGCAGGGCTTGACCTACAGTAAGGCGAAAAAAAGGTAATGGAGCTATAGAAAAAAAAAAGACACATGCACGTACACAGAGTACCTGCTATCAGTTGAGTCAATATATTATTTTTTTTTTTTAACACCTCCCTCTGACGAGGAACATCGCACGTGCTGAGTGGCAGGAAACACACCAATCTGACAGATGAAGGAACGTGCGGCTAACCGTTTTCATTTTCAGGCCCCCCACCCCAAAAAAAAAGTTGAGCCAAAATGGTGACAGAAAGGGAGACTGAGAATTTGAGCTGGTCTTGCGTAGCCGTGAAGGTCACGTCCTGCTGCCGACATCAAACCAAACAACATTTCAGCAAAGCCCGACGTCTCTGGGTTTATTTGTCTGAGAGAAAATCCAGAAGGAAAGCAACGGATTAGATCCACACCAAAAGAAAAATAAAATATCTGAAGCAGAAAAGGACATTTTTATGCAACGTCACCTGTGTGCGTGCGGGAGTGCATGCTTGTGTGTGTGTGTGTAGGGCTGTAGAGAGGAGGGATGTTGCAACACCGCACCCTGCTGGTCATGAAGGGAAATTAACTTACTGAGCCAGCCTTTAGGCCAGGAGTGTCAAACTCCAGTCCTGGAGGGCCGTTGTCCTGCAGTGTTTTGATGTGCCACAAGTACAAAACACTGGAATGAAATGGTTTAATTACCTCCTCCTTGTGTAGACCAGTTCTCCAGAACCTTAATTATTCCATTCAGGTGGTGCAGCAGAGTTGCAGGACACCGGCCCTCGAGGACTGGAGTTTGACACTTGTGCTCTAGGCTTTTTCGTGTTTTTAGCTCCGCTATATTTTATTGGCTCCTTTCTGGATTATCCGTCTAGTCCATGCAAAGTTAAAATTAAAGTCCTACTGTTGCAGAAATGGTTGACTCCTTTAAATCCGGAATGAAAAAAATTAACTTTCCACCATGAAGGTCAGAGAATGTTATGATTTGTTTGTTCCATTTCTTAAATTTTACTATAATTTTATATATATGTTTTTTCAGTATTTCTATTCCTGTTTTCCTCTTTTTAAAGCACACCACGTAACAGTTCCCACAGGACGTTTTTTGTGATTGCTGCAGCCCAAAATTGCCGTTTACCTGAGAACACCCTGCATCATCGTCCTGCTGCTGGCCTTTAGTCTAAAGTCTCGTCTCTGACTCTTTGCTCTTTCTATTGTGATAATAGAGATTTATTATAAATATGTGGGGAATCAACAGTGAGCACAACTTCTGTGCACAAATGAAACAGGGTTGTTGGGTTTACTCCAGGCATTAACTAACTAGCAGGATGTAAAACAGGTAACACCACATTAGTATGCTTGTTAGCAAGCTTAATATGTTGAAGCTAGATATTCTAAATCAAAGCTAAAGGCCTTTTGACTTGAATATTTCCACTACCCTACTTAACACCTAATCAAAATCTACATTAATTCATTGTCTTTGATTTTGCACTTTTCCAAACTGAGCCAAACAAACTCATTCAATCAGTCTCAGTTCTGCTTGAAATGCAACAATATTGCTCGTCACACCACTACCAGTAACGCCGCTCTGTTTTTAAAGCCTCCGTGTGGCTGATTCCTTCAGGACGAATGGGAATTTTCAACTGCTTGCGCCCACGACTGACATCTGCTGATCATTTATATTAGCTTATCTACTTTGGTGACCAAAAACAAACACTAAATGGTCAACCGAAAGCCTTCTGAATAGGAAAACTCAAACTGGATTGCAGAACAATTCACAGAGGTGAAAATAAAGCCAAACACATTGCTGTTTACCGGATGAATTTTCTGACAGACATGGAGTGGCACTGCCAGCATATGTGCTGGTTTTCAGTGGTTTGGGCTGGAAGGCCCTGCTGACGTTACCACACACTTTCTTCCTCATTTCTCTAAGTGGCTTTGATGAAAAATAATAAGGCTCAGGAAATAAAGCTGACCCAGTATAAATAGACCAATATGGGCTGAAGAGACTGACTAAGCAGGCTATTAGTCATGTCTACTTGTTGGTTGTGAGCTGGAGGAACCAGAACAAGAAGTAGCCGACTCCTCTTTTACTAAAATAACCTGCTGGCTGCCCTTTCACCTTCTGTCAAGTAGAGAAACCCAAAAGTCCGTTTCTCTCTTCGCCTCGGCGCGGCTAAGGTGCGACGAGTTCAACTGGAGTTCCAGATCAGTGCCGAAACAGCGCTGCTGTGGCTGCCTTTTTTTTCTTCCAGGCAAGAAAAAGCGAGTCACCTTCCTGCGTATTCTGCGGTGAGGCTGCAGATGTGTGGGGAAGCGGTGGCCGTCGACTGTAAGACGTGCAAAGTGCGACGGGGCCCGGCGACGCTCCCGCGATACAAGACGTCAGAGCAAGAAGGGCGCTGATGGGTTGTTTTTCTCTTTTCTTTTAGTTCTTCTTCTTTCCACAGTGGTCAGCGAGATAAAGAAAAACTCTTGAGGGATTACATTTCGATTGAAAATAGGAACCGTCTTTCAGAGAAATTTCATTCAATCTCTTGCAAAGAAGGAAGTAAAACAAAAAAAAACACTGATTCTGAGAAAAGCCTGCTGAGCTCTGCCCATATCTGTGGTGAGGTACAGTAGCTTCTTTTAATTGGTGATGTTTACTGGAAAATGCAAGTTCAGAAACTGGTTTAAGAGGAACCTTTCACTGCGCAACAAGAACAAAATACGCATTTAGACACATTTTGAATAGAAAAGACCCATTGCGTCTGCAGAAAGACCTGAATGCCAGTAGCATGTTGTGGTTCAGAGTGCAGTGCCATGCAGAAATTTTGACACTTCACAATTTGTCACATGAGAACCACAAAACTCCAATTCAAAGATGGTGGAAAAGAGGACACATGAGCTTCAAAATCTGAAAATTCATACAGCTAACAGCTGGATGGGGGCGTTTCTACCAGCTTTTTATGTAAACAGTAGGGGATGCAGCAAACCGAATCAATTCCCACGATTCAGACTTCAATAAAATAAAACAGATCTGACGTCTGTCGGCCTCCATGTTGAAACTACGCGGGACGTTCTGATTTGACCACGCAGCTGGCACTGGAATGTGCTCAAGGCACCGTAATACAGAGGGAAGCAGAAAAACAAAAGAGAGAGAGATTCAACAGGTCTTTGTTTGAACGCTAACATTTGGACTCGGTCAGTGTCTGAGCTTGACGTGAGCCTCACTGGGTGCAACGTTCACAAGATGAAGATTGAGCGCTTCGGGACGGAGCCGAGCTGCGGACCAGGAGCGCCTTACCCTCTGGTACAGAGCTCTGTGCGGCGTGCTGGGTGATCGGTCAGACATTTGGCGACGCATTTTCTTCAGAAATGTTGATATTTCGCTTCGACTAGTCTGCTTCCACTATCTGTTCTTCGAATCTGCAGGGGGCAGGAGTACTTTTAAGAAATCTTTACTACATGTGGTGAGGAGCTCTGTACATGTTTTGCTATTTTTCACTTAATATCTGCAAAGACTAATGACTAAAAACTTCTGGATTGAAATTGCAACCTTGTTGACAGCAGAGGAAGCCGTGTGGAAAAAGGTGTGGTGCGCTTTCTCTATGCGAGCGCTTCGTAGAAGCAAAACGAAGGATTCAGGGAGAGAGTAACAACATCTGAGCATGGAATGATATTTAATATTTTTTTTTATGTTAAATGTCATCATAAAAAATATTCCCACCCCTAGTAGATAAACAGATTTTTTT
Organism: Gambusia affinis; assembly: GCF_019740435.1. Classification (NCBI taxonomy): domain Eukaryota; kingdom Metazoa; phylum Chordata; class Actinopteri; order Cyprinodontiformes; family Poeciliidae; genus Gambusia; species Gambusia affinis. Next base: position 22,324,211 of record NC_057875.1, on the reverse strand, counting down.
GTCCCTCATCCTTCTTTGCAAAAGAGCTCAAGCTCAGTTAGAGTGGACGGAGTGTGTCTGTGAGCATCAATTTTAAGGTGCCGCCACATATTCTCGTTCGGCCTTAGTTCTGTGCTTTGACTGGACCGTTCATGAAGACGCTTTGATCTGAACTATTCCACTGCAGCTCTGACTGAATGCTTGGGGTCGATTTCCTGTTCAAACCTGAATCTCAGTCCCCGTTTAAAGTCGTTTCCAGCCTCAAATGGGATGTTTTCCCCAAGTTTTACCTCGCATGCATCTTCCCCATCAACCCTGATCGGCTTTTCTGTCACAGCTAAAACCAAAAACATTCCCACAGCGTGATGTCACCACCGCCGCCATGTGTCACACGTTTCGCAAGCAAGCCAGAAAATTCAGTTTTGGTCTCATGTGACCAGAATACCTTTTCCGAGTATTGTTTTCTTTTTTTCTTTTGTTTTGCCAATGGCTTTCAACTGTGTGGAGTGCCAAACTACACGTTGTCTTGACAGATTCTCCTCAGACCACAATACAAACGAAAATTTATTTTAAACACTGCCACCCAAACATGAGTGGGTACGTTCTTAAAAGGAAGTAAGGTGAAGTATTTAAGTCACTTTCAGACGTAGACAGGGGCTCATTTACACAGGTGGGGCAGCCACTTACCCCGGGTGGGCTCGGAGTGAGGAAGACACAAACGCGTGCTCGTGCACGCTCACACGTATCATGATATAAGTTCCTCTTTGATGGGACCGGATGTCAGAGCTCCCCTTTTCGCTAACCCCTCCTCCCGTGCAGGTCGACGCCCTGCTCCGCCGTACCTCCCTGCTTCTGCTCGCAAGAGAGCAGAAACCACAGAGCACCGGCAGGCGAGCTTCATCAATAAGCCCTCTATTCTCGCCACGCTCTGGAACAGTGGGCTCCCTGACTGGAGCTCCAGCACCTGGACGCAGCGCGTCAAGAGGCCCGGGCGTCTGCGAGCGCCGCTCCTCGAAAAAAAAAGAAAAAAGAAAGAAACTGCCACACCTGAATAAACCCCTCAAACAAACCACATCAAATGGCGGGAGGGAACCTGCGAGCCTAAGATCTGCAAGGAGTCCGGCCCAAAAAAAAAAAAAAAAAAAAAAAACATGGTCGGGCCGGGAGGGCCATGAAAGGCGAAAGAGTCGGTTGTGCAAACAGGCCGCTCAGGTGCCGGATTACTGCTTTCATTAACAGGAGAGAAGAAGAAACTGAGCCGTGTACAGGAGAGAGTGTGGAGCAAAACGATAGAGGATATTTATACAGGTGCTTCCAATGGAAGCCGAGAGGGCAGCACCGCTGTGACAGAGCAGCATCTACAGCAAGTCGAAGGGTTTGGTTGAGTCCGTTTCATTTTGCAGTATTTAAAAACAGATCTGCCGGGATTAAAGAAAAGATCACAGAAAGGTCTGCTGTGTAAGACAGAAAGTCTCAGACTGATGGTGACTGACGCAGCCAAACTTTACGGGTCGTTTGCAACAAGCCACATCAAAATACGAATAATAAAACGTCATCGTTGTCTTCATCACAGGTTCTCGTTCATTTCAATCGCTGACTCTAATTGTGCAAACTAGAATTACAAAAATTTATTTGCTTGATGGAAACACGGCAGTTTTGGAAGAACTTGTTTTTTGCTAAAAAAAAAAAAAGGGGTTTTGGATAAGGTGGTTTTTCAACTGGATCGCAGTTACGTGTGTTTCACACTTAGGACTTTGGAACTATCTTATGAACAAAAACCAAAACGCTAAAGCATCAAAAGCAACATCCGTGTAATCATTTGATGGATTGTTATTTAGAAAGTAATCTAATTTAATGAAGGTCGTTCAGAAGTCACCTACTGGTCGCCACGAATTTATCAATACACATGGTTGCAACTGGACGAAAATTTCCCCGCGCTATACCACGACTTGACTTCCATTGATGGGAACCCTAATAGTTTCATTTTCTCTAATTCTACTGGCTAATTACTTTAAATGACTATTTAACCTCGGCGTCACAGAGCTGCAGCCCATTAAGGCAAACATGATTAAAATTAAAATGAGCCAGCAGCACAGTAGAAGGAGTAATAAATTATGAAGGCTGCTAGGAGAAACACTAATTGTCATTACATTAGTTCTGCAAGTGAATAATTGCTCGCAGCTCTCCAGTAATCAACCCAGAGACTTTTGCGCTTTCTTCTTTCCCTAAATCCGTCTCTGCCCCGGGCGGAGAGAAACAGAGCAGGGATGATGTCACTGAGAGACTCCGTGATTCATGTTGCGAAAACAGCCATTTCCTGAGTTATTTTTACTTCCCCATTATCTCTGTTTTTATTTGCCTTTGTGGTGGTGCAAGTCTTCATGAGGGGCTCGTCAAAACAGATGCCAGGGACGAAGAGGTTGCCGTGGATTTCGAATGTGCGCTCCTCCACTCACAGGTGAGCTCTGCTCGGTACAGTCAGCGCAAAAGAGTCGACATTTTACCGAATCGACGTCAGATCCCACCAAAAAACTCTGGGTTATGAATCCAGCTCTTGTTTGTCTATTTTTCACTCACTGCAGCTGCGGACGCCGGTCAGGCCGGCCTCGTTCAGGAGTACTTATCCATGCTGACTTTGGACTGGCGCCTGAAGCGCTGCACACCGGGATGCTTACCAAACCAGCATGCATGCGCGACGGGTTCACTTCGGCCCATTAGTCTGCGCGCCCCGGGCTCGTCTTTGCTGGTGCTGACGGAGCCAGAAGTGCTGCTGAGATGAACCAAAGCCGCTGCAGCAAATGTGGTGCAGGATTATTCATACCCCGCTTAATTTTTCCCCACATTTTGTCCAGTTACAACCACAAACTTTCATGGATTTTATTGGGGTTTTACGTCGACTCGCCAACATGAAGTAGCGCATAATTCTTAAGTGGAAGGGAAAGAATACTCGGCTTTAAAAATGTGCAACATTAGAAATCCGGCGTTTGAAATCAGCCACTCTTCCCTCTCATTTTATTGTTGCTAATTATGTCAGTTTTTTTTTCTTTTTGCTTTTCTTTTATTGTGCAGCCTGGGAATGGTGGGAAGAGTTAATAGTTAAGATGGGTTAGTCAGGCTTGGAAAACCTTAAAGAGGAAGTAAATATCTGAAACCGGTGCAGATTTTTACTGTGTAGCAGCACAAAAACTCTAAACATGTAAGCGGAGCCTAGTCAAAGTCCAAGTCCAAGTCCTAGTCAAAGTCCAGACTTGTCTTCGATTGAGAATATGTGAAAGGTTTTCAAAAATATATTTTAACAGGAAGAATGAGTAAAAATCTCAGCGTTGATTTGCAGAAACCGCAGTGGACGGTGCAGTTAGAGGGCAAAGTTAAAATACATTTACAGATTTGTTTTTTTTTGGTCTTTATTTATTTTACATTTGTATATAACTTTCCTCCCAATTCACATCAAATCACTGTTTTTGTGTTGGCATATTCACAGAAAATCCCGATAAAATTAAATGAATTATTATCAGGTCTACATATACTTTTGGTAGATACATTTTTGTGTTCAATATGCGATCATCTGAAGAAGATTAAAGGACTGAACACGAAGAAGCCCAGCTGCATGAATATGACAGGATGTAATCACATGCAAATTTTTTGTTTTCCTTCTTATTCTGGGAACATTTCCCAGATTCGCACGGCACGTAGTTGCAAAGCCTGCGACAATTTTGAAATTCAATCCACGCTTTTTGATCTTCAGATGAAAGTGACCTACAGCAGCGCATTAACACCGTCTTGATTTAAAACCTGCGATGCCTCTTTGACGCAGTCAGGACTTGGATCTCGTCAGGACCTTGCGCTGTCTTGTTAGGATTTTTTTTCTCGTTTTCCTCCTTCACGTCTTTGATCACGTTTGCACCTGCTGCGTTTGTGGCTAAAGAGAAGACAGCTGCAATCTGTCACAAAAGTAGGTGCAAATTGCTCGCACGTGTTGGAGCTGGTGGGCGTGTTTGCATCTGCATGTATTTAGCGCAATCTGCACCATAAATCTTGTGCAGAACTACAGCAGATAGCAGGGGATAGCAGTATGCCAATTGGCTTGCTTGACAAATTAAAACAGAGACTCATGCCGTCTTTGGTGAGCTACATCAGCGAGGGTAGAAAAGGTTATTTTCTTTAACAATTCTACATCTTCGTCATGTCTGAACTTCCTCTTTTCTTTTTTCTTTTTTTTTGCTGCAGGCCCAAAAACCTCTCATTTTGAACCCATTCGTCTTTATCAAATACATCTATATCGGAATAAATACAAAAATACCAAAGAGTAGATTACTAAATATTTAGTGACGACATCACTTCTGTTACTTGAAGTTCTGGAATAAAAAGTTGGGATGAAAATGGGCGAGGAGGGAGGAGGAAGAGGCTAGAATCTTTCGAAACCATTCGTCAACGTGACGACATTCACGGTTTACAAAAAAAGACCCCGATTACAGCTGCTTCCTCTGACCGAATGCTGTTGTTAAAATCCGTCCATGCCATTAGCGTTCGATTTCAGCGTACAGGACAAGCATTCCGCCACAAACACAAAGTCAATTTGCTCAAAGCTTCCGACAAAGGAAGCCAGTTGTTCAGTGGAGAGCCTCCGTCTCAAAAGGAGGGCAGCCATGATGCATGTGTGTCTGCCTGGAAAGACTCCCGCAGTGTCGCAGTGGCTTTTCTTTGTTTGCGTCCTGCTAGCCTGAGAGAGGGAGAGCTCATTAAGAGAGGAGCCTGCAGGTGGAGCCTGCTGGTTTTTATGGCTCCTGGAGGACACGCAAAGGAGCAAAGGGCCAAAGAGGTTGACCACACCCAGCAGGAGACAAAGGGTCACAAGACGACACCCGTTACTGACTCGCTGCAGCAAGAAACTGTAATTAAGCAGGAGAGGAGGGTTTGGATGGCAGGGGGTGTACTGGTACAAGGTACTGGACGCTTCAAAAGACGGGATTTTAACAGTGTTTTAGGTTAAGCCAATATCCACTTCTATTTTTTTTTTTCCTGTTTTTACAAAAACTACCATGAAAAAAAAAAAAGATTAGACATTGGTATGTGAACATTAGTTTCAAAAGACCTGAACATTTACTGAGGTGACGTAGTTTTTCACATATCTGAATACTGCAGCAAATATGCATCTAATTCCACAGTGGCTCCGATTAAAAATATATATGTTCCAGTGACGTGCGGTCATCATGGAAAAATTATTTATAATGATAAAATAATTTAGATTACTATTTTTACCCTGTGGTTTGTACTATAAAGTGCCTATTTTTAATTTAGCTTAACCATTTCTGATTATTGTTTCTTCAAAATCGCTGAATTTTCTTAATTTCCCATTCAAATGCTGGGAAGTGAATCCAGTGAGGCAGCAGTGAGTTGATCCTCACCTGGGATTCATCAACCTCTCACTAACTGCACTGGCTGCCATTCTATGAGAGCATGTTCCTGTCTGTACGTTGACAATAAAATGGTTAAAAAACATTTAATATATGAACTGATTTTTCATAATTTAGCTTATGTATACAATGTACAGTGTTTTTTTTCACCAACTGTGTGTGTAACGTGTTTCGTGTGCTGAGTAGCGATCAACAGAGACAGGTAACAGAATCGAGGTGAGGCAGGCAGTTCTCTTGCCTCATGGCAGGGGGCGCTCATGATCCCAGACATTGTGACTCCACAACTGCAGAGTAAGAGACAGTAACAGCGAGCTAGCAGCCCCACATGGGGAGCTAGCAGCCATGTAGAAAAGTGCAGCGATATATTTATAGTTTTCTCCTCTTACCACATCAATCACTTATTAATAATCTCAAAATAAACATTAAGCCTAAAACCATACTGCTGCAATAGACTGAATGTTCTGGTGTGAAACTTTTCAATTCATCACAAAAAAAGGGAAAAAGAAACAAAGTTTTTAATCTGTTTACTAAGCTTGATTGGTTCAAAGATCCGGAATAATTATGCATTTCATTCGTATTCAGGAATTGAGTCTTTCGACTTCGTTTCACAAAGAAAACAATCAACAGATTTTAAGAAATTAGAAATAAAAATAATAAAACTTTCATTTTTCACTTTGTGTATCTTAACAAATTCATTCGCAGTAACAACCATTCCAGTCTCTTTTAGTGAACAGGTTGCCACAATTTTATGAACATACAAATAATTAGGTGTTCATACTGTTAGCTTGTAAGAGTAGTAGTTAGCCTGGTCAATGAAAATATCAAAAAGTAAATATTCCCGGTCTGCCATTTTGAAACGTGAACATGGTAAAAATGGTTTTGATGCAATTTTCAAATCCAAATTTGACTTGGAAACAAATGTAACACCATGTTTTTGCTTCCATTTTGTTTCCAGAGTGACACTGAAAACAGCCAGTGCTACCACAGCTAGCGAACCACAACAATAACCATTGTAGACTTTGAACTACATAAAATCAAATGCAGCCCAAACTCATCAAGAAAACTGTGCGCTTTTATTTTATCAGGAAGAGGAACCACCAAACCAGATGACAATTTGAATTGGAGCTTTGAAATGCTCCAAACCAGTTGTTAGCATGCTATGAAATGCTAACCATTAGTGGTTAGCATTTATACAAACCAGCATTTTGTATGAGTTTTACTAGGTTAGCAACAAAAGTAGCAACTCAAGAGTCACTTCCAATCATCCTTCAAAATAAAAGTTGGCTAAAGACTTTATTTTAACAAAAAATATATATAAATTAGGGTAGGGTTAGGGTTGCTGCAACAGCTTTATGTTAAATAGACATAAGAGAATCCATGAAACAGAGTAAAACAGCAAGAGACCCAAAAAAAAGGAATAAAGTGGGAGCAAAGAACACAAACACTGCAATCAGCTAAACAAGGCCTTCCTCTGTTTACGGCCAGAGATGTGTGTTGGAAATATTTACTCACACTCCCACAACGTTGATGTCAATAAACCTCTAGATCTTAAAAATTGACATCGTCAAAGTTCTGTATGAGCACACACACGCTGCATCAAACCAAACAAAATGCCAAACCATTTAGTTCTCACACACTCTGATGTATGCACACAATCAGGGGAAATCAGCGCTTGTCTAAACCGGACCAAGATCAACCCTCATTTGCACAGGAGTAGGTAAACAAACGGTGAAGGAAGTGTTTATAATGGGGAAAAAAGGGAAGTACTATGTTGACAACTGTGTACTCTGTGTTTTTGTTATGTGTCTCTGTGTGTTTTTCTTCTCTTTTTATAAAAAAAAAAAAAAATCACATTTTTATCAAATTCAATAAATCTAAGCAAGCTGATTCAAAATAAACGAGGAGGCAAGTAATGGAGACTTATTCTCTCAGGGAAAGATAAGCATACGTGTGTTTTGGGTTTGGGGGGGGGGAGTGAAATCAAAGTTTGTGTGTGTGGACGCTACCCAGCCCCACTTCCTCAGAAGCCCAGAGACATCACAGCCAGCTGTATGGATGTTTCTCTTGCTTGTGGGCTAACGCACACACATGAAAGTTTCTTCTTTTTTTTTTTTTTTTAATCATGGAGGACTGGGTTGGGGGTGGAGGGGCGTCATCTTCAGCGAAGCCAAACAAACAGTGGAATGTCCCAGCTCAACTTAAAGTGACAGAGATGCAAAGTCCAAAGTCTGTTTTGAACGCGCAGAAACATAAACCCAGAATGGCATTGACTTGTGTCAAATTTACATTGCAGATGGAAGGTGTGGATAAAACACCCGGGTCGTTTTTTTTTTTATATAAAATAACAGAAAAGCGATATGGAGTGTGTGCACTCCTCCAGCAGCCTGGGTGGATCCAGGAGCTGTCTGGAGGGCACAGAGCGCAAAACAAACCAGCTGTTATGGGAGTGCCCAGAGAGGCCTAAATCACAGGCTTTGGAGTTTGGGGGATCAATAGCCCTCCAAAGTGTACAAATATACATTGCTTATCTATGTATACCAAGTGACATCAGAAGAATCAAGTCTTCATACTTGAACAAGTTCATGAAAATCTTTTCAACGCCCAAACTCAAAACCCTACACGCACCCCTGGGAGGTAATTACATTTAAAGGGGTAAGGAGCAGTAGTTAAACATTGCCTTTCGAAATGGCCACACGTTTAACAAGCGGATCATAAATCTTTCTTCTTCTTGCTTATGATTTTGTTTTACATGAGCAGAAGTGAGACCAATACACCCACATAAGTTGTGCAAGCAGTCACAGACGACATGTTAACAGAGATTGACTGCAACACCAAACGTAGCACAGCAGAATAGACTGGGCTTATGATCGTATAGTGTGCTGTGGTATCTGACATCAGGATGTTAGCAGCTGCTCGTTTAAGCTAACGAGGTGAAGGTTCTGGTAAGGGACTGCTTTGTCCAGCACATCCCACGAATGCTTGACTTGGTTGAGATCTGGGTAGTCTGGAGGACAAGTTTCCTTAAAAGGGTCTAAATGGTTTCCAACAACGCTAAAATAAGTGGTAAGTATCAACGTAACATCCATGTAGATGGCAAAGCTCCCCTGCAGAATGTTGCCTGAATCATCGCAGTGCATATACCTAATGCAAAATGGGCTTCGTCAGACACATCTAAATGATTCATAGACGTGTGGGAAGTGACCGATGGCCATCTGATGGCAAAGATTCAGTGTGTAAGTTTTTCTACTAGGAGGAGAACAAGAAAAGGACAAGAGACAGCCAATGTTGGTAACGCCCAGTACAGTACCTTGAAGAATTTAACTGATGTGTGGATAAGGAGTCCTGTACCAATGCCATGGAGGGGCAGGTCAACCGACTGCAAGACAGAGAAAAGGCATCTTCCCACTCATGACTGCTTTTCATTATGCTTGGTTTTGTTAGTTAGTTCATTAGTTTGGTTAAGGGTTTGGTTTTAGTCTCTTTACCATGTAAAGTAGACATTTTGTTAGAAGGTATGGGGCACCAACGATTGATGCAGAGGATGTTACTCAGTATGTCACTGTCATTTTTATTAGTCCTGAAGGATTAGTTGAAACTGAATTACAAAGCAGTTGGAGTGACAAAGAACGAGTTACAGATTTGAAAGTGGGTTCAAACGACCGTCAGAGAGTTTGGAGCTTTAGAGCAAATAATGCTAAACAACAAACATCAATGCAGAGATCCGAGTGAAGAAATCAGCATTCACAAACAGTAACGAAAGGCAAACAAAACCGTATTTGATTGGTTCTCTGCCGATGCAGTTTGGACATGGTGGTTACATTAGTTGAGCGAAAGGCTTATCCTGTAGTTATGTTGCAGTACAAATGGCCCCCAGGATGAACAAATGGCATCAAAAATACAACAACTACAGAAAATAAAAGTGAGCTTTTTTCAAAATCATACAATGCAAGCACTTTTAAATGGATTAATTGTAATTTAAATAATAAAGCAATTTAGACATTTGGCAAAAAAACACAAATCAGAAATGCGTCGTAGTCCAATGTCTGTTCCTTCAAAGTTTAAATATTTCCACAGGAAGGTACCACAGCGCTCCTTTTACCTGTAGTTTGTTTTCTCCTTTTTTCAACCAAGCTAGTTTTAGGTTGCACAATAAGCCAATTAATTGTTTTTGGCTGCTTTTACTGGACAAAAATATTTAAAGTTTAAATATTTTTTTCATTTCACAACAGGCTCCGTTAGCTGCAGGGCAGCAGAGAGCAAGAGAGGGGGATGATGAGCAGCACCACACAGAGGGTGATTGACAACGCTAAGACACGCCCCCTGGCTCTGACTGGTTATCTCCAGTTAGAACTGGGCACACTGGGAAAGCTTGATTTTTTCAGATTACCTGTCTCATACCATACTGTCACAACACAAACATTTATAAAGAAAAAAAAATTTATTTAAAGAGCCAGTGCAAACCAAGACTGCTCACAAAAGAGGCTTGTTTCAGGGCCATGAGAGTCCAAATGAGGGGACAGGAAAGGTCTCAGACTGAATTTCACAGCTGTTCAAGAAAAGCTTAAAAGCTTTCCTGACAATTACACACACTATAATACAATATGTAACCATAATAAGGCTACACATACAGTCAGATTTATCAAACAAAATGAGCACTTTTTGGATAAAAGAGAAACAAAGTCTATAAATCACACTGCTTGTGCAAAGCAGAGTGAAAGCATATTTATATTTTAGTTTTAAAATATACATATATTAAAAAAATTAAACATTTACGTTTGTCTTTATATATGAAAAAAGGCTCAGTTTTTTTTTGTATGCTCGGTCTGCAGCGTTGTATTATTTCTTGACAAAACAGCGACTGCGTAGTTGCATGCAACAATATTTTGGATGAGAAACACCTGCATGCAACTTTTGCCTACAACAAATGTGACAAATCTGCCCGTTTGTGTTCGACCTGGTCCATTCCCTCCTTCGCTACTTTCGTACGACAGTTTCTGTCTTCTCCTACACACCTTTTTAAGGTGCACAAAAAAACAAAAAAAACAGAGATCTGCCATTGAACGTTTCCTGTCTGTCAACACCTGATCAGTGTTTGGTTGGTTATAAACAAAAAAGTCTGATGGACTGGAAGTGTCTTGCGTTAAGGTAAGGGTCTACACACACATTAGCCATGCAGACTAATCACACTAATTATGCTTTTTGCCAATATATGATACAAAACACTGTGCATAAATTTCGCCTCTCAAATAATTTGTAGGGTGCAAATTTTTCAAAGGATCTTTAAGGAAAACAGAGCATTTCTTGTCACATTTTCTTTCCATCCATCCACAATGTTGAAGTACCGGTGTCAAAACCTCGGAGAAGATGGATGATTAGCGAATGACTGAGACTTGGTCACCAAAGTACTCAGCATTGCGACGACACAGGGAGCAAACCAAATCTAATTACGCAGAGCAGGTCAGTGGGAGGGAGGGCGAATTCATTCTGCATTCACACAGCAAACAACAGTGAGTTCAGTGAGGGCATGTGATGACAAGCCATCTGTACCATAACATGTTCTACAACCCATTCACCGCTTCCCTCAAGAATGAAGGGATAATCCCCTTCACAGCCCTCTGTACCTGATATGGCCTTGGCCCCTCGAGAGTCTCTTTAACCCTCAAGAGACTTCAACAAAACAGCTTCATTTGGAAAGCAGCTAAAGTGGCTCTCCGCTCTGACAAAGGAACTCCAGGCACTACGACCAGGAGGGAAATCAGACTGAAATGACTCGGATAATGGAGATCAGCAGAGGGTGATGCTTTGGGAAGGGGGTGAGGCTGGGAGTGAACTTACTGGTTCTTGTTGGTGACCACCGGCAAGGGAATATCCTCACTCATGTCATCTAGGTCATCGGTGAGGCTGTTGGCGCGGGAGATGTCTATGGACGTGCTTTTATTGCCACTCCCCTTTACTGTAAGGGACAAAGACACGAGATAAAGTTACCAGTCGGAAGGTAGCCAGGAAAGTGTTTACAGGGCTGAAACGGCGTCACTAGCCCAGGTGGTCAAGTTGCTGGATAAAGACGACTTGTGCGTTCCAATGAATATAAATGGAGTATCAAAAGGAACTGAGATAATGAAATGGATGTTAGTTGTAATATAAATAAGAGAGCTGGAATAAGGCAGATAAACAGAAGGGTACCTGGGGAAGCAGGGCAGCTCAGAGTGAAAGATGACCAAGAGTGGTGAGGAGGGCCTGAAAGTGAGGAACACATAAAGGAAGAAAAGTCGATTAGAAAACAGGCCCCAAAACTATCAAAAGCATTCACACAAATGTGAGACTTTTTCACATTTTGTCACATTACAACCACAAACTTCAATGTTTTTTTTTTTACTGGGATGTTGTGACAGATCAAACGCACGGCCGTATTTAAGAGGAGTTAGAAATACAAGTTTTTCATATTTGTCCATTAAAACTTTGGCCCATTCTTCTTTGAGAAACAGCACAAGCTCAGTCCGATTTGATGAAAAGTGTGAACACGTATTTTCACAGACTCTCAACTGGATTTATATCGCGGGCTTGAATAAACACGTCAATGCTCTTTGACCTAAACAATTTAAGCGTTGTTGCTGTAAATTTAGGGTCAAGGTATCAAGTCTTTGGCCGTCTCTACAAAGGTTTTATTCCAGGATTTATCTGCACTTACCTAAACGTCATCATATGCTTGGATCAACTGTTTGGTTTCTGCTGAAGTAAAACATTCTCACACAGCATGACGCTGCCACCACCTAGTTGCATCTTGGGGACAGTGAGTTCAGGATGAGTGTTGATTTTCCACAACATAAGAAATTATGCATGCGGGCCAAGGGGCGCAAGAAAACGTTTTCCAAACGTGTCCATGTGTTCAAGATTTCTTCTCCTGGTGAAAGAAAGCTCGGGCATCCTGTCATCATTTCATTAAAGGGGCGGTGTTCTGAGTTTTCCAGGCACACAGTGCTTCAGTTGTTAAAAAATGCGATATAAATACCAAATATGGCTTGAAAGAAATTTTACTTTGACGTCTTGAAATTGGGCCTCTGTCTCTTTAAGGAACTCTCGCTCCTTCTGAAACTCCGCCTTCTGGAAGTCATCAGCATGGCTCCCCTGTTAACCCCCGTCTTTCTCATCATTTCACTGAGAAGTAGCTCCTTAATGAGCTCAGGAGATGCACAGTCCTACCAGCTCTTTGCTAATTGCTGCTGGCTAGTCTGCAGGACCTGAGTGGAAAGTCGCAGGGAAGGGCTGTTCTGTGAGGCAGAAGCTGAGTGGGTTGGACCTGCAACTCAGAGTAGGAGCTACGCCTCGAAGGTGGAGCTAGGTCTGTCCAGGTCGTTTTGCACAGCTGAATGGTTGCCACGGGAGATAAAAGGATTTCTCAAACTTGCAAGAAAGAATGAAAGGTACGTTCTTGATGAGGGAGTAACTTTGTAACATGATGAAAAGCTAAAACAGAGTAAATTTTACATGGTACTGGCCCTTTAAGGCCACATTTATGAGGTACTCAACAAAACAGCAGCTGCAGCTCCCCCAGAGTTAGCATTTTTTGGGAATGTTCTATAAAACACATTCGTGGCCTTAGGACAGCTTGATTTATACCGAGATTTAATTATTCTCAGATTTGTTTAGGTGTTTCAGGGTAAAGCAGGGCTGGATGTAAATGCACACCACACTTTACAGATTTTTATTTGTAAAAACAAACAAAAAAAACATAAAATCATTTCCTCCATCTCCTGTATGATGAATCAACTGTGCGTTAGTATGACAGAAGACAAGAATCACGTTAGACATTCACGTTTGCGATGCGACCAAAAGTGAAAAGTTCAGGTTTATTCAGAGAAGTCTGGACCCGACACAGCCAGAGAGAAAGAGAGAGAGAGAGGAGCTGCAGAGCTCCACTTCAGCAGTGCAGCTGGCTGGTCGACTGGGGCGGCTTAAAACAACAGCAAAGAACAACATGTGTAGCCGGGTCTTGACCTGCAGCCAGACTGTCAGCAGAGTTTGACGTGTCTCTCCTCCAAAGCACCAAGCCTCCATTGTGATGAAGAATGGCGAGGCAAATCTGCGTCCAAGTACTGAATGACCATTCCAATTCAAGTGAAAGCCTTTCAAAGCCACTTGTATTCCATCATCCGCTTTGCCTGACAATGTCAAATGTGGAGGTGGAGACGGGCAATGAGAGCGGAAGTGGAAGTGAGAGAATAGGTAGGATATCCAGATATGACCAGAGCTGCCTTCAGGGATCCGTTTTATGTGGTTCTGAATTTGTTTTAGAGCCTGAAAACGACTGCAATTTGATAAGCGGCTGATTTGACTGTCCAGTGAAAGAAAAAGGAGGAGAACAGAAATGATAAGGAGACAGAGAAATTGCACTGCGTTGAGTTATTCTCTCAGGCAGGGGGAGCCGGTCTGAGCCAGACGGATAAGTGGAACGACTCAAATCAGACAATGAGCCGTTCATTTCTAACCACTGCAGCTCCACAATGGCAGCTTATCAACTCTACATCTCCCCTCGCTCCCCACCTCTCTACCTTTCTCTAGCGTCCCAGCCTGTGTGTGCTCCGTTTCCCCGAGGACTTGGTCCATATCTAGCCACGCAAGTCCCGTCGCTCACCCATTCTCTTGGCAGGACACCGAGTAAAGAAAACAGGCCGGGTCAACTCGGGACCAGCGCTTGAGAGTGTCTCTGTTTGGCTCTGGTTTGGTCCGGTTGAGGACAAAGGCTCAGCCAGCCAGTAAGTCTAATTGAAATACAGTCTGGGCCACATTAAAGGGACAGGCTGGCTAATGATTAACACAGACGGGTTTTTAATAGTAAATAGAAGTACTTAGTGAAGTGGCTCCTTGGCAAACAGTGAAAAATACTTTTGCGTCACTTGTACAAGTTGTGTGTCTGCTTTAACGTGAAAAGAAGTAGCAGAGAGAGAAGACGTAAAGGAGAACCTGAAGGCCGGGTCACCCAGAGCATCGACTTGATGCAAGCAGTCACATAAAACATGCGGTCACCTTGCAAAACTATTCAGACCCCACAGGATTTTTTTTTCCTTTTTCTTTCACAAATTAAAAAGTTTTGCCTTTTTGCAGCAGATACAACTGCAAGCATCTTAAGGCAGGTCCCCATCAACGTTGCACAGATATAAACAGTCAACTGCTCAAAACTATTGGTTGGTTGTTTCTCAGATATGAGAACGCTTAATTGTTTTATCTGTAGTTTGTTTTGTAAGGATACACCAACAAAAAAACATAAAGACAATTTCATGTCTGGATCACTGCATTGGCCTTTCAGCTAAGGGTCATTTTGGAGAGCTGTGTTGTTCTTTTTCCAATTCATCCTTGACCCGTCTGCAATTTTCCTTTTGTGCTCACAATGCCTTGTGTTCGCTAATATTCAGAAACAAACCTCTGAGGCCTTCACAAAACATCTGGATTTATGAGACTAAACTAGACACCTCTGGCTCAGTGTCTTTATTTAGTTGCTAATTGCATATGCATGGCACGCACTTCCGATTTGCAATAGGAAATGTAAAGATTACGTATCGGTTTGGCAAATTTTACATGAATTCTAACAGAATACAGCGAAGCTAAAGGGGTAGAAATACTTTTGCAAGGCACTGAGCCTTGTAGCAAATATGTCTCATTTAATGGTTGGATGAAGAACTCACCTGTTTTCCTGAACATCCTGGTAATCCCTGCAAAAAAAAACGGCAAATATAAGGAAGCTATAACAAGGTATGAGAAAAGGTAAATCTCCTTTTTTTAAAAAAATATATATATAAAGAACAAGCAAGCTAACCAAATAACATGGAATATTTAGGACTTTTTAATGTTTCCAATGTAAGAAAAACACAATGAATACAAGAAGATCAATACAAGTCAGTGATTAGTCACCTTTCTACTCAGTTAAATTTGCATACAATGGTTGAAAAAAAAATTATTTGTTAGCTCCATGCACCATGTTTAAAAACTGTTTTAGATTCGGTGACATATTCATTGACGTATCCGACACAAACCCCCTGTTCTTCAACTCGTCCATTATAATTACAGGCTGCAGGCTGCAGACTGTGGCGTCGTCCCCTCGGTTTGTGGACGTTGAAGGGGACCGTCACGTTTGTTGTGTACCGACGACGACTGTGGAGTATTTGTTACACGAACACGAGAAATTTCCAATACATGAAGGCAGGATGTTAATGTGCTGTCTGAGCGGTTTGACATCTCTTGAATTTTATTGCTTCTTTCCCATGCGACCGCGCCGTCTGCTCATTTTCCAAGATCCACCCAATTAAGCGGAAAACTTAAGCTCTTCCTGGTGTTGGTAGCTGCTCTCGTAGTGATGGTTTGCCTTTTTGTCAGGTTTATGTCACTGCAGCTCTTTTTATGACGGCGCGCTTTGACAGGAAAAACTCATAAACTCTGTTTATTAACCTGGAATCTGGGTCAGTTAATTTGCTTGGGATGGCTTTTAACACAGGAAGCCAAACCACCTCCCCCGTGGAAGCCCCCGCCATCCGCAGTACATTGTCTGCATGTACATTTTAAATCATCCCGAATTTAGACGCACACAGATCAAACTGTTGATTTAATCCTCTTTGATCAATCTTTGCCATGTGTGCCATCATAAACACATCGGCTTTGATGTGACTGCCTTGGTGAACTGTAAACGGGATTACAAGAAATTCCCACTTGTAACTTTGACAAGCTGGGATTTTAAAGTAGTCTCCATTTAAGCCTGATGAGTGTCTGTGGCCAGCGAGGGGTGGCGGGGAGGGAGGGGGGCCAGAAACCGTAAAGAGCTTGTAACTATGACCTCTAATCACCACTGAAGCAGTAATGGTTTCCATGTGGCTTAAGGGAGCCACCTGGTAGCCATCTTGGCTCCGAATGGAGGAGGACAGGGTTTCTGTTTACTGCGTGAAAATGAGGAGCCATCCCATAACAGCTTCTCCCACCATAATGTAAAACACTACAGAGAGGCTCAAAGTGCTCTCCATGTCTGTTTTCTCGCTCTCCGGCGGTGAGGAACCAACTTGCTCCGTTATCGTTACTCTCTTACCGCCAGCAACTCTATTCCTAAGCTTTTGTTCCCGACTCCGGCGAAGACATAAACACACGGCAGCGGTGAAAAAGGTTGGACACACCTACCCATTCACTCAAAATGAATAGGTGTGAGCGAGGTTTTTCACAAATAATCTCGACAACACAAAAGCACGACCTGTGTGCAAGGCATTTCTGAAGTGCCAT
This sequence comes from Gambusia affinis, assembly GCF_019740435.1. Taxonomy (NCBI): domain Eukaryota; kingdom Metazoa; phylum Chordata; class Actinopteri; order Cyprinodontiformes; family Poeciliidae; genus Gambusia; species Gambusia affinis. Next base: position 22,307,562 of record NC_057875.1, on the reverse strand, counting down.
AAAAACATGCCGTTCACAATCAGGCTGTTTTGAACAACAAATTCCCCTCAGAGCGTAACTATTTGTTTTTTTTTTGTTTTTTTTGCTGAGATCATGGATTTCCAAGGCCGCTAAGGTAGCATGACATCATTTAATGTCTAAATGTGCTTTACAGAAGTACCCACTGAACTTGTCGTTTTAACATCACAAACTTGTGTCAGGAAGTGTAAGGTCGTGTTGTGGATGAAAAAAATGTCCGAAGGGTTTGGTGCGGATTTGCATCCAACCCCCTTTAATCTGATACCCCTCAGTAAACTCTTGTGCAACCAATTGCTTTTGGAGGTTATCCAATTAGTAAATATAGTCCACCTGTGTGTAATTTAATCTTATCACACACACAACTGTTCGCTGAAAGATTCAGAGGTTTGCTACAGAACATTTGTCAGCAGCCAGAGTCATTTTTGGAGGTCACTATTAACACAGATCTTCTCTCCTCTTTACTGTGTGTCCCTGTAAAACTGAATACACTACACCTTTCCATGGATGCTCTGATGCCTCCAAACAAATTAAGAAGTGTATTTTCTGTGACATAGACATTGGTTGTAGATTTAGTAAGTAGAAATTAAAACAAAAAAAAAAAACCTAAAAGGGGAAGCCCAGACCTCAGTCAACGCTGAAGCAGGGGAGTGAGGTGTCTGCTTAGTATCGCAGGATGTTTTGTTCCTATGTTGAACCCCACAGCAGATGGGTCAGAATTTCATCTCTGCTCTTTGCTGATGATCTGGTTCTGTTGGCTTCATCAGGTTGTGATCTACAGCTTCCGCTGGACCGATCTGATGATGAGGATCAGTGCCTCAGGGCCATGATGGTGAGCTGGAAACGGATAGAGTGCCTTCTCCAGGTTGGAGAAGAGGTGCTGCTCCAAATGGAGAAGTTTAAGTGTTTCAAGGTCTTGTTGACGAATGAGGGGAAAATGCTGGAGATTGATGGACAGACTGCTGCAGTGTCTGCAGCAATGTAGGGGATGTACCGGTCTGTCTTGGTAAAGAGAGAACTGAGACAAAAAGCAAAGCTCTTGATTTATCGGTTGATCTACGTTGCTATGGTCACAAGTTTTGTGTATTAACCAAAAGAATGAGACTGCAGATATAGGCGCCCAAAATGAGCTTCCGATGTCTGGGCTCTTCCTTAGAGATGGAGTGTGAAGCTCTGTTATCGGGGAGGGACTCAAGAGTAGAGCTGCTGCTTCTCCATGTTGAGAGGAGCCAGTTGATGTGGCCCAGGCATCTGGTTGGTTAGGATATCTCCTGGGCGCCTTCCTGGTGGGGCATTGTGGGTACATCCTGGGTTCAGGAGACCCAGAGGACGACCCAGGACACGCTGGAGGGACTATGTTTGTTGGTTGGCCTGGGAACGCCTTGGGATTCCCCCGAAGGAGCTGGAGCAAGTGTCTGGGGAGAGGGAGGTCTGGGCCTCCCTACTGCCATGACTCATGACTCCAGATGAGCAGAAGTCAAAGGATGGATGGACGGATGGATGGATTTTGAAAATCATGTAACATTTTCCTTTCCATTGTTTAATTGTGCACCACTTTGCGTTGGATACAAAATCCCATCGAAATACAAGGAAGCTGGCAGCTGTAATGTGGCACGATTCGATAACGGTCGAGGGTTATATGGTGAATACCTCTGAATTCATTCAGCAAAGCTTTGTTTCACCCGTGTTAAACCAGCAAAGCCAACAGCACTGCCGTATGAGTTCCTGTTTCCAAACACTCTCCGAGAATCGTTTCGAGGTGTCAAGTTTAAAAAACAAATCTCTTGTCAGGAGATCCAGAGGGACTGGGTTTAATCAAGCGGCAATAAAGTGGGATTTGGAGCTCTCATGCGTAATCTTGGCAAGTTCGTGCGCTTGGACTGATGGAAGAATTGCAATTTAAGAAAGGTTAGCAGGCTTCCTTTGAAACAGCTGCCAGAGTGAAAGGAGCTCAGTCAGAGCATGTTACAAATAAGCATTTGATACGAGTTTGTAGCTCAAACTGTACAGCAAAGTGATATGAGAGTAAAGATTAATTTTTTTTTTTCCAGTAGAGCTTTACCTTCAGCTGTCCCCCTTGGCTCTTTGATGAAAAACGAGACGTCCTTCTTTTCCTCCGAGTCGTCAATGTGATCATAGGTGATTTGAGGGATCGACACGGCCCTCTCTGAGGCAACACCCAAAGATCCGGTTCCTTTGGACTTCAGCCGTCTTTTAGTCCCCTTTTTCTGACAGAAAGAGGAAACATCAGGTCACCGCTGTCATCATGATTAAACTGTAAATAACCTACTTATCATAACAGTGTAATAAATACAAGAGAGTTAACAGTAAAACAAAACAAAACAAACAAAAAAAAGGACGAGGTCATGTTTGACGTTTTAATGATTTTTCCTGACTTTCTTCTCTTATTAGAGAGACATCCACGTCATTGCAGACGCAGCAACAGATGGGTCATGAACACTCTCACATGAAATCTATTTCTGGTTTGAAGGAGCGTAAAATTCAAGTCAAGTAGTTTTACACTCAAAATGATCACCAGAACAGCTGCGAAAGGTTGAGGGAGGAGAACGACAGAGGAGCTGCACATTTCTGGAACAGTTGGCAGCGCTGTTGCCCTGCAGCAAGAAGGTCGTGGGTTCAAATCCTGAGCTGTGGATGCATGTTCTCCCTGCGGGTGCACGGTTTCTCCCTGGAAACTCCGGCTTCCTTACACAGCCGAAAAACCTGACAGATGGATGGATGTCACCAAAATGTACCTCACCCTTCAGGGTTTCACCCTCAGAGAATCTGTTCAGTTTTCAGCTTTTTGTCCGGAAAGCGGAATCTCAACGCCATTCAATCACAAGTCATTACTGTCCCCAAAATATTTTAATAGGTAGTCAAGAACTTTATTAGGTAGCGATATATACTTAGCTGAAAAGTCTAACAATGCTGCTTAGAAAGGTGTAATACCTGACACTGTTTTGTCTTGGGTACTCTGTGCAAGTCTAAAGCCGTAATTGGCTCAGAGAGAAAGACTAAGAAATTGAAAAGTTGAGTGTGGGACAAAAGTTTTGCACTTTCAAACAAACCTTAAGAAACTCAAAATTCTTTTATTCAAGCAGTAGCGTTGATTCAAAAGCGTTGAATCCACAGCTCTTCTGTAAAACTGCAGGCTACAACGTCCCAAGAACACTGAATACGTCGCCACACAGACGTACGAAGGGCCGAAAGCCTGAAAAAGGCGCCTGCGTCTCCTCTGTTGGCCGAATTATGGATATATCTTAGATTTTTCATGATTTTTAATAACTCCCCGCGTGAGCATTTCTTATTTAATGGAAACACAGCAATTGCAAAATTGTGTTTTTTCGACGAGAGGAGAGTATCGACAACGTTTTGCGCACTTTTGTAAAGGAAGAGCAGGGATTGTGTTGCACAGCAGCCGTTAATGAGACAGGCAAGAACTTTCTTTTCAAGTTAAAGCGAAAAGTAACCTGATAATAAAAACACTAATAAAATGAGCACGTAGAAAACATACCTATTTATTCACAATAGTGATATGAAGGATTCTTCAATTTCGCTAATGACTGACGTCTAAACACCAGATAACTTTCTCCCAGCGTTTTTCTTTTTTTCTACAAATATGCAGAACATCCGACTTCTTCAGCAAACACTCATTGTGGTTTTCACTGCTTTTATTCACTTCACGTATTTTCTCCTTGTTTCACACACTACTGCCAAATCAAGGGAGAACAAGAGTAAAGTAGCTGATGTGATGGTCTACTGAACTGAGATCTGGTACCTGCTGAGGACAACGGAGACCTGTGAACTGGTTGCCATGCCGCTTTGAGACATGGAGATGCATCCTGGTGGAAGTGGCCATCAGGAGATGGATGCTCTGTGATCTGCAGCAACACTTATACAGTTTGCTGCGGCCCAAAAAGTGCCAAGAAATACCTTCTGTAGTGTTACATCACCAGCAGCCTGAACCGTTACTAAACGTCAAGATGGACCCGTGCGTTTGTGAGTTTTTTTGGGGGGGGGGGTTTTCTGCCAAAAGCCGGAGTGTTGTTCGGCCGTCGTTCCCCGTTTGCTGTAAAAAAAAAAAGCACAATTTTCTCTGAATAATAACTGAACCTATTCAGCCACCCACCCTGGTGTAAGAGGGTAGGCCGTGCCAGAAGCAATGATTTAACACAAAGCGTTTCTTCCATTACACGTCCCAGTCTCACCAAATCGTGAACTGTGATGATATAAGTGTTGCCTGTTTAATCTCTTGTTTAGTGGAGTGAAGTCATAGCTGCGTGCTACGTGAGTCAATGAGCGTGCGGTCTCCAGGCAGATCCGCGAAGCAAACGGTCAAAATTACGAAGGTGACCTTTCAATGTAGCTTGAGTACTTAGACTGACTGGGCCAGACCATTGGCCAAATGTACATGCAGTTAAGTCTGAATGGACAAATGATTTCTTGAGTCATTGATGGAAATTACGAAAGAGCGCCGAACGGTTCACAAGGAAACAAAACGATAAGACGACAGTGACACACTTGGTGAAAACTTGTGAATGAGCGAAGGAAAACCGTCAGCAATAAAAGCAACAATGGCAGAGAAGAGAGAGGAGAGTGACAGCGAGTCGGTTACAGGAGGATCTGGGGGAGCATCTTGAAAGACTGAGAAGAGGCAGAAGAGAGGAAGGACAGAGGAGAAACAGAAAAGAGCGGAAACAGCCTCCATTCTCTCCAATACGTGTGGGCCCAATGCGGCACAAAGATTTTTTTGTCGTTGTACTACTTGACAAAGGTTTACTCCCATGAGAAAGGCGGTGGTGACATCATCTCAACTGACTGGGTTTTTGTCCGGCGAAGACAAAGGCCTCGAGTCATCCTGCTGGAGTCGAGCCTTTTGGGGTAGGAGGAGCTGCTGTGTGTGGCTATTTGTGTCTTCTGGGCATTGTGTCCCTCAGCGTGTGTGTTTATTAGTGGGAACTCCGCTCGCCCTTTTTATGCTGTATGGTCCCCGCACAGTATAGCTAATATTGTTGCAAAAGGTGAACAGCACAAAAAGGCAATACAGTCAGGGTCACATGCAATATGAGGTAATGCAGCCCAACAGCGCTTTGACGTCCACGCGTCTTAATGCGAAATCATTCAGCTTGGCTCTGAGGAACTCTCTGGCGAAATGCATGAAGTGACTTTTAACAAACAGTTGGGATGAACTGAAGCGAAGGAAGCAGTTACCGCCAGGTTGAGCTTCTTGATGCTCGGACTGCCGTTGTCTGCTTGAGCTGCGGCCACGCCCTCTGGAGTCAAGACGTACATTTTCCACGTAGCAGCACAGCCGTTTGGTTTCTCCGCAGCGTAACACCTCCAGAGTGTCTGGAAAACACGACGTCGTCACAAACGACAAATGCGAAAAATCGAACGAACGGCACAAAACCCAAACTGCCTGCTGTGGCGTTCGGGTACAGCAACGTCTCCGGCATTAATGAACACGGCGTGCAACACAACGTTAAACAGCCTCTGGTTTCTTTCGCAGGTTGCTTCAATTAGAGGAAACCAGAGAGAGAGAGGAAGCCAGCACTACGCAAGTGAATCTTAGTGACTGTGTACCAATCAGATTACGATCTGATCAGGTATCTGCTGGCAAACGTTACTTTTAGAGTCATTTGGCTAGAATGCCATAATATCCAGAGCCCTGTGTAGTGTGTCTTTGATCAGTTTAAGATATAGTAACCATCAGGTAAATAAGAGAATGTGGGTGAGATAAGAGAGGTAGAAATTGTTTATAGTGTGAAAGAAAATCCAATCTTTACATATTGATGCCAACACTGGTTTAGCACTGTTCATAATTAGAGAACAACGTTTTATGAAAGCATCCCTTTTCACACACGTTGCGACAGACGGGCAAAAAGCAGAGACAGATGAGTTTAGGGTTAACCCAAGTAGCCATTGTTCACACCTATTATATTATTTAAGCTGCAGTTTTCGCCTGCCATTTTTAATTTGCTCAGTTTAGCGTTGCAGTCGCTCCACGTGGCGTTGATTTAGATGTACTCTTACAAGTGTGTCTTGTAAAGTAAGCCTGTTTTCACCACAGCTCACAATTGTTGTCGGCGTTTTGAGAAATTCTCCCAATTTTGGGGTGTATCGTCTGACTTTGGGGGGGCGGGGCCTTCCAGTTGATTTGGCTGACAGGAAGTAGAATTACTCATAATGAAGAGAAGGGAACGTAGCAAATTGTAAAGTTGCAAAAAAGTCTCACTGAACACAATGCGCCTCAACTCAAAACTCATCTGTTGAAGTTAGAAGAAAAATGGTATAGCCATTTTTCCTACTGCTTAATTTATGTTTTTAATGTTATTAAGTGTGGTTGGGTGTTTTGAAATGCATTTTTATTATTATTATTCAAGCACCTTCAAACTTGTTTGAATCTTCCAGTCTGTATCAACAAGAATCGATTTCATTTGAGTTTCAGCTTTTATGACTACCAAAAAATTGTTGGTAAAAAAACAAAATCACATTGGACAACTTTAACAGGGATACTTGTAAAATAAAAACGCTTCCACTTGTCTGCGGAGAAAGCAGTGCAGGTTTCCATGGCGATTACCTGGATGAGGCAGGCCGCAGCAGGGATCTGTCTGTTGAAGTGCTTCTGTCGCTGCTTCTGCTGGACTTTGAGGGCAAATCCTGAACCCAAAATCCCCTAAACGGGAAAAGTACAGCACAACTTCAATACTCAAGATATTTTACTTTGAATTTAGAGGCCATAAGTAAGTAGATAATGCATCCAAATGCAAAACTGCACATGATCCAGGTAAAATTGTATTTACAGCAGGTAGAGCAAAGAAAGAGATAGCGAAGACACTGAAACAGGAGGCAATGGCCTTCCCTATCCACGTCTGAGGAATTTTGTCTCCATATCCGATGGTGGTGACTGTCACCTGAGGGGAAAAAAACAAAAAAAACAAATGGTTTGAGATTTTCTCATACCAACCACTGTCATCCAAAACAAAAACCCCAATCGGACTCATGAAGTGTTCATGAGAACGAAAGCTGGGATTTCCTCCAGTGAATTATCACACATTTACTACAGAGGTCTCGCTTAAAATGAAACTTTAATGTCAAATAAAACAGCTATATTCAATCCTCTTTCATTTTAATTAAATGGAAATGCTATAAAAACGGTCTTTCAAAGACCCTAAAAATCGATTTGGACAATAAAGAAGTTCATCGGCCATTGTCCAGTTGCCCCCATAACTGTCTGAACGATTGCGGAGGCTTTTGGGTTTCTTTCTTCTCCGGGGGGGGGAGAATGAGATTCCCATCCACTAATCCTCACTGAGTGCAGGAATTTGCGGGGCTGAGGAGGGAAAACAAATAGCTCTCGCGCTCGCATGTGCGCCCCGCTCTGAAAGCCGAGCCAGTTCTGACACATTCAGAGCGCGCTCGGCTTAGCGTGGGTGTCTGTGGGGCATCGGCGGGCGAGCCACCGCTGCGCCGCCGAAAACAAAGCAGCTGATGTAAGGTGAGATACTTTAAAGAGCTTTGAGGGTGAAAGAAAGAAAGAGGGGAGGCGGGACAGGCGGGCTGGTGTGTGTTAGGGCTGGGCGGCGCTCCGGGGGGATTTAATCACTCATCCACAAATCCGATGACTAAACAATGTCCTCCTGACATAAGAGTGGAATGCTCTATTCACAAAACAGGTCCTTTCATTCAGATTGTAGAGTGTGGGGCCAAAACCACTCCAAGCCACACACACACACACACACACACACACACACACACACACACACGTCAGAGGGCTGGTTTCTAAATTATGTACAGGGTCTTGTCCCTTGCAGCGAACAGACTTTAATGTAAATATTGAGGTTCAATGTGATGCTGACAGCCACTGCCGTGGTTTCAGAGTGGGGATCTGATCCCACCGGCAGAAAAAATAAATAAATAAATGTGAGGAAAAATAGACAGGCCAGCTGACATGCAATTTTGTACAATTTGTCCAAAATGGAGCAGAGAGAAAATTAAGAAAGAAGAAATCTTATGATTTGCTGCGCCTCTCATCAACATACAGTCATTCACGTCTCCTCACCAGTTAAAGTCCCAAGTGACTCGCATCCTGATCACTTACTGCACCGTTACTCACACATTATTCACATCCACAAGGTCCAACTTTGGCCACGTTTCCCAATCAGTTCATTTTTGTCCAGGATTTTTAAAGCTGGTTTCTATTTGTACTTTGTTTGAGCTCATCATTTAATCCATTCCACAGATCCATTTATTGGTTTTTTTTTTTGGTTGTTCAGACACATTGTGTGCGGGTTTTGTTTTTGTTTTTTTAATTATCATTATTTCCTTCTCTTAAATCATATTGCTATGCTCCTCACAAAAAGGGGAACCAATCACACCTCACACCTGAGATTTGTAATTACTTCATCCTCGTTAAGCCGAGCTCCCGCTTTCGTTCAGGCAGAATCCAGCAGCGGAGAAACCAGTGCAGCTGTGGTCATGTGGATTCACTGGTTTGGTGTTTCTATGGTTCTACTTATTGTTACCTGTGTTTGTGGGCAGAAGAAAAAGACTCGCTTCTTTTTTTTTTTTTTTTGCTGTGGGGACATTTTAAGAAAAAAACAGAAAAGAAGAATGAAAATGTTTTTATTGCACTTTTGTGCGGAAGGTTTTGCAAGTGGCGCAGACCTTCTGCATCACCTAGCTGATCACTAGTGTTAATACTTTTACTCAAGCAGAGTTGAGTACTTTGTCCACCATTGACAACAGCAGCAATATAACCCAGCGTATGGATCCAAATCTAGTAACGAACCCCCGTCTCGATTGCAGAGCGTAAACAGAAATGAGCGCCATACTCTAACGATCAGCAACAGGAAACAGGAAACAGGCACAAGGAAAAGACGTTCTGCGGGAGGAGAGCAAGGCTTTAGGGTGAGGAGTTGGGGATATGAATCATAGCGTTGGCTCGTCGTCCAGCTGTGCGGTGCACCTGCACATCCCAACGCCCAGATTGTGCCAAGAGAAGGAACGCGCTGTGGAAAAGCTTAGCAGGTTCCCATCAACACAGTGTCATTTCATCACAACGCGCACACACACACGCACACACACACACACACACACACACACACACACCCGCACACACTCACACACGCACACACACACACACGCACGCACACGCACACACACACGCTTGCATTCCTCATCCCACCTATTGTAAGCGCATATCGTGACTCTCGAGTTTACAGTTTCTGAAAACCACAAAGACGTGAAAATCCCAGAGTGGGGTTCTTTTTCTCTGTGCTGCGAACAGGAAAAAAAAAGAAAGATGAAGAAGAAGAAGAAATCACAAATAACAGCCTGAGCATAGCAGGGGGGAGGAGCGACGTGATCCTTGTAACCCAGTGTTACATAAAGGTAGCAACCCCGCAATTAAAGTTTTAATTAAGGGAACTGACACTTTATATTGGTGCTCTAAAAGTCCTTTGAGGCAACGATGCAAGAGGTGAATGGTTTATTACCGTTTTCTTTGTGTCCGGCTGATCCCCTGCACAAGGCTTGCCATAGGTTTCTCATTATTCCGCACTTTCAATTCAAAAGTTTAATTAACTCCTCTGGAAACCCGAGCCTTCACGCAGGAGTGAGGGAGACGCGGAGCGGGGGAAAAGCGTCGACACGTTTGGGTTGTCTGTTTCTGTCTCGCTCCTGCGCCATAAAACAGAAAACAACCGAGAGGAGAAGCAAGGGGAAGATGATCGCTCATCCAATCACGGAGCCCACTTTCAATTTTCCAATTAAATGTGCTTTTTAACTGTAATTTTGTTCTTTAACAACAGAACAAATTCTGGTTTTGGCTGTGACCTTTCCAGCCAGGGCGCCGACTTCAGTCGAAGCATTCGCGATTCTGGCGACGATTCTGGTTCTCCCATACAGATTTCTTCCGATGTTGCTTTCTTGTTACGCCTGAATATCTCAGGTCATAAAGACTCATTTTAAAATTCAGACTAGCATGACCTTAAATACCAAAAGCCGTTTTCAGAAGCCTGATTGCTACCAGACCCGGAGAATTAAGAAGCAGCTTTCACAGAAGCTGAGCGATGACATTTAGTAAAAAGCAACAGATCAGCCGACAGCTGAGGCGGTTTAATAACAGATGAGTCTAGAAAAGGCTTCAGAGGCGTTTCGAAGGCCATTTTCCACAAAGTGACCATTTCAGGAAGTGCTTGACCTACGAGGGTCAAGCGTGCATCAACTCTAAAGGCCTCACTAATAGTACCCGAGGTCATTGTTCATGATTCGACAAAAAGAGAGAGAGAGAGAGAGAGAGAGAGACAGAGAGAGAGAGAGAGAGTGGGTAACAGATGGCTGGGAGCTCCAAGGTCAAAACCATTACTGACCAGAAATAACACAAATATCAGCAAAACGTTCTGCGGACTGATGAGTGAAAGGATTCTGGAAGTTTGTTCAAGATTAGTGGAGCATAAACACCAAACGCTGCTCCTCCATGTTCGGGTCTGGTTCTGTGATGTGGTCCAGTTCTTATGGACACCCAGCATGAAGATCCTTAGAGGATCTCAGAGGTGCTGCTGGTGGTGGTGGTGCTGTAACAGGCTGGACTTCCTTTGCTGCTTCAGGATCTGGGTGATTAGCTGCAAATTATGGAACCAGGCATTCAGCTCTCTAGCAGAAACGTGAAAAAGGGAAACGCCCAGCTGTCGGTTTGTGACCGTAAGCTCGAGCCCACGAGGCAAAATGAGAAAAAAAAATAAAAATACACATCCCAAAAGGTGGGCCATTTAATGCCATTTAAAAGAAGATGAAGAAGGATTTTGAGTGGCCTAGTTAAAGTCTGGACATAAATGCAATTCAAATGCTGTGGCTTGACCTTAAACACACATCGCACACACTTGTGATGTAATTTGTTACGAGACAACTAGTTTAGAGCGCAATTCCTTTTCACATGGAGCCAAGCAGGTCTGGAGGGTTTTTCCCTGCATAATAGATAAAATAACGTTTCTACTTTAAAGCTGTTCAATGTGCTAGGTGACCTGAAACCTTTCAGTCTGCTGCCTTACCACGCCCCACCACAGCGCGTCGGCGTAGCTGGAAAAGCCCGTCTTGCCCTCCTCGTCCACGGCGTCCTTCTCCGCCAAGTAGACGAAGTACGAGGAGAAGATCAGACCCAGGAAGCCGATGTACAGGGTGGTGATCAGCTCCTGAGGGAAAACGACGGTCGGGAAGAGAAGAAACGGTGAAATAAAGCACAGGGTTGCACAGCTTTGACAGCTTGACTTTCATAACAGAAGAGATGTTTAAACAGACAGGCCCGTTTGATGCACGGTTTCTAGAGAATTGAGTCGAGTGCGAAACCTTGTTAGATTACTTCAATTAAACAACAATCCAGTACAAGCGTGAAGTCAGACAGGAGGCTGGTAATGTGAGAGAGGGAAGGTGGACTTGGGAAAGCATCACCCCTCCGTCGGGGACAGAAACAAAGAGGCACGTTTGATTTCTTAGGTGAAACATCAACCAAGAAAACAGACTAATTATGGACTTGATGCTTTCCTTTTACTTTATTTACTGCTTTTTAGGTTTGTGGGAAACAATTAAATGGATAAATTATAATTGTTTTCTTTGTACTTTGCAGGCGCACAAGAGCAAACATCTCAGGGTTTCCCCCAGCGTGTTATAAGCCTGGCGGGCCACCAGGCTTTACCTGTGCCCCCACCAGGCTAAGCATTGCTCATTTATGTAAATCTCTGTAAAATGTTTGGATGTTTTAAGACTTTATAGTTCGTGTTCAGGTAGTAATCTTCCAATCTTTCAAGAATAGATCATTATCAAGTGATATTTTCAAATGTCACGGGCCGCTGGATGAATGACTGCCCCGGACAGTTTCCTGGGGGAAACCATGCACCTACATTGTCTCCTTATGTATCTGTTGAGATTTTTTTTCATACACAGATGCCTTAGATTTTACTTCTTTCATTCACTTTTGTACCAAATTGGGTGGGGTTTTTTTTCTGTTTGTTTGTTTTTGGCACTCACTTCTCAAAGATGGAAGTAAGGGAACATAATGACCTGAGGCAAACATGGTAAATGGGACCACTAGAAGCGCTTTACACTACCGCAACTTTCACCAAAATCTCGAACATTCAGACTCAGATAGTCAGGCAACTTGAAATTAGGTGCCTTGCCCACGGGTACATGAACATGTGGCACGAGGAAGATGAAATCAAACCCACAACCTTCACATCCCAAGACAGCTTCCCTCTGAGCCATCGCCACACGTCAACCATTAGTGCTCCCTGCTTTGTAAGTTAGACACTGAAAGAGAAAATGGTTTGTGTGAATGATGTGGAGAGCAACAGTGACGATCTGAAGGTACTCTTTCCCCATCTGCTTCTTTAACGAGCGAAGCATTTCGATCACCCAACAACACAGAAAAGGGAAAGAATCACATCAGACTCACACTTACAAGTAGGTTAATGACCCTCTCCACTTAAGCCTCAATGTTAGCTTCCACACCTCTTTATGTGTCAAAGACGTGAACGTCAGGTTTGACCCGACAAAAGGAACAAGGCGTTCTCCAGGGATTAGAGAAAGGAGCGCTACTCTGACGCCATTGTGCATCGACAAGAGAGAAATCTAAAACAAGAGTACGATAATAAAGAGGAGAAAGAAAAACAGCGGTCAAGGTTGACTGCTCCTTTTCTTCTCCTTATAAAGCCAGATCTGCTGAAGATTTTTGCTCACGCACGCACACGGCCATGTGATGAGGAGGAAATTTAATGGGGATTTTAACTCGGTGTACAAGCAATAACTATGCCTCCGCCTTTTTGTTCCCCACAGGAAAAAAAAACAAAAAAAAAAACACTTAACCCTCCTGGTATGTTCGTTTCTAATTTACAGCAAAAATGTTCGCGGGTCAATTTGACCCGGGGAGTGTTTAATCATGCAATAGTGTCAGAAACCAAAAAATTCCTCCAGAACATTTTTGTATCTGATTATTAACTCCAATACTAACCATTTCAATCAATCTGTGTGCAATGATGTTTTTTTATTTCTCAGAAATTAAGGATCAGTGACGACAACCTACTCATTTACTCATTACAACATAAAAAATGGAATTTACATTTTTTATTTCCACTGAAAAAAAAACCCTAGACACAAAAAAACAATAATTTGTTCTGGGTCAAACTGACCCGCTGATTAAAATCAAGACAAATGAGTCATGCAGACAGTATTGATGTTTCCCTCCATTTCTCCTGAATGTCACTCAGTGTGGGTGGAGTTTGTCCACAGGAACAGAAAAGGATCCCGTCAAAAGTTATGTGAACACCTGCTTTCTCACAAATTCAATGTGAAGTAAAGGGAATAGTGAGAAAGTGGGTTTGTGTGTGTCGGCGTGTGCATGTGTGTGTGGGGTTAAATATGGCTCATAGCTACAAGGAAACATGTAGAATTGGACATTTTTTAATCTTTTTTTACCCTTCAACTTGACTGTCGGGTCAAATTGACCCAAACAGTATCTATGTAATATGTAGACCTGGGCAATATGGAAACCATGTCAAGAACAGAACAACTTTTTGCCCCCTACTCAGCATGAAACATGGTGGTAGCAGCATCATGCTAGGGGGATTTGTTTTTGTTCAGCTGGTCAGATGGACGGTGCTAAATACAGCGACATGGAAGACAAAGGCTGGAAAAAGTTTACGACTGAGCTAAAGGCTCACTTTCCAACAGAATAACGATCATAAATTGGCCCAGTCAAAGTCAAGACGTGATGCCAAGACTTAAAATCCGAACCTTGTCCGATTATCCTGGCTGTGAGGTGCAGAAGACTGGGCAAAAGTTTAGGCTTTAGCTGAGGTGAGTTGAACTCGGGGCTAAAATTATATACACATCACTGTCTAGAGATTTGATTTTGATTTTTAGTTTCACAATTCGATTCAGAAACAAGTTTTCTTCTCAAAATATCTATAGATTCTGTGTAAATTATGTGACTGACAAGAGGAAAAAACAAATAGAGCATGTATTTAAAACGAGTCCATAAAGCATCAGACTCCATCAGTTTATGTTTAAACAAAAATAGGTTTGAGCATTAACATTAGCAATGTTAATGTTAGCGTAGCTGCCTGGCTTTTTCTTATTACACGATTATTTGTGATAATAGATTTTATTTGAACAGTAGAATAGAATAATACATTATAGAATAATTTTTTTTTCTGCAGCTTCAGATTTTCATTTGTAAGAAATTGTACGTAATCATTATATGCTTCCTGAGTTGATAGAGCATACAATTTACAATGAAATATCTACAAACTGGTCAAAGTTCAAGGGTCTGAACACATTTGCCAGGAAGGGTCGATCTCGATCTCTCGATTTGCGTCAGACTTCGTCTTTTCTGGCTTTTCCCCTCACTCACCTGTCGATGAATAAAGACGACGGATCCCAGCAGCCGCCATGTCCCTCCTTGTCGGTCCACATGCAGCATGCGGAGGATCTGCAGAAAGCGGATGCCCCTGGAACGACACGGCGCCGCCTTATCCGTCACATTCATCAGAGTCCGTTTCACGCAGCGAACCAGCTTATAAAAAAACCGCTACGCTACCTGATGGCGGACGTGGCGAACACCTGACCGTTTGACCCCACGCCGAGCACAATGATGGAGGCAATCACAACTATTAAATCTGCGAGAGAAAGACACAGGAAAACGGGCAAAAAATTCAACTTTGAGATTTCATAAAATGGCGTGAGGCATAAAAGCAGAATTAGTACTGGAATCATCCAATTAGGTGATTTATGTGTACATTTAAAAACCACTTTTCACAGCGACTTTAATAGAACAAAAGAGAAAGGCCAGGTGCACCTATGATTGATATGGGCTTCCTGATAAAGCGGAGGCGTCCCTTGATGCCCGCATATTTGCTGCGGCAGCCGGCGGACCACAACCGGACCACATACTCGGTGCCAAAGAACAAAACCAGCACGATCTCCTGCGGAGCACAATGCAGAAAGGGTTACCTCAGTTCCACAGGCTCAGAGACAAAACAGCACAACGTACACAAAAAGGACGACGGGATGTGGACGGAGACAGCATGTCCGCCCTGAAAGCAGCGATAACAGCGCCGAGCATTATCGCTAATTTAAAGCTATTATTGTCAATCACCAAGATGTGCAATGAGATACGGAGGGAGCAATGACAGGTGTGTGAGGCAGAAGAAGAAGAAGAGGAGAGACCACCCATCCACCCTCCAGGCCAGATGGAGCGTGATAACATGGTTGATGACAGCTCGTATGGTGACGGGGTCAATGGCAAAGCGATGGAGGCCTGAGGAAGATGTGGCATCTGACCGGCTGAAGGGGTCAAGGTTTATCTCTTGTGTTTCTATAGGATTTAACTGGCAAAAGAAGTGTATACGATACAAAAAAAAAACCACACACAAAATCTTGCCCAGTGTTTTTGTCCAGTCTCATGTGCAAGAAGTACCTTAATACACTGCCAAAAACACGAGATTGTACCAAGTATTTCTGATCTAGCTTCTAGAGCAAATATACGGAAGAGGATTAGGGCCAACAAAAATAAAAAATAAAAAAAAGAATTCTGACTTTAAAGTCGGGCTGCTCAGTGGCGCAGTTGGTAGAGCTGTTGCCTTGCAGCAAGAAGGTCCTGGGTTCGATACCCGGCCCGGGGTCTTTCTGCATGGAGTTTGCATGTTCTCCCTGTGCATGGTGGGTTCTCTCCGGGTTCTCCGGCTTCCTCCCACAGTCCAAAAACATGACTGTCAGGTTAATTGGTTTCTCTAAATTCTCCCTAAGTGTGAGTGTGTGTGTGAATGGTTGTTTGTCCTGTTTGTCTTTGTGTTGCCCTGCGACAGACTGGCGACCTGTCCAGGGTGAACCCCACCTCTCGCCCGGAACGCAGCTGGAGAGGAACCAGCAACCCTCCTGACCCCATTAGGGAAGAAGGGTGTTCAGAAAATGGATGGATGGATGAACTTTAAAGTCAAAATTCTGAGATTAAAGTCAGAATTTTTATTTTTTATTTTTTCAGTGGCCTCTTCCATACAAATACTTGAAAAACTTGAAAAATATCTTAAAAGCAACTTCAAGATGTTTTTGTTTTAAGTAACTAATTCCTTAATATTGATGAAAATGCACTAGTTGCGTTGGCAGATTATTTCACTTATAACAAGACATTTTCCACCAATTTATAAATTAATTTATCTGCCAACAGAACGAGTTCTTTTTCAACAATATTAAGGAATTAATTACTTAAAATAAGCATCTATATCTTGCTGGAAAGTTACTTGTAAGACAGGTTTTGCCTTATTTCAAGTGTACTATGATATTTGCATTAGAAAATAAACCAAAAAAAAATGCTTAGTAAGATTTTATGTTTTTGCAGAGGGTTGACGCTTGAAAGAAGTCAAAACTAATCTATAAGAAACTTTTCAGCAAAATATAGAAGCTAGTTTTAAGTTAATTCATTATGAAAAACTACTACAGTAGTTAGAAGTGAAATAATCCAACACTAGCAGTAGTACTTTTTTAAAGTCAATATTAAGGAATTACTGACTTAAAACAAGCTCTGATTTCTTGCTGAATTTACTTGTAAGTCAGTTTTGTCTTTTTTGTCAAGTGTACTAAAACATTTGCACTAGAAACTAGACCAAAAATACTTGGTAGGATTTTGTGTTTTTGCCGTGTACTCACTGTTGGGCAGATCTTTTTAAATTATTGGAGGGTTTCTGACTTAAATAACACTGTCTGGTGGAGATCGTTTTCCTGGACACTGTCTTTGCAAAATATTTAGCCACCATAGTGCCTGCTGGAGCCATTGGCCACGTGGGTGGCCTCCTTATTGACTGCACTCGCCTGAGCTGCCCTCTCCCTGACCACCCCTCGTATGAAACGTAACACCGACAGCCCTGCTGCAATAACACAGCGGCACCAGGCTGCAAAACAATGACCTGTCCATCAAAAGTCTTCCTCCTGAAGGAGAAATCTTACCTTACAGTCGGGGACAAAACATTTCAGGCTGGCCTAACCCTGCTGAGGTACTGATGCAACTCTGCAATGTGATAATTCACGGTTGTCAAACTTAATAGATTATCATTGCAGCTGTCTCAGGTTTAAGTCCTGATTCTAATTAAGCTTCCCTGTTCCTGCTGACAGCATGATGCAGGGATGGTGAATTAAGGGCAACGTGAATTGTTAGTTTTCCGTCACACATCTCTTTTGGAGTGGAGGCTAAAAAGTTCGGTGTTGGTCTCATTCGATCAGATTAACGTCTTCCACATTCGTGCTATTTTCCTCTCAGAAAACAGATCGTCTTGCTTGCTGCATCGGTTTAGGCGGACAGCCATGCTCTAGGGGGTTTAAAGTTGGGGTTATTGCTTACAAGTCTGTGCTCTTCAAAGTTATTTATTGTACCAATTGGGTTACTTCTGACGAAAATAAGGTGCTGTAGATTTTACTTAGCAGCGTTAATGTAAGGGGGGGTTGAACACAAATGCAAAGTCAGCATGTTTTTATTTTTATTAGCAAAAAAAGTTTGAAAACAATGATCCATTTACCTCCCATTTTACAATTATGCACTATTTTTGTTTTCACATTAAATTTTAGTAAAAAAAAAGAAAAAAAAGAAAAAGTATGTTGAAGCCTGTGATTGTAATGTGATAAATGATCAAAATGGGGCGTGAATTCAAAATCCTCTTCAATAGCATATTCATTTTGATAATGCGCTCCCTATTGGTGATAAAGTAGGATAGTTTCATAGTGAGACAGTAGCTAAAGCACAACCCCACACACAAATACACACTAAAATAAAAAACAACAAACAAACCCAGACCTATTCAGCTTCATGACAGATGGATGAAATCCAAAAGTCAAAAGGTACACATGAATTTGGGAAATTTGAAGAGATTAGTAATAATAATTCCACAAAATGGGTCACCCAGATGTTAAGGGGTTTGTAGCTGAAACCGGCAAGTATGTGTTTACTGGAAACAGCTGCCCGATTGTGAGGCCGTAATCTCATCAAGCCAGGATGGAGGACGAAGCACATCAGAAGAGCCTCATGTGAAAATGTGATTAGATTGCATGGTGTCTCTCTGGAGAGAGGAGAAAACACACACACACACACACACACACACACACACACACACAGAAAGCCACCTGGGCTGTGTGATTCATAAAAGGTAATAAACGTGATCAGTTTCCTGTTAATACTTCCTAACCTGGTGAAACTTTATCTGAATCATTTATATGCTACACTGTTTAAAAACAGATTTGCTTTGAGAATTTTCCCTTATTTTACTAAGAAATAATTTTTACCTGAATGATTAGGTTGACCAGGTTTTCTCTCTGAATTTAAATGATCCCGTTAGGTCAGCTTTAAACGGTTTTGAACATTATGACACATTAACAATGAGTTCTATTTACTGCAAAATAAAAAGTAGATTTGTAAATTCATGTCCGAGTTTCTGCAGCATCCTTAGCAACTGGCATCTCTAGTAAAGGCAGCCTTAAAATACTTTAGCTGTATCGCAGCAGAATAATTTCACACTTGAGCGAAATCAGAAAATAAGGGGTTAGGGTACATTTTCCAATAAAAGGAATTTTAACAATTAAAAAAAAATGCATTTTTATATTTTATTTTGCAATTCTGCAGTAAAAACAACTCCTCTGTGCCAACAGGACAACCCTCATTTCTCCAGGTCGGATGGAGATTTGTCCGTTTTGTCTTTGCACAAAGATGGCCGCTCATTTTGCACCGATTTCCTGCTGAAATACGGAGGAATGGCCCACAATTAGCTTTCTGTTGAGACTTTTATTTTCATTTCTGATTTCAAAGAACTTATGATGGAAAGCATTGTACCAAAGTACAAGAGGGGTTTTGAGAAAACAAAGCAAAACCATCAAACTCAACAGCAGCCATAAGATGTTAAGCATGTCACTTTTTTTAAAGCCAAAACAACATGACTGAGTGTTTACTGCATAATCTGAATCTCATCTGACCAAACAGTTCAGTAGGTCTACATTAGACAGCATACAGCGTGCAATAAAAAAAAAAAAAATTAATGGTAATGCAGAGAAGATTTTCTTCCAGAATGCTTTAATTAGTTTTTTAGACTTATTGATCTCAAGATGCCTCTCTTTGCTGCAATTCTTCAACCGTGAGCTTTGTTTTACCTTCGTTCCCATCCTGTTCACTCAGCATAAATATAGCAAGATAAATATGGGTTCTTCCTCAGCTTGTTGGCCACTGACTAAGACAAATGGAGATCTGTAGGATGTCACATTTAAACCCCGGGAAAACAGGAAGGTTTTCAGCAAAAGGTCCTATTGAGACAAATAAAAGCACACATGATTTTAAAGCGTGCATGGATGCATTATTCAGGGCACCAATGGTGGCAATCATTTTGATTTTAATTTTTAAAAAATTATTACTTTTTTTTTAACATATATGAATAACAGTAAACAACTGGAATTAAGTTTTGAATACCCCCAAAAATTTTATTACATTTATAAAGACCATTAAAACCAACAGCTGAACGAAGTGCTACACAATAAAAATCTAATTTAAATTTAAAGATAAATACACGTCAGAGAACAAAAAGGTAAAAATTACACACAAAATAAATAAATAAATAATAATAATAAAACATTTTAAAAATGGCAAAATTCAAAGTTTAGCTTCAGCAATAAAAGTTACATTTATCTTTAAAGATTTTTCACACATCTCAACTTTAGTCAGCTTAAAATTAAAAATCTACTTACTTTTAATTATTTTTATTATTATTGACATAAAGAAAATCGTCTTTATTGCTTTTTAAAACACGACTAGTGCCTCTAAAAACCACTCACTTTTTGTCCTGCCGTAAGTGTGCAGCCATATAATCTAATTACAAGCATTTATACTTATTTAAGTTGCCATTTCAAAAAAAGTGTAAAGGTTGCAAAAATCAGCAGAACCTGATCCCGTGTATTTTTTTATTTTTTATTTATTTTTTATTTTTTGCAAATATGGGTGCATAAGAGAAAGGCAAACAAGATAATGCATTGGAAGTTTGTGTGTCGGTGTGTGTGTGTGTGTGTGTGTGTGTGTGTGTGTGTGTGTGGGGGTGTGTGCGTGTGTGTGTGTGTGTGTGTGCGCCGTGGTGCCCAGCCTGACTAGCTTGACTTTGGCAGCTTCCCCGAAGGCCAAATATCCTCAAGGACTAATGTCCTCTGTGCCGCCCAAAACAAGCAGCCTGTGATTCAGCGACGTGAGCTGACCCTGAACTTTCTAAGTTTAGTCACTACCACCAGCGTTCTCCATCGGGACACACCGACCCCTGAAAGCACACCGACACAAACTGCACACAGTAATAAAAAAAAAAAAGAATAAAAACACATTTAAAAAATTAAAAAATAAAAAAATTTTAAAAAAATAAGAAAGCAGATAATATCTTATTTTACCACTGATGTTAAACCTAATCCAAATATTTAAAGATAAACATGCAGCCAGGTGTGCAAATGTTGCGTTCACAGGATGATCTTTCCACAGAAAAAGTTCAAACCGGACAGCTTAGGGAGACCAAACCAAACAAACAGAAAAAAAAGTAAAGAAAGAAAAGTGTGATAGTAAGTCATTAAAGTGCACTGACCAAACGTTTACAGAACACAGTGTCCTCTCTGGGCTCTGGCGGGAGGTACTACGTGTGTGTTTGTGCAGCTTTTGTATGAGTGTGCGCACTGTGTGCATGCATTCAGGAGCTACGTGTGTATTTATATATTCCCTCTGTACTGACAGGAGACGGATGATGCAAGCTCTTTGTAGGGTTTCCAAACGACGGCCATAATTTCTCTGGGCCTGTTGTAAGGCCTCGATTTATTGCATCACTTAGCGGCCCTAATAGACAAATAAGCCACAAAGAAGTCAATCTAACCAGCGAGTATCAGCAGGGGCAGTCTGTGCGGAGCCAAGTGGTTCTATATGAGTGTGATCATGAAAGCCTTAAAAGACATGCAACCATTAAGAGCTTTGGGTAAGTGCAGTGCAAGCAGTGTGTGTCAGATTGTTTGTGTTAGCGAAAGGTCATTAGTCTCCTAAGTTCAGTAATATCTTTAGAAGGATCAAGATGGCCGGCAGGTTCCATCTTCACAAATTCAAATCTTACATCTCCATCATGTGGCGAAAAATGGGTACTGCAATGGCAAGCTCCTATTTCTGTTCACCCACTTTGCTGTGATGGTATATTTGAGGCATTGTAAATAGAAAAAAAAAAAAAAAGTAGTAAATTGACACAAAAAAACCCTGAGATTTTTAGATTAATTTCAGAAATCTTCTAGAAAAAAATCAGAAAAATTCTGAGGTTAAAAAGTAGAACGTTTGACATTTTTTTAAATCTATTTTTCATGTTTTTTGAATGTCTGTATAACAGAAAACTAATCATTTGGGGGGTGGGAGGGAGTAGAAAATTTGACAATTTGAGAAATTCTTTTTCTGAGTTTCAAAAAGTCAAAAACGTTCTACTTTTTTTCTACAAATTCTCTGAGATTAATCCCACATGGTTTTTTGTAGAAACTTTTTGACTTTTGAAACTCGGAAACTTCCAACAATTGCCTAGAAAATGTTTCGGATTCATTAAAAAATTTCTGAGGTTTTGGCATAAAATCTACCCCTTTTCCTCTATCTTCAATGCCACTAGCAGACCATTATACTTTGTTTCACATTCCTCAGTTTGATAAATAAAAAAATCTGACAAGGTCTGCAGGGAACTGCTTCTCACTCTGGGCTAATTTAAAAGAAACAAACTTATGAGATTATTCTTCCAATTCAAAGATGCATTATTAATCCCATTAACAATTAATAATTTCTTCTGAAGCAACACTTAATGTTGCTTCTGAAGAAATCTAAGACCTAAAATGAACAGGCAAAAAAATTTCTCTTTGTGATTACATGACGTTATGAAATTACTTAAACTCCAAGTGATGATCTGTATAAAGATATATATAAAAAATACTCACCATCCAAAAGAGCGTTCCTGAAGCAAAGTCTGCATATTGTTCTATTGTGGACAGAACACTGAAGATAAGACACACCAAGACCATGAGGAAGCTGCAGAGAGAGAGACAGAGAAACCAATTATTAGGACAAAATATTAACATTTCAGAATCAGCTTTATCCACCAACTTGCATGCACAAAAATCCATCAGAATTCAGTTCCACTTTACTGTCTATGAAGAGATTTTAAATATAAATGTACAAAAAAAAAACTTATTGGGAAACAAAACAGGGTTTTTTTTGTAAATATTTGTGTATTTTAAGTTTCTATTAAAGAGGAAGACGAGGTGGAATTGGTGCGAATACCCATGGCAAATCTAAGCAGTTTGTGACCAGGATGTGCGTGGTCTGCAGAAATGTTAGCTGCCGTTTTCCCTTGCAGTTTGGACCTAGAGTTTAGCTTGTAAGAATGAGTATAACTTATTTGGTGTGAATTCAGAATGAAGCTCATGATGCACCTTTGCAGAAACTGGCAATCTAATGTTTTTTTTTTTAAAAGGGAATCCAGATGGCATAATGTGAAAAAGCAAAGAGTGGAAATTGTCATACTGTTAAAAACTCCTGGCAGTGCAAGATATGAATTTAAGCAAAACGCCTCCAGCTAAAAGACAGAATAAATCCTTCAACAGTTGGACGTTTGAGGTACTTCGTCTCAGTTTTCCTCTGTTTTTTATCAACCTGCCTGTATTATTAGCTGACAGGGTGTTTCCACATCTCCTAGCAACGGTGAAACGTCTGTCAGTGTACATACGTCGTCTACAAATAAGGCCTCTTGAGCTAAACATACACGGCCGGCTCACCTAACCGAGGATGGAAGAAGAAGAAGAGCGTGCAAGAGGAAGGTGGGGAGGAGGAAGACCGGACTAACAAGCAAAGGAAAAGAGAAAGCAAAAAGCGTAATAAAGTCATGGCTGAAGGTTTTCTGGCGTATGCATTCATTGCAGGCTGTTGTGGAGAGTGATCACAACAGTGCATGTCAAGGTGTACAGTCTTGATTCACTAACTTCTTAAAAATCTACTGATCTATTTAGCAGAACGACGGCACATATGTCTGAAATCTATTCCTACAAGCAACGATTTACTCCAAAGAAAATGTTTTCATCCATTTTTGTGATTAAAAACAGGCTCCTTCGCAAAAAAATGTGCTGCTAACAGTCCTCCAGCTAAAGCTGCGGAAACCGTTTTGTCTCGTCTTATGTTTGTGTACCTGAAATTGTAGGTAACATGGGTCAAAATGTTACCTGGCTCATCGACTAAACTCAAGCTTAGTCGATGAGCCAGGTATTTCCTATAGCGCATGCTTATTGGGATGAGGGGCGTAACATGCTGTGCACTCTAGAGTGGAGAAAGCTAACGGCTAATTTGGCGTCACCTTTTTTTTATCTATTATTTTTGCTCATACCTAATTGGCAGGCATGCACTACACAGCTACTTTGCAGGCGCAACATAAGGCGTTTGGATGGAAGCCTTCTGACTAGATGGCAGCAAAGTCTATTGAAAAATGTCAAAACTCCCAAAAATAGTACAAAGAGGATCAGTAGAAAACTGAGGCACAGTGATTTTCTTTGACGACTCCGTTTTGGGGTGAGTGGAACTCTTCTGCACGCGGGATAAAAGTGGAAAAAATTTGAAAATTTTGAAATGGTTTTACTTTCAAAATGGCAAAAAAAAAAAAAAAAAAGCAAAATTGTATCTTTACCAAAAGCATTTTGCACTCACATGACATTATAACAATACAGTAAGACTGTTGTGACCTTCAATAGGTTTTATTTTTGACATCTAGAGGCCATTTATCACCACGTTTTAGAGAAAAAGACATAACCGCTACACAGCACAGGTATTTTTATTTTTTTTTTAGGTTCTTACCTGCTATTTTACAACTCATCTAACCGATTTCACAGTTCCTACAGACGCTCTCGGCTGCCTGCGTTTGAATTTTCTTAGCACAACTTTCTTGGCACTGCAAGGATTAACAGTAATCCCAGTTAGGAGCATTTTCACTACGCGAGGGGGATAATCCTTGAAACCTTTTTAAAAGCTTCTCAGTAACATGACTGGCAGTATTTGCATGCACCATCATGAAGATGAGAGTCACTTTAAAACACACACACACACGCACACACACACACACACACACACGCACACACGTCACAGGATGCATTACGAATCTGTGAGCTGCAAGAACTCCATGTCACATGTCAGGAAGGTTAAGCAAGAGTTTTCACTTTTACTGCCCTAATCATGATAATACAAATAGCTGAAATCAGATATCTACACAGACTGCAAACGGACTACAATGACATAAAAAAGGATTTACTGCAGTTAAGGGGGTTTTCTGTACTTTTAACTATTTACGGGAGAAATATACCAACACAAAGTCTAACAATCACTCTTCGTTTGCTATAATATTAATAACAGAAAAGAACAAATGTGAACTCCTGGTCCTCCTCCCACTGTCTGAAATTAAGTCTGACTAAAAGTTTTCGTGTTTTAGGCAATGAAAAGTGACCCAATTACCAAAATAATGACAAGAGATCCTTATAATTTTGCCTTTAGACAAATTTGGTTGCCCGGTTGACGTTGGTTTGATTCACAACATTTGAGTTAATCCGAGGAACACTTCAAATCCACTACTGCCATGTGTGACATCAGGGGAAAAAAAAAAAAAAAGCAAACGAAATCAGAAAAAGTTTGCAGTAAAACTGCTGATCTTCTATCAACCTTAGTGACCTTTATAATTCAGGGTCCTTAAAGAAAGCTGGGATAATTTGTCACCGATCGCAGCGACACCCCGTCCAGCCGAAGCCGGTGAGAAATTCATCATCTGCAGTGAAACGGTCGATGTCATGGGCTGAAAGGGCTCTCAAGGTGGAAGAAGTCATCACTCCAAAAACAAGCAGCCAAATAAATGTTTGCAAATTATCGCCGAGAGGAGCTTCTTGATTTTAACAGGCGTTTCTTCTGCTGCGAAGAAACTAAAATTAAACTGTTTGGCAAAAATGATCGAGGGAAACAACTGCAAGCCTGGCAGTGTCATGTTGTGTTGAGTCATTTCACTTCACACGACTGGTGGCGTCGTACGGAAAGAACATTACGTGGAAATATTAACGCAGCATCGGTCAGGAAGTTAGTTTGGGTGCAAATGGATCTTCCAAGTGGATGACGGCCCTGAGATTAGTTACAAAGCGGCTTAAGGAAACGGAGACACTGTTTTGGAGTGGCCTGATCTCAGTCCCACGCAAAATGCTGCGTTTGTGAGAAGAGCGTTTGTGCGAGCAAAGCGATGTAAGAAATCTGACTCTGTGACGTCAATTCTGTCAGGAGGAACGGGCCAAAACTCCAGCAACAAATGGTGGGGAAAAAAAAACAAAACATTTGCCCCAAGTCATACAGTTTAGAAGAGAATTCAACTTAAGATGAAGGAATTCAACTTAAACTTCTGAATCTGGAGGAAAATGATTAAAGAAAACTATTTATTATTACTCCAGTTTAGCCCCAAGTAGCCTAAATCATGAAATGTTTTTGTTTAAATGTCAGAGAGTGAGGAAAACAGCGGTGTGGAAGTATCAGGTTACAGATAGACTCCATAAGCCACCGAGTTTTTCCTTTCTCCTGGAAGAGAAACGTATGCCTGGATCTGGATCCTCACATGATCCAGGTAGGAAGCAGAAGAGGTGCTTCGCTTGACAGATTACTTTCCACAATTTCATGCCATGCGAGGTTAACGCAAACTGAAGTGATAAAGAGGAAGACTTGGAGGAGGATCCCCCTCTCTCTCTCTCTCTCTCACACACACACACACACACACACACACGATCTCCTGGCCAGATGGGACAATGATTTAACTCTATAGGGATTACACAAAGACACACACTCAAAACCACACTTCTTACTCCCTCTTATCCTCCCCCGACGTCAGTTCAAAGCAAAAAACTGAAAAAAAATAATAATAATCCAAAGTATTTTCTATAGATTTGGCTAAATGTAGAGGAAAGATGTACAGCTTTGGCTTTCAGTGAGCATCAGTCAGTCACGTTTTTGGAAAGGGAGGTTTTAATGAAACACCTGCTTGAACAGCATCTTGTACTGAGGGATTTAAAGTAATTTCTCATATAAGTCCATCAAACATCCATGAGACACAGGGCTTTTTTATTTCCAGAGTTAAGGAAAGTATGTAGAGTGACTGATCCGTTTTTCATTTAGACATCCTAGGGATTGATATTGTAAAGGTTTGTAGGAACAAAACAGGGGGGCAAACTTGATAGATTTCGCAAACCTGACAAGGTGCAAACAGGATCGCATCAGCAAAATGAGCAGAAAAAAAAAAAAGAAATTAAATAAATCCCATCTGCTTCAGTTATCAGTAAAGCACAAAACTGATCTGTTGACTGTTTTTTGCAAAAAAAATTTCAATTAACCAATAATTAGATAGCAAATTATATTTAATATGAGATTTTCTTTACAGGATTTGAACTGGGTGAAGATAAAACTATCCCACACATTTACACACCAAAAAGGTTTTTCACCAAAAAGGCAAAATGTGTGTATATATATTTGTCCAGTTTTGGCTTATTTACTGCTCTCATTATGTCGTTTTTTCAGCAAAGGTAACGTTTTTGAGTCTGCTAGCAATTAACTAATTACTAAATTAATTGATGACTATTTCAATAATTGATCAATTGCAATTCATCTGACTGTTCTAGCCCTAGATTCTTCACAGAAAACATTTACCAATATCATAAATAATACTCAGAACACTTATTCTTACTTTTTACCCATGACAACAGTGCTGATAAAAGTGGTGATATTTTATCATCTATAGAAAGGAGTTGGACACACGGATTTCACCTTTGACCCCACAGAGATGTGTGGATTTTGCTGTTGTTTTGTTTTGTTTTTTTCTCTCTCTCTCTCTGCAGACACGACTGAGTCACTCACAGCCATTAGCTAACCTTGTTTCGCCAGGCCAAAACCCCTGGGATCTGATTAAAACAAAACAGCTGGGGTTTTAGTGAGTATTATTGACTGCAAATCTGTCTAGCTCCACTAAAATAGAGCGCGGAGCTGCACCAAAGCGTCCACTCAGTCAGCAGTGACACTCAGGCTGCGTAAGCCTTAAAAACGTACCAGGGACGGTGACCTCACTGTGCACATAAAGAAAATAAAGATGGGTTCCAATGAAGGTCAGGGAATCAGATATACATTGAAATTCAAGCTAATATAAATGCGTGAGAACCTTATTGGGCAGCAGCAGTGTTTGGTGGAAACCACCTTAGCTTACAAATGAGGAGAAAGGCCTTTTGGTTTTAATCTTGGATGATGAGATGGATCAGCAACTTCTTTTAAAGTCACAGTTTTCAAACTGCTGCAGCTAAAAATGGCTTATATAGGAAAATGGAGGTTTGAAAAAGCAGACATCAACAAAGAAGTTGTTTTAACCATTAAACATTTATCCATCCTTGAAGATAAAGAAGGGTCACACGGCTTGTTAAAGATGAGACCTGAAAAAGGGAAAGGGCTTGTAAAAAGGACGGAGAAAAGTTTTAGTCATGTTAGGACCAGAACCTAACATGTACCTTATTGGGATATTTCATCATACACCAACATAAAGTGGGAATGGCATGAAAATGAAACCTGATTTTCAAATGTGGCTGACATTTGTACAGCCAATACTCTGTAGAAACCCATTTCTCTGTAGTTATCATTTGGAGTATGTCTCTACTTGGTTCACAAAACTAGAAAGTGAATCTTTTACCCATTCATCAGCATCCATCCGTCCATTTAGCCCTGTTAAAGGGTTAGCTTTAGCTTTAGCCTTACAGGTCATTTTTAAGGTCAACATGCATTCATTCATTTTCTGTGTCGTCGTGATTTCAGGTTACATTGGAGGTTAACCAAGAAACCAATGGATAGAAGACTCTAGTCCATCACAATGCCAATAAGAAGATTAATAAAACAAGATTAATAAAAACACGCCTTCACATCCAGTCATTTGCCCAACATGGAGGTTTTTGAACCGTGAAGGGAAAACAACACATCTGGAGGGAACTAGGTGAGAATCAGTCAAACTCCACACAGCCGAGCCCCAGTTGAGATCTGAACTGGACATTTGGGCAAACCAGAATAACCTCACAGTCCAGAGCACGCTCAAGCCACTTGTACAGACACTGTAGCCAAACCGCATGGCTGAAGGCACAGCAGACCTCCACAGCCATCTTCTAGCCTCCCTCCCCATTTAAACACAAAGAGGTGCTTAGGGTGGATTACACTACATCAGGGTCCAGCCACAAACACGGTTATTCCATCAGAGCCATCAGATTTGTCACCACATTCTGTGACCAAGGCTGCAAAGTAACGCCTGGTTGATCTTGTCCAGACTCAGAATTTCTGAGTCTGGACAAGATCAACCAGGTAATCATCCTTACTATAGATGATAAAACCTGTGTCAAATAATTTATTTGACATTTTAAATGTAAAGAGTTTAAACCAGATGTTTCCTTTGCTATGTTAATGAAGATTACCACAATTATTTCTATTGGCTAAATATCAGAATAACCAAAAATGTTCAAGATAAATTAGTGTAACTGTTTTAAATTCAGAGGTTTGGATAAACATTTAGTATTTATTTAGTAGCATTGCCTCCTTTACATGCTGTATGACTTGGGGGTCAAACATTTTGGGTTTCCTTCCACAGGTTTCTCACAATAGTTTGCTGGTATGTTTAGGGTCACTGTCCGTTTTTGAGACCTAGAATAGAGAAGGAAACTACGTGGCTGTTAAAGTTGATTCAGTATTTGGAAGTGTGGCCAACACGAACTGAACGGCTTCGTTCGGTTCCTCCGCTGATATTACTAAAAGTACAGCCTGACTACAAGTCTAAAACTGCACAGAAATTCAACGTCATCAAATCTTCTCCTTCTGCTCACCGATTGGCCCGTTTGAAATTTTCCTGGAGAAATCCAAGTCAATGGGAGAAAGCCAAGACGGCGCATGAAGGGTGATGAGAGTCAAGATGAATCGTATAGGAAGGTACATGGCTCAAAGTTACCCTAAATTAGATGACTATATCAGATTTGATCTTTTGTTACAAAGTGATAAAAAAGAAACCAGATCAACCAGTGGTTATATCCAACTTGTGTAGAAGCTTTCAAAGGCACACAGATGTACAGTTTTCTACGCTGTAAAAGAAATAAAAGGCCACACGGAAGATTTCCCGACCACGCACATACTAGCGTAAACAGAAAGTGACGCAAACAGTTTGCTTCACTCAGATGGTAATCTCATGGTAAGCAAAAATTTAAAAAGAGGTTTTTCTTTCCACATCCAGAGGGGTGGGAGTGGGGCATGGAAAAGGGAGGATTCACTGTAGTTATTTCAGTAATCGGTCCAGAAGTGAAAACACATCCGCGTCTTTCAGACCGCATCTGGCCGGCAGCGTTTTCACGAGGAAAAGCAGGTGCCATTCATCCTCTACTCCAAACAAGTGAGGCTATAACAGGACAGAAAAAAACAAAAAAAGAGAAAAAGAAATCTGGATCCGCGACGTCGTGTGACACATTCATAACGACGGGAACCGGGTTGTTTTTTTTAAAATAGTGCAATGATCAGATTTTTATGTCATGCAGATTTAACTTCCTCAAAGGATGTTCAGCTCAAACCTCTGTTTGAAATGTGCTTCCCCCCGTATCAGATTGCATTTAGGTGTCAGTATGAACTGATGGTAGCCTGGAAGGTCATGATGGAGTCATGGAGGGACAGCATCTTTAGTTCCTTTTGGTTATGTAAGCGGTTTGGTCCAAATCTGTGTGTGTATGTGTGTGTGTGTGTGGGTGTGTGGAGGGTGATCACCGCCACAAGTTGTGTGTGTGTGCGTGTGCGTGTGTGTGTGTGCTGGCGATGCGCAACTGCATTGCGTAAGGTTCTTTCTGGACACATAGCCACATATGCTGTCCCAAGTCCAAAGGTTTTCAACTGAGCCTGACTCACTCAGACGTCAATACAATAGCATTTGTGTACGTTTGTATTTCTCTGCATTGCAGATGGACAGGAAGTAACCCTTGTTCAATTCTGTGATCTATTATGAATGATGCTACTGTCTGTCTACAAGAAGCTGGAGCAAACTCACTAACAAGCCCTCAAAAGGGCTTTAAGCTGCAACTGAAACGCTTCTTAAATTCCCTTTAATTATTAACTTTAGTTAGACTTAGGGTATTAGTTCATTAAATAATGATGACGCACTTAACATGTAAATAGACTTGTACAAAATAATTATCCAGAGTCCTTTGCTTTTTTCCAGATGGCTCTTGTGGCTGCTATCACTGCTGTAGCTGTAATAACAGAAGAGGCTCATATATGCACGCAAGAGTATTCACAATGCTGCAGAAACTGAAAGAGGCAAATATGAGACTGTCGTGATGTTGTTGTTTTTTTTACCATCTCCATAGAGCTATCTCTGCGTCATGCTGGATGTTTCATAGGTTGGCAGCTAACATCCATTGCTGACTTCACTGGATGTCTGAGAAAACTTCACAATGGGGTTTAAACAGATTTAGGTGAATGCAAGTCTGAGAGTGTATATCTAAGAAAAAAATGTGGATCATTACAGTCGACCAAAATAAATTGGTCAACATCCCAGTGTGTGTGCGCATGTTACTTGTGTGCCATATAGAGCTGGTCCTTTAGAGACGCTCTATTAAGGCTTTCATTGGTCTTTATCCTTCTGTTCTCCACTGATCGCCATAGAGAACAGGAGGATGAATGGCCACCAGCCATCACCATTAACAATTAAGAGTCACCTAAAGGAGTGTTAGTGAAGAACGGTTAGAGGGCTTTAATTTTAAATGAAGGCCAGGCTCAAGTTCCTGCTCCTTTATGAGGGAGGAAACACTGGAGCTCCAGTTCCTCTTGGTAGGAATTGCCTCAAAGGCAGCATCTGTGTGACGCAAAGAGAATCATTTTATTTATTTATTCTTTCTTTTGTTTTATTTAGTTATTGATTGAGCAATTTTTTTTTTTTTTTAACAAACAAACAAAAAGCTGGATGGTTTTAGCTGAAGCTTTCTTTTAGAGTTTGGGTTGAATGGGTGTAAGCAATCAGGCAGAGTAAAGGCAACTAAATCAACATAACAAAGAGCTTCATGAGCTGAAAGCTAATAAATAATTACACGGCAGCCAGAACAGGGGGTTGTTCATGACCACAGACCTAATTTCTAAGGTGGAATAAAAAAATAAAAATAAAACTCCACAGTAATTAAGTAAAGACTTTTACTTTAATATAGCAGCTATATTAAAGCCCATGAAGTATTTTTTTCATGACAGGACACACTTTATTCTAAAAAAAATTTCCATGGAGAACTATGGATAACAAAATATTTTACATATTTGACCGGATTGTTTCTATTGTTTGGTCTTCTGTTTGCAAAAGTTTTGTTTTCTCACTTTGTTGCATTAAAACCACACACTTCAATGTAATTTTTATTGGGGAGGTTTTGTGACAAAACACATAAGTGTGTCACAAATATATACAAATCAAGTAATGAAACACATGGCCACATTTGTATTCTTGTATTTGTTTGTTTTCACTCATATAAGCCTAAATAAATCCAATCCAACGCCCTGGAACCAGCTTCCTTCACAAGTCACCTACGGTACATAGTAAGCAGATCATCATCTGTGAACATCTTGGACACTTACACTGCAAAAAACACAAAATCTCACCAAGAATGTTTGATCTGGTCTGTAGTTGAGATATCTTGGTACACTTGAAATAAGACAAAGCTAACTTACAGGTAACTTTTCAAGTGAACAATTTCTCAGTATTAAAAAATTATTAATCCCATGGCAGATTTC
Organism: Gambusia affinis; assembly: GCF_019740435.1. NCBI lineage: Eukaryota > Metazoa > Chordata > Actinopteri > Cyprinodontiformes > Poeciliidae > Gambusia > Gambusia affinis. Next base: position 22,275,662 of record NC_057875.1, on the reverse strand, counting down.
ACTTACACCAAGACTTTTGTTTCCCCATGTTGGAAGTGAAAAAATCTTTTAAAAATGCTTTAACAATGTTAAGAAACTATTGGCATGAAACAAGCTCCTGTATCTTGCTGAAAAGTAACCTGAAAGTTAGTCTTATTTCAAATGCATTAAGATATTTGCACTGGAAAGTACACCAAAAATACCTGGTAAGATTTTGTGTTTTTGCAGTGCAAAGAACATTAGATCATATGGACAAAGAAACACTGAGGGTCGAGGTTTTCACTGAAGAGAAGTCTAAAGCAGGTCGGGTTGTAAAACAGAATCCGAGGCCTCGAGCGTTTCACGGAGCACAGTTCAGTCCATCAATCAAAAATTAAAGAAGTGATGATTTATCTAGGGATGGTGTCACCACTCTGAGAAACTGCATTGAGATATTTCAACAATGTGTAAATTACTTTTTTTTTTTAAATCAAAATTTCAAAACGCACGTTTGTGAGTTTCTGACAAGCCAGAAAATCCACAAGGGACCAGCGTGAACCTCTAAATCACTGAAGGATTATCATATCTTTATGTACTTATCTTCTGAAGGTCCAAATGCCAAATTTAAAAAAACAAAAAAACATCCGATTCAGGCTCTACAGTTTAAATGCACCATTTCTTAATAATATCTCTAACAATTGCAAAGATTAAACCAACCAAAACTCTGCAGAGAGGAATGGGAGAAATAAAATGACTTTATTTGGTCTGAATAATGGAAACTTCATGACACGTCACAGCATAGTCGTGTTTGTTTATACGAGTATAAATGAACTATAACATGGAAACTTTTTATAAAATGGTCATTTATTTCAGCTTAAAGTAAAAAATAACTGAGAGAAATTTACTCAGGGTTTAAATGCACTTTTTAAATTGTTGATACTTTTCTCCAATTTTCCCAAATTGTGATTTTTCTGGAAATTAATGTTGCAAGTCCCATCCATCCAAATCAAATAAAGGAATAAAACAGAAAGGAGATAAAATCACGCATATTTACACCTCCGTCCTGTTTAAAAAAGTCCCTATTCAACCTTATTTGCATGTCTGCCGATCGTGTGAGATAATGACGACCTCTGATTTAAACATAGGCATCCACAGGAAGAACATAATATAGACACACTATATGTTACCAAAGAGTGGAGGCTCTTTTCACTGGGAGACGACGGTGCATCACTAAACTCTTTGAGCGGCGCCAACTGTTCCTTCAGCTTTACTCTCAAAAATTAGGAAAATGGAAAAACACTAATGGATTGAAACTGCATTTTGTGAACATTACGCACAAAAAAATGCCAGTAGATCTGCAGAGTGAAGATTGGCATTTTACTTATTTTAAACTAGAAAAAAAAAAACCAAAATAGAGCAAATTGGATAGAGAAGAAAAAAAAAACTGACATTTGCTTTCATTTTGGACTTTCCTGTCCTAACAGTTTTTACGATTTCTATACACTCTTTTACTGAAATGCAAACAGGAAACCGCTGACTGAGGCTGCAACGAAAAACTGATCAAAAACATCACTAAGTTGTTTCCACATGGCTGACAAATGGGCCAAAATAACCACATTTTTAAAAAATGATTTTAAAAATGTGTTTTCAATGTTTTGTGAAATTTCTAAATAATTGTTTTGGTTTTTTTTTAAAGTAGGACTTTATGTTGTAGGACAGCATGAAAAGCTGTAGCGGGACTTGAAAATTGTCCGATACTGTTTGTAAAGATGAATGGAAAATAACATTAAAGTAAAATAACATTGCTGTGTTTAAAGTATTTACTCGCGTAGGTTGAACATAAACACACCGTTGGCTAAGTTGGCTCCAAAGATTAGCCAGGCTTCGTATATTTAGAAATGAATGTAAATGAATGTGCGTGGTTGGGAAACAACTAGTGGAGGCATTTCAATTGAACTTCTATGATGAATATTATTCATATTTTCCATCTAATCTGACCCAAATCCTCGTGATTCAGGCTTACGACGGCTAAACTGTGGAATACTTATGAGATCATAGAAGCTCGTTCTCTCACATATTACCAGGGCACTCTCACATTTCTGGTAATAGTAGTACTTTTATTTATTTATTATTAAAATGTCCAAACTACTAAATGCTTCCCAATGTAAGTTGAGAAAAATTATATTTTTACTTTTGCCATTTTGGTCCTGCGTCCACTTCATTTTTATTGTTAAATCAATAATTTCTCCAACCTATTATTAAGTTTTTGCTTAAACTTGAATAATTTTGACATAATATGAGTAACAACAATATTTAACTTACCACTGGGGATCAATAAAGTATTCCTGAATTTTGAATTAATCAGATTATTTTTTTTTTCTGGAATATTTGAAAAGTGTAAAATACAGACAGTGTGCAACGTTCTGTCGTTTAAAGTGACACTTTGCAGAAGAAAAGTCCAGAGGTGACGGTGGCACATGTTCTTCTGTTACTGGGAACAAAATACTAAAACATGAAGAAACTTTAAATGTAATCAACAGGCAAGCGAAGCACAGAGACGTTTCGATCTGAAAGCAAACATTAAGTGCTTAAAGTTTTGGTAGAGTTGCGGTTATTGATCGGTTTTAATTTTTTTGTAGTGTTGACTTGCAGTTTATCAGTTAATTGTTTGCTTGCTTAGTTCAGTCTTACTTTTTATTTTTTTAAATGCTTAGTTTCAGTTTAGTTTTGATTGGTTGCAGTTATAGTTTTAGTTGTTGTTTTTTTAACTATGAGTTATACCGGGGCAAGTTGGAAAATGTAATATAGAAATAGTTTGTGTAAAAAAATTCAATAAAGTTGAAACAATTTTGAAAAATAACAAACAATAAGAAAAAAAACGTGTTAGTTTGTTGTAAATGAATATCAGGCTGGTGTTTTTAAGATGTATGGAAGAGAAATTATCAAACACTCAGTGAACACAGTAACAGTGGGTCCATGTGTGAAACTTTTCTAGTAAACTTTAAGGTTTTAGGGATTTTTTTTCTCCTTTAATAACGAACCAAATGTCTTGTCCACCTGCAAGACACTTAATTTCATCCAAGACACATTTATATTCAAGGTAATCCCAAACTGGACTCGTTCTCTAAACATTTGCTGACATGACTGTTGAAGGACTGGCATCAGGAAACATGATGCAGCACAGCAAGAAAAAAAAAAAAAAAAAAAAACTCAACTTCATACTAATGAGACACACAAACAAAGACTAAGTTTAGTTGGTCATGTGAGCGGACATTAAAGTTTTAGTTGGTTTTCCTTTCTTGAAGTCTCATTGTTATTTCTGTTTTAGTTAACAAAAATAAGATTTTTTTTATTTCTAATTTTGGTCATTTCGTTAGTTTTCATTAACAATAACTAGAGCTGCACCGATTTGATATTAATATGCACATGTCTAATTCTATGAGTCGTGCTTCGAGTGATGTCGAGCTTTATTACTTATTTTACATTATATTTAGATAATTGCACTTTCTGAACCATTTGAAATATTTTCACATGTCTGACCAAAGTAGTCAACCGTTTTTCAGTTTCTTTGTTACGTTGACTGTTTTACCACTAATTGCACTAACAATTAGGAGAAAAACAGCATGTAAAAGTGTTTGTTTTTACATGTTTGACCAAGCTTGTGAAGCTTTTGGTGTATTTAAGCATTCTGTGCCGGTGCAGAGGGATCAAAGGTTGTGTAACTCAGTACATTTACACCTGTGTTTAAATAAAAGAAACATTTCAAGTTAATTCAGGACTGATTTTCTGTATCATATCGGTATCAGCCGATACTAAACATCGGATATCTGTATCGGATACAGATGCCTAAAGCCTTATTTATATATATTAAACTCTTTGCAGTTGGGTTCACAAACTTTTCAATTCAAATCAACGTCAAGTTCATCTGAAGTTTGCACCTGAATAGGCACAGAACAAAAGCAGGCAGGTACTCACACTAGAAAGTGGTAGAGGAAGCATTTCAACCCCGCGGGTCTTTCTAGAAAGTTGTAAACATCCCCCTGCATGCTAGTCTTGATGTAAGGACTCTGGAACTCCTTCTGATGATGGCGCAGCCAGCTGGAGCGAGGGAGAGGCGGCGGGACGGGGGTGACGGACGGCTGGCTGTGTGCGATCTGCAGCTCTGGATCCTTTGTGTCAGCTGGAGGTAAGCAGGGGAAGCCTGATCCATTATTCACCGCCGGGGGGTCCATCTCCAGCGAAACCGGCGAGTAGTGGCCGACGTCAGGCCCGGGGACCCGCAAGGCACCGCAGCCGGCAGTGGGACCGGTGGAGGCAGCCAGGTCCATCTCCTGGTCCAAGCTGAGGCTGATGCTTGTGCCGGCACATCCGTTGGGGCTGCAGCGTATGAAGGAGCTCCGCATCCTGCTGCCGTAGTCCCGCTGCACATGGCAGGTCATGTGAAAGGAGCGCGCTCGTCTTTCCCCCATTGTGCCCCCTCAGGATGCGCAGAGGGGCGCCAATGAGGACTTTTAAAATCCCGGTGGTTCTGGCCGAGGTTTGAGTCGGAGGGAGCAGCCCAGCAGCAGGTGAGAACTAGCTACCTGCGGCGGAGAAGTCTGCTCTTTGTAGGGCCTCATGGGTCTCCATGCCTAAAAAAAGGAAAAGGTGACAGGAGTCATGAGGATGCACATTAATCAATCAAGTTGCAGTCAAGTTCGTCTGCATAGCACATTTCAGCAACAAGGTAGTTCAAAGTGCTTTACATCATAAACGCACAAAAATCCACAATTGAAGAACTACATTTTGCCAAGTGTCGTCAATCCGCATCAAAATGCTGGTTAGTGTTTCATTTGTTATGGTGCAAAAGCAAGGTGGGTTTTAAGTGTAGATTTTAAGTTTCAGTTGTTTTCCAGTTTTCCGGGTGTTTGCTCCAGATTTGCGGTGCAGAAAAGCCGAATGCTGCTTCTCCACGTTTGGTTCTGGTTCTACGGATGCAGAGCATCATAAATTGAAATCAACTTTTCCTTCTAGTGTTGAGCTACCTGTTAGTCAGTATCAATAACAACTTCACGGAGGAGAGACTGGGGGGGCCGCTGGAAAGGTGGTTTGCCCAGGGTGCCCAGCAGGCTGGGACCGCCTCTGCTTGCCATCACCAGCATGTGAGTGTGTGCGTGAACGGGTGAATGACTGTATAGTGTGAAGCGCTTTTGGGTCTGGACTTGAAAAAGCACCACAAAACTTTTTAAGCTAGCCTGAACAAAAAAATAATAATAATTTTTTTAAAATCAGAAATTATATTCAGTTCAATAATGAAGCAGCAGACTCACAAAGACACATCTGAGAAAAAAAAAAAAGTCTATAGTCCAGTTTTTAGTTTATGTATTCGTCTTCACTCAATTTTATAGGTGAACTTTCTTTTGCCCAGCTTTTTATATCTTTTGTGTACTTGTGAACGACAGAATTTGAATTTGCACTTTTGGCACACACAGAAACACATCTGCCAGGTATGTTCAGCTCAAGAACTCAGCATTAGATCAGCAGCTGTCAAGAGTAAAGTTTTGAACTGCAGCCATATGTGACTCAAACACGCCGAGCGCAGGATGTTGGATAGAGCACTCTGTTGTCGATTGCTGTCAAGACTCAAACGCCTCATCCACGTTTGAAAGCAGAGGTTTTCATTCGTAAGAACAATCTTAGTCCATTGCAAAAGTTAGAGTTTTGCAAAAAGTTTTTTTTTGCAACCAAAAAAAAAAAAAAAAAAAAAAAGCCCCATTTGTTTTGTTGAGACTTTATGTGATAGACGCTCATGAGAAATGGTGCCAAATAGTGGAATGGAAGGAAAATGATTTATTGTTTGTGATCGCAAATCTGAAAAGTGTGGGTGCATTTGTATCTGTACAAAGGTCTGTGACCTGTGGCTTCCTGACGGTTCGTAATAACTTTGCCCACAAATAATAATAAACAAAAGAAAAAAATAACTTTTTTTTTTTTTTTTTTTACTACCATACAATAAAATGAGGTTATAGCAGTCTTTTATTATTATTATTATTATTAAATAAATGTGTTGGAATTTTACAGCAGAATGACTCTGAAAGTACCAGTAATATTTAATATTTATTTGAATTTATATTTCTTGTCTTTTTTTTTTTTTTCTTTTTACATCATTAAACACAAATATTGACATCCCATCAAAGATAATTTATCATTTTCTGGCACATTCTGATGGGTTTTTTTCCCCCTGCATTTTTAAAACCCAAAAGTAGAGATAACAAAAAAAAAAAAAAAAAAAAAAAAGAAAAACACAGCAAATTTCTTATTATAAATATTTATTTTAAAAAAATAATAATTGTAGGACATGTAGGACTTACTGCACTAAGCAAGTTTTGTTTAGCTGGGCTGATTGAAGAATTGACTCGGTTGCTGAAATTTCTCAAACTCAGTCAGTCTGGATGGAGCGGATTATTTACATTTTTTTTGAAAAAGACATTGCAATTTAATACCCATTATGCTCACGAAAAAAGGAGCTTGTGCGTATATAAGGGCAGGTTGACAACTCAACAAAACGCCGACTTTCATTCATAAAAGCCTTCAGTTTCAGGTTGGGAGGGCAGCTTGTTGTATTACCAGGAGGGAAACCGAACCAGGTGATGACATGCTCGAGCTAAGTGATCGGAAAATGTCTCCTGGGGCAACAGAGAGGGGGCGGCGGCAATTAGGAGCAGGTACCCCGTCCTCGACTATAGATGAGCTGATGACAGGACGGTATCGGAGTTTCTGCATTTAAAAACTGCATTCTCATGCCACACACAATGAACTGTCAGACAGGACTCCAATTACCGGGCACTGTTGTCTAACTTTACGTTAAACTGATTTCCCCCCGCCCCCCGCCGCCGCTTCAGGAAGCCAGTTAAACAAGATGATGAGTGTCGAAAAAAACATTTTCCATTACCTAAAGAATCATGCGTGGTCGCTGTTTATTTGATACACTGAGAAAGAGAAGAAGAAAAAAAAACGTGTGATGGAAAGTATTCTGTATTATTATTGACATATGCTCTCTGCAACAGACGTATAAAATGATAAATATGTCACCAAAAAAAAATAAAAAAATGTCGGATTTACCTTGAACTCCAAGTTGTAATCTGCAAGAGATACAAGTTCCAACTGAGACGAGCAGAAATCCCTTCTTCTGAGCTTTTCATTAAAACAAACTCCAGTCATGCATTGCGCATGATCAATAAATCATCCAGCAGCGTTCAGAAACAAAGGCAATATCGCAAATGCAATCAAACCACCAGTCTTCAATTGGTTGCTGCCCTCAGGACCTGTCTCCTTGAAGTGCATCGCAGCCTGCGCCTGGCCGGGTGCTGCATTCAAAGGCTATTGGAAAGGACAATACTATTGGTCAAAGTAAATCATCACTGACTCTCCAAGGAAACTAAAGTTGCAAGCGACTCCTTTTGTTTGATATGGTGAAAAAAAACATTCAAAAAATATAGTGTTTTATTTTTTTATAGTATTTGTTTGGGGAACTGAAAAATTGCAAATAAACACTGGCCAAGCACTTCTGTATTATTCTAGTTTGCAATATAAAATGAAATGACTTTGTTAGGACACTCACAAAGTCATTTGTAAAGCATCATTGTAGAGATGCTTTACAATGCAGTCAAACATTCCCGGTCACGCAACACATTCACATGTTGATGAAGGCAAAGCCACTGGATTGTAGACACATCTGCCCTGGACAGATCAATATTAATATCAATATCAATAATATGACCACTTACGTTAATATTCTACTTGGATATCCATGTTGTCATATGTTGCCATTTTTAATCACCTTGACACTATGACTTCAGATAAAAATTTTTTTTAAGTTTTCCACTTGTATTTTATCTATTTGTTATATTAGATTTTGACCTACTGTTTAAGCCGCTGCTTTAAAGTGAGTTGAAGATAAAGACTTTGTACACGTCCTACTTAAATATGTTCATAAATCTATTTGAATCACAGAAATAATTTCAAGGATGGGATATCACAAGTAGTAATACGTTTTAAACTCACTTTTAAATTTGAAAGAAATTGCTTAAATTTAAAACCAAAGACCAAATTATGAAATACAAAGTCAAGTATGAAGGTCAATGGCGAGATGATTTCAACTCTCAATGTCATAATTTAGACACAAAGTCAGAATTAAGAAGACTGTAATTTTCATCTCTTATTATGACCTTGAAAATGAAAATTATCTCATAGTTATATCTCACAAATAAAATTTGGAAAACTGAAATGATGACCTACGTTAAAAATTTAAACCATTATCCTCTATCTCATAACTGCGAATTTGTACATAATAAATAAGACAAAAAGTTCTTTGTATCTCACAATGACTTTGAAAATGTATATTTTCAACTTATATTTCACAACTATGATATACCTTTTAGTCCAGAAATACTGTGCGTAATTTCCCTCTTTAAGTGGAGGAAATGGGCTCCTATTAATAAGCGACTGTTTATTTTCATCTAGTATAGTATTGGGGGCATATTTTTTTGCTTGTGGCTATTTTACGGGTGGTCTCTGAACGCAGCAGCTGTTTGGAAAGCAACAGCTGGCAGAGAGAGAGTCAACAGCTGGTCAAGCGCGTTCATGGAAAATAACTAAAAGATAAATAAAGAGAGGATATTTATCTCTTTATCTAAAGAGATAAATAAAGAGGCCAATTACACTCGGTCTGTAATTGTTATGACATCCTTACCTGAGCCGCTGTGTGGAAGAATTGTCACTACCTTACAGTAAACAAGAGCTTGGAAATCTCTTTTCATCTCCAGGAGGCGCTGAAACGCTCACAACGAGTCAACTTGGTCGTTTCGCGGTTACAACATGTTGTCTCTCGTCGGTGTCCGTAGTCAATGAAGCGGCTGAAAAAACATGGCGTCCTTCGGTAGGAAGGTTTTTCTGTCCCTAGGTCGAACTAATGTCTCTGGTGTGGGTATAAGGAAGACAGGAAACAGAGCCACATATGCTACGGCGTTGACAGTAAACTCTTCTTCTACAAATAAAAGTGAGTTCGTCTCTGGAAATGCTGATTATGCTAAAAGAAATAAAGGGCTACTGATGCTGGCTAAGCTAAAGATATGAAACTGTTAGCAAAGTCAAGTGTCTTCATTTCTTGAGGCTATGCAGTTAATGGAAATGGTGATTAGGCTTGAAAACGATTTGGTCAGTTTAAAAATGCTTTGTCTTCTTTGCCTAAATGTGGACAAATCAGAGTAACTGTTAGTGATCCCCACCGTCTTCTCATCTAAAATCAATAAATGTTTGTGAATGCGATAGTAAACAAATTTTGCTGCGATACAAGACAAATTTCAGACATACTCTGACCACTGTGTTGTACCATGTATGGCGTAAGATTATTTTTTGCGAGTGAAAATTTAAAATAAAACACAGCTTGCTTTTGTATTCAGCGACCTTTATTTTGACACCTCTAAATTAAATGTTAAATAATATCAAAATACGTTTTCGAGTGACATGCAAAACATGGCAAGTCATGGTCACCTAGTGTGGCAGCATCATGCTGTGGGGATGGGATATTTTCCCTGACAGGAGAAAAAAACCTTCCCCATAGTATTTGTTGGCTAAATACAGCCAACAAAGACTGCAGTTGAGGTTCACCTTTCATTTTAACAGCCAGAATGGCAATAAAATTATTTAACATCAAAGCATTTTTATGTGTGAGAAAGGCCTAGTCAAAGTTTAACACTAAATTTAATTGTGATTCTGTGGTGAAACTTAAAAACTGTTGAAGCTGAACTAATTTGCAAAGATGAAATGGTAAAAATGTCTGTCGTTGAACATACACTGTTTTTATATGAATGAACATACTGCTGCAGCTTTATGCTTTTTCTTATAAATGGAAACGGTTTTTGCTAGGTAAAGTAATTTATCTTTGATAAAACTAGAAATCCTGTCCATTTTAGATCTTCCAGAGAGAGGCGGTAGAGGATTCATTGGCAGAAGACCAAAGAGAGATGTAAGTTAACACTTTTTTCTTTTCTCATGCTCATAAAAAACAAGACCTAGCACCAATATTATTTTACAACTTTCTAAATTGTCTACACTGTGGTTTTTTTGTTTATTTTTTTGTTTGTTTTTTGGTACATTAGCCTGGGGAGCCTAGGACTGAAAAGATGGCGCTGGATCAGGACTGGACCTCGGTTTATCCTGCGGCGACCCCCTTCAGGTCCAACGCCGTCCCTCTTCCTGTGCGGATGGGCTACCCTGTGAAGAGAGGCATTCCACCAGAGAAGAAGGGCAACTTGGAATTAATAAAGGTCAGAGTTCATGACCCATGAAGAACCACGGCAAAAAATAAAAAAATTACTCGGTTCCAGCTTTCGAATTACAAATTTTCTCTGAAATGGAAGCTTTATTTCTTCTGAGTAGCCAAGTCGGTGCTGCTGCTGCTGCTGTGCTGGTGGAGCTCCTCTTGCTGTATTGCTCTCCCCTCATGGCTGTGTCCCCGTGCACGGATTAGCAAGCAGCAGCTGCCCCATCTGGACTCCAGCCACTCACAGATTCACTACTTACTTTCGTCACAGCTGGAAGTCAGCCGGGTGGCCTGACAATACTCATTTCCTTCTGCCTGTGGGAGCTAAACTGCTGTTTGTTACTGACTTGGCTTGAGTACTTGAAACATCACGCCTTGGAGATTATTATTATTATTATCTACACTCATTTTGACATTACTGCAGGATTTTTCATATAATTGTGTTGTATGTAATGTTCTCTTTACCCAAAAGGATGAGAGAGGGAGTTTGTTTTCCCGTTCTGTCCGTCATTCGTTTGTGAAACTGGTATTGGTGCATATTAATGAATTAAACCAGTATTGAAGTTTTTTTTATTTCATTGTTAAGTTAAGTTATTTCATTCCAACAACTTAAACCCTTTACGTTCTAAAATAAATGACACCCAGAGTTAAATTTAATCAAATCATTGCTTCTGTTAGTTTTGGTGATGATAGCTAATAGCGATCCAAAATTTTAGTTTCTTAGAAAATTGGAATAATTGATAAACATTTTTTTTTTTTTTTCCCTTAAAAGTCTTGGCAGTTTTCCAAGTTGTAAACGAAGCTGGCAGTTCACTGAGTGCTTTATTGAAGCACATTGATGGAAAGTTTAGTGAAAGGAAAATGACTCGCCTATTTAACCCTTACTCATGCAATGAGCAAAAAAAAATCCATCTTTAACTCTCAATAACAATTTTTAGTAACAACTGGAAAATAATTTTCAGCAAATCCAATCTAGTTTTGAATACAGACAGCAGTAGTAGCATTAAAAATGCCTTTCAAGGTAAAGCAGTTTATTTTCCAGCTACTAAGCCATTATGTATTCCGGCGTAAGTATATATATCTATTACTAACAAACTGGTGAAAGGTTAGTGAGCAGATTAAAATACGGAGGGATAAAGGCTGGACAGAATTATTATATCCATCATTACATTAAAAGGGCCATTAAAGGATTCCACATTGTATTTTTTTTTATATATAATCTGCTTATACTCATTTATTCAATGAATGTTGTTTTTCCTGATGATATAAGACTTTGTTGTGATTCCACATGCTTAATGTCGCTGCAAGAACATCTGGGGTCATCCCAGATGTGTGTGTGTGTGTGTGTGTGTGTGGGCGTGCGTGTGTGTGTGTGTGTGTGTGTGTGTGTGTGTGTCTCTACAACATGAAACAGAGGAATTTTATGAATAAGAATTAGGTGCACACATTTTATATTTATTGTAGAATTGTACACATAGATTAAAACAAACATGGATCATTGTTTGGATTACCATCAAGAAGCCTCTGGAACAATTCTGTCTGAATATTTCATCATTTCATTCCCCAACAGATTTTTTTTTTTAGGGCTCCTTTAAGTTGGTTTGTTTTCACACTTTTAAATCCATATGGTTTCAGTCTAGCTTCCAGATCCTACTGTTCATCTACTTTTCAAAATCCAAAAGCAATATTGATGTGTTTGAGAACATTATCTTCTTGGTGAAAACCCAGAAAGTTTTTTTTTTGTTTTTGTTTTTTTACTTTTTCACCATCTAGCCGTTGATTGGAATAGGTGTAGAAGTTGTGTTTGGTAAAACGCGTTGAAGTTCGTTCTATCAAAATCGCTACATGATCTTTTTGACTTTGTTTCAGATACCAAACTTTTTGCATTTGACACCAGCAGCTATCAAGAAACATTGTGAAGCTCTGAAACGTAAGCACTCAGTCTGGGATCATTTTATTTGCCTTGTTTAAAGGTGTTTTCTTTTTGGTTTTCATGAGTTTTAATATAATTGTATTTTCTCCGCTGCTAGCTTTCTGCACAGAGTGGCCCTCAGCCTTGGACACCGACGCCAAATGCGACCAGCTCTTCCCAGTGAAAATCGAGAGCACAGACTACGTGTCTGCTGGGCCCTCCGTCAGGAATCCCTCAGCTCGGATCGTTCACGTGAAAGTGAGTCTCACTCGCTCTGAAAAAAAGTCCCAGCCGCTGTTTCTACCTGACTGAGTTGAACTTGAATTGTTCCTCGAGAGATTACAGATTTGCAATGACACAGACGTTCACAAACTAAACACTTTGCATTATTAAACTGACAGATTTGCCCTGGACTTTGTTGGTTTTGTCTTTTGTTGATTCCCCCCCCTCCCTCTTCCCTCTGCCTGCTTCCCAACAGCTTTCACAGCGGGGGGGGGGGGGGGTCAGAAAACAGTTTGCCATCGACATATTTTTGGAGACATTTTAATATTCCACTTAATCCTCGCGCTTCCACTAATCCATCAATACCCAATCCTTCCTTCAGACTGAAAGCCAAACATGCAGAAAACCAAGAACACGATCACTTAAACCAAATAGTACAAACTAATAAATTACATAACCCAAACGTAAACGACAGAGTTGAGAAAACCAGTTACATTTAGTCAGAAAATGAAACCCAGCTGACTCTTTAGAAATGTGGAAACATTTGGAAAAACATGACGAAAGCACGAGCTTCTGTAGCCTTTAGTTAGATAGTTAGATACTGAGGACAGTGAAGATTCTGACACATGAATCATTTTCTCTGGTGGAACAGTGTCATATTTGCTATTAATCACCAACCATCTGCTCTCCTGACACATTGCCTTAGATTATAGCAGCGAGGTAGGAATTAGAAATTAATCCAGGTGGATTAGGCTCCAAGATAGATTGGAGAGCAGATCTCTCAAAGAGGAATCGCAACTCTAGAACAAATTCAGCATGTCCGTCTCGTTTCTCTGCAGGTAAAATGACATTTTATTCTCCTGCCATACCAGATGAGTTAGATCTGCCAAGCGATTTAGAAATTATTCAAAGCGAAATTGAAAACTTTTTTTTGTAACTGTTTAACATCCAAGTGCGTCATGTAACCTGCCCTCCAGGTAAAGTTGTCCAGTTTGAACCTGGATGACCACGCCCGCAAGAAGATGCTCAAACTTGTTGGGGACAGATACTGCAAAGACTCGGACATCCTCACCATCAGAACAGAAAGGTGAACAAACACCAGCCTTCCTACAAAAAAAAAAAACACACAATCCTAACACAAATCAAACGTGCCCTTAAATATCTTTTTATCCTTTCTTCCCCAGCTGCCCTCTGAGGCAGCAGAACTATGAATACGCCATGTACCTGCTGACCGTCCTGTACCACGAGTCCTGGGTAAGTCGAGGAGTTAGTCTTTTCGTTTTGTTCACTCTGTCGTGTCAGGAAGGGCCCGTGCCTCGTTCGCTGGGGTTTTAGGTGTTTTGCCTGAATAGTTTGTGGCTCTTCAGAATCCCCCGTAAGTGTCTGACCTTTTACTTTTCTGACCTTTTTTTTTTTGTTTTGTTTTGTTTTGTTTTCTTTCAACTATCATCTGCTCATTTAAAGGCCAACTGTTCAGTTAAAGACCCGATGTCACGTTCGGTTTGTTCCCAGTTGGGCTCGAGATTAGATGTTTGTGAAAACCTTCCTCACGCCGCAGCGTTAAACGGAGGCAGTGCCTCTCGGGTTTCCACTTACGCAATCTGTATTACATATCCTTTATCCTTTAATGTACCTTTGAATTTGCAGATTTATCTGTTTGTACTTGTCTGTCACGCTTAAATGATTCGGATTATCAAAAGTATTTTTGATATTTGGGAAGGATAAATGGAGTAAATTTTAAAAAACAGTATTCAGATTATGATTTTATTTATTAGAGGAAAAGATTGTCCAAACCGGCCTGGCACTGTGTGAAAATATAATTAATGCACTTGCTAAATCCTGGATTAGTCACATATTTTGACAAATAAAAGGCTAAACAGCTTTAAAAACAAAACAAAACAAAAAAAACAAACATTCCATTTACTAGTGTGAAGAAAATTGTAGAACAAATGGGGATCAAAAGTAATATCTAAGGTTTGAGTACTTCAGTAAGACACAGTGAGAGCCATTATCCACTAATGAAGAAACGATGGAACAGGGTGAGATCGGCCTGCCAGAATTACTTTAAGAACGCATCAACAACTCTTCCAAGAGTCACAAAGCAACCAAAAAAACATCTAAAACTACTGTAGCCTTCATTAAATATTAGTGATTTAATTTAAAAAAAATACAAAAATGAATATAAATTTTGACGAACGTAAGAACAGGGGGAAGCAATACGGGATATTTACAGCACCTTCGTTCGTCACACTCAGAAACCCATCTACCAGCCACGTACCGCCACGATAATTTCCGCCAATAATTATCGAGGTACTCGAATCATTCGCGAAATCGCTTCAGCCCTAATCGGTTCACAGTTTTTATGCTCTTTACATGCTTCCTTTAAGACCTCGCAAATAAACCTGCCTTTGGTTGGGCTTACAAGTGAGAACCTGATAAACCTAGAAAAAAAAATAAAAAATAGAGTAAAGGTTTTGAAGTGGCTTAGTCAAAGTCTGGACTAAAATCCAATTGAGATTCTTTGACATCACTTATACTAGAAACCAAAATGTCTGAGTTGCCACAAGTCCAGATAGAAAGGTGTGGTAGAAGAACTTCTAACGGTGCTCCAAGCTGTTATGTTTAGGGGGCCGTTTTTCTCAGTGCCGACTTGTTTTGGATGGCTTTTCATTCTATAAATTAAATGTTTAGGAAACCTTTGTTATTATTTACTCCATTTTTTTTCTTTTCTAATATTACACTTGGTTTGATCAGAAACATTTAAGTGCAACTAAATACAAAAACATTTCATACCCGTAGTAAACAACCAGTTTGTGCCGCGTTTGAGACTTTATTTTCGGATTTATTTCTAAGTCCTTCGGATTCAAATAGTATCGGATGAGCCAGCATTTCTCTCCAGGTCAGAGAGAGATCTTGGCTGCTTTTCTTGGAGAGCTAATCCCATTAGGGAGGCGTCGGAGCTAAATAGGCAGGAGGACGGCAAACAGCATTATTGTCCAGTTGACATTTTCTCCCTGATGAGTAAAAAAAAAAAGAAGAAAACAAGACTCCCCTATCAGGTGTTGGACCACAGCACACCGGCCTCAGCACTGTCCCTACGCATTTGGAGCCAAGCATATAAAAAGAAAATGGCTCCCTTTGTTGTCCAACCTCTGCTTTCAGGAGCTCTTCCTGTCACGGCTTGGCCACATTAGCGAGGGGAAGAAGAAAAAAACAAAAAATTTCCCAGTCAAGAAAAGGTGTTTGAGTCAGGAAGCAGAACATTGTCCGCTGCCCTTTCGGACACACAATGGAAGGCACAGTGCTTGTCCAGCGGGCTTTTGGACGACTTTAGAGTGGAGCGGCGATCAGGTTGTAACGCTAGCCCACAAAGGAGCCAATTGTTAGCAGCCGCTGAGGTGATAATATCTCCCCACTTGGAGAGGAAGACCTCGGCTGCTAATTCCATCAGGTGCTAATCCAAACCAGCTCTGGAGCTGACTGCAAGAAACCTTTCAGTGGCATGACGGGAGACTTGCTTTTACCCCCCACCCGGTGCACAACACCTGTCGTCTTCCCAACACGGATTTGTTTGAAGGTACACAAACGCAATCAGGAAGAACAGGTGGCCTTTTGTCTGCGAAAGGCCTGGAAAGTAAGCTGCAGGCATGCCGAACAATCTACTCTTTGATGGATGCTTAAATGGTCATAGGAAACGCATATCTTTTTTTTTTTTTTTTTAATAAATATTTCCACATTTCCAGTGGAAGGACAACACCCTGCTGCAACCTGGGTTTTTTTTAGGCTAAATAATCAAATGTGTTGACGTGAAACTCCTGTTTGTGGTTTTCTGGGCCGGTTACCGATCTGTGAGGTATCTGGCGCGTCGCACTCTGCTCCTGGCCCTGATCCAGACCAGATTCTATGAGGAATCACATGCGTATCGCAGCAAATGATGGTCATTAACCCCAAACACCTGGATCGAAGCGCCACTGATGCCCAGTTGCCGCTGCACTTTAAGATAATGGTTCTTCTTGTTCTCCAGGTAACCCGATGACGGCTGAACAGGCAGCACACAGGGCAGGAGAAATAACTCTGTTAGAAGATGAGACATAAGATATTTAGCCTTTGTTGCCAGAAAAGGGAATTGGAAAAAGCAGTTTCAAAGTTGTTTGTTTAATCTTTGATCTGTTTTCACTCAGTAGGAAAAATGCAGTGCCTATATTACTCCAAATCTATTCGTAGTATTAATTTTGATTGAAGTTATTCATTTTTGTCACGTTGCTACTGCAAATTTCTGCATATTTTATGTCGGTTTTGTGAGTTACCTCAACACAAAGTGGGGTTCAAATGAAATTGAGGTGGTTTTAAAGCATTTAACCACAAATAAAATCTAAAGTGTGACGTTCATTTGCCTTCATAGCACTTTGATCTCGGAAAAATAAAACCAGATTCAGAGCGACTCTCAGAATAAAAACAGCTTTCTTGGGAAAGTCTAAGAGAATGGTTTTCAGACAAGGAAATTAAAAAAGTGCTATTGGTGGTGGCAGCATCATTCTGTGGGGATGTTTTTGTTCAGCAAGAGAAAATAAATGTAGCTAGAGATAGGACGATGCAAGAAGAAAAACCTGTTGGTGACCACAAAAGACATTTGTGCAGAAAATGGCCTTGTCAAAATCCAAACTAAATCCAAGACTTACAAATAATATACTGTGATTTTAGATTTTCCTGGTGGTGTGAAGCCGTAGCTCCACATATATACATATTTTTTTTTTTTCCTTTTTCAGAAAATCGAGCCGTGGGAGGCAGAGAAAACCCGCGCCGACATGGAGGAGTACAGTTGGGAGGACAGCACGTCCCAGAAGAACATCCTGGACACGTTGCTGCGCATCAACGCGGCCGGAGAAGGAGACGAAGCTGAAGTGAGAAAGCAGCTGCTGGGAAGAGAGGAGGTGCGGGAATATAAGGACTCGGTCGAGAGGCTAAAGAATGAAGAGGCAAATGAGAGCAACATGCTGCGGTACAAGGAGGCAGTCAGGAAGGTACTCAAGGTGTGAAATCGTTGAAGCTGATGAGAAACATTTACAGGACAACCGTTGAGCGTCCAGGACCTGGGATAAAAACACGTTAAGCGTTCGAATGTCTGAATGTGTCAGCATTGTCATCTTCTCAAATAAATTTGCTGTAATATCCAGTGTGTGATGTTTTTAATACAAAAATAAAAGCATAACATAAGCAACTGTTTTGAGTTTTCTCTTTAAAGCAGATTTCATAATAAGAGCTCCAATCAGTTAAAGAATCAGCTTAAAATTTTATCGTACTCATCAGGAAAGATGCTTCCTGAAACAGTCCGTCCGTCTTGGAAGACATTCTGTCTGTAATCTGTTTTTTTGTTGTTTTGTTTGGGGTTTTTTTTACGGTCAGACTAATAAACTGAGAAAACGTGGTCTATATCTGGTCAGTCTGGGCGACGTACCTCAACGTTTCAACATACCACAGGCTGTCAACTATGAAACCAAACAGATAGCTCTATCCAGCCTCTTTTCTATTTAGGAATCTTCACATTTTGTTCCTGCATGTGTACAATAGAATAAATAAAAACTTGATGCATTTTACATCAAACATCTTGAAAACTATAGCTGATATAACACAAAGTGTACAAATTTATGTGTAGCTATTATAGTTCTCACGGTATTGTTGTTGCCTTTGGTAAAAGTGCCACAGTTCTAAAGAACTTATACAAATATTTAAAACATCATTAATCACTTTTTGAAAACAGAAGGCAACAATTATTCCTACTGCCTCTAAATGATTGACAGTAACATTATTTACAGTGGCTCACCCGCAACTCATTTTGCCTTCAGAACTGCCTTACATTTAAGAAATCCTTCTGGTATTCTTAAATACCAGAGGACGAGGACGAGAGTGGGCAGGGGGGTCCGGACACCCCCCACTCTTGGAAAGGTCTAGAATTGTCCTCACCCCCAAAAAAATCATTGAAGAAACGTTTGTTTTTAATATCAATATGAGAAGGCAAAAGAAACAAAAAACCGAAATGAATCTGACATTTATCTCAGAAAAGAATAATACATTTTTAGTTTTGTTTTTTTTGTGTTTGTTTTTTTTTACTCTTTTC
The DNA here is from genome assembly GCF_019740435.1 of Gambusia affinis. Taxonomy (NCBI): domain Eukaryota; kingdom Metazoa; phylum Chordata; class Actinopteri; order Cyprinodontiformes; family Poeciliidae; genus Gambusia; species Gambusia affinis. The sequence goes on along the minus strand of NC_057875.1, from coordinate 22,257,152 downwards.
TAAATTTTATGTCAGGCAAATGTAGTTAGCTGCTATAGCCTAGCTAGCTAGCTAGCTTCTCTCAGCGTTTATCAAGTGTCACTCATGGCGTAAACAACGTTCATTTTAGTCACTCGCTCACTTCTGTTGCAAGCCAGTAAGACCCGGCAGAATATACAAGTCTTCCCCAATATTAATAGTTTTTATTTCCTCTTTCTTAAAATGTATTCAAGCTGGCATTAAAAATATATTTAAAAAGGTTTTCAGTGTAATGTACTGAAACCTACAGATTCCTTGTTCAGATGATGTCCATTTTTCCATTCTGATATTGTTTCATTTTGATGAATCCGTGTGAATTGTTGCCTCTGAAATACTCAGTCTAGTCTGCTACCAGCAACCAAAATCACCTAACTCCCTTCTTTAGGGATTTAGGTGATTCTTTAGGGAGCGTCACAACGGAGCGTCCATTGTGAAGCTCCGTTTGAATTTCGGCAAGTCATCTTTGATAAGTCTATATTCCTAAATGCTTCCAAGTCATTAGCTGAGATGCAATTTATCCTAAGTAATTGAACAGGTGTGTGGCCCAAGTTCTTAATATTTACATCTTGAAGCTTTTAGACTTTGTAGTTTTAGAATGCTGAATATTATTGCTGCTCTAACTAAAGTTACGCAGGGGCAACAACCCGATTTCAGCAGGTTAATAAGAGGTGCTGCCTCTTTTGGTTTGAAAAACTTTCCAAACAAGAACATTTGTCTTTCTTGTAAGCAAAGGATCAAATATAGTGTGCCGTTTTCAGCAAGCTGACCAGCAGTTCCCAAAATGTTGATGCAGTGTGATAATGTTACTCCATACAGCCAAAGAAAACGTTCACATTTTGTTAAATTGTGGCAGTTTGGTCACTTCTAAGAAGTCTGGAATACTTGGATACTATCAGGAGGCCCATGCCTACTGCAGTTAAGCATCACCTCATTTCTTCCTACAAAACAATAACAGGAAGTACCAGTTCTGCTTTTCAGGAGTTCTCTTTCACCAGCACATACTTAATCAGACGCATGGAAGCTTGCTTCCCTCTCCACGATGTGCGATAGCGGCCCATCCTCTTCCTCTGGCCCCTCCAGCTCACCACCAGCAGCACAGAGCAGCAGCAGCTCAGCAGCAGTGTGACGCAAATGGCCACAGCAACCAGTAGAGTGTGGGCAGCCACATGCCACCCAGACCCCAGCTCTTCCACAGTGTCATCCTCACCGACTTCCTGACCTTCATCACCGCCTGCGGTGCAGTTGCCCCCAGCCGTGACGTCTGTGCTGCTGTGCTCTGTCTCACCCGGGAGAATTGTGGTCGCTGAAGCGCTGCTGGTCACCTTATGAACGGTGGTGGCTGGGATGGATGTGAAGGGTTTTGCGGTTGTTGTAGATAAGCCCGGAGGCGTCTCCAGGTCAACGGAGGTTGGAGATGTGATGGAGTTTGATGTGGTGATGCTGGACTCAGCAGATGTTGCAGCGGTGGTCGGGACTGTTGTTTGGACACGACTGTCGGAGGATGGGGAGGTCTGTTCGGCGAAGGCTGATTTAGTCGTGGAATCGGTTGCGAGTTGGTGGGTGCCCTGCTGCGCTGTGGCGGTGTCCGCGTCAGTCGGTGGAATGGATGGCTTCACAGAGGGCGCGGCGGTGGGAGGCCGCACGGGATGAGGAGGCGGATGGATGAAGTTTCGCTTGTCTGAGGGCAGCGGATCTGAGGCGTTCACTCTGCTGTAGTGGTGGGGCAGCACGCGGACGTTGGAGGTAAAGTGTTTCCCAAACACTAACAGATCAGGATCCACACCTGGAACAGGAAGAGATGTATTTTATATCATACAACTCTATCTTCACTACTTTTTAGTAACGACTTAAAACTGAATAAAAATATCTGCTAAAATGTGCCATAAGTAATCTGTTAAGGGCATTGGGAAGGTTGTCAATCCCTTACAACCTCAAAGTTCAACTTATTTTAATGGGATTGTCTGCAATGGACCTGAAATTGGAAATAAAACTGCACAGAAGCAGCCCTACCCAGATGTGGCTGTTCTCCTAAACTGAAAGACTGAGCAAGGAGAGAATTAATCAGGAAAACGTCCAAAACGCTGAAGGCGCTGAAAAGAGAGATTCAAGACAACGTGTTGGTGGCAGGAAGGAAGCCATAAGAACTGTTCGAAGTTTGTCACAATAGCAAACGTGGAAGAAGCTATGGTTGGACCTTTTAAAAAAAAAACCTTCTAGAGGCCGCGAAACACTTGAGACAGCAGTACAATGAGCCCAAAATATACAATGGAATAGTGTCAGACGAAGCTTGCGCTTACTTACAAACATCAGCAATTCTCTCAGCTTTAATTTAAGCCAGGTTTATAGAAATCGGGTAAGAAATAAATCATTTTTGTGATTCCTGCTCATCCCGCATTAGAGCAGCCTGGTTTAGTGGACCGACTCACCGCGAACTAACGGCGCCAGCAGGTACGTCGCTAGCATTAGCGGCTAACAGGCGATGTCCAGATTAGTAATGTATATAAATGAAGAAATCCTACAACCGCTAAAATCTGACACTGCTCCGTTTTTGATTACTTTTTGTGAAGAACAAGGTTGCGCTGGTCTTCTTCAGAAGTTTTGTGTCGATTTTTTAGTAGTCCTCAGTGCAGCGCCCCCACAGGCGATGGGGGGAACTGGTTTTTCAGTTAGTTTTAATCGTTTGACACAGTGCAGTGTGAATGCTAACTACAGTCCTGAAAATGTAACAAATGTTGCAATTTTAGACTCCAATCGAACCGAGTCTACCAGACTATCCGGTCTGAATACACCCTTAGTCTGAAGGAGTGTTGTGGACTCAAGGGGAGATGAATGCAAATGCTAAACTTAAGACCTTGATGTGCTGAGACTAGAAATCCAATGTTGTTGTTTTTTTTTTGTTTTTTTTTGCGTTAAATTAAAAAAAAGAAAAAGTTTCAGTTAAGAAAAAACTTCCTCCCAGTGTCTCTCCTTACCCTTTGTGATGTTGTAGAGGACAACGTTCTCCCTGTGACTCAGAATGCAACTCTCGAGAGTTGGACAGTGCAGGTGGACGCAGTTCACATTCTCTCGTATTGTATCAAAGTGAAATATGGCCAGATTACAAGAAACTGTAAGAAGAGAGAGAGAAAAGAAGGACCAACATAAGTGAAGTTGCCAGCAAATCCAAAAAGGACAACTACAGAAACGCATCTCACAGTTTCTGGTGAGGCAGCAGCTGCGGCTGCATTTCAGCGCCGTCTCCTCCGGGTAGGACCTCAGCAGCTGTGCTCCTCTTCTCTGAGACTCTTCGATGTCGATGAAGATCCCCGGGAACCGACGGATCCAGCAGTTCTTGTAGTAGGAGGTCGGTGAGCACAACGACTCAGTGTGGCACACCAGACTCAAAACCGTCAGGAGACCCCATGTGGCATTCATCGCGCATAGTGTCAGTCAAAGCATGTTTCAACCGCAGTCTGGACAAAGGGCTCACATATGCAGGAGAGGCGTGGCGCACGCAGCGGTCTGCTTTTACAGGTGGGAGTTCGTCTCCAGGTGAGTCCGGGAGAAGGAGGAGAGACCCAGCCCAGTCCGAACAGAAATGCGTTCATGTTTGTTTGTCTTTTGTTGTTGGTTGTTGTTGTTTTATTTAGAAAATTCTAAATATCTTCCAGTTCCACTGCTAATTGGTCTTTACAAAATTAAGTGGGGGGGGGGGGTATGCTTGGGAGGACGAACCTGCATTGCTATGGCATTAACAATATATAAACTTGAAAATAGTGCAAAAGCAACAATATTATCGCTTTTCGCGATAATTATGGAGAACAATTTATTGTTCTCCATAATTATTACAGCAAAAAATTTTTATTGTGAGCGGCCTGTACAGTACAACAACGAGCAAGATGCACTGAAACATAATAAACTGAATTAAGAACTGATCAACTTTCGATTACAGCACAACAGTTGCTATAGTGAAACTATAACTATGCAACTTGATGAGTTCTGGGTAGAAAAATATGTGCAAACATATTTTCATATGATATATATATACCGTATATAGTCTTAAATTTCGTCGATTAATGTGCAATGACATATTTACGCCACCAGATGGAGACAGTTTCCTACTTCAGAAGATTTATTTGTGATTTCATCCCCTGAACACAGCATACACTTTTCTGGATATTGAGAAGTAGAATTATTAATTGATTAAATGACTCTTCTTAGGGTAAATTAAGCATATTTTTGGGTTGTCTCTTGCCTTTTTGTGTAATGAATAAGAAATTATTACAATATCACATTTTGTCTTGGACCAAATCATTCTCTCTATCTTTATTCAGCCCCACAGTTAATTTTGTAGACCCATTGTTTTGTCTGGGATTATTACCCATTCCTTCATGCAAAATAGCTCCAGCTTATGCTAGTTACTTTGATGAAAGGTTTCTTTGACTCAACAATTCAAATACATAAATGCACTTTTATCTAAACACTTTTACTGTGGCTCTGTGTGTGTATAAGGTCATTGTCCTGCTGGAAGGGAAAATAAAAAATAGTAGATTCATCAAGTTATACAGAAAGCAAAACAGCCTGGATTATCTGCAAAAGTCATCCTCTCTCTCTCAAAATATTTGATTCATCTCTCAAAAGTAAATATCTTTGTCGTTGTGACAGTTATTGTAAGTTGTAATTGTTGGATATTATGTAATGTCAAGATTAAAATATTTTATTTGTACTGTAATTTGCTGACTGAACCATCTCATTGCAAAGGAAAAGACAAGACTGCAAGGGAAAAACAGCAGAAATGAGAATATAGGACAATATCCTTAAGGACAATTGTGCAGTTTTGTAGAAATTACAGTGACATCTTCCTGTACCTGTCATGGCATTATTGGCTTTTGGGCCACAAATTCTCATCCCCGTCACAAAGAATATCTTCTCTTCTCTTGCAGTGTAGTGAGAAAAGAATCTGTTAGTGCTTTATCCAGCCTCTGCCATGACACTGCATCCATAGCAGCTTGAATTATATTCTTTCCATCTCCATGCTGAGGAGAAACTCCTGAATGGGGTTCAAAATAAAGAGAAGCGTCAGAGAAACTTGGTCACTATCTTGTTGTGGATTGCAAACCATTACCTGATGATGTTGGAGCAATGGAAACTAGAACTGTACATAATCACTTGCATGGATGTCCAGTCCTCACTCCTCTTCCTCTTCCTCTTCCTCTTCTCTCTGACTGTTGACCCCATCCAAATCCTTGTCCTTCCATTGGCAAAAATGTAGCTTTGTGTTGTGGTCTGGCTATATAAACCATATGTTTGCCAGTTCATGTGATGTACTATTGAGCTAAGTCAGAAAACTGTTTGGTCATTGGTTGATCTAATGCTTCAGACATTTACTCTGAGAAACTCAGAATTCACCTGGGAGCAACTTCCCAATTAAGGACAGATTTAGAAAAATCCTTGACGTATTATGACAAGTTGTTCAAGCATTTCTCATGTTAAGACTGACACGGTTAATGTACGTTGTGGAGCTTCAGAGTATTGAACAGAGGCCCCTACAATACATTTTGATCAGAATGACATTGGCAGTTGAAAATGTGTTCAACAGCAGAGAACTGTACATAATCACTTGCATGGATGTTCTAAAGCATTTGCAACTTGTTCAAAGAAATGAGAAACTGCTTCTTTGACGTGGACAAGAGACACATTGATTTGATAATTAAATAAGTGGAGAATTTAATTTCTGATCTGAGAACTGCACAAGACACTATGTTCAGCCAAAGTATTTTGCATGAGGTTAAAAACATTCCAGTCTCATCAGATCAGAGCACCTTGTACTTTCTTAGGCAGTACATCTAATGTCTTTCTTATTACCACTCTTTGATGAAGGCCAGAGTTTTGAAGGACAAACCAATTGTGTCATATTCATCTCCAGCGAATACTGTTGTCTTCCTGACTGTTGCTCTTTGGACGGAGATGATTTGGTAGATCTGAATATATCTTATTTCTTCCACTTTACTTAGTATTAGTCTTCCTAAGAAAATCTCAGTAAAATACACTTTTGTAGTTTGTGGTTGTAACATGATAACAAACATTGAAAGGGTATGGATACTTCTGCAAAGCATGAATATATGATGTTTTTTCCAAATGTACTCATTAAACTGTAGTTTCACCAGGAGAAATCCTGCCTTTAATTATATATGTCATTAGATTCATACCACACTTTACCAAAACCCAGCAACAGAAGGAGTTGTGTGTGTGGAACACGTGTTTTTCAATCTGACACAGGCCAACTTACATATGCAGACAACTTCAGCTTACAGATCCCATTTAGTTCAGGTTAGCAGTGTTACAATGTGTCGAAGTCAGACTGTTGCCAATCAAGGACAAGAAGACAATATGAGACGCATTCGACAATCGGTGCCAAACAACACTTTTCAGTTTATCCTAACTGTCAAGAAGAGATGAATGTGATTCTGTACATGATCGCTGAAACGCTGTAAAATATTGGCACCATCAGTTATGATCCGTGGATGTGCAAGAAGAGGTATCTTGAATCTTCTATTTCTTTTTTGCAATATTAATTCAAGTCGCTAGATGGCACCCTGAGGCAGTCCAACTCGACACCCTCTCTCCACATGCATGTCGGGTAAAAGAATCTACATTTAAAACAAGCTCTAGTTAAACACGATGAAGAACACCACCAACGTCAACTCTCTCATGCAGCTTCTGTTGGGCCGCGTTTGGCTCCTTTGGTATCGAGACCACAGTGTAGGATGGTCCTCCTTCTCACTTTTTTTCAGAGCCTTTCAGCTTCCGCAGTTCATCTTCTTCAGCAGTAGTAGTGTTCCTGCGCACGCTGACGCAGCCAGTGTTTCTCCGAGTTCCTGACCAACTTGTCAGATTCCAGCTTTAAGATCTGTGGCATCTGCAGTCTTTTGTTTTGTTTTGTTTTGTTGTTGTTTTTCTCTCTATGTGTTGTTGTTGCTTAACTCTCGCTACAAAAGGGTCTAAGAGCTGGCAAGTTCCAACAGTGCGACTCTTGTCAGTCTTTGACTAGCCTGTAAATATGATGCTGCGCGCCATGCTCGCTGGTGGACACTTCAAAGACGTAAGCTATGCACAGCAGGGTCTCAACAGTATCCGTGTTTGTCACCACCTGAAGAAAAAACACACACACACACACACACACACACACGCACACACACGCACACACACACACACACACACACACACACACACAAGTCCAGATATTTATGGATTTATCTCACATAGTTGGGAAATTCTGCATCCCCATCCATGCATGACATTACATTACATTCCTTTATTTCTGCTTGTGAGTTACCTTTAGATGTTAAAGGTTATACACTATTAAGAGGGAATTTGTTCGTCCTCTGTTATTCATAGGGGTAGCAATGTGAACATACGGTACAAATCGTGTACTTTTATGAAGTTTACAATGAAGAATTAAAAAAAGATTCAACAGAAATTTCATTAAAATTCCAAACTTTTTCAGCAGTTTTTATGAAGTTCTGAATATTAGAGAGCAAAATATTTACCTGAAATTACTAAATAAGATGATGGTTATGATGACCTTAAAACTAGGACTGTATTATCCTATACTAACCACAGATTCTTTAATATGCAGTTTGTGATCAATTATATACTTGAATTGTTACTAAAATAATAAGTGCGTTTCAGTGCTTAGTTTGGCTAATCTTCACCAGACCCTTTCAGGCTCCACAGGTTGAGTTTACAATCCTGATATAAGAAGATCTACAGGATAAAAAGCAGAGAAATTGACCTGGTTTTCTTTTAGAATGAATTTGTTTTGGGTTCAATGAGTTCTTTATCAGCTACTCAAAGACCACATTGATCAATGAATTTACCAAATAACGTTTTGTAACATTAGTGTACAAGGATTAACATTAATTAATAATTTATAATTATTATTTATAATTATTATAATTATAATTAATAATAATTAATAATTAATTTTGCAACATATGCCTTGATGTTGCAATTTGTGATCCAGCAAATCAAATAAAAGAAAACAATCTACCTATTAATCAATGCTAATATATATATATATATATATATATATATATATATATATATATATATATATATATATATATATATATATATATATATATATATATATATATATATATATATATATATATATATATATATATATATATATTTATTTATATATATTTATATATATACACATACGAAATACAAAAAGCGACCAGCCAACTGTCTTCTGGCTCAACAATCCACTTTTTTTCTCACTCATTGAGTACACTATACCATCAGGTCTTGTGTTTAGCAACACCTGTTGGCGAAAAGATGAGTAAGTTTTTTGTAAATGATGAGCTGCTGTTCATTAAGGCTGTGAGAGAGCAAGACTCCAAGGAGATAACAGGAAGGCTGAATGGAGTAAAGAAAAGCTGTTTTATTCTTCAAATCTTTTAGCACTATTATCAAACGTGCAAGATTAAGAAATATTGTCAGCCTTTCGGAAATCTCAGTTAAGGGAGAATATACATTCTTCAAAAAATATGGACTGTTTCAGTAATGCTAACAGCACTGACTGCACATATGACTAATATGAAGTGATAAACAGTTTAAAATGAGAGCTTTGTATTCATTTTGCCTTGTGTGATTGTTTTCTCACACGTTACCTGTTCTTGACACATCAATAGGTAATGACCACACACTGCAGAAAGATTTAAAAACTGTCCTAGTCTTATGCTTGCTTATGCCAAACAGTAGTTCTTTCGGAAAAGTCAGACTAACCCTATAAAAAGGAACAAATATTGATCACAAAATTCTGGTTGGTTTCAACAAAAGAATTATTAAAATCGTGCTTTATACTTTACGGACTTTTTAAATATGGCACGGAAATCTTGTGTTTACATATATGATGCTAATATTTACCTGTAGCACTTTGGAGAACCATGACAACGCCATGGCAACGCTACAAGCACAACACAAGCGCACAGCTCCAGCCACTCATTGTTTGCTGTTGACTTGTGAATGCAGCACTTGTCACAAGAAGCGCTATGCATTGTGCTGCATATATCTGCTGTCTTTATGGGATTATGAGCTGTTGGTTAAACTGAACTAAATCAGCCCATTGAGACATATAATGTCTCAATGCTGCCTTGTGGTCGTCGGCGTGGGCTCAATGTGGCCATTGTCCGCAGGCTCGTTTGTCAGGAATGCGCTCGTCAACAGAAGGAACACAAAAGTCTTTGAACATTGTTGCTGATAATAACTCTTGTCGCGGTGACACACTCCACTGGGCGCACTTTCTCCTCAGTGTCTGCTGTCTGAGGAGCACAGCGGCTCATTCAGGAGAGTCGAGCTGACTGCAGTGTGAATGAGATGATCAGCAAACGGGGGGGGAAACGCAAATGCATGTCACGCTTTTTCAAATAAAATCCAATTGAAATATATAGAAGTTTGCGTTCGGGTGTGAATGCTTTTACATGCTTTTGGGGTTCAGAAACAATGATAACACTCTTTGCTGTGGGTCTCGTAAAAAAAGAAGAAGAAAAAAAAAAAACACAAAAAGCAACGCAATAATGTTGGAGAAAATGATAAGCAGTATTGTTTTTAAAATATGTGATTGTATGTTGGTAACGTGCATGGAGACATGCCGGCTCTTTTTAAAAACAAATATTTCTGCCACATAGTTTAAAGAAATTATTTTGTACACATGGGATCAGTTTCTGCCCTGCGACAGACTGGCGACCTGTCCAGGGTGACCCCGCCTCTCGCCCGGAACGTAGCTGGAGAGGAACCAGCAACCCTCCTGACCCCATTAGGGACAAGAGTGAACAGAAAATGGATGGAGGGATGGATGGAGGGATGGATGGAGGGATCAGTTTCAGAAAAGTTTCCATCCAGATGAACCCACAAATCCACCCCTGTGTGTTGTGTTAAACATGCCAGACCCATAGGGGGCAGGGCAGATTAACTCTATGTCAGCCAATAAAAATGCATCAAAACAACCATGACTTTCTTTCTGTTAGGAATTAGACATAGCCCCAGGAGGTTTATTTGTGTAGACAGCTAGAAAGGTTGAGCTACTTTTAAATAGCATATTAGAATATAAGGTTAATAATAAAACACTAGATGATGTCGATTGAGAATCGTGCAAAAGCAAACGTGGATAAACTGCCACAGTGTTTGTCACAGACTGTAATGCGCTGGACGCTGAATCTCCATTTTTCCACTTTCACACCCAAACACACATCCAGAGTTTTCTCGTATCTCCACTCTAGTTTGACTTTTCTCAAAGAATTGTGTTCGTGTGGATGAAAGACCAAAAACCCATTTGAATTTATTTGTTTTCTCATATATCAGAATCCAACCACACATTCCTGTATGTACCTGTAGGATAGTGAAGTTTTCCAGTACGCTGTTCATCATGTATTTCTCAGGCAGGTGTTTGAGCTTGTGGATGAAATTGATCATGTATTCACACAGCGGGGATCGGTGGATCCGAAACACGTATCGTCCATTCTCAAAGCGAGCGTACTCCGTCTGTGAAAAATAACAACGAGGAAATGTGGAATTCGATTCCATCTTTAAGAGAAGCTAAAAACCCAGCAAAGGGTTAGAAATGTCCCCACCTGTGAAAGAAAAAAAAATATAAACCACAAGGATATATGCTCCACTGGCACTTAAACGGATACAGTGGATCTATGGGATGAGCTGTAATGTGAGTAACGCAATATATCTAATGCAGCATATGGCATGCCAGATTTGACATTAAACACATTTCTCGTGACAACTGTAATCAAATAATAAGACCATTAAATATAACCACGTGTGGGCTGCTGAGGCAGATGTCTCAACCAGAGAATAGGGAGTGTGTGCACGCGAGTGTGTGTGTGTTAATATTGTACAATCCATCAGCACTGCATGGGGGTGGAGCGGCGACTCCGTTTGGCTGACTGGAAATATAGAACTTAGTCAGATTGGGGAGATTTTATGAGTCAGTTTCCAGACCACAGATCAGAGGTAACCTGACTGGAATCCGTCTGAACCAGCAGGGAGAGGACAGGAGGGAGGACAGGGGGTTGCGGCGCGGCCGCGTAACCTTTGATGTTGCAAATGAAAGAGAGATTCTCGATATTTTTCCGCTGTCTTACCTCCACTTTCTCCACCACCTGCTTCCCAAAAGAGCAGACCTTGGTGGACGAGGTGATGTTCATGCTCTCAGAGCTTTCATACTGGCTGGACACGCCGTAGAAGAAGCTGTTGTCGTCCTGCAGGTTTACACTCAGGTCCGCCTTGAGGGAAGACACACAAAAACACACTTCACTAAATGAATTCACAGCCAATTATGAGCTGCATCCGCCCTGCCAAAAGCTCAAATTTGTCCTTCTAAAATCACATTTCAATTTACTGTAAATACTGCAGTAGTGGCAACGAGTCATAGCTTTGTTTTTGTTAATCTTAGAATCTTTATTGCACTGATCTTTTAGCTAATTTTAAAGTTATTGGTCACTGATGTGCACACACATCAACTGCAGTGAAGAGTAATTAAGCAGTACACATGCCAGACGAACTGGCCGAGCTTTTACAGCAAAATATGGCCCAAAAATCCACAACCAGCTAAAAAAGTGTCATGAAGTGCCTTGTAGTTTGTCTGCATTTTGTCAAAAATAAAATCTGAAATGTAAATGTATTTTTGGGGGGATTTTATGTGATCAGCCAATACAAAGTTGCAGATATCTGTGAAGAGAAAAGAAAATGGTTCAAATAAAGTCACAGTCTTGATTGGGATCTTCACTGAAGCAGAGAAAGAGTAGCGAAGTCAGCATTGTGGTTGTTTCTTTCAAGGTGTCGAAATGGAAATGAAATATATTTAATATATATAATATCTGTAATCACTGGTTATTAGCCACAGCAATATCAATACTAAATATTGATATAAGCTCAAATTATTTAGTCCATCCCTACTTTATGGTAAACTTCCCCATGTTAAGGACTGTTAGAAAAAATGTGTGGCCAGATAGATAATCTAAATAACAACGTGTGCTTTGACTAGACCAATTTCTGGCTTAGAAAAAGACCCAGCCTGTAGCATCGGATGTAAAAGTAACTGTACTTGCTGAGTTGTCTTTTAGCAAATATATATTTACTGTATTCCTCCTTTCGTGTTTACAATTCATGATCTTCTTGGACAAAATGTTCCCTTGAGTTGAGCTCAAAGCAAGACGATGGTCATGTTCCTTGCTGCAGATTGGCCCGGTGGTGCAGCTTTGAAATGAGGCAGGTATAATCAGATTACAGATCAGACTGAGGTGCCATCTCCTCTGTCAGACAGCTGGCCTGTTTTACCTTTTCCCCCTGACGGGCTCTTGTCCTCTAATGGGCCATTGAGACACCGCTCAGCCTCCCCTCATCTCTTCATCACCCCGTTTGTCTTCATCCCTAGCTCATGTAATTTCTCTATTTGTCTTCATCCCCAGGGCCCAGTGGCCCTCCCCAAACCGCCGTCCTCTGCTTCCCTAACAGCCAGCGAGGGAATTCATCCAATTACAATCATCAGCGTGCAATTGGCTGATTAGATCACGGTGGGCTGGCTGGCTGTGTAACAATTTAGCCGAGCCGGTTCAAATCAGATTCCCACCGCACTTCAAAGGCGTGAGACAATCCGTTAGGACAGGGCCACGGGCGCCGAAGGGGAGAGGAGCCGGGCAGCCGGTGGCCGACAGGAGGGTCTGCAGGAAATTCAATCTAGAATGCCATAGCTTTGGAGGTGGGTCAGTCGCCTGTCACTGTCCCCATGCCAACCTGCGCCTCAGCACACACCCGCCCTCACAACCCCACAGTCATGACCTGCCTCCTGGCAGCGGCATAATGAAAAAGATTTTCACATCTTTTATAATGTTTTTTTTTTAATCACATTTTTGGGGTGTGTCAAGGATTTCAGTAAGAAATCTTGCTTATCTTTCCCCCTCAGCTGCTTAGTTGTATTTGTGTGTTTTTGTCGTGGATGCCTCGAGGACCGGGCGATCACCTTGGGAAACGGCGAGCCGAGCAGACCGAGGACACAAAGTGTTACGCGCCTCTTTTCATCTCGCGCCGAGCTGCAGATGTCGCAGCCATCGACTCCACCAGGCTCCGACACGAACCGAGAGAGTAATATTTCATGGACGGGTGTCTCGTTGGTTACACGCCACCCAGAATTTCTGCTGCGATCCCTAACTCTTGTTCGCGCTGTCTGCATCCCTATTTGTATCTCTTCTTTATTGCTGTCTTGCTCCGCTTTTCGTTATGATATATGGCGTGGTTAGTCATCCCCTTCCTCCCGTAACCCCCCAAATCAAATGCCAGGGGTCCACCAGCTGCTCTTTCCGAGGAATGGAGAGGGCCGATCCAAACACGGTGCCACTCACCAATGTCTTTTATCTCTTTACAATAAATAATGCGGATGTCAAGCATGCAAGAAGGGTAATGCCGCAAATACACTCCTATCTGCTGGAGTGAGAAGCGAGGCGGCACTTTGAACTCGACCTTTTCGGTGTCCTGCGCTGTGATGGAGACCAGGGCCTCCATCCCTAATAAAATGATTATTGGTGTTATATTTCTTTACAGAACAAATGCTTTTTGTTTCAGTTCTTTATTTCACTTACATTGAGATTTATTTAAACATTCTTTCAGGCAGAGGGACCAGCCATCCTTCCTGGACAGGGAAGGACCGGGCGTTTCAATTTGAACTGTTTCATTCTGACCTCAGCAGGGTGGAGCAGCAAAGGGAGACAAAGACTGTTACAAAACTCCTGGAGCAAACCATTTTCCATTAAGAGGGGCTCTGAAGAGTTATATTAAGTTAAATTTAATCTTTAATTGACCTTAAGATTAGTCTAGTTCTAATAATTTGCATGCATGTAAATATTTATTGGTACCATTTATTGTTTTGTGTTAGATTAGTGTAAATAATTTCTTGTTTTGTTTTGTCACCCCTTTACCTGGTGTGAGTGTTGGAATTGGCCAAGGTATAAAAACCAGCTGCTTTGTCTCGCTGGAAAAAAAAAAGGGTGTTGGTGTAACTGTGACCTGCAGCTCCAAATGAATCTACCTCGACCACATTGTGTTGCCTCCTTCCTAAACGCAGAGCCTCCGCCGGTCAACGTGACGTACGCCCTGAACGTCAGCGATCGACTAGCAGGTCCATGTGGTTTGTTCAGCTAGTAATGGACCTCAAATTTAAAACATGCAAGCCTCAACCTATAATTCATAGAGAAACCACGTTGTTGTCTCTACATCTAATCTGTCAGGGCCTCCAACTATTAGCATAAAAACAGAGAATTAGTTTTTCTATGGAGATGCTCCGATCTATGCTAGCGATCAAAATTAGCCAATCTTCCACTTGACTGGAGCTGACCAGTGACTGGTGATTCAGAAAATGTAACAATCAGATTTATTATGTGATTAGTAATAACACACACTGCTAAGTTGCACCTGGTTGTGCTGAAAACAACAACACTCTCGCTTGGAAACTATTTCTGAACGAGGAAGAAAGTTGCCTGCTTTCAGGATCAGTCAGGTGTTTAAAAATGGAAGCACAGGAAAGCTATTTAAAATCAAATTAAAGTAGATAACAGAAAGGTTTAACCTTTTCTGAAGAAAACACGCAGAGACTAGTGTTTAAGTAATAAAAGCAGAGATTGAAAATTGGTAACAAATTTTGATCAGTGCATTTAATGGGGTTTCGACCTTGTATATTTATTTCCACATATTTCTGACTACCTTAAAAAGCAACTCGTGCATTTGAGTAAATGTTCTTTAGAAACAGGGATCGACAAGAATGTTGACTCACCTAAGACACTCATGAGTATTATTAATCTGTGACGCTGCACACACACACACCCACGCCCACTCCTACACACACACACACACACACCATTCTTCTTTTGTCCTTAAAAAATATTTTACACTTCAGCGACACCCATTAATGCTGTGGCCTAAACAAATGTAGGTCTTAATATGCAGGTTGTACATAGTTTCAGAAAAAAACATGCATTAGTCAATCTTAACAGTGTATCATAGTTTTACACTTAAAACCGGATTCAATAAACTTTATACTCTTGGTTTTATGTCCACAAAACAAGACAAATAAACAGTATTTCTCTAACTGTGCTGCCAAGCTAAAACCATCTCTTCAATTTGCGGACAGCGAAATACGACATAAATAACGACTGAATACGTAAAAAAGCACCACAAGCCCCATGTTAAGGAAAGTGGAGGATGTGTGATGGTGTGAGCCTAAGTCTCTGGAAACCTTGCTGCAGTCCAGGGCATTTTAAACCATTTGAGGAAATTTCACATAAAAATCTGGTGGATATGAACAGAAAACAGATCATGAATCTCCTTCTGGGACTTGAAACATATGGACAGATCAGCATAGAAAAGTGATTAAGATGAGAATTAATTTCTCATTATTTATTCACTATTTCCAGTACAAATAAGTGAATGAAATGTCCAGCAGATGTAAACAAGTATAGTGGACATCAGCACTGTTCACCTTGTCTTGCTGGATTGTCTGCCATCTCTCTGTATCCCTCATATTGTCATCATTCTTTACTCTCTTAACACTTTCAAAGTGTCACTGTCTCTAACCGTGATTTAAGAGCGTTGCATGGACATCTGTGCATGGTTGCGTGTGCATGTGTGTGTAAGGGGAGTATCTATAAATAAGATTCTTGGGGGTAGCGTGGGGGGGGCGGGGTCACGAGCATTGGATTCAGGCTAATAGTGCAGAGACAGGTGTCTGGGATCACATGTCTCCTGCTGAAAGATCAGGCCTGCCACTCTCGCCAAGGCTGCTGTCACGCACACACACACACACACACACACACACACATCACAGACATATACAAATACAGTAATAGAAGAAGCTCTCTGCACAGCAATGCTCGCTCTGAAGGCCGATAACCCACCGATAAGGTCACAGGAGCGGTGACTTTCCATCCTTTCTGGCCCTAAATCGAACTTAAGAGCCTTTAACTCCAATGCTTAAGCTGTCTCAACACAGTTAACACCACAAGGCCATTAACAGCCAACAGGTGCTACAAAACATTAACAAGAGTATGCTCACTTTACCCCCATCACTTGGGGAGGATTAGACGATGATGTAGGAAATTTTCAACTTCTACGCGATGGGGAACACAACTGAGGACGCAGCATTTAAAGTCTAGACGGATTTGGTCTTAATGCCAATGAAGCAAAATAATAAAACAGACATCAGAAAGGGCTTTACCCAGAATTTGACGAGAAAGAAAGCGTTGTGTGGCCCTTTGTCAAACAGCTCTTTCAGGCCTCCTTTCTTCTCGGGGAACTTGTCGTAGATCTGCCGGATGTCCACGGACTCCAGATAGGCGTCGCTGTAGCTCGGGTTGGACTGTCCGATGTGCACAAACAAGTGCTTGTTGAACTGGAGAGAAAAGAAACATATTGGAGGTCAATAATCCCACAGCGTTGAGTTCCCAGTTCGCGGAAAAACAGCCATGTTCTAAATTACCACATTTTTTGGGACTCTAATGCATCGTGTCTTCGGTAAAGGAAGTAATTAATGTCTGTTCTCCTGTTTCACCTCCTTCCTTAAAGCATCATCACATATCGTGAAACTATAATTTCACAGAAAAAGAACAACTTATATTTACTTTTTTTTTTGCATAACCCTTCTAATGTTTTTAACACTTCACAAGGACGGAGCGTGTTCTTTTTAGGCTTTTTACACAATTTTACCAGGGGTTGCAATAGTAGTGGAGAGCGCTGTGTCTAATTTTTATTATAAAAATGACACGATATGGCTTTAAGAATTTACTTTAAGTAGAAAAATCTCTAGAGAGAGAATTGTAGAATGGGATAAAAAGAAACAAATGACACACTGGCAAAACAAAGTTTGTTTTTGCACGCCATCATATATTAAAAACTACCCTGCTTAATTAAAACTGTGCAATTTTAATTAAGATTTGAGCACTAAAACTACATAACATTACATTAATGTACATTACATTACTCAGCTCAGTTTTTTTTATTTATTTTAGTCACTTTTTGCCTGAGACACTCTCCATAAGGCCACAGACTGAAGAAGGCAGCTGAACTCACAGTCTCCGAGTCCTGAGGTTGCTCCAGGAAGGCGGAAAACTCCAGCATCCGGAGCTTGGAGCTGGCAATACTTCTGCCTTGCCAAGGGGGGGCGCCGGGAGACATGGACAGTCCTGCTGTGCTTTCATAACCTGCAAAACAGTGAGTGTGCAAATGTGCTGCTTGAATGGGACACAGCCAGAACTCGTCAAGACGTTACAAACTGGAGTCATTTTTCGGAGCTTTGTGCAAACGGTGTACGGCGAGCCGAGTCGTCCGGTTCTTGGTGGCATGACGGGCGTCTTTCAGCGCAGCAGAGGAGAGAAGGAGCACCCACCTGTTATCGGGGTCGGGCCTGACGCCTGCATGGCATAACTCTGCTGGGAGAAGGGCTTAATGCTGGGAGGGAGAGACAGACAAGAGAGGGAGAGGCATGTTATGCTGCTTTCTCAGCCCCACGACTCCATCGCATGTACTCACTAATTGGACTAAGAGACCACGAAGAGCAGCCTGGTATACTGAGCACCAGGCAGCTGAGGGGCTCTGTTTGTAATTGCACTGATGCGTTTTGATTTGCTCAGAAAATATTTTTCCTGACTGAAATCTATCTGATGACTATTAAGCAGTGTTGGCATAGATACTTTGAAAAAGTAACTTTAATCGGATTACCGATTACTCCTTTAAAAAGTAACTTAGTTAGATTACTGATTACTTGATTTGGAAAGTAACTAAGTTACATTAAAAGTAAGTTTTTTAGTTACTTTCAGCAGCTGCTAACATCAACGCTCTGCCTCCTGTGAAAATGACATCGATCTTTGCCAAAACTTAATTGTAAGTTATTTTATAATAGTAACATTAACAATGTGTCTCCACTTATATGGTTGAACTGCAGCATCCAGGTAATGATGGGCTAAAAATAAGTGGATGTCAGACAAATTCTGGGGTTTATGTCTGCTAATTTCCACGCCCAAAAAGCTGCAACTCATTAAATTAAACGGAATTGGCGACCGAAACTCAACATAGTTCCCTTTCAGCAACAAAATGCGCTTCTCCCTCGACTTTTTGACATTTCTGTCGCTGCTGATAACTGTCGCATAGAAACGACGGTCACTCAAGAGGTGTGGAGGAAAATAAAATTAAATTACAAAAGAAAATAGTAACGCACAGTAATGCAAAGTGATTTCAATAAGTAACTGTAGTCTGACTACCGGATTTGAAATGGTAGCGCATTAGATTACACACTACTGAAAAAAAAATGGTCCGACGTCAGCAACGCGTTAATCACATCACTGCCATAAAGTTAATAACGTGACAAATCACTGATGGACAGTAAAAAAACGGATACTTACTCCTCATGGCCTCCTGTCTGAGCTGGAATTGTCCCATGCCAGAACTAGGAATAAAAACAAATAAAAGAGAAGAAAATATTTGAAACTTCAAAAGTGATTATTCTGAAGTCATTGTGGTTAATCTGCTTCTTAATGTGATGCAAATTACATTCATATATTTAACAGAAATGTTAAATATAGACATGTTTGGCGCTTTGAGCTGCCATGTTGATGAAATGTGCTGTGCAAATGAGCTTGACTTGACTTTACTACAATGCTGTCAAGTCAGTTTGTGTGTGTGTATAAATGTATGCCCACTGCATGACGATGCCAACACCATGCTTTACAAAGAGAACGTTGTGTTATAGAGTTTAAATTATACACAGGTGGACTTTTTACTAACTGGGCAACTTCTGAAGGCCATTAGTTGGGTTGGATTTTAATGAGTGGTTTTTGGAGTAAAGGCCTCTGAATGCACACTTTTAAGATTTTAACGGATGAACCATGTACTCCCACTTCACACTTATAAGCTTCTTTACTCCTTTATGACTTAAGTTTCAACTCTCCGTCTGGATATATTTTTTTTACTGATTTCAATTATACGCAGTTCTTTAAGTGTCCTGTAAGTACATGAATATTTGGGTGATTAACAGGCTTCTGAAGCACGTGATGCTCATGCAATCATTTGAATCAGTTGTTCTGGAATAGAGGTACATCTAAAACGTCCAGAGTGGGGGTGGCCTGAGGACTGGAACTGAGAAGCACTGGGTTAATTTCACTCTCTGCTACAACGGGAGTGAGATTACCGTAAAAACCCAATATGACCTGGAAAGCGCAACGTCTCCCCTTTCAGAAACCGCTGGAATGTTTCAGACAGCACAAAGTGTGGTGGTATTACGGTATTTCTAATTTGTCTGGATCGTCGCCGGAAAGGTTAAGTTGGTTTGTTGGTAAGCCACAATAAAGTACACTGTAGCATGTATTGTGACAAAATGTAGAAACAGCCAAAGGGTGCACACCTTTGCTTTCAAAAAAAAATCTAAAACATAGTCCACACAAATTCCTACAATAACATGTTTGCATTTAAAAAGAAAAATCTGAAAATCTCTCAAGATAGGAAGTGTCAACTGGATAAAAGATTTATTCAGAAAACTTCAGATAACTAAAATGAATTTACTTAATGTCCAGAAATAAATAAATAAATCCAACGTCTCTGTGTGACTTCAGACTTACTCCACCAGCAGTAGGATAAGCTGGTCTCGAGAGACCCTGAAGAGCCATTTTGTTCTGGAAGGCTGTGGGTGAGATGATCTGAGCAGAGGACATGGTGGCCATGCTCTGGAGGGCTTTGTCTTTGGCAGCCTGGTCCTATAGAGATGGACAAACAGTTCAGCATAAGATAAACAGACCGGAGAACAGCTCTCATCAGCTTAACTTTGAGTAAACATCAGTCCTCTTTCTAACATAGGCACTGCCCTAAAAAGGGAAATGAGAGGCTGAGGCCACCTTGCATCATCCGTGAGTTCCTGCCAGGCGAAGAGCTGGACAGAAGGTAATATTACCATGGAGGGCCTTTGGGTCAAGAGTTAAGTTTATTGCTTTGGCAGGAACGAGCCAGCGATGACAACTAGCTTCTGTTAGAGGTCGTACTGGAAGTCAAGACAGGCATCAGGATGATATGTTGGTACTGGCACCGAAACCGTAAAATACTCTTATCCTCACAAACATTAAGGACAAGCTGGAGACAAAATGTTTTGAGTTTTCAAACGTCCTCCTTCAGCAGTTTCCGAACCGCAGTGGGCTGCAAGCGCCTGCCACCCTGCCCAAATGGGCAAGGCCACACGGTGCATTCTTGTTCCCAGAACTGGCGAACACAAGGGCATAGCTGAAATATGGGGGTTACATGTGGCAGGGATCTCAGTTACACTAAAGGCGTATTTAAAAAGGCCAGCCGCTGGGGCCAACCCTGTGACTGGTGCAGAGCCCTGCCAGCTGAACCCTGGTGGCGGGCGTCCAAGGTGAAGGAGAGGACCGTTGCCTGTCGTGACTGTGAGCATGTAAGTGTATGCGGATGAGTAATGCAAACTGAGAAAGTACTGAAGAGGCAGGGATGTGTGAGCTCTTGGTAAACCGTAGAGGAAAACTTTTATTACCAAGGCTAAAACCTGGAGAGGGAAAATGTCTTTTCGAATAACTTTGAGCTGTTAAAATGGAAAAATTGATGAAAAGCAAATAAAAATTGACTCACGTAGCGTACCTTGAGCTTCACCTGGATCTCTCTGGCCTTCCGTCGGGCAAGAACCTGGATGTGACTGGATACCTGGAAGACAAAGACAACAACAGACAGCACGAAGTGAAGCAGAACCTCACACAAAGGGAATTAACATTAAATTGAAATTAAAGATGCACAGAGACCAGAACTGGACTAATACTGGTGACTAGCCAGCCAGAACTGGCTAGTCACCAGTATTAGTTTTTCCTTTTTCAATTAGCATGCAGACAGACCTTAACTGGTTTTAAGCCAGTAGGGGTCCCTCTACACCCTCATCAGGTTTATTATCTAGATTGAATCCTTTCCTGACCCTTACTGGCTTGTCATCTGCATTCGTTCCCAGTCGAACGTGGTCAGATGACTTCGTAATGCATCAGTCAGTGTCCCATAAATCAGTTCTTCCTTATCAATAATTCAGAAGGTAAGACAACGTTCCAAATTCCTTGCCTTCCCGCTTCCCTCCTCCGTCTAAATCACAGTATTCCCCAGCTTCTTCTTCCTGTCTAACAAGCAGCAGATCCACGAGGCGCTGAAGAAACAACACCGACACATGATCCTATAGCATCTGTGCATTGGGTCCCGGCCCTAAATCAATCATCATCTCTGGCTCTCCGGCCAGGGGGTGGTGGGTGGTGGGGCGGCGGTGGGGTTCCACGGGGGTGTCGGTGCATCACTCAACAGGATTTGCTGCAGCCGCTCAAAAATAGCAGGTTGCAGCAAATGGCACTCAGAGAGAAACTCACCTGCTTCCTGGTCCGTGTCTTCCCCGTGCGAAGTTTGATGTACCTCGCTATCAACTCGTTCCGCCCTGCCGAAACAACAGACACAGTTTTTCCCTAAACAGATTCGACATTTTAGCCGTGGAATCAGCTTCCACTTTCCGTTAAAATTTGTATTTTAAACCTTAAACTAAATGTTAACATAAATAAATAAATAATAAGGTACTTGAATGAAAAGAATAAATAAAGGACATGAAGGAAAATCTTAACTCATTATTAGCTGGATGACAGCCTCCAGCAAAATCCGATGTGCTGCGTATGCAGCTTATTTATATATGCACATATTTATAGACATAGTACAATAGAATAGACTAAATGCATGCCTGATCACACTTCTGAGTGTCTATAATAAGACAAGTGTTTCCTCGTGTAAAGTTATACACTGCCTTGCATAAAGTATTCAGATCCATTGAACTTTTACACATTTCAACCACAAAGTTCGGTGCACTTTACTGAGACTTTTATGTGCTGGAGGGGACATGGCTGTCAAAATGTTTTTAACAAATGAAACTCCTAAATTGTGGAGTGCATTTCCGTTCAGCCTCCCTGAGTGAATACCTTGTGGAAGCTTTGCTTGACATTTTTTTCCCTGACTTGCCACAAATTCTCCTTCAATTGACACAAGGACTTTGATGTCTAATACATAAGGTTCTTAAGCATTGTTAATTTATACACATTAAACAATACATAATAATGTTCTTAAGCATTATTATGCAATAGTGTGTTTGGTGTTGTCCTGCTGAAAGGTGAACATCCTATGAGAGAAATGAATTTTTCTTTCATTGTTGCTCTTTTTTCAGCTCCATCAATATTACCATAGGTTATGTGCAGCTGTCAGTACTGCAGAAAAGCAAACCCACAGCATGAAACGCCTCCACCATGTTTCATAATGGCGATGTGCGGGGATATTTTCATTTGACATACTAATCCACACCACACTTTCTACCAGTAGTGATTTCTACCTGGAAACGTATTTGAAAACCATCTAACATTTTTTTTTCTAATACTTAATGATTGTTTTATGCTTTGTACTGGTGCATCACATCAAATCAAACAAAACTGGTCACAAAATAAAATGGGGGACAAAATAAAATTTAAGGGGTATAAATGCTGCATAAAAATGTATCCAATGTGACAAAAATGAATTATAACAACTTCTCAAACCACAAGAAAAAATTTGTAAAAAATCAAGAAGTACGAAAGCTTTTGCAATGCACCATCCATGTATGGATCATTGTGCAAACACACGCGCAGAAAAGCGTCGTGGCTGTCGAGTGTGTCGGCACCGGACGCTTTAAGTGTAAGTGTATCGTGTTAGTTTATCGCTAAGTATACAGTCTTGTGTGTGAGGGCTTGCATCAGTCTCAGAGTGGCCCCCGGAGCCTTTGCTCAGCTCATATCTCTGCAGTGAGTGTGTGTCTGTGTGCTGCTGACAGACAGGTCACACTGGCGGAGCAGGTGGAGGCTGGGGCCATGCGATCCTCAGACGGGACTCGGGACAGACGGGACAGAGGCCAGGAACGGGGAGGCCCAGCACGGTGAAGCAACTGGTTTGTGTTTCTAGGTTTATAGAATATCCCCTTTTCAATCATAAATCTTCCCCAAATTTGTCATTCATAATGGCAATAATTAAACACACCCGATCGAATTAAATAACCTCTGAACAAAGAAAAGGTCTCACAAGCGTTTGCGTCACCTCCTAAACACGGTCACTTCTCACTTGGCACCACATGGCCACGAGTTAACACATGGGACAGTCACGTCACGCACTTTGGGAAGGATTTCACATTTTCTCCAACATACTAACGCTTCGGCCAGACCTCGCACTTCCCGCAATGCAATCAGAGGAAACCAGACGCCCGCTCTAGACCCCATCAGGCATTTTGTCAACCAATAAAAGTGATCAGATTTTGGACGGAATGCAGAGCGACATTTCTCCCTGGTGCGCATGTGAACCCAAACAACTCCAGGAGAAATTTCCACATAGAAAGCCGGCTTGTGTTTACGTTGAAGAAAACTGGTGACTGTCTTTGAGTGCTGCAGTGAAGAGGCAGCATAAAACTCTACACAGGTTTCTCTGCTTAACTTATCAATATATCACAATTCTGTGTTTTACATGATATATTGTCAAACTGTCTGCTTGAATTTTGTATTTTTAACATGAAAAAAAAAATTAAACCTTTTTTTTTGTTTGCTTTCTAAAAGTTGGGACTTTGCGCACCTTGTTTGCATCGCCTTCAGTCTGCCCAAACCTTTCTGCACAATGAGGCGACATGCTATTTACAGCTAACTACATTCAGAGATGTGCATTAGCCGCTGTCTGTTGAAATAATATGCAATCATAAACAGCGGAACCTGAACCTGGCACATGATCTCGTGATATTAAAATGCCACAATATTTCATGTCAAAGTGAGGCCTGTCCGGCGAAGCACTATCGAGTCGCTGCATCTGTCTATGCTGTTATCGTAAGATCAAGATCTCAAGGCCACTGCTTTAACCTTGACACTCTTGTGTATTTCTGAAAATAAAAATGAAGTAGTTCGATTTATAGTGAGTGGCAGAGAATCTCGGTTGCATCGTCATTATATAATTATTATATTATCATTACTATAATCGTTGAAGAATTCCTTGACGATTTGAATTTGTGCTCTGTAAAAAATAAAATAAAATGTGACAGACGAGGTACAAAGGACAGCTGCAAATTTGCAAGACTATTTTTTGGTCAGACGTGCAGCTCTCTGGTTTTGAAGCCCTTTGTGAATTACAGTGGCACCTAAAGTGATCCAATGTTATCTGCAAATTGGGTTTATTGGAAAGGATACAAACTAGACTCCGTGTAAGTGATATTACAATTGGTTTCTCTCGAATTAGCACAATATGCCCCTTATAATGAATACTACAACCTCAAAATTATTCAAACTCTTCAGGACTAACATGTTTAGTACTTAGCAGAGCACCTTTCTGCTGATTCATAACTAGTCACCAACTTCTGAGGCTGCCAGTTCGTTGATGTTCCTGGTTTTCTGTGCCGTTTCAACTGCCTTTTGCAGATCTCGTCAGAGAATTTCAATAGAGTTAAAGTTGTAACGGTCTCGAAGATTTTGGCCTATTGTGAATTGTTGCAATTCAAGCCACACCACTTTGGCTCGTGCATGAGCATTAGACGCCGTGTGGTTTCTGAGGAAACCAGTGAGTCAACATATTTGAATTCTGTGCTCTTGATTCGCTCCTGTCCATTGAGTTTGATTGGGCCATTGGTATTTTGATTGGGCAACTGAATAATATTGAATTTCTTAAGAAATCTAATTTGCACCAATGGTTGAATCGCTCTAATACGGTTGGCCTCCATTTAGCTGGTACAAAAATTGCGCAATCTGTTACTAAATCAGGCCCAAAAGAATTATACACTCACATTTCCAAAGAAATTGCTTTTGTGTGAAGCTTTTGTGGACTAAAGGGAAATCTGAAAGGCTGAGCCCCATATAGACAGTTTCTGACACATTTCTGCTCCAGTTGCTGTATTCTTTCTGTTCTGATCTTATTTTCTTTTCAGGGACGTAATATAACCGTTCAGTGTTTATCAGGAGGTGAACTTTTCTCAAATGATTGTTTGAGCCCCTAACTACATATTTCTTTAATTGCTTGGGGATTAAGAAAGTGTTCCACATTTCCTGACAATAAAAGTCTTAAAAAGCAGAAAAGAGAACATTTGTCAAAACTGCTCACAGTACCCGACCTCAAATTAATGTGCAGAAGACATTTTCCCTCTGGGAATTATCTTCACTTGCGCAATGTCTGTGCAACAGGACATTTCAAAGCAGCAGCGACAGGAGCTTCAAGTCTCTGTTGGTGAACAAACCATGTAAAAAACAAAAAAAAGAAGGGGGAACCAATATTTAAAATAAATCCTATCTTATTTTGTGGATTTAAAAACACATTTCTGAAGCGAACGTACTGTTCCACTTGACTGACCTGCCAAAAATATTTCACAAATTGGTATAAGAAACCAACGCTGGAACCTTTTTCATACGTTACCATGAATGAGTTTTTAAAAAAATATTCCACCACCAGCTGAGCAAAGGACAAACTGCTTTCATCAGTGTGACAGTATGCCTTTCCAAAGTGATCAGGTTCACATTTCAAGCATTAAACAACTTGGGAAGTCAAAGACGCTTTGCCTGATGCACTCGTATCAGATGCCCTACCACTCCTAGTGTGAGTGCTTGACTCTTCAAAAATACCCTCCAACACACCCATGAGATCAGAGAGGCGACTCAGTCACACAACGATGAGATCATGATATCCAAATCGGGGCGCACAGACACAGAAGTCGGTCCCGCCAAAGCTGTAGGAAAGTTCTACCGTTACAAGTTGTTCCACAGCTTGATGTTGTTTATTGCGCCGCCTAGAGTCATTCCTGGAGGGGGGATATGATTCTGTAAAAATTTCTTGGAGACCCATGAAAAGTCCAGGTTTTCCCGAGTTCAAAGCTATCTTCATGTCCTTTCGACTGAGAAGAGCGAAAGAATGAGACATTTCCAATAGTTTCATCACGACGTGATCAAAAAGAGCAGGTGTGCACCACTGTCTCTTGGTAAAGCAGGAAAGCGATGCCATAACTGCTTAGATAAGATCTGATGCTTACTCTGAAAAAATAAATGTACTCAATGAGAACAGAGAGGAATGGTGTAAACGGAAGCGTTATAAACCAAGTGAACATTTTCCTTTCTTTGTTGCAACCACAACTTTAACTTATTAAAAGTGATTCTACAGGCTTTACACTCATGCATGTTACACTTTTTCTTGTTTTATTTTGAATAAAATATGTATAATTTTCCATCCTCTCCACAGAAATGTTTCATTTTGCTTTGGCCAATCACATAAAACCTTAAAAAAACACAATTAATTTCATGATTGTTACAAAATAAATGAAAAGCTCAGTGAGTTTTAATAACTTAATGGAGGTCAATTACCATGATCAATACTGTCGATCGGTGCCTAGTCTCAGGGGTGCCGCCAGGAATCTTGGGCCCCAAATTTAATTGGCCCCCCTCTCCCCCTGCACAACTACTGTTACAGTTTCGTGAGTCTATCGGACCCATATAAAGCGTCACAATTTTAAAAGCTTGCAACTGCCTTGTTTTCTTTGCTTCAAAACTGATATTAGCACAGTAGTTACTGCACATGAATGTTACATGCAACAGTCTGCATACAATACAGCAAATAGGTTGCTTAAATTTATTATTATTAGTTTTAGCTCACTGAAATGTCTCTTCCCACAGTTAGAGAATGTGCAACATATACATAAAACAATCCAGACTTCTCGAAAAATGCTATGTAGTTGCATTTTATTCAAGCTGGAGTTCATAACTTTATTTAAAAAAATTGTTTTGTCCATATTTGTTAAAGCTGTCACCATGTTGTGATAGTTTGTTATAAGACAGATAATCTGTGAAAACAATCAATCTCCTCCACCTCCTCCCTGAACTACTATTGCTGGCTAAAGTAATGCAACGTTCTGACCAAAAACAACCAAACAGAACCAGGAGGAGGGTTTTAGCGCTGTCAATCAACCTCATTCATTCACTGCTAAATGTGCTAATGATGGAAAAACAACTTATTGTTACAGGAAAACCGTTTATCTGCCATCGTTGATGGCTATGCCAACAAAACTGAGCATTCACAACATGCTGTAATAGTTGCAGCATAGCACAGAGTGAGGGGAGGGAGGATGAGCAGTCACAGAGATTGTGATTGACAGCGCTAAAACCCGCCTCCTGCCTCTGATTGGTTGTTTCTATACAGCACTGGGAGAAGGCAGAATAAATCATTTTTTCCACAAATTATCTCTCATGTCATACTGTCACAATACAATGGAAGTTTCAACAAATATGTAAAAAAAATTATTTTTTATAAAAGTTATATAGTGCAGCTTTAATTTCACTTAAGAGAGGACAGGTCAGGAGGGACGTGGCAACATGTATTTGTGATTTAAATG
This sequence comes from Gambusia affinis, assembly GCF_019740435.1. Lineage (NCBI taxonomy): Eukaryota > Metazoa > Chordata > Actinopteri > Cyprinodontiformes > Poeciliidae > Gambusia > Gambusia affinis. The sequence continues at coordinate 22,229,665 of NC_057875.1, read as the reverse complement.
CAAGCTAAGCTAAAACTGTTTGGACTGGCTGCAGTCCAGACAGGAGGCTTTTTTTTTATTATTTTCATTTTATCCACCTTATTCCTGGGAGGCTTACTGGGGAAACGATTATGGGTCTTACTTCCGGCGCCCACAGGAAGTAGCCGTATGTCACTGTAATTTGTAGGTTTTTTATTGTTACGTCTCTTTTTTCCGTTATAATACAATATTTAGTTAAACTTGTTCACGGACCCACCGTCTGCTATCAGAGAGCTGCTCAGTACAGATTATCGTAGATGTGAGTTTAATCACGGGGAGCGACAGGAACACGATCGTTAAGTTTTGTAACGGAATGACCGTGAATTAGCAGCGCTGCTAGCAGCTCGTTTCTCTGAAGAACTGACAGTAATAAAGACGAGAAAATCAGGGAAGTTGGTCAGAGATCTGAGCTGCCGTTCTACATTATATTAGCTTGGTGTGATGTAAATATTACTTTTCGTTTTTAAAAAATAACAAAGTTCATGATATGATTCTTTATTATTATGTTTGGGCCAGGAACATTTTTTATAAGACAAAAAAAAAAGGTTCATTTAGCCCATCACAATCAGAATCTCGAGATTCTCCGTTGCTGAGTGTCGCGGAGGAATGGACCTTACCAAGCTCCGCCCACAACCGACCCACGTGACCGCAAGTCTCACAAGCAAAGCCTCGTAGCGCATTATTTCTATGTAAACATGACTCCATTAGTGCATCATTTCTACCGGATTTTCACAATATATCAGCTACTAGAATGGACAGAGGAAATAACAAGTTCATGTCATCATCTGGGAGGAGGTTACTGGTTTTTCAGTCACAAGCTGGTTGCAAACCTGAGGCCAGCAGGTGTCAGTCAGTTATGGTAGATCTGAAATTTGGTTTGATGACCTCAATATGAGAAGTTACAGACTGATAAGAGGAACCAAAGAGCTCTGTTAAGGTAAAGAAGCCATTTGTTTGTTAAAATTTTATGAAATCTATTTTTTCTATTTGATGTTTGTTATGAATGATGATGCGACCGTCACAAACGAACGACGTAATTAGTCCAACCTTTAGAAACTACAGCGGCTGTAATGCGCCACAGCAAAGGTAAACAAAGGTAAAATAACCCGAACAGGTGATCAACTCAAAACCACTCGTACCTTTTTAGTCTGTCTCTCTTTGTGGTTTAAGCATACCTGTTACCGTGGCAACCGCCTGCGCCCCCGCAAGACGAGCAAAGATTACGTTAAAAACAAAACATTCAGTCCGTTACGACATCAAGTTTCCAGGCTTGATATTTATTTCTGGATTATTAAACAGCGCTTCCCTGAACACAGCGATGGTTGATTTACTAGCTGTACTTGGTGCTACAGAGGCTAACACGAGTAACAATTTAGTCCAAAGCCTTTTCTGCTAAAATAAAATCTTTAGTGTGTGTCAGATACAGTACACATTGCATATTGATCTGTTTAGCTAACGTTAGACTGTGTAGCAGACAGGCTTCAAGGTGTAGAAGTTGTATCAGAACTGCTATTATGCTGTACTTAGCTAACGGGAAGCGTGTGTTTGTGAGACTGCCACCCACGTGACCACGTAGAAAGAGCATCAGCCAATGAAAAGCGGCCCCTCTGGTAAGGTCCATGACCGCAGCTGCTGCGCTTCAGACCAAAATATGGAGAATCTCACCGAATAGCACATTAACCTGTTATAGAGAGCAACTTACCACTGGAAAGTGTCTGCCCTTGCGGAGCCTCATGGGGGGCAGCAATAAGGTGGATAAAGATTGTTTGAATTTCTATCAGCAACAAATATATTGTTTTGTTGTGTAATTGTAAAAAGAGCAAAGACACAGAGAAATCCCTATAGACTCATTGGAATGATGCTAACTAGCTTGTCATTGGACACACTGTTGCTCACCTTTTTTTTTTTACTAGGACAGGGGCTAAAGATTATGCTGGTATCAGGGGTTAGAGCAGCTGCTGACTGACTCATCTGTTGTTAAGTGGTAAAAGGTACAGGGGCAAGTTAAATATATGAATATATTGGCATTTCTTTTCCTTAATTTATTAAATGCTAGTGAAATGGAGGCAAACCCTAGTCTGTAGCTAAGCTAACTATGCTAAATAGTTAATAATTTCACTGTCTAGTCACCTCTCTTGGAGAAAAACTGTGCTACAAATTAAAACTCTTGTCTTTTTCTCTCTCTCTGTTATCTCTCAATTTTTTTAAAACCTGTTTTTCTTATTTTTCTAGGCAGCATAGAAACTGCCACAGTCGTTCTTTTGTTTTGATAATAAAAGGGTTTACAAACAAGCAAAATTAACAACACAAATGAGTAATAAAACAGACAAGACGCCACAGTCGTTCTTGTTTTGATCTGACTGCTACTGAAAACATCGCTGTCAAGTAGGAATGATCCATTTCATGCAGATCCAGGGGGGTGTTCGGTGAAAATATAGACGTGTGCTTTTTGGTCTGGGAGTGATGACATTTAATTTTTACTGCTAAAAACATCAAAATAAAATTATATATATATATTTGTTTTTGGGAGTTTTTGTGAGGGGGGCCCCCTATCGGTCAAGGGCCCTTGGAATTGTCCTAACATCCCCCCCATATCAACCACAGCATTTGATATCCCAGATATTGGATAGCCCAAACTAATATCAAAAACTAATCTTTAAAGGAAAATCCGAGTATTTGGAGAGAATTTTGTCCAAAGAAGAAATAAACCATTAGAAAAATTTGTTAAATTTGTGTACCTGTCCTCAACATTGATGTTGGAGGTCAAACAGAGGGGCAAGAGGTTCTGCTGAGTATTTCCCAAAGTCTGCCTCTGGGCCTGGTTGCTCATATATCTGCTCTCCCCCGGTCAGGCTCCGACCTCCGCTGACCTTGTCTGATTTCTCTCCCTCCGACTTAAGAGTTTCTTCAGCGCATTCCTGACATTCCTGTTTACTCACTGACTCACCTCGGCTCCTGAATTTGCTGCTACAACATTGTTCTGTGTTTTTTGTGGGTGGGCGAGGGGGGTTGTATGACTTCATGTCTGTGCAACAGAAAAGCAATGTGCAATACGATTAAAATAAATTACTATTGAAATAAAGGAGAATAGTAGCTATAACTGTATCTGAAAAACATTTTCTGTTCCATGGTGTTTATGTCCCACTGCTTCATCTTAAGAAAACACAGATCAAATGCAGGCATGAGGAATCTCTAGGTTGGTTGTCATTTGTTCTCCAATAGAGTCAAGTGGCTATAAAGAGACGTGTAAAGGCTTATATCAAACTCCAATTCCAACAACACGTCAATTTTATATTAGTCCAGAATAACCTGAACGGATTCATGTACTCTAACTTGTAACAAAGTTAATTCAAAGCATTTTTTCCCTGACTCTAATCTTATAGAGACATTTAATTGAGGAGAAGCTGTTCATATTAAAGGGGAGATAGAGAAGTTTTTCAAGGTTAGGATTTTAGGGGGGGGGGGGAATTAAGCATTCTCAGTATCTAAATGTGATGTGGTGCACTAATTTCAGTCATAAAACTTCTCCTGAGAAGATGACAGAAACCAAAGGCCTTTTTAACTGAATCAGAGAAGTAATGTCCGTACTGTGGTCATTTTTTTCATGATGTTTTTCATGGTGCTGACATAATATTGGCAAATATTGGTTATCAGCCATAACAGCAGTATTATTTTCTACTATTGTCAGAAAATAATAATAATAATAATACCAATATTGATATTGGTGCCACTGCAAAATAAAAGGTCTAACTTACATTTGACAAAGTATATTGCACTGGATGCATTGACACATATAAAGTGCGCTGCAAAAATACTGTTCAGTTTCTTTCTTTTTAATACTTATCAACAACAGACTTTCGTTTCGTTGGAATCTTATGCAATAGACCAACACAAACTGGCACATAACTGTAAAGTGGAAAGAAACTTACACATGATCTTAAACTGTCTTACCAAGTAAAAATCTGAAAAGTGAAAATTATTCAACCCCCTGCAAACTATTATTCCAACAATAAAATCAGTTTAACCAAACGGCTTTAATAGTAATGTACCAGTAATTAGTAAGCAGTAAATGATGAATAAATAATGAATATACCAATATAATCCTGTCCGACTAAATTGTCAGATCTTGGCAAGGAGAGCATTAGACGCGGAAGCAGCCAAGAGGCCTGCGGTAACTCTGGGTAAGCAACGGAGATCCATGGCTCAGGTGGGAGTACCTATTGACTGGACATTTATTGGTCTTCTTAATTTACAGTGGGAAGGAGAAAGACAAATCTAATTGCCATTTAAACTTTTCAATGAGCAAAGTTGTGAAAGAAGAGAGCTGGCTGGATGAGAACAAAAATTAACCTTTTTGGCCGAATGAGAAAACGTGATGTATGATACAAAGCAAACACTGCACATCACCAGGAACAGACCATATCCACTCTGGTGCATGGTGGTGGCAGAATTATATTGAGGGAATGATTTTCTTCAGGAGGAACAAGGAAGCTGGACAGATTTGATGGGATCATTGATGGAGGAAGATAAAAGCCTTAGAGGCTGGAGATCCATCCTACAATGTTTACATCAAAGCATGCGTGTGGCCCAGTCAAAGTACAGACCTTCATCCAATTGAGCATCTGTGGCCATTTCAACAGCTCCAACTCACACATCTTTACAGTTCAGTGTTTTCTAGAAGCATCCGTAGACGCTTCATGGGTCAAAGTGACTGGAGAATCTCTCAATTTACTGCCAAACTTTGAACCTGAGTGCAGACTCATTGTTGCTTTCCGCTGACCTTTTCAACATATTCTTAATAAGGATGGCTTGCGCCTAAAGCATATTAGTCTTTCGTGACTAAAATCGTCAACAGGATGAAATGTTTCCCAACCAAACCTCAGAGAGAGAATAATTCATTATGTTGTCAATAAAAACATTTTATGTTTCTCTTACAAAATGGAGCTCTATTTACTCTTCTAACACTGCCGTCCTACCCCTCAGCCCCTCTCCAGAAAGTCAGATACATTAAAGTGTGAGAAAAAACATTTGTCATACAGACGTTTGGAAATCCAGAGAGACAAAACCAGACAGCTGCACAAAAAAAAAAAAAAAAAAAAAAAAAAAATGCTGTGAGGCAAGAGTAAATGTAGCTAAATCAAAAAACATATTAAATAGGCATAAAGTAAAAATAATTACAATTGCAAAAGTGACTCACAAATCAAACTGGCAGATATATGACAGCAAATGAACAGAGAAGATAATTATATTTCCAGAGCTACATTCTTCTGCATGGAGCTGTCAACACATGGGCACAAGTTTGGGACTTTTCCTCCACCACTGCAGCATGAAACCCTTTCACCACAACACGTCTCTCTGGCGCGGAACAGCACAAGGCAGGAAATGTTTTTCTTGGCAGATGCATGTCGAATTACTACTGGTCCACACAAGCGCCACAATATCCATGACACCCTTCCTAATAGGCAAGTTAAAAGGTCTGCTGAGCAAAACCCGGAGTATTCTGCGTCAAAATGTGGAGTGTTAATGGAGAATGTGGACGAAAGCATTAAATTTAGCTCAAATTTTTTTCAAGGCACAATGTGAGCTAAACACATTCTTTGGTTTTTGGTTGGTTTGAGACTCAGCATCATGTAGCTTAGAAAGGAATGGCGTTCGTGTCTCTTGGTGGAATTCAGCCTTAAATTCAGAGTATGCCACTCTCAGTCGACAGACACATCTCTTGGTTTGTTTTGTCTATGAATCCACATTTAGACTGTGCAAGAAGACTCAATGACATTTCTAAAACCACCATGTCATCTCTTAGCCATTTCAGGAATGCCTTTCAAGATATTCTTAGCAGATATTTGATTTGGGCACCTGATTTAATACCACCCATCAGCACTTTAACAACATTAACAACAATAAAGACCTCCAAAGAGGCTTTGTGTCGATTGTGGTAGCCTGGATGACTTGAGCTGTTGACCAAAAGTGACCGCAGGGATGGGATGGCGATAAGAGCAAGAGCTCCAGGGGCAGAGTGGACGGCCCTGCATGGCTGTTTGAGGGCAACGGGGGCAAAGCAGGCCAAGCACGGCCTCGGTCTTGTCTTTTTCTCAAGTCATAAATCTGGATTTGTCACAAGGCTGTCAGGTTGAACTCAGGGAGCAGCTGGAGGCGAACTGAGAGGCGGACCAACCAACAGAGGTACTGACAGAGAGAAGACGTCTCTCATGAAGGACAAAGAGAACTACCTGAGACAAAGGCACACGGTGGCAGTGAATCAAAGACGTCCTGAACAAAAGAGTGCAACAGAACACACAAATTTCAATTCTCCCCTTCTGCAACTCGGGGACAGGTGTGAGAGAGCTCTAGCATGCTCTGAGGCTCTGCAAAACATCACTGGCCACCTTGGTGTTTATTCGTTCACTCCTCATCCTCCCCTCCAGGCGCTCAAAGGGTAAACATCTATTCTGGTTTAGGGTTACAGCCAAGTTGCCTTGAACCCCCGGGCTTCCATGCACACATGCCATTCCTGACAAGCCATCATGCTCCCGGGTGCACATCACCTGCCCCTGACCCCCACAGAGAGGAAGGGGTACCTCAATACCTTCCTTGTCAAAACCCCAACAACGTCGCCCAACACGCACCGCCCCACCGAATCCCCGTGACCAAGAGTAAGACACCTGCCCCCTCCCTCCTTTCGCTTCCCCCACCAACTATTATTAAAGGCTTTATAAGGGTTTAAGTGTTGATCAGGGAATGGCTGTGACCTCAATCGACAGCTACGCTAGGCAAGGCTAAGCTAAGAGTTAAAGGAGCTGTCTGGCACAGTGTCAAAACAAGGCGATGACAGACACTGTCTGAAAGCGCCACCGCCTGCGTCCACCCAGTTTTCCACCAAGCAGATCCATTATCAAACGAAGGGCTCTCTTCGGCCAAACCATCTGTCACCAAACATCTTTCAGCAACGTTCTGCAGCAACCTCACCTCACCAGCACATGCCTGCCTCTGAGAGTGTCTTAGGAACCGTTGTGGTCATGAAAACCTGAAATTATTAAGAAATAAAAGAAAAAAAACCCAAAATCTAAAAGACTATTTGTAGTAAAGTTGAGTATTAGGGTTTGACAAAGTCTTTAGGCTTCATCCTCCTCTTGTATCTATTTTGAAAACCTCTTTAAGAAAGAAAGTAGTTCTCAGGTTGCCTTGTTTTGTTGACAGTCAACTAAAACAGACGTTCATTTGGCTAGCGAACAATACTCTACCACAAACGTTACAATGTTATAAAAGCTGCTTGGAAACCCTTTATCTGGCACCATTTTGGGTATTCTGTATAAAAAAGTAGCGGTGACAGAGGGATGGACATGTTACAATTGACTTTAAGCACTCAGAGTAGTGTCACCGACGACGACTAATAGCAGCTAACAGTGCTAACTTTAGCATCTGCTCTGTAGCTTCCAGTCACTGCTAAGCTAAGAAAATATTTCACAATTTTTTATGAGTGTGCCCTACACTTAATCATCTCTAGTTGAAAACTGAACATGCTTTGGTTAATCAAACCTAAACAGGACACGGCTACTCTGAGTAGTAACTCTTTAAGAAATCTTTAAGGATAAAAATCAAGATTGGACTGGATTATTCTACAGGGGTTCCAGATTCAGTGAAACGCAATTTGTGAAACCTCTGGCCTATTTGTGAAAACAAAACAAAATAAGAAGATGGGATGCTTGGTTTTTCTAAAAATATTGCTATACTCCCCACCTCTAATTTTAATAAATTTGTCAACAAGAAAAAGAATAAAAATTTGGACTCAGGTTTTATCCCCCCCCCCAAAAAACGGCTAAAATCTTGTTCAAGTCTTGCGAAAGTTGCAATGGTGAACCTCTAGGAAGGAGTGACATATCAAACCATCAAACTGAGGATTGTAGGAGCTTGAGCTCAACAGCTGCACAGGAAACATGAGGGATGTGACTCATGAGCATAAGGAGAGATTATTGTATGTAAAAAACTGAATATGAAACAATCAGTGAGAGTAGTTTGACCACATTTCATATTAAAAAGTGTTTAATAAAGGATTTTTGTTTTCGTCCACACAAACTGTGATGATTGTCATCACAGTTACTGAGAGGCACTTGTACCAAACTGATGTGTCGTTAAAGGAGGATGTATAAGAATGAGATGAACACATGATTACTCAAGTGTTCAGCTATTCTTGTGGAAAATGCACTTCTGTTATGTAAATGGCTACTCAAACAGGTAAGTGTATTTTATTTGAATGACTCTTGCATCTTAAACTACTGAAGGAGATTTAAATCAAATGCTTCCTCATTTGCTAGAGATGTATAATTGTCCCTTAATGTGCATTTTTGTCGTGTTCCTTTAAAAAGAGTGAAAGAAACAAGGGATGATGACAATAGAGATGGGCGTACCGTACATCTTGCCCTCATCAGAGAGGATTATCTTCCTACGGCCACATGGTGGATAAATTGCCAGGGCTTCCTGGAAGCTCTGCTCGATGTCGGGGCTCCACACGCCCTCGGCGTCGTTCTCCAGGGGTTTGTCAAGTCCATCTCCCAGCTCCTCGCTCCCACCCCTCGGGGAGGGAGCCGGCACCCACTCCGCAGACGTGGTGGGGTGTCTGGAAGAGGTCCACGGAGCAAGGGGTGGGTGTAGAGTTACGGCTGGGATGGCTGCTGGCGGTGAAAGGAGGGAGAGGCTTTAACGAGAAGCACGCCTGCCGGTAGGACATCCAGAGGTGGGATGAAGATGGCGACAATGACGAGCCTGGATAGGGTGAAAATAAAAAGAAGGAATAATTTAACTTTAGGGTTAAAGTGGTAGCACAGGCCGAGGCGATTTCCAGTGAACTTTACAGCGTTGAACTGGCATCACAGGAAAAACGCAAGCAATTGGGTAAAATGTAAAACCTCGATAAAGTCCATGGTGTGAGGAAGCAATTGTTTATCAATAGCCCAGGGTTCAGACCCCTGTATTTATGAAGTAAAGCATAAAGCAGGGGGCTATATTTTAAAAGAATAACACTTAACGACCACTAAAACTGCAAAGACACAAAATGGCAAAGGGGCAATTATTACTCATTCACCAGAGACTGTGAGACTTGATGTACTGCATCACTGGATTTCCCTTTGGGATCAATAAAGTATTTTAAACTGAATTGAATCTCAATGTGGTAAAAAAAATAATAATTACATTAAGTAAGACAAGAAGAACTGAAACAAGTGGGGGGAGCTGAAAGAGTCCCCATGCTCTACTGCTTCACCTTCTCCAACAACTGTTTTGAATTGCTCCCCGTGTCTTTATTATTTATTTAGTAACTTTTTAGACTAGTATTACACAAGGTTCCCTGAAATTCTCGGAAAAAAATGCTCAGGAGGCTAACAAAGGGGGACTTGCAACAGATTCCCATCCTGTTTTCCCTACACGACTTTGTTTAGGATGTGCACACGGTTCCTAAACCTCAGGGTGAAGAGAACGAGGCAGACGTCGGCTCCACCTCTTCCTATCGACAAGCACACAGGAGACAAATGGGAACAATGGTCGGACACAGCGAAGAAAGAACAGTCAGACTCATGAGTCAATGCAAACAGCGTTTGTCTTTGTCATAGGTTATTTTCCTGCCGCAGTGAAACTATGACAACACCGTGTCCGTTTAAGCCAACAAAGGCTAAAGGAGCAAACATTACGTCACCGCAGAGACTTGGTCAGCAAGTCAGTGTTACAGGCAGAGAGAAAGAATTCACCTAGTCTGCCCCCACTCTCTGACCCTCGTCCATCATGCTTCCCTCTAGACAACTGGTCTTCCACGGCCACTTCCTGCTGCTGAGAAACATCGGTTCTGGAGTTATCAGTCCCTATTTCCGAGCTTGTGCGCGAAGACACATGCAGACATGGATGTCAAACACAAACAGATGGACAAATGTTCATAGACAATCACCTAGATGACGACTTGGAGTCGTGTTCAGAGTGTTTTTGTGGAACTGCTGAGAAACCAGATCTGTCTGATTGTATTGAAGGCTGTGAAAAACAGACAGTTTGACCTAAATGACATTTTGACCTCCACTGCCTCTCTGTCCGAGTTTCCAGCCACGAACCCAGGCAGACACTTGAAGAGGAGTGGCAAAAGCAAAGGAGGTGGGTTAGCAGTGTGGCTTAGCTTGTGTCGTCCATGTTACCGCAGATCACAATTTCTGCTGCCCACATATCGAGCTGTTAGCATGACAGACTGTCATACAGCAACAGTGTCTTCAGTCAGAGGCCTCTTCAGATTCGTTGCAAGTCTGACTGCTACTGGAGATCCTTCCTATCCACAACATCACCATCCAGACCGACTCTTTGAAGATACTTGGATATATGAGTGACTGTAAATTATATTATCGCTGATCTTATGGTGTCCGTTATCTTTAGTTCTTCTTCTTTTTTTTTTTTTTGCAATTCTATCTGCTATGCAGCTTTACTTTATACCAACATTAGATCAGATCCAAAGCAAGTTACAGGCGGCAAATATCACTAAAACGCTGGCGCGTTAAATCTTTTCTAGCAGAGAAATTGAGTTTGCATAAAGTTAAAAACAAAGTGATAAAAAAAAGTTAACCACTCAACACTAACTAGTTGTGAAAGAAAAATAAACTGGGCCCACAAAAAGGTGTAAAAGCTGTTCATAAACCACCAGCAAAAAGGATTAACTGATTAATTACACAGCCTGTCCAGGAAATGTGAACTATTATCTTATAATCAATATACAATTCTTTACAAAAGTATTCATGCTTTCTTTCTCTTATGCAATCACAAATTTTAAGCTACTTTGTCGGGATTTCTGTGACAGACCAGCATAAGGAAGTTTCTGTCCTTTTTGGAATCAAAATAATCCCACAAGCAACATAAAGGACACAGTAAACATGTGGAAGAAGGTACTCTGGTAGATGACACCAAAGTATTTTTTATACTGGGAATTTGAGCAAAATTGTAACTCTAATGTGCGAAGCAGGTACAGAGATGCTCTAAAATCCTTTCAGCTCTGTGGTTCCATAAAGTATTGAATCAGGAGGCCTAAAAGCAAATGCAAGACGCATTTTTCTTTTTTTTTCTAACTTTGCAAAACATGGAAAACAATGCATGATTTTCCTTATTCATTCCTTTATTGTGATGCTCTAATACATAAAGTTGCAATGAACACATAAAAGCTTGTGTTAGCAATGTGACACAATGTGCAAAAGTTCAGTCAGTGGCCTGAAAACAATAATAAAAAAACAGGAGACACTGGAGAAATGTAGCAAAAGTTTTCCTCTGTCCTCATCTAACCCAACTTTTCTGAACATTGCACAGAAACAACTCAGAGTTATGCAACGATTTGTTTTGTGTTTTTCACAAAGCCCTAAATAAGATCATGAGCCACTCAACCAGTGAGCTTTAATGACTTCTGTAAAAAAAAAAAAAAAAAAAAAAATTACAACCACAAAGTTTAAAAAAAAAAAACAGACATTACCTAATGCGACATTTCCATTGTTTACTAAACTGATTTTAAAGCACCAGCGACTGCAGGTCACTGTGAGATTTGTAGCCGCCATAAACCATTAGAGTGCAGCTCTGTGCCTCGCTCAATGCATCCGGGAGGTTAATTAAACTAAGCCATGTTTTTAAACAGCTACCCCCCACCGCCAACAACTCCCACTTCTTCCCTCACTCCTCCGGCCGGCTTGCCGGTCCTCCTCCACCACCCCCTCTCACTTGATCTGCTCAGTGGGATAATCCCCCAGCTGGAGCTGCGGTCAGGGGGCCAAGAAACCACCAGACCAGTCCCCTTCGCCCCTTACACAACGGCACACACACTGACCAAATGAGGCGCACTAACACCTCCATGTTGTAGACGAAAAACCCACTAAACACAGACGTTAAGGCGCAAACTCAATCTTGAACACGTCGACACGACGCATTCTGCCAGGGTCACGAGGTCTGTCCAGCTAAACGTAACACACAGCACCTGAAGGGAGACCTTCTGATGAGTCTACCTGCAGGAAGCTGGACCTCTCTTCACCTTTGACCTGGGCTGCGTCCAGACAGGTGGGCAGCTCTGAAGCCTTCACACATCAGTTCAAAACTTGGAGTAGAAACTGGATTACCGCTGCAACTTACAGTTATTTTAGTAAAAATAATTAGTGAATTTTTCAACTAATCACTTTAGCCCCTTCTATACAATACTAGAAATTCATTATAGGATGCATATGAACAAATAATTAAATTCCATTTGGAAATAAGAAAATGAGCATTTTATTGCTGAAAATACAACAACATAGTATTCTTTAAGTGAATTTGGGCTGAGTAAAGCTAAAACTGTCACTTGGGGTAAAACATATTTACATATTACAAGTTTACATATTTATCTTAAATGTACAGTTCAACAGTTTTCAGCATGATGCTATGATGTTCAGTAAATTTAATTGTTAATCAATTACTAAATGATTACAATAATCGATTCATCACGATTAATTCATCTTATCGTTTCAGCCCTGGACTAGATACATTACTAATTACTCTTAGTAGTTTTACTGTACTGTAATTTTTACTTTAACTTGAGTAATATTATTATGACTGACTATGATTGCTACTCTTACTTGAGTGAAATTTCTGGATACTTTATTCAACATCAGTAACTTCAGTAATGAAAGAACAAACAGATTTTAACCAGAATATATGAAACACAGACACACGCCTACAGTTTGAGTTAAAGTGAGATTTATTGTTGCTGCACCAGATTTGTTTTTCTCACGTTATTTTCTATCTGCTGAGCGTGTTGGAGACAAGTAAGACACAGTGAACACAATTCACTGTCACTGGAAATACATGAGCCTGTCCTAACGTCTACATGTTACATACTGTAGGTGTTAAATTTATGTAGATTGATATTTAATTTATTTTTTTTTAAACTGTTTCTTCTACCTAAATGTGCTACTTTGTATTCGTTTTTAGTAGCTTTTTTTGTTTTACACGCAAATGCTTCCATATTTTATATTTGGTCTATTTTATGACATCATTTTAAAGCATTAAATCAGATTTTATGATCGATTACTCAGGACTTAAGTAGCCTTTTCGTTTTGCTTTGTCTTTTATACCAAATATTTTTTCACTCTTACTGGAGTAAGCTACATTTTACTGCTTGAGTAAAATTACTCTTGAAGTAGTGCAACTCTTACTTGAATAAAATTTTGGCCACTCTCCCCACCTCTGAGGATGTGACGCTTGTCAAACTCTTTTTAATCTGGTGAAAACCTTTAAGTCAAAACTAAAAATCAGGCCTAAATATTCGCTTTGTCTACCTGCGACGTTGCTGCTCCCGCCTGCGCCACTTCCTGTTCAGCATAAGACCATATGTGTGTGTGTGCGTGTGCGTGTGTGTGTGTGTGTGTGTGTGTGTCCACTCAAGTGGCCAAAATCTGCACTAATCACACCGGGAATGCAGGAGGCAGGAGATATTTGGGATATAAAGCCACAGTGCGAGATCAGGCTGTGAGATGGCAATAAAGTCACTGTGAGAGCTCGTGGCAACAGGCAGGTTTATTTTGCTTGGTGCGCTGTTCTCTGGCACCGAGTCCTGCTGGGCTGCATCAGCAAGAACTTAGAGGCTTAAACATGGAGCACGGGGTTTTATATTTTAGATGCTGAAGACGTAGAACGCCACAGAAAGGTCTTGGGTCAAACACCACACTTTCCAGGTGCCCGTTGTCCTAATCATTGTTTTTAAATGTGTTTCTTTAGACTCTGGCTTCTTTTACAATTTCTCGCAGTTGTCTACATGAGACTCTTTAGAGAGGTATTTCCTCGGCACATAACGCATACCGGGGTTTCCCCCGGTGTATTATAAGCCTGGCAGGTCACCAGGCTTTACTTGCACCCTGCCAATCTAAGCTTGGTTTGTTTACTTATTAGAAGTTTTTCTTAATTCACCAGTAACAGTGAAATAGTTCGAAGCACCATGGCAACATAGCAGGGTCAGTAAGTGAACGTATAGAGAGACAGAGGTCAGGTGTAAAAACCCACTGCCGGTCTCTACAAGCTAACAACTTCGTTAAATAAAGCGACAAGTCGTGGATAAAAGATCCAAAAATATTGGACACTTTAATTAGGTTGAAGTGCAAAAAAAAGAAGATATTTATTGTAATTGTATTTCTTTTCACGTTTGCCTTTCTACAACTTCACAGTTGGTGTTTAGGTATTGTTAATAATGTTTCCCAGTAGCCCATAAATTTCTCGTCAAGTTTAAGCATTTTTTAAAATCAAAAACACGCCAAGCCGTAAGACTGGGCCTCACAGGTCCTCAGGCTTGTTAACCTGAAAACCGACAAAAAAACGTTCTGAAAGAGCTACAACAATAAAAAAAATATGTTTGAATTAAAAGCATGTGCTTCATAAATAAACAGTGGAAAAGTAGAGATCTAGATTTCTTTGTCGATATTTGTTGATTCTGCCTTTTTTCATTCCATTCAATTCAAGCATACTTTATTTATTAGAAAGGAAAAATGAAACGTTTAATAACTTATACCATCCACATATCTCCTGGATAGTGATGCTGTGGATCACCAGTAGCAGTCAGTCTTGTAATTAATCTGAGGAGGCTTCTGACTGAAGACATTCCACAGTAACATGTACTGGATGACACCATCAGCTGTTGGCAAGCAATGCTAATCCACCTCATTTGCTTTTGCCACTCCTCTGTGCATTTCTGTCTGGCCATATTGTCAGAAAGGTCTTTTTTTTTCATGACAGGATTTTGTGTCCGACAGTTTTTGAGCAAAACACATTCAGCAAAATGCCGACTTGCAAGAACTCTGGACATAAATACAATTAATAAGGTGTAAAAATGAAAAACTTTAGAGGAATATCTAGAAAACCCGAAAACGTTTTGAAGAAGATAACCTTAAAAGACACTGTGCAGAAGATCTCTACGACTTTTGCACAGCTCTCTACGTCCATAAAGGAAAATGTATCCAATCATGCATACAATCAGCTAGCTCGTTTGTCTTATTGATTGAGTCTGAAATCTTTAGCTGATTAATCTAGTTTCTAGCAGCGGACGGCAGCTGTCTTCCTGGAACTCACACTCTTTCAGATAAAAAAATCTAGATATCAACTAATATGTATAGATAAAAATCCACAAAAATACTTTTGTTTGGTCATAAAAGTCAAAGAGTACGAAGACAAGACTTTAACACAAACAAACACTTTGTTATAAGCCTTAGCGTGTAGTAATAATTAATAATTACCCTGTGCAGCCAGTAACAGATGTAGTGAATTAGAAGCTGGGTATTTAGGACTTTAAACCTCTCTTAGTTACTAATGTGTTTGGGAAAAGTTGTAAAAAAAAGAAAAAAAAAAGAAAAATGAGAACAGAGGGTCTGTAAGCCACGTCAACAGGCGCAGACAGACATGCAGCAGGCCTGCAGACGAGTTAGGGAGGGAGGTGCAGAAAGGCTTTTCTCTCTGCAAGGCTCATATCTGAGGCGTTATTCATTTTTCTTGCGCAAGAGGGGGAGGAATGATCACTATGTGGGATGAGCATGACAAAAGAGACCAAAAAAAAGAAAAAAAAACCTCGTCTGCTGTGGCGGGGACCCGCTCAAGGCGATGGATGCGAGCATGCTGAAGCGTTTTCTCCTCGCTCACACACCATCACACTCCTTTCTGCTTTGTTTTTACCCACACAAACACGTCCACCCTCACGCACAAATGCTAAAACAACGAGACCTTTAAATTCCAGCACAACAGAAGCTCTCTGAGACTGTAGCGGTTTTATTAAGACAAAGGAGAAGAGGCCATGGAGGGAAATAAATAGACAACTCCTCTGCCTCTGGCTGGACGGGGTGGAGGGAGGGGAACGTTTCAGGGGAGGATGCAACAGGTGGGGGGTTTTGTTTTTTTCCCCTCCTCCTCCGTCTCCCTCCATTCATTCTCTCCAATCCACCTGTTGCTCCTCGGGAAAACTCCTGTCAGCTGCTGCGGTGCGCACCACACGCCACACGCACTCACACACACTCACACACACTCACACACACTCACACACACGCAGAGCAGCGGCACTTTTACGCCGCAGCTCGTTAACTTGAACCGAGATCATCTGAAACACACTCTGTCTGCTGCACGAAAAACACACAGAGACGATCAGTCGGGCAGTCGGAAGCTGGAGCGCCTGTTCTTCGTTTTAACAAGTATTCTAGATGAGGGTTGTTATTTTATTACTTTAGGGGTAAAAAATGTACTGATATTCATGATCGTTTTTCACTTTCTATAAGAAAACGTATTGAGTCAGGAGATTCTTTCCAACTTTTCCCTCCTTTCTCACCTATTTACGAGACAATTATCCCACAAAATGAGAAAGCATGTCATGATAATAACATGACGATAGACTAATGCAGTCAGTGAAAAGGTGCTGTTGTAGCTACATATCATGTGTAAGTAAACGCCTGTCACAGCACCGTTCAGTTAGGTCAATAACTTCCTATTCTTGGTTTCGATACGACAAAGATGCAAATAGTTGTTGTGATAAACTCAACGTTCGGGCGAGGTTTGTTACAACCTCTCCATTTAGAGTTAAACCAAAAACGAATGAAAGCCGTTCAAATATTTCCAAATACAATGTTTATAACAACACCATGAGTAATTCAGATTATCATTATTAATTATATTATTATTATTATTATTATTATTATTATTATTATTATTATTATTATTATTATTATTATTATTTGCTGTGCTTTCTGACTCCCTGAGTGATTTTGTTTCCGTTTGCTCTTTGTTGATATCCAGCCTTGCCGTCAGTTCCTCCATCAGCTGCTTTGCTTTCCGTTTCACTTTTCATTTTCTTCTGACAGATTTTATTCACGGCTTCCGCACGTGGACGATTTTTGCCTGCTTGTTTTGTCAGCCTCGTCACAAACATAATCTGTATGTATTTTGTAGATCAAAAGAAAATAAATACACACGAGGTGAAATTGACTCTTTTCCACATTCTGGTATTTAAGAATATTATGTAAAAAGCCACACATGGCTTCTCCTCACAAACTTGTATTTTAAATCAGTAGATCTCGTCCAAACCAAAACATTTCCATAAATTGTGTCCTAAATTGTGGTGTAAACTAAAAAAAATAAAAGTCTGTAATATTCCTTTTTAAAGCAACACAAGCATTGTAATATAAACTCAACAGTGTGAAAAAAAAGAAGCTTTTTGAGAATCAGTCTTGTCTGCACTGAGTCTTTTTTTTTTAACTTAGTTGAATGTGTTTAACTACAAAGTAATGTTTTTAATTTCCATCTTCGATTTATTTTGTTGAGCTTTCAGCAGGCACAGGGTCTACAGATTACAGCTGCAGCTTTTAGATACTTTATTTAGTTTGTGCTTATTATATGAACCTCAGAAAAAAGTAGGTTGGAGTAAACGTGACGCGTTTAAAATCAAATTAGTGCAGACAGGCCCAGGCCGAGGTTGGGTCGGGGCCAAAGCTGGATTTGATTTGGAAATCCACTAGCAAAAAAAATAAAATAAAATAAATCCTCGCCCACCCATACCACTGTTTTTATTTCGGCACAAGAATTAATTCCCTATATTGATAATTTGAGATCGGTTTGCCTAATTAAGAGTATAAATGAATGGGATGAAGTGTTTGTACAAGATAAAAGCTGCTACTAAATTGTGAACATGTTTTTTTTTGTTTTTTTTAAACTCTTTTAATGTCAGTCTCTCAGGAAGGGTTTGAAAGACGCGGTCAAGTTTAGGCAAGGGAGGGGAAATTGTTCTGGGTATATTTGTCTGCAAACAGTTACAGTGTGCATGAACTGTTACTGAGAACATAGAAAAGTTAATTATTTAAGGACAGAAAAGCCCAAAATTATTAGTTTTACAGCAATCTCTCATAGCATACACTTTAAAGAAATGTGATTACATGACTCCAGTAATTAATAACTAAACAAAAGATGTAACTTTGAGTGATTTTTCTCTAATAAGGGGGTTATAATCTGTAATAATTTATTAGAAGGACAAGCCTATCCTGGCATCATATAGAGCTAAGACATAATATATATATATTTTTGGAATATAATACATATTAAGATGAAACTATAAATAAGAATTTAAAATTTTTTTATACTATTAATGAAATAGCATAATAAAGTCTTTAACTACAGCGAACAGTGAGTAAGCCGTTCACTTCACTTCTGTTCATGGCCGACTGAGGGTTTATGAACCTGAATCATGTTTTACTCATGATTCCATAAAACCTGATGCATAAATACCAATGATTTATCAATATGAAATTTACACACATTTTATATATATGTGGTCTGTGCGGATCTAGTGGCTTCTCCTGGTGTGGCTATATATATAAATATATATATACTTTACATATTGATATAATGTAAAGGACTTCTACTATATTATTCTAGCAGAATTTAAACAGTATATACTTTTAAAATTACATAGCAGTAAAATTAAAAGTGAAAAAAGAAAGCACAACTGATTCATTATCAATAATAACTGCAGAAAAAACGTAATTTTTCACTTTACAGCATTCTTCTTTTGCATTGATTTAAGACGTTATGCGACAACAAACGAGTAGAAAACTTTTAACAAATCATGTCACAACATGAAGTCAACCCGAAGATTCAGACGAGCACCGCTCCGTCAGACCCTCTCCAGTCCACTAACACTTGTTGCTGCAACCGGAAAAGAGGAGGAGAAAGATATCTATAATTGAGTGGGTTAATAAATAGGCGGTTTAACTGGCTCCGGAGTAAAACTTTACCCGGCCAGGCGCTAATGTTTGACCGCACGGCTGGGAGTCCGTTTCCCGGCTGAGGCACAGGAACTCGGAGCCGCGGCTCACTCCACAGCTGTAATTAAAGGAAGGAGGGGGGAAATGCAGGGATTCTTCCTGAGAAATGTGAGACATTTGAGGTATGTTATGTCCGCCTGTGAATGGGGAATTATTTTGTGTAGAAGTAGCGACGCAGGAAAAGTTCACGCTCCGACACAAGAAGAAGAAAAAGAAGCACAAAACACCCTGGACACAAGAAACAGCTAAACACTGAAGTAGCTTACCTGCTGAAACTCTATGGCAAGTCCGACAGGCGCGTTCAGGGAGGCAGGTGAAGCAATTATTATCTCTGTCTTAATTAAAAAAGAAGCTGAATTAGCTGTTTCTCGATTGTTTTGTTTTGTTTGTTTGTTTGTTGTTGTGTTTTCTTCTTTTCCTCTCCTTTGTTTGTTTTGTGCTGCCTCGTCTCCTTCCTGGAGCCCGCTGTTTGAAGCGCAAGGAGGGCAGGAATTTCAGGAATTAGCCGTGGTATGACATGAAGCCTGGAAAAAGCCAGAGAAAAAGACCAAGGGAGGAAAAGAGGGGAGGGGAGAGAGGTCTGACCGGTCAGCACGTAATGACGACGAAGAGGAGGAGGAAGAGGAGGAGGGTTTCTGAAGAAGAGAAGTAACTAAAGCAAAGCGAAAGGCAATCACATCGTGAGTAATGATATTACATATGCCCCCGAGGATAGTGCGCGTGACGTCACGACGAGGGATGGCGATTATTACAAAAGATTATTTCAAATAAATTGATATTGTTAATGACACGACACCATGTTAACAGCGAAAAAAGAACTTGACAGATACTAGATTAATATATTTTTCTTGTTGGGAATAATATTCTGTAAAGTTCTGTACAAAAATTACGCGTGTGTTTTCAAACTGATCAGCGTCATCACCTACTACAAGCAGTTAACCCAAAACCCATTGAAAGAGTCCAAGTTCACTTTTAATGGGCTTTGGTTTTATTTTTAAGCTGCAAGACATTCACACTCTTGAGTTCCTGTTTCTCCTCACTACTCTGCCAATGCTGCAGGCACAACATGGTTGTACATGTTGGATTCACCATCTGTCTCTAAGCACTTATTCTGATTAAATGTTTGATTACCTGATTACTGATTTCAGGAAGACACGGACAGGGCTTTTGCTGGAAAAATAAAATGAACTGCAGGATTATGTAAAGTTCACTGGGCAGCAAAGAGTGTCACAGCTATAGGCAGTGCTTAATTTGTAAAACAAAACGATGCTGGGACGCAAGCAGCGTCACAGATGCTGGAATCCACACTCAGCGCAACGCTTAGGCATTCAAATGTGCAAATACTAAGCCAATTAATATAGCTTTTCTTATTTTTAAGTGTTTTACATGATATTTATAAAACATGGAAATCCATTTCTACCAGAGAAATCCATTTCAATGGGAGAAAGCCCAGAAGAGCAGTAAAGCGAGATGAGAATCGAGTCGAAAAGCGTAGGAAAGCAGTTGGCATGACATCCAGCTTTTGAGCATGTTTTGGTGTATGTCGCTTTGTGAGGCAGGTCCTGTTTAAGTGATGACCTGATCGAGAACAGGTGTGGCTGGAGACAGTGTACTCAGGTATGGCAAACTACAGCTGGGTTTTAACAGAGAAGTCATTTTTTCACACAGGGCCATGCAGGGTTTCTTCTCCCTTATTGACGAACATCTTCACTTAAAAACTGTGTTTACCTCTGTTGTCTTGGACTGATATCTAAAATGGACTGTGTGACAAACATGCCAAAATGGAAAATTAGGAAGAGGGCAAACACTTAGCACAAGTGTAATACAGTATGAACGTGAAAATAAGTTTATCTCAATTAAACTCGCATCTCTTCTTTAAATACTTTATATTTTCCTATTTTGATCAATGTTTATGGATACAGCAGCAAACAGGGAAGTAACATGTCATAGAAGAGCTGAAAACAATGTATATTTTACTGACCTTGAAGTAATAGGAGTGAATTTTAATATCGTCATGCTAGTGTTAGCTTAGAAACTTTTAGGTTTTTTTTAGCTGAATTTAGCTTCTTAGCTGGTTTTAGCTTTTCCATGGGCTTTTTTGACTTTGCATGGAGTATGTCACTGTAGGTCAACAGTGGTCAACTAGCATGCTAGTGCTAGCCTAGATGCTATTATTAGTATTTTAGCCAGCTTTTCTCATTTCACCTAATAAACTGCTGTGACTGTACAGTTTAGCTTTGTAAGCACTGTTTTGCACCAATTTCTAATACTCTGTGTGGGATTTTTTGCATTACTTGAAAGTTTTTACACCTTTTAAGCAGTTTTTGTACAGGCATTTTTTCTTACATTTCTGCATGTCTTCTGCAGTTGACTTCAATGCTTCAGCAATTTTCACCAAAAACATTCAGCTTACAGCGTTCACACTGCATTTTCATAACAAATGCAAATTTTTCTAGTCGTGATTGTTATTTTATTAAATTATCCTGAAGCTACAACTGAGATGTGGCTCTGAACTTCGGACCCCGAGAAGCAACAAGTGCTTGATGATACCAAATGACTAGGAGAGCCCCCTAGCGGATACCACGTGTATTAGAGAAGGTTCGCTCACAAGAGAAAAAGGGTCATTCTTCACCTTCTCTAGTGCATGAATTGGAATGAGGGGAAAAGGTATATGTCCTTAAAAAAATGTAAAAGAATGTTGTAGATTTTAATGGCTGCCTCCTTGATTGTAGCAGGAAGTGTTTTGTAAAAAAATAGTCTGAACAGCTATTTTGTGAATTAGTGTATTAAAGCCCAAAAGAATAATTTTGAGATGTGACTGAAGTCAGTAGTTTCGACAAAACATGTGATTTAAAATGTAAAGCTATCAAATAGGATGCTTTTCACAATAAGACTGGTCTGGTTGTGGCCTACAGGGAACATTGTTGTTATTATTAATATGCTACGTGAGGTCTGCTACCATTATAAGAGTACAGAAAGTTGACAATATGGTGGACTTCGGCGTGTTGCACAATATATTAAAGACATGGAGGCATTGTTGTCTCAAATGTTATTCTGAACTTTGGGCCTTGAGAAGCAACAAGTGCACTTAAAGTGTCGCAGAGCCTCCTAGTGGATGTTGTCGTTATTGCAGGAGGCTTGTCCGGTAGAAGAAACGTATTCCACGTTTCGTAACCAGAGTTTCTCTACAGTTTATAATCTAACAGACCAATAAATCTATTTTCATTTCTGTTAGAAGGGACAGCATGTTTACTCTCATGCAACTTCAGTTGCCCCTGTTTTTGATCGTCCACAGTTTTGTATTTTATGTTTGTCAAACCCTCGTTTCAACTCGAGCTAGTCTTCAATGCCGACAGAACAAAGGGTATGTTGTCTTTATTTTAAAAAATGAAATGTATCCATATATACCTACATACATACATATATTCTTAGTTTAAAAGCACTTTTCATGAACAATATTGCTCTATGGGACAAAGTTAAGTTTCTAAAATTACCGGGTTTAAAAATGTAAATCAAAGAAATGTTTGGTACTGCAGTAAAAGATGAACTGAAGGCATGCTACACATATTCGCCAGGGATGTAAAAATATTTTTGCAGAGAGCCAGCCTGTGTGTGTGTTGCTGTTTTTAAGAGATGAATAGTCATTTGTCAAACTTAAAATCACTTTATTTATTAAGTTTCAATGCTTTATGACTAAAACTTTAAGACATCTCTAGTTGTTTTATACAATAGTCACACTGTTTCATCTACAATATATATCATTGTTTAATTGTTGGCACATAAACTCAGGTAAAACGCCCCAAAAAATACATTTCACATTGTTTACCCTCTCAATCTTCGACCGTGGTGGATGTTATTATTCCAGAAAAGGTGAAAGGTAACAAATATTCCCACAGTGGTCTACAAAATGTCTGGACTAAAACTCTTCAGAAGTTTACAACCAACTGCAGGAGATTCATTTGCACTTATGCGAGGATACAAATTTTAAAATAAAAGATTAGATCTGTCTAGAAGCGACATAAATTATTTTAAAAGCCTCCTGTTGATGAAGAAGTTGTACTGTTATAGTCATAAAAAGCCTCTATGGCAAAAAAAAAAAAAAAAAAAAAAAAAAAAGCAGTAATGTAAATTAATGTCTTGTACAACATTGGACGTTAGTGGCATTTCTCTTCACAGGGTTATGGCTGGTATTATTAGTCACTGAGGACGCTGTTCGCTAAAACATTTACAATGCAATGTGCTGTCCAGTGATACACTGCAGAGACAGAATTTAACCTGTAAAACATTGATTGTTTGCCATTGATTATAAGACTAAATATCGGTCTCCACAACACCAATGGGACGAGCTGTCGAAGCTGAGAACTGGACCCAACTGTCCTCCAGATTCTGTCATCTTCACAGATTATGAATCCAGTTCATTTCAGAGGGTTCCTCTGACTGAAAGACGCGTCTCCGTCCCCCCGCGTGTCCAACGGGGGACGTCCTCTCCATCGTGCTTCCTCTTGACGACTGCGTTGCTCAGGCTTTCATTTTTTGGACAGAAATTTCATTTTGTTCCCTGAAAAAAAAAAAAAAAAAAACAACAAATGCGTAACAGGAAGTGGAACAAAGAGAAAATTTTTTAAGAGAAAAACAAAGTCCTGCCACAACAGAGTATTGGAGTCATACTAAGAAGAAATAAATGTTAAAAACTGAAGAGAATAAAACCATAATACTATGAGAATATAGTCAAAGTATTACAAGAACAAAAAAGTCATAAAATTACAAGAATAAAGTCCTAATATGAGAATAAACTAGTATAAGGATAAAGCCATAATATAATGGAATAGTTACAGTATTACAAGAAGAAAGTCAAAATAGTGTAACACTTACACTATTTTGACTAAACCTACTAGAATAAAGTTGTAAAATTATTATTTTATTCTCGTAATGTAGTGACTTTATTCTCAAAATGTATGTTTTAAAATGACCCCAATGCTCTGTCACATGCCGACTTGCTAAGGTAATAAAAATAAATCTCACCCAGCCCCTTGAGGAACTTGTTTACCCCTCTTTGTTCGCTACCGGGTAGTGAGTCCAGATACTCTTGTGCTCTCACCTCAAATAGACCTGGACACAAAATATTGGTTTACTAACTCAAAGTCAGATGTTTTGTAGAAATTAGTGCAAGCTTAAATATTGTGCATTGCAAAAACATTCATATTCCTTTAAATTGTTAACACGCCTCCTCAACATGGAAACCATTGTAACACTGGCTGATAGTTTAGGGTTGTTTTCCTTCTTAGAGTGTCTCTATGAAAAAAGTGTTCTGGGCTTTCACATAAAAGCATAATAAAGCACAAGGACTATACTATAGGCTTTTGCAAGGACGTGTTACCACGGCTACAAAGGACCAAATCTGTACCCTTGAGGCCCTGTCTGCGCAGCTCCCTCTCCTGGATGAAGCCGCTGAACATCTGGGTCTCCATGAACACCTCCAGAAACCGTCTCAAGCTCTTGGACGTGACCGCCTTCCGAAAGGCCTCCCGCTGAAACGACGAGGCGGAGGGACAGGACGGGATGGGCGAGGAAGGAGACTCGTCGTCCCGGTCCGATCCGCTCATGAAAAGGGAGTAGTGGCCCACCATCTCCACAAAGAAACGCACGAAGGCCTCTGAGACCACCGCGCCCAGAGAGCTGGAGTCTGCAGGGGATTACACGTTTGGAAAACAAGCGCAAGCAGAAAATGTGAAATGATTTGAACCCTAATAATTCACAATCTAAAGTCCTGAACAGGAAGTCAAAATGTACAGAACCAATAAATAAAGTCTGAGGTAGTGGTATTGCAGAAGAGTTTGACTCAAAAGCACCAATAAAGGCTCCAAGTTGATGTGACCTTCATGATTGTACAGTTGAATTCAATTAGAAAGTGTGTCCAAACTTTTGGTCTGTACTGTATGTAGGCCTGTCACAATAAACAATAAATCAATTAATTGCATTATAAATGAAAAAAAATTTAATAATATTTGTTTACAGAGACTTCATAACTCATTTTATTTGTTGTTCCTGTTTTCTTCATTTATTTTGGATATTCCAAATGTTTTTCAGTTCCAGCGTTTAAATGTTCATTAGAATTTAAAGTTTGTTGATCTTTGAGAACATGTTCTTGGATTTTCATGCCATTATTGCTATTGTAATACTTGAAAATGGTCTCAAAATAACAATTTTATTATTTATTGCAATAAGTTCTGGGACAAATTATAGTCCAGTAAAATTTGTTATCGTGACAGAGCTGTATGTAAAGTTTTCCCAAGCAGAAAAAAAATTAAGCATGTATGTTAGGAAATAAACATTCCCTTTTCTCATTGTGCTTCCTCTGCCTTAATAATGATTGACATACAGTCATATGAGTTTGTTCAGTCACCATTAGGCAGGTCTCCTTTCTCACTGGCCAACTCTCTTCTCTTTTCCAACACGTGCTCAAGAGCTGCCTGCAGCTTGTGAGGAAGAATCGAGTCCTCATCATCCAGCTGCAGGGAAACGAAACAGATTTATAGTCAACCTGTCGCATTCACTTGAGCACTAGATATAGTTGCATCCCCAACACCTCCATGGACCAAAGCAGATTTTTGCAGCGCTCTCTCTTTGCCTCTGCGGTTGCTACCTGACGTAGGAAGCGGCTGTTGCCGAGGTCGACCACCAGGACCTGAACAGAGGGAGAGTGACGTCATTTTCCTGAGCTATTGTTCAACAGAGGAAATTGTCAAGAGTCAAGGGCACCGCAACAACACCCAAATCAAAGTCAACTCTTACTTCTTCTATGGGCAGCTCTTTGAGTCGAGGTAGAGAGCTGGAGAGGAGGCCCACTATGAACGGAGTCGGGGAGCAGACTATGTCCAACATGGACGGTGGGAGAACGGGAATGTATGTATGCTGCCAGGTGAAGGGATAGAGCAAAGCCACCACTGCATGACAACACTGAGACAAAGTGCTGTGGAAAGACACAAGGCGAGGCGTTAGCGGGTGTCAAACTGCACGTGGAAGAACGTTTATTTTGCAAAACACAACCGAAGAATTAATTCAAAGTACTGTTGCCCTTTGAGTGGAAGGAAATTGTTTAGTTGTTCAATTCAAATTCAAAAATACTTTATTATTCCCAAAAGGAAATGAAAGAACGTGGATTCTTCAAAGAGTTGAAGATCATGATGGCGGTTTACAGGAAAGACCTTCTGCAGCGGTCTGTAAGAAGCCTCTGACTGAAGAACGTCACAGGCCAAATTCCTTACTGAACCTTTGAGCTCTACATTTAAAATAGAATAAAATAAAATGCAAATAAATATCAAAAATATTCAAATTTGAGAACTTGATATGGCTAAGGAGTATTGAATACACATTGGTAATATAGACTGACTGTGTGTGTTTAGCACTATTTATTGTTAATGTAAATTCAACACATACCAAGTCTTATTGAAAGCTCTTTGCTACCATCTAGTGGCCACAGTTAAACGAAATTATGCATAACTTACCTAATTAGCGTAATTTATTATATAATTTTTTTTTTTATTGATTGCACATACAAAATTCAAATCAAATCTACTTAATTTAGAATAAAAATATATTTCTTTTAATACAACTAAATAACTTCAGGCAGTCAGGGTTTAATAGTAGGCTTCCATTTCGGCTAAGAAAAGTGATCAAATATCCACACAAAATGGCTTCGGGAGCCTGGTGGTGACTTTAAAATGGATTTTTGAGCCGCAACTTTCAAATGAATACAGTTGGAGTCCGTGCATAAATAAGGATACGTTTATAGCCTGTATACATCTGTGGGGGATGAGAGAAATTTGCAGTAAGCTCAAACTTCAGTTTTTGTTTCATTCTATTAAAAAAGAAAAGAAATGGAAAAGAAAAATCATTAAACGCCTCGAAAAAGTTAACATGACTTTGGAGTGAATTTATGACTGCAACTGATGATATATACTGATTATAGCACACACTGTCACGGTTATTGCCCCATAACACACAAGGCATTACTTTTGAGCTCTGTAAATCTACTGCTACTTTAATAAGTTTAACACAGTTGTAAAAATCCCTCAGAGTTGTACTGCAAACATAAGAGTTTCCCTAAACTCGACAGCAACGCACCGTGGCTCCTAAAGTTCTAGTTTCCACCACACGGTGGCGCAAGCCTCTTTCTAAAGCTTTTTCAAACAGTTAGGCGAAACATTATAAAGAAAAGCCTGTTGGTTGACGTTGACATTGTCAGTAGAACCAAACACATGAGGTCAGAGCGGTCCATTTGCTGAGCTTTTGCTCCATGTCAGATAAAAACCAGACTCAGTTCTCAGTGAATATTGTGTGTGTTACGACGCTGCAGCGCCCCTCTGGTAACCATGAAGTTACGCTTCACAGCAGCCTATCTGGCATCCACGACAGATTTCCATTGAAGAACTGAATGTCGAACACAACAACATTCCTTCCTCTCGCACTCTGTTGGAATCCTCCCATCCTTCGACTGCTGGCTATCTGGACGTCTCTCCTTCCTTATTTTTACATTATCAGGGAGTATTTAGCAGCTGGCTATTCGACAGTGCCAATCCTCTGTCGGATGCTTGTGCAGGAACCAACCTAAGTTTGTCTGCGGTGAAAATGACCCTCCGCTCCAGCAGCAGAGAGGCAAAAACCCGGAGGAGCAGACGGAGACTCAACGAAGAGAAGAGACATTCGAAATCCACGTGTTCCAGACGGGAGTCAGACGGCCGGCACAGCTGTATCACCTGTGGGGAAGCAAGTCTAATAAAATAAGCACATCCGATAAGTAGATTTATTTAAAAGCCATTTACGTCACTTTCAATGGTTTGATTGTAAATTACTGGGGGGAAAAAAAAAAGAAAAAAAAAAAAGAAAGACCTCGGTCCCAGAGCCAGGCAAAAAGTTTTTAACAGTGATGGTCCTTCCTGGGGCGGGGAAGGGAGCTTCCATAATGCCTCTCATGAAAGGCTGCACAAGAGCAGGAGAGATGGCTCTCCTCTTTTCCACTTCATCCAGGATCTGGAAGAAAAAGAAAAAGAAAACAAAACGCTGAACTGAACGCTAAATGCAGTACAAACAGAGCTCACATGCAACACTGACATTGCAAAAGAACCTAAAACTAATTTTAAGAGTTGGTTTGTTTGTTTGTTTGCAATAGACGCATTAATTTCATCAATATGAAAGCAAATGGTTTTCACCTATAACAAAGTGACATCACACTCAGAGATGGATCAATCATTGGTCCTCTGTTTACGTCATCCCAAAGGTTTTCTTTAAGATCTAGATCTGGTAACTAATATATCCACAGAAGATGCTTAATTTTCTTTCTGGTTAACTATTTATTAACCAAAAACCCTGATATTTTAAGAAGTTTGTGACCCAGTGCACAAAGTTTTAAAGAGGAACAGGCCCACAGCAACACAGGTCCTCTACCTTGCTTAAAGCTGTGTGAATGAAGTTCCAAATAGTCACTCTTTGCTTTACACAAAACAAACCCAAAGTGTGTTGTTGCCGAAAAGGTCAATCTTAGTAACACCTGAACAAGAAAGATCAGTGAAACGAGTTTAACGAGGCCTACATGTTTATCTTTGTGATAGGAGGACAGGAAGTGCTTTTTTTATTTAATTTTTTTTAGAATTCAGATCAAACCGTGCAGCTCAAGTACCGTATCTTGGGTGAAACTTCCTTTTACTACAAGCAAACATCCAGAACACACAGGCTTATTAATAAGGCAGAAGGTGAAAAAAATTGGGAAAAAAAAAAAAAAAAAAACACCCGCAGAATTTCAAATCCTCTAATAATAAATTAACATTTTAAAGTCCATCTGCACTCACAGTTTAATCAAGTTGTGGTAAACCAGCCCCCCCTCCTCCCTCAAGCTCCTTTTTAATCTAAAATAACCACTTATATTTATCTATACAAATTAAACTCCATCCACTGCATGGGGAGCACGTCTGAGGAAGCAGATAAATCCACAACTCATTACAGGGAACCTTTTCCACAGTGGCAACCAAGCCATCTGCGTTTCATATGTGCTGCTGAACCGGAGCCAGAACTGCAAGGTTCAGAGAGAGACGAGTGGGTGAGGTTCAGTGGGCACCGGGGGTGGTGTGGTTTTAATAGGGTGTAGGTTCTGGGTTGGCGTACGCCAGCTTTAATGCTATGTGCCGTTTTAAGCCGTTGGATGCAGTTAGTAGGCCTGAACGTTCTGCAGCGCTTGTCAAATTAACTG
The DNA here is from genome assembly GCF_019740435.1 of Gambusia affinis. Classification (NCBI taxonomy): domain Eukaryota; kingdom Metazoa; phylum Chordata; class Actinopteri; order Cyprinodontiformes; family Poeciliidae; genus Gambusia; species Gambusia affinis. The sequence continues at coordinate 22,200,592 of NC_057875.1, read as the reverse complement.
GAGCCCCTGGTGAAGATGTGTAAAGTAACCCTTAAAAATTTATGAATCTTTTATTGCAGCACTATAATCTCACACTTAAAGTTTTGGAATAATCCAAGTTTTATTAATGTGAGTGTGTGGGGGGGGGAAATGCAGCTAAAATAGTTTTTCAGCCATACTGTAGTCTCAATTTGACTAAAGAAGTCAAATTGAGTCTAGTGCTTTCTTTTGGCATAAACAACATGTGACAAAGTGGCCCATTCCTCAAAACGGGAAAGACAAGAGAACATGATTTCTAAAATAAATAAATAAAAAAATAGTGTTCCAAACCTGCTAAGAAGAGAAACTGAAAAAAGGAAATAACTTTGTGATTAAACTTCATCTTATCTACGGTCAATCTAATAATTTAAGCGCTTAATCCCACTGAAGGCTTAACTACCTTAGAGAAAAGGTCGAAACAACCCAGGCGGCTGACGATACAGTAGACCTCTGGGAGCCTTCGGCCTTTTCCGCTGGGCTATGAACAGACAACACAAAACAAAATTACCTGATTTTAGAGCAATTCTCAGCACCCCCAAAATAAAAACAGTTCAAGAATTACAACAATTATTCAAATCCATTAAGTTGTTGGGTGTTTTTGTTTTTTTTTGGCTGAAGCAACAGAAATGTTTAATTGGTGCACCAGAAGCAATGGATTTTATATAGATAACTCCATAAGAATGAAGAACAAATCAGAGTTAGACGACGCTACAGAGACTTTATTTAATCGTACCAGTAAACGGCGACAGTAGCCAAACCGCCTGCTTCCATCTTCACCAGTCAGTACAAACGAGAACGTCTCACTGTGGATGTAAAAAATAAATAAATAAAAACAAGAGAACAAAACAAAAAGATACAACCGTGATCGTTTGAAAAGCCCTCAGGAGAAATTTCCACAGTGCAAACACACAGACTCCAGAGCTCAAGCTCATCGACCTTCCTGACAGGATGAAGTCTCAGCCAGTTTGGAGCAAATTGCGTATGTTGGTTGGCTGTCAGATGTTTTGGAACAGGTGATTATTATCCATCATCGTTAACAAAAAAAAAACACGTCATCGCTTCTCAGAGCGGAGGTGTCGCGTTACACAGACCGTTTTAAACAGCGGACAGTGAGAGGTGATTCAGATGCAACACTCCAGGTGTTCGTATTTTCCAGTACCCTGTAGTTAAAGACAGACGGGTCACTTTGACAAGCTGCTCGGTCAGCTCTTTAGGCCCCTCACAGCCAGGTAGTCATTACCACTACACCAGGAAATTCCACTGTATTGTGTTTTCTTTCTGATAATGCTGTGGCGGTGCGGCAGCACTCGGACTCGGACCGACCTGGGGAAGTTGTCGACCGGGGCCCAGTCTTTGGCGTCGGGGAAGCAGAACTGAGGGATGACCTTCAGCTGGTCCTCCGTCTCCCGCATGAATTTAAAACTCCTCTCAAGCTGAATGGAAGAGAAACAACGAGTCAAATCCATCACAAACACTCTTTGCTGTATTTGTATGAGTAAAAAGCCTTGAATTGGAACTCAGTCAGGGGGAAATTTCCATGTTAAGAAATCACTAGTAGAACAGTTACTGGCCTCACGTTTTCTGGTTCTGTCCTTCTAAAGGGTTTTACAGGCCGGGTCTGGCAACCCTTAAGAAAATCTTCTGGGATGCCACTGGGACTAATATTGTCCCTCATGGTGAAAATTAAGCTCCTTTTCATTACAGATAAGACAGCATTGTTTGAACAATCAGAAGGTTTACAGAAAAATGCTTGAATCACTTTTTCATCCCCAGAATTTGATGTTCAGTAGGAGTTTTCTTAGAATTCCCTAAAGACAATAACAAAACAAGAAGACAAAGGGTCAGCCTAGTCTTCAGAAGCATTCCCATAATCCTTTACCTTTAGAGGAAACTGCTGCGTGACTTCTGGCAGGTACGGGACTCCAGCTTTGGTCTTGTGGAGGGCCACAACGATGAAATACTCAAACAGTTTTCTCTCCTGTAACTCCATTAAATCCCTCTCCAAGGTCCGGTACCGGCCCGTCTGCCTCAGCATGGACTGCAGTGACACCAGGCGCTGGCTGTGAGCTGAAGGTGGGCAAAACCGTTTAATTCACTTGAATACATCCTCCTAGTGCAAACATACACACATTTGAGCAAGTCAAAAGCACACTGTAGTCCAGTGTTGTGGTGCTAAATACGCACAGGGATGACAAACAACTTTGAAATCAATCAGTTCCATTTAAACCTCAATTTGTTTATACAGATGGGTTTTATGCACAAAGCATGCAGGGAAATTCTCACCTTTCAGTTTCTCTTCGCTGTCGCTTTCTGACTCGCTGTTCTCCTCTGTCACAGAATTAAAAGAAGAGACAAGAAGAGGAGTAAAAAGACTGAAAATAGAAATCACAGCATTTTATATGGTTCAGTTAAATGAGCTCTGCAGCTCTAGCTGCTACCGCAAAGATAGTTGTCTTCTAAGTAGGTTAGCCTAAAAAAAATAGTTTGTCACAGAGAAAGAGTCAGAGAGATCGAGATGTTTTGGATGGCAAACTTTGACAAAACATTCTTAGATGAAAGTCTCACTAATGGAGACCAAATCAATTCTCTGTATTCTCTTTTAATCGATTCAGCAGGTGTGCATATTTATGTAATTATTTTTGCTATTCTGGATGATCAGGTTGGGTTTATGCCAGTTTTCTAAGTCCATGTGTCAGTTTGTGTATTAGTATGACTTTATCTTGCATGGTAGTATTTTTCTGATGTTTGGGAATACTGTTGGTTTGGCAGTGGGACTTTAGGATTTTTTATATTGAAAATGTTGCCTTTAGGCAACTAGAAATACATAAAAAGGGGTAGAATGACTAAGAAAAGAAACATTTTAGAGGAAGGTATACTCTGACTTTAAATGCTTCATGTATAAAAATTGTTTGGATTTTTTTTTTTGTCATTTGCACGGTAATCAAAGGCTTACCTCTTCCTGAGCTGGACTCTGCAGACTGAGACACCTTCTTTGTGTGTTTCTTGCCTCTTCGTGCCTCGAAGATGGCATTGATCTTCAGCACCATCTGTAATAGACAAAGAAACGTTCACCTTTAACTTTACAGAAGATAACTCAGTTTCCATGCCAAATCATGTTAATAAAGCGTTACTGAGGGCTTCCGAGGTGTGCGCACATCCCAAAAAAAACAACAAAAAAAACAATCCTCCGGCATGCTGTGTTACTCATTCCCTGACAGAGGCATGAGTAGACCGGCTCAAAAACATTACTTGGCCATAAATCATAGACCATAAGCTTTGAGAGGGGCCTGCCAGGCTTCCATACCTTTGGGATTTTCCTTCGTCTACGATTGTAAGGGTCTCCAGAGAGACATGGGGTGTCGTCAGGGCTGCTGGGTGTTGAGGGGGGGCTGATGCGAGAGGGAGAAGGGAGGCCAGTGTCTCTGCTGGTCTTGCGCAGCTCTGGGACTTTGACGCTTCGTCTCTCTGAGTTTTGCCGGTAGAAGCCAGGCTTGGACGGTAGCTGCTGGGGTAAGAGACATAAACGTATTCTACTGCTTGAGTAATTCAGGCATATGTAGAAATGCACCCCAGGTGATCAGATACCTTTGTAGGAGTGTCAGGGACAGGCGAAGATGACACAGGTGAAACACATTTGCTTCCCATGCAGCTTCGCTCCAACTCGATGTCCTCGTAAGGGTTCTCCTTGCATGGCGGATCTTCAGGACACAGATTTATTTCATTCAATGGTAGGAAATTATATCTAGGTTCCACAACAAGTTCAGAGCGGATGAGCACTCTTTATCAGCCGTGTTTGTACAGCCAGGTGATTCATGCTCCAGCCGTCACCAAAGAGACGATGCCCTGACTCATGTTTCTATGAACAGATGTTTGAAGAGCTGATGCTAACTGTAGCTGCAAGTGCTCCCCTGCAGATATGGAGCAACAGAGTTTTGTAACTCTTTACTCTGCTCTATCAATCTATCCACCAGATGTGAGCGCAGGCAAACAAAGACAGCCACTCAGTCCAGCCCTAATCTCTCAAAAGAAAAAAAACAAAGAAGTACAGTGCAGCGTTTTCCATGTTGCTGGCTGATATGACCAACGCATAAATCTCTGAGAGCCATTACAGTGTGTTGTAAAAGCATTCATAACCCTGGAACTATCCCTTCATTTTGTTCATGGTCTGCAATGCCAAACTTAAATCTATTGTATGTTATATACTGTTATAAGGTAATATAGGTCGACGCAAATAAGTGATTAGTTGCAAAATGGAAGGAAAGATGAAACTGATAAAACCAGAAAAGAGTGGAGAGCCTTTGTATTCAGCCCCACTGAGTCAGTACTGTTCAGTTTAGACTTTGACTAGGCCATTCTTCTGGCACTTGACTGATGTAACCCCTTTGTAGCTCTGGATATGTTCTTGTCCCACAGTCTCAAGTTTTCTTCAGGTAATCCACCTGAGCTGAGGATATCTGCAGCTCCTCCAGAGTTTAGGTGGACAGCCATGTCATGTTGGGGATGCAGGTGCAGTCTTGATTTCCTGACAATGACCTGAACTGCCAAATTGTAAAACCAATGTTCTGTTCAACCACGACAGTCTGGTGAGCCTGTGATGGAGAACAACAGGCAATGTTGACCTCTAGCTGTGGATTTGTTCTTTTTTGTTTCACTCGGACCATAATTATGTACCTTTTGGGTTAATAAATGTTGAAAAGGACAAAATTGAATTTCTTTGGTTTTATTTAGGCTGAATACAATTCTCCTTCACACGTTTCAGATTTTCCTCATCGAGAACGTAAAAACCACTCAGCAATTTCCCTCCACTTGAAAAAGAGAAAGGTTATTGGTAGAACTATATCTGACAGGTTGTGAATAAGACTGTCATAAACATGACATAACAACCTGTCATGAACATGAGTAAGTCTTCATGAATATTTATGACTGTTGTCATGGAGAGCCTTACCCAAGAGATGCTGTAAGCCTCTACTTGACATTGTCTGCACGTTTTGAACAAACAATGCTGCAGACGATTCAAAATAGCTTGCGGCGTAAATTTAACTACAGTTGATTAATCATTGCCAGCAAACCAGCTCCTGTTGGACATTATTTACTCAGATGAAACCCAAAGTGAACAAATCGTGTTTAATCCAGGAATCCACACCGTCCAATCAAAGCAGACAATCTCATCTAACGCTGCTTCGACTGTGTGCTAAGAGGTTAAACAGGCTCTAGGTGGGGTTGCCACAATACTAGAGACAATAAGGAGGGAACATGTAGTTTCTAATAAAGAAGAAAGGATGTGTCTGTAAATTAAAACTGGAGCAGCAAAATAAACAGAGCTAAAGACAGTAAATCTTTCTCATCATGTCTGCTGCTGACCTGAAGTAGGTTCATCCACAATACCGCATAGATTTGACCTTGATTAAGATTACTTTGGATAAAATACAGCAGTGCATCTAAATACAAAAGAATGGATAAACAAAAGCCCACAATGTTGATGTTGTTTTAAATCTAAACTGATTCATACGCTGCCTTGTTTGCATGGTAATACTTTGAAGTCAGATGCTAAAACAGCAGACGTTTCATATTGAACACTGTGCCAGATTTCACTTGGTTAAGAGGGGGAAAAAATAGGTGTTATTTCAATTATTTACCCATTATGTCTTCGTAGACATTCTCTTCTGATAAAGTGCATGTGAGGCCCAGTTTGGACTGAGCATACCAGTCCACCCGACTGCTCTCCGTAGACGACTGCAGAAGGTCCTCAAACTCATAGGACTTCCTGTTGGTTAAAGAAGCACAAAGACTGTCTTTTATTTTTAAATGAACAACTCTCCAAACAACTCAGTGTGTCAAGTTCAGACTTTTTGAAAATAATGCCATTTGGTAGATTTCTGTCCAAATAGTGTAAATGCTAACGGATGGCGCTAATGACAGTAGCATTCAGAGAGCCAAGGCTCAAAGTCGGCTACTTTCAGCGTCAGTCAGGTGTTTATACATCTTCTTTTCAAAAGGCTTATTCCACTTTTTCTGGTTCCCCTGACTTAATTTTCAGTCTACTCCAAAATGTTGGAGTACTCATTCACTACTCATTCCTTTGAAGAGACTTTGAGCTTTCAACATATAGCTGAAAGCCTAAACATATAGTAAGAAATTTTAGTTTTTCTTTTTACTTTTCAGCCTCTCATTGTTATGGAACATGCTGAATAATACAAATCTATTTTAGAAATCTCAGAGTTAGAGCAGGTTCCTATATTCTGGTGGGTCGAATGAGTGATGCAGTGATGATGTAGGTCTTGTACGCAGGATTTGCACAAAGAAATAATTTGAATGCCATGTTTCTTAAAGATTTGACTAAGGAATCAGAAAATGGCTAGAAAAATCAGACTGAGCATCTCTAATACTTGCAAAAACTTCAAATCAGACTGAGCTTGAGCTATTTTGCAAAGAAGAGTTGGTAAAAAAGAAAGAACTGTCACCAGATGTGGAAAACTGGTAGGGATAAAAATTTTCAGCTGCAATTGAAGTGGAAAGTAATTCTATAAATAATTAAATTAATTAAAATGTTTTGTGTATAACTGTGGTTTTAAAATAACAAAATATGAAACAAGTACTTTTACAACATAAGTAACTGTGACTGAACACGTATTTCAATTTCAACCTTTGTTTAACTCTCTGTTTGCCTCCTAGATCATTAAGTGCTTTTGCCATCACAGTTGGTTTTTAAACCTCTTGAACCAGAAACGGGTCTTTTAACTTTCTCAAAGGAATACAGTCTGACCAAACAAAAGGTTTGACACACAAGTCTTCCAATATTGGTATGAAATGTAACAGATCCAAGGCCAAATAAAAATGCAAGCCTCTGGAGAAACTGAACAATAGACGTGATCCAACACTGTTATAGCCACATTGTTTTCTGGTTTCTCTGCACAGCTCTCTTTATTTGATTGCAACCACATGAATTCAGATACTGTGGAGTTGTTTGGGATTCTAGATCAGATTCCCATAATTTACCTTTAGAAAATTCACCAAATGAGTTGCACAACCATTTTCACCATGAAGGCTAAAATTTGAATGCAGTATTGTTTAAGTAATACTGTCCTTCTGGAAGTCCTCTAAAGATTATATGCTTTTGATGTCCTGGAAAGAGTGCATTCCTCAAATCCAAGAACTGGCCTCATTTTGGGGGATGATATTTGAAAACAGAATGCTGCAACGTTTCAATTACAATGTAGGTGACGGACTGACATGTACCACGGATCTGGATGGATGGTGAGACACTCAGTAGGATTAGGCCTGGATCACGTAATGCCTTTTGCATACAAGCCTTAGAGTTTAATTTCTTGCTCCTATAACCAGAGCACCATCTAGAAGAAGGTTCCCTGTCTGCTGTACATGGCTTGTGGAAGACTGCGACTAGATCTGGCTTCCTTTAAACGACGACTGTCTTCTAGTCACTCTTGTGAAAACCAGATCACTCCAGCTGTGCCGTGGATCTCTGCAGCTGCTCCAGAGTTATTATGGACCTCTAGACTGCTTCACTGATTGTGGATGGTCATTTCATTGTAGGTTTGCAGTTGCATCAAACTCTCTCCATTTTTTGGATGGGAAATGATAAAACAAAGTTAGATTTTTAGACTTCTGAAAGTTTTTTTTGGTAACACTTTATTTGAAGGGGTGTTCATGAGACACGACATTGTCGTAAACATGACATAGTTGAATTATATTTATGACAGTGTCATGTCAGTCTTATGTACACCCCATCAAATAAAGTGTTGCCGTTCTTTTTAATGGGTATATTGAGTGACTTTCAAGCTAAGTTAGAATGTAAAGCACAATCTCAGGTGGGCGTGATAAGGTTTAGATTGGATGTCTGCAGCTGGAGATAGTCTCTGGGTCTTTGCACAAGCTTACCTGTTATTGCTGTCCCGGGCTCTGTCAACCCAAGGTCTTCTGCAAACCCCTGGAGGAGGGCATGTGGGTAGAGGTGGGGGAGGAATAGTGGGCAGCGGAGGCAGGGTCCTCTTCGCCTTTCCAAAGCAAGGACTCAAACCCGTAGATTGTGTGTGATGCTGGAACGTTCTTTGAGGTTTAGGTAAGGGGTTTATAGACGGAGCACCGGGCTCACAGTATTCGTTCTCAGATTCCCCATCCCTTCTCCTTTGCAACCCACTGGGTCGAGCCTTGTCAAAAGTCCCAAAAATAGGCTCATTGGCCTTCTTCTCTGCCATCTCCAACTCCTCCTTTGATGGGGGACAGAAGTAATTCCCTGGAAATGCCAGTGAAGGCTTATGGGGAACTTCCTTTGTGGCTTTCTCCAGTTTTTTGACATGAGTCAAAACTGTTTTCTTGTCTTGGAGCTCAGTAGGCTTATTAGCAAAACACTTCTCAGCGTTTGCTGGGCCGTCTGGACATTTGGGGCTCGAATCCCCAAATTTTCTGAGATTTTCTTTCCCTGAGTCTTGCCTCTCACAGCTAGCAAACCTATTGCTGTCTGTCCATTGGACGTCTGAAGCTTTGGATTCCTTTTTCCTCACAATGTCAGCTTCCTTCTGCGTTGTGCTAAGAAGACATGTTCCTGTAGCAGCCACATGGGAGGACTCCTTTTTGCCTTCCCACTGGGATATTTTATCACGGATGCTGGCAGTCCTGGCTCCCGCTGAGCTCTTGCTGTGGCTCAGTCCGTTTTCCATGTTGGGGATCTGTGGTTCCTTCGTGGTGGCGGCTCTCCTTTGAGTCAGCATGGTGTCAGGACCTAAGGTGTCACTGAAAGTGTGCCTCTCGTCTCTGTCCCCTGGCAACCCACACACCTCTGAAGGCTGGGGCACCACAGAAGATGGCGCCTCCCCAACCTTCAAGCCACAGCACTGGAGCCTTGAAAAGACATGAAAAGAAAATTGAATGCAGACTATGAAAAGCTTGAACAATCTGAATAGTAATCATTCTGTATGGAGATGCACCAAGAAATTAGTCGGTGTCCAGAATCAAACATTTGTTGTTGTTTTTTTTGTTTTTTTAGCTCGACTGGCCCTGACTGGTGACCAGTAGTTCGCAAGCTCAAAGATAGAATCTAGTACATGAAAAAACCCACTGACATAAAACATACACAAAGTAAAACACATACTGACCACTGGCCATACGGGAAACCTCCCAATGGCCAAGCTGCCCTTCTATAAATGGCTGTACCGACAAATACTTGTACATACTGTTCAAATTACCCTTTTTTTTTTTTTCCTCCAATGTTTAGATATTTTTACTTAATGTTGGGACTCCCTAAGTGCTTGAAGTCAAGACAAATTCCTTGTTTACGCACATAATCTTGGCCAATAAAGCTTTTTCTGGTTCTGTTTTGGATCACAGTAACTTGGTTTGAGGTTCAAATCATTTTCTTTAAGTTGCAGTACTCTGATTTTAAAGTTATCAGAGTATGTAACTCCTCATATTTTAGTCAAATTTTTAACGTGATTAGAAGATAAAAGCATTTAAAGTTTTAAAGTACACTCAATATTTAAAAGTATCTTTCGGAGACAGACAATGTGGTGGTTACTGAATTTGGTCCAGTGCTCCTGTCTCCGTCGGTCTGAGTACCAGGCCTGTCCCACTACACATGCCGTCTGAGGCCTACTTTCTTCTTTCAACAAATGGTCTAATCCTCCTAATCTGCCTTTTGAATTACAATGAATTCAATTAAATATTTGTCTTCCCCAAAGGGGGCGTCTTCCCTCCTTTGCTGCAGAGTTGTGTCTTGGCTCATTCATGAACGGCATATAACTAATGTAAAAACTGAATGAAATGCAGTAAAGCTGGACTGGAGGTTTTATATTAAGAAACTACACCCACACTAGATGTGAAACATCAACCGTAGCCCGAATTTTCTGAATCGTCCATGCTTAGGCTGCGGGACATTTCCGACAATAATTTGGAGAAGTACCTTCTGTCGCCAGTGACTCACACTACCTGGTTGGTTAAGAAGTGTGTCCGTGGCCTGCAGAAAGGAAGATGTGGCTGTTTTTGGAAGCAAGGTAAGGATTTATCTTTAAAAGGCTTTTGTAGCATTATTGGTTTTTATTGAATCGCAGCTCAGAAGTGGAGGACATGCAGTAAATGGTCCGAGAATCAAACCTGGGACAGACGTTTCAAGCAGCTTTTCTTTGTCCCGTCTTTTTCAGCTAATTACATCTACTGGCTACTAGTTTTCAATCTGAAAAGCTGAAAGTCGTACCCAGCCTGTCCTAAACAATAAAAAGAACAGATACTACATATATATATATATATATATATATATATATATATATATATATATATATATATATATATATATATATATATATATATATATATATATATATATATATTTTTTTAATGTATGTGCATAGGGTAAGACATTATTTTGGAGAGGTTTAAGTCTTGAAAATAGATGCCCAGCTCACATCACATGTGATTGACCGGTAGAATAAGACTTTTCTTAAGAAAACCAGACCCTCTTCGGTCTTCACCTTATCAATTCCTCTTCGTTCCAAGTTGCAATCATGCTCATCAACTGATGCTATTTTTCTTTCTTTTTTTTTTTTACCACAGCTCAAAAAATGTATTTTGCTGAAAAGAATGCACAGTGAAAACTGAATTTGACACCAGCCACTAAATTCTGATCGGTACAGCTATAATTGGTTTCAGAGATTAGATTCAGCATGCAGAGAAAAACAAATACGCCTCACATGCCCCAAAAGGAATTATTGAAGACTTTCACAATTACAACAGCTTCAAAGGGGAAAGAAAACACTTATAAAAAGAGGCTGTTTCAGCTGCGAGTCAGTCCCGGAGCGTCACCGGGTTATGACAGTTTGAACTCCGGGTTTGAGGGTCAAAGTTTATGAGCTACACACACAGCTATTTATGGAGTGGAGACAAAGTATGCAAAAAAAAAAAGAAAAGAAAGAAAAGGTGGGGGTTGGGGAGGAGAGGCCCAAGTGTAGACATGCATCTCTCCTTTTCTTCTTCTCAACCCATTAAGCTCAATTTTGGCTCAAAGCCTGTCAAATGCTTCCCACCAACAAATGGAGGAAAGGCGGACTTGCTGATTGAGTTTTGATGACGTTGCGAAATTAGACATCCAACAATTGTGTAATCTAGAGGAAATCTGAGGAGAGAGTTGAAGAGATTGAGAACTCAAATGTCCTTGTGCTTTGAGAAAACAGAATCTGCTGACGAGACATGACTAAAAAAGGAATTTAAAAAACTTTCCTCTTTGCATTAGGTTTTTAAACTGTGGCCACATTTATTTTCCTCTTTCAAGATATGCTAGTAGCAACAGGGAAGAAAAAAAAAAACTAGGTCAAACAACAAAAAGAGAAGTAAAACAGGGGAAATGGGAGAGAATGTGACAAAGGATTGACCGTACACTAAATGTTGTGTTAAAGACAGAATAAAATTGAAGAGTATGAATTTAAAAAATGTGTCCATGTCTAACAGGGAACCAAAGAGAACAGATGTGGGCTTTGAAGGATGCAGTAAGGTAATGGTTCATTGAGACACAAAAACACTGCATAATAACTACAGCAAAAATGAAAGAGGGGACTTTACATAGGAGTGATACAGGCACTGGACAGCATTAGCAGGAAATAACCAAAAGTAGCCAACCAGCAGACTGATAATGCAGGCCTCGTCTCCTCTCTTGCTCTGCCTTTGTTTTACTGAAAACTTTAAGGAACAGAGACATTTACAGCTATCCTAAGATTAATTCAAAAGGTTAAAGACAGCTACAATAACCTTTAAAATCATTGTTATTCCTGTTATTCCTGAAAAGCTGTGCTTCCGTAGTCTTTAAAGCTGCAATAGATAACTTTTATGAAAATATATTTATTACATATTTGTTAAAACTGCCACTATATCCTGAGAACATGAGACAGGTAATCTGTGAGAAAAAAGAAAAAAATCAAGCTCCTCTGCCTCCTTATGGTCCTAAAGCCAGCTGCAGAAATACACAGCTCCCAGTCAAACACAACCAATCAGAACAAAGGAGAGAGCAGCATGAACTAAAGTAGACTGACAGCCGAGGACCTTGCTGCTCGCTCTGATTGATTGTTTCTGACAGAGTGTTGTATTTCTGCAGCTGGCTTTGGACCATAAGGAGGCAGAAGAATCTGATTTTGTGTGAACATAAAGTGTTATTTTTTTTCAAATTTTTTAAAATATAAAATGCTCTAACATAAATAATTGAATCTTGGAAAGTATGACTGACTACAGATTTTACTCCCTCTTTCTGTACTGACAGCTAAAATTAGAAATGCTCATCAATCTCCCTCCACAAAACCACATCCCAAAGTTTCAGGGCACACTTGCTACCTACCACGAATGTTTCCTAGGGTCGTTTTCTTTGTTTTGTTTGTTTTTTACAGGGGCACATATTTTATTCAGACACATGTAGTGGAATAAAAACTGTGAAAAGGTTCTCAGAATCTGAAGCACCTACCCGTTGACTGATTGGTAAATACAGTTGTCAGTGTTTGCACAGAGCAGCAGGGCCCTTCCGCCGGTCATGGTGCTAACAGCTGGCATCCTGAGCACACAAAGACAGAACATGTCAGACGGTATCATGGAGCTGCATGAAGGGTGAGGTTCTTGAAAGAAACAACATCTAAATAGGGGACATTTGGTTGGTTGGAAACACAGCATGAACCATTATCCAGCAGACAATGGCATGCTGTGCCTTACAAAAAGATGGGATCTTTTTGTATTTTGCATCATTACAATGGCAAACTTTGTTGTAATCTGTTGCTTTTTCATGTGATGGACCAAAGCAAAGTAATTATGAAGTGGAAAGAGCTTTATTTTTAACAATCATTTTATTATTTTGCAAATGAAAATCTGACTCTGTTTACTAATTAGGTGACAATTGAAGGCAACTTGTTGCATTGGGTTTTATTTAAGGGTATCAATCTAACGGGAGCTGGATACAAATGCAGACTATACATTGTATCATTCTCCTTCCACCGACATAAAATAAAACTAAACACATTAAAGTTTCTGGTTGTAATGTCACAGAATCAGGTGTATTTGGGTGATGCACTGTAATTATATGGAAATATAAAAATATGAATGGGAGGGAGGATTGGTGCTATTACCCTTATTGCCCATTGTGTTTCAGCATGCTGCTGTTACCACCACAGATTTCTTAAATGAACATAATGAAAACATTTTTGAGAAAGTCCCTTCATTTGAAATGTGCTTTCCAGCTTTTGATTTATTTTTGACTTTTTTTTTTATGCCACGCAAGTATATGGCACTAAGTACAAGACAAGATGCTCAAAAAGTAATTAAAAGATGAGCCAAATGTAAGATCCAAATAAAGCTAACTTGGGCTAAAAAAAAAAAAAAAAAACTGGTAGGAAGCAGTGGGAAAAAAAATCCTTGTTCTACCAAAATCAAGGGATACGGCAGAGAACCATGTGGTATTTAAGCATTTACTCTGCGGTAAACGCACACAGATTCACATTAGTGCTTTGCAATCTTACAGAGAATTCAAAACACGCCTACATGTTTGCATTGCAGTCCCACACGGAGCTCGCCAAGAATCCATATGCCGGTCCAGCGAATGGATTTTATGTGTGTGACTTTTTCCAGATGTGTCGAGATACTTTTCAGGGTATTTTCAGGCTGTTAAACATTTCCTGAGCACTGCCTGGCCCAGATCCCCCGCTCTGTCTTTTTTTTTTGTCTTTCTATAAACCTGCATCAGCCGAAGCTGACACTTGCCTTCCTGCACTTTTAACTATTTAGGGAATGTGGCCCTAATTCCTCGGATCGTTGTCCCGACTGGTAAGAGTTCAGACACGAATGATGCTCAGAGTTTTGGACTTGTGCTATTATCCACAATAAAGGGACAGTTCAGATCTTGCCTGTCATATTTTACCTTTTGTCTTTCCTCTGCAGCTCAAGCTATTCATTCGTTTGTCTTTGCCCCATAAGTCCAAGGCGAAGCCGCCACGGAGGGAAGAAAATGGAGAAGGAAGGCTTGCGTCAAGCATTCACCAGGCCTGTAGGCCAAAATTATTTTCAGCTGTGAGCCAAGTGGGGGTCACATGTTTGAGGAGAAACATCAACCACTTTTTTTTCCCTTCTTCCCTCCCCAACTGATTATTTTTTCTTTCCACAAATGTAACACAGAACCCAAGAACAGAGATCTAGCATGGAAAAAGACTGAAAACAAGGACTATGAATAATGTATAATATCCTCCAGTCGTTTTATTAAAATGTTAGAAATGTGTTTTATTGTTTGGTTTTTTTTCCCCAGTGTTGAGATCAGAGATATAGAAGGAAGGAAGGAAGGAAGGATGGCAGTGGGTTGGAGGTGTCCTTAGGGTTAGTCTATCTCCGAGAGAAAGGGAAGATGGGAAAGACGGACGAGAGGGACAGGCCTTGTCAAAACTAAAGAGGAAAATGGATAATGCAAAGAATAATAAAAGTATACTGTTGCAGTGAAAAGTGCAGGCTTTTAGGATGTCCTGTCATTATTTAGAAACCTTCAGTCCAAACAAAAACAGCATCTCAGTGGCGATTCAAGTTTCTTTGAAAGGTCATTTTCACACGTTTCCTGACTTTCTGTCATCATCAACATAGAAAACGACAATTATAAATGCACATCTTTAAGTTTGACATCAGAAGGTCTTCAGCATCTCGTTACTCCGGAAACTTTTTTTAAAATGGTGGGGAACAATAGGCTTTTGTCTCCTTGAGCTATTAGCAACAATTGTTAACGCCAACCCCCCGGAGCAACATGTCCATCATAACAATACAGAGGCTGAGGGAAGCCATCTGCTGAGGCCAATAAAACCATCATGGGAAACTGGGACCTCAGGACCTCCACCTGTCCCCCCATCCCGCCCCTTCGAACTGCCCTGTGAGGTAAGACAGGAAGTGGAAGTGGTATTATTACTATTATTACTCTTAACAGCAGCGGGATGGATGGGAAAACAGCTGAAAATAACTTAGAATCTCAATTACTTTCTAACATTAAAGTTTAGGTTTTTTTTTTATTGTAATCCAAGGAAATATTCAGTTTATAACCCAAGTTAAACTCAAGGAATCTCATGTTGCCTCTAGAGTTGTTGGTGAAACTGAGACGAATTAACTCATGACCTCAAATGGAAGACAAACTAATTCTAAGGAAAGAAAGCCCAAAGAGAAGGGCTTAACATCAATAATGACAAACTAAGAACTTAGATGGTTTCAACCAGTAAATAGCTTTTTGCTAGCAAATACAAAGATTACACTGTGTTACAAAGAATATTTTTTGGAAGTTTTCTCAACTGAATTAGAACTATTTTCCATCCCTGAATCCAAAAAGGACATCCATCTTTCTCAATCAGGTCAGCTTTTTATTCTAATTGGATTTTGATAAATCCAATCTTCTAACTAAATTGATTACATTTTGTGACATTATCAACTCATTTTTGTTAATATTTCTCCTCCAGAAAAGGTTTTAGGAGAAAATATGTTTTCAAACAGCGTGTACAAATTAAATGTTACAAACTTGGATTTCTGTAAATTGAATAATAAACACTTAAATTATGAGGGTAAGTACATGTAAAGTGAACATTACATCTTCACTGTGCTAAATTTTCCATCTCTTTTTTTTTGTCAGGAAACCGATCCAGATGTGAAAACAAGTCATGCATTTTGATGCTCGTGTTGCACCCATAGCTCAGAAAGTTGACCTCATTGAGCAAAACCAATGGGATTTTTGGTTCAGCACATCACAAAGACCCTAAAACAGTTGAAAAACCCCAGACAATATTTTGGCTGTTGACCAGTGTTATTATTGACAGGCATTCATCAATGCATCGAAGAGAAATTTCTTTCCAAGAAGAGCTGCTCTGAAAAATTAAGACTGATCCGCCATTCTTCGCCCAACATCTCCCTCACGCCTTTACAAAATGTTTATCTACCCTTGATGTCTGTAAGACAGATATCCAAATATTCCTCAAGCCTGATCTTTATACACATTTGGTGCTGCATCGTATGTGAATTAATCTCCTGCTAAGAAAATTGCAAAATGTTTTGGGACACATCCTAATCTGTGATGCTATATATACAGTGCTCCTAAGCACAAACACAAAGACTTTAGATAAATGCTACTCAAACGTCACAGCAATGATTGGATAGTCATGCGACTTAATCTCATGCTACACTATGCATGTACTTTGTCTGCATGTGATGATGAAAATTCACTCGCATCATCATGCCGAATGCACAAGACCACTGACGATGCAGTAGATGTGGCCTTATTTTCTAATTTATTTAACTAATAATTAATTTACCATATTTTCTGTGTAACACATTGAAAATTTAGTAGTCAGCAGTAGTCATCACAAAACCTATGCAAAGAAAAAAATGCAATGTTTACATCACCACAAAGTGTTTATTTTAACCCATCATACTAACAGATAGCCTTATACAGTGGCAGATCCTGATGTCCTACTAAATGCACTTTATTTCTTCAAACCAGGCGTCAAGTAAAATGTATTTTAGATCATTTTAGAAATTCTGTAGTGCCATATGACAAGGTATGAAAACATGGTTCAAAAAGACGAGCTGAACCTTCAGCAGAAAAATCATCTTCATCATGACAATGCACCATCTCATGCTGCAAGGAATACCACTGTGTCATTGGCTGCTATGGACATGAAAGAGGAGAAACTCATGGTGAGGTCACCATCCTCCTCTGACCTCTGACCTCAACCCTATTGAGAACCTTTGGAGTTTCCTCAAGCAGAAGATCTGAGGGTGAAATCCAGTTCATATCAAACAGCAGCTCTAGGAAGATATTCTGACATCCTGCATAGAAATTCAAGCAGAAACTTTCCACAAACTCACAAGTTCAATGGATCAAGAATTGAGCTGTGATATCAAAGAAGGTTCTATGTTAACATGTAACTCGTCTGTTAAGATGTTTTTGATTGAAATAACTTTTGATTTTAGTACATGTGACCTCTTTTTTTTATTTTTGAAACAAATACTGTTGTCATGGGGAGTTTTGTTCAGTAAAATTTGATTTATACTGTAATAGTTCATGACTTGTAAATGATACTGACCATCATTTGCATTGACCATTTAAGAAAATCTGAGAAAATATCACTTGCATAATAATTTGGAACACGGTGTAGATGGTCCAGTTTTGCTTGAAAGCAACAACACTGCTTTAAAAAAAACATTGTATAGATTTTTAGCAAGAACATAAATTCCTTTGCAGGCCTCAATTTAACTGGATTTTCTAAATCCAGCTTCATATGATGATGGTCCTTGCACTGAATTTGCTTCAACTCATTCAGTTGTGATGAAATGATACACACACACACACACTCACATCGAGCTTGCCAGAGTGGAATAACGGTGTGAGTTAAGTCATGCAACGAGCTTTCAGGCTCTTCTTGGTTTCCACTTTCAGAGATGATGTTTTCCAAAAATGATCAAGTGTTTGTGTTTAAGAACAACAAATTACACAATAGTGTTTTGCAGTTGAACAGGAATCAGCTTCATCACACTGGACGCAGTTGGAGCTGTTTGTGTGTTTAATAATCAGCTTCCAGATGCTGTCAGTGAGCTGCTGGGCGGGCTGGTGTTGCAGGGCTCCGGAGGCCTGCCTGCCTGCCCGCATCTTCCCTACAGCTGCTTCTCATAAAGACTTCTCCCCTCCCCTCCATCGCCTCTCTTTTTCCCCTGCAGAAAGAGCTAACACAGTTACATCATCTTCATTCTTTGCTTGTTTGCTCTGAAACTTCTCCATCCCCCCCCCCCCTTGTCATTTCTAAATGCCTAAAAAGGACAAAGTTTCAGATAGCCCTCCTCCATCCCCCACTGCCGCAACATCTTGGAGTTTTCCTAAAGTCAGAAATCAACCAAAAAATGTCTCAGGACTGCTTGCCATCATCAACGGTTGGTAGAGGATAAGTAAATCATCACTCATGGCAAACATGATAGCTCGAAATGTGGCTTACGCTAACGTGATGAATTTCTGTTTCTGTCTTTCTTTCTGCGCCCAGGCACAGCGAGGACCCCATCTCCAGCAGAATGTGGCTGAGAGCAGCTTATATTCCAAAAGCCTCATCTGTAATCAATTTAACACACTGCTGCACACTTAGCCTAACTCCTTCTGGAAGGGCCAACTTGGCTGTTCTCTCTATCCCACCCTTCTCTCTTTTATTTTCCACTTTATTTTTTTCCTCCTTCATTGCTATATAGTTACAAAGTTGTGGGGAGACCACGTTAATAGAGGAATAAGGGTGAGCCACAGGGAGGTAAAAGGATAACGTTGAATCCTTTGCTTCTCTGTGCTGATTGTCCTGAGCAGATCTCACATTTTCTGCAATTCTGGAGGACAGATTTTTGATTCGAAGCTAATTTTATCACATTACTACAATAAATTGCAACGCCGTTTACAGACATTTTGAGTAACACATAGTTGAAGCAGAAGGAGTATGATCTATTGGTTTTATTATTTTAAAGTTTTTATTTCCCCTCTTGCCTTTAATTGACAGTGGCCTTTATTTGATAGTGAATAGACAGGAAAGTGGGTAATGACAGAGGGAGTCAGACAAGGTCATCAGGCCGGGACTGAAGATCTGACTCTGGCAAGAAGTCCATGTTGCCTCTGGAGAAACTACAGAGATAAACTGCTCAGGTGGAAGAAGCTAACACGATTTGGCTTAACAACAACAAGAGGTAGGTCAATGTAATACACTTCCATCCGACTCGCTGTGCAACACGGGATATAAAAACATGCAGCACAGCCAAACACACAGCCGAACATCCATCAAAGGCTACAGCAGAATGGTTTAGAATCAGGGGTGTCAAACTCCAGTCCTCAAGGGCTGCTATCCTGCAAATTTTAAATGTGCCTCTGCTGCATCACACCTGATTAGAATAATTAGGTCATTAAGCCGTTTCATTCCAGTGTTTTGTACCTGTGGCACATCTAAAAACTGCAGGACAGCGGCCCTCGAGGACTGGAGTTTGACACCTGTGGTTTAGACCAAAGTTCAACGTTTACCACCCAATCTGCCTATGTTGTTTTTGCAAAGGATATGTAATTGTAGTTTCTAGACATATTCCAAAAGACCTGCAGCTGTGACTGCAGCAAAAAGGAGTTGAATGCAAACCGAGGCCACACCTTTAAGATTTTCATGTTATTTTTGTTTGCTTAACAATAAAATGTAAAATTGTGCATCAGTCTCCTTCCTTTTAACATGTACGTGTTGCTTTCCTTCCAATCTAATGTAATCTAATTTGGTCACCTAAAATCCCAAGAAAATACCGCAAGGTTTGTGACTGGAATGTGACAAATTGTGAAAAAGTTAGAGGCATATGAAAACCTCTGCAAGGCGCTGTATATTACCACCTAGCACTTGTTTGAAAACAGCATGCTTCCTTCCAGAAGAAGCAAAGAAATGCTGAAGGAACTGTAGAGAGGGAGAGGAACAAGCAAATGAAGAAGAGAATTGCAACGTTCCTTCATGGTGTACTTCTCTCTGTTTTTGTCTTTGTGTCATGCTCAGGGAACCCCGCTGCTTTCCCAAGCTGATTTCCTTGCAAGGCCTTGGACTCGAGCCAAGCACGCCAACTCTACGGCCATGCGTGCATGCTCAAATCTGTGCAGGAAACTTTTCATGTATGTAGCTGTCATACACAATCTGTCACAAGTCTGGAAATTACTTTTCACCATTGCACACTTTCTATGTACAAGCCATCTCTGGTTCACTTCAATACTGTCTAAACTCCTCGTTCTCGTTGTTGCATTCTCTTCTCCCTCTGCCCCCCACTCACCACTCCTTTATTGTAAAAGAAGAGGACGGACGTGAGACATTACTGAAACTGGTATAGACACAGGGCCAAACAGGAACAGAAGGGGGATACCGCAAACAATTATTTCTCACAGCACATTTCTCTGCTTATCAAGCAATTCCAAATATAACACATGCATCACATTGTTATATTGCCAAACCCACACTTAGCAGTGCTTATTATTGTCTTGGTAATTTACATCAGGGACCACTGACAGCCTGTGTGTCTGAAACAGTACCAGTGGTGGGGTACTGGAAGTACGCTGATGAATATTACTTTAAATGACATCTCAAAAAGTTCGGTTTCAAACCTCTATTGGCAATTTTAGAAATTTCCATTGTAGCCAAAATATTTTTGAACAAAGTCATGACACCTAGCTTGTGTCACTGTGGTTAGTGGCGCTGCTCCAGCAACTTTGAGTCAGACATTTGAACCATTGATGCGAATGGGTATTACTGCAGCACACTGATCCTAAACCGCATCAAGAAATGGGGATAAAATCAAACTCTAGAATACACTCAGTCTTGAATACAGCACCTCCAAAAATCTTTGGATGACGCTTAAAGGCAAATAATGTG
Source organism: Gambusia affinis (assembly GCF_019740435.1). Taxonomy (NCBI): domain Eukaryota; kingdom Metazoa; phylum Chordata; class Actinopteri; order Cyprinodontiformes; family Poeciliidae; genus Gambusia; species Gambusia affinis. Next base: position 22,180,178 of record NC_057875.1, on the reverse strand, counting down.
GACAGAGTTTCAAATTATGCTAGAAAAAATTTTTTTTTTTCCCCACCAGGGGGTCTTTTTGTGGGCTCTAGTGTCCCTTATACAACAGTAGGCTGACAGGAAGGTGGGGAAGAGAAGGGGGAAGACATGCGGCAAATGTCGTCGGGTCCGGGAATCGAGCCCGCGACGGCCGCGTCGAGGACTGAGTGCCTCCAAGCGTGGGGCGCGCTAACCTCCACGCCACCGGAGCACGCCCCAAGCTAGAAACATTTAAATGACATTTATCTGGGTTGAATGTAGATATTTAAGCCTATATTTGAGATTTTGACCGTATGTAGATCAGTGATGATTCAGCGCACAAGTTTCAATGCACGTCAATTTTCTTTAAAGTAGTGTGACCATCACTTTCTGTAAAAAGATCAGTTTGAATGCATCGTCAAAGACGCCACATGACATCCATGTCCATGGTGAGTGAAAGTAAACTTCTCAATGCAACTGTAAAACGCAGCAGTTCTTACAAATGCCAGCGGAAGGAAGTTGCACACACGGTCAGCATTGTCCTTCCCTTCTCCTTTCACCTGTCAAAAGTTTACAAATGACCAATCCTCAAGGTTTAGGTCAAGGCTTTTATTGTAAAAGATTTCAGACTCCATTAGTGTTTATTCCCTTAGTCTTAACTCAAAAGACAAATTTGGGAAACCTTTCAACAATGCCGCCTTGTTGAAAGCCAAAAAAATCCTTGTTCATCGTCTAAATGGGTGGTAAGTCAGCCAAGTAGAGGAATTACTGCCTACAAACATTTTTTTCCAGGAAACTGTTGACAACACAACATATTAATTGGCTCAATGAGGTGGGTGAATAACAAAAGCACAAGACAGAGAACACAAGAACACAACTCCGATGAAAAGGGGGAAAGTGATGAAGTGTCAGAAGTATCCAGAGAGTCTCTGTAAACCGGTCTCTGTCATTCTTCTCAAATGGGAAAGAGTGTCTCTGTTTTCTCCTTGTACAGAGGTGGAGCATCTGTCGGCCATGGACTTGTCAGTCCATTCTCACAACAGATACAGAGTACCCCTCAGCAGAGCTCCTGACTCATGCAGAATCTGCTCTCAATTACCCTGCTGGCTCCACACAACAACGTGTGCTGCCAATTCATTCCAGGACACGTTTTCAATAAACTGCTCTCACTTTGGGCCTCATCGGCCCGTTTAACATTGCTTCTGTTATATGCAAAGAGCCACGTTTGTTTCCCTCATATCTGAAAGACCGGTGTAGCTCCAGCCAACGACCGAGACCTTCACAAGATTTTTTTTTTTTTCTGCCCAAGAACCACTGAACATTTACGGCAAGCGGGTATCAGCAGGACAGCCTACTTTGGCCACATTTTACCATAAATCGTTGACATCCTTTTGCCTGGGGTACTGAGTGTACAGTTAGTTTTTGACTTGGGTAGAGAATTGACATCAAATCAATTAAACAAAGCTGTAGCATAATATTTCATTAAATCTATTTCAAAGCATGATCACGTTGGTTCAACATTAAAAATTGATGTTTCCGTTTCAGTTTCACTGAGGCTGTAAAGCATGGTGGTTGTACATGAAGACCTTCTTTCTACCTCATTTATTGGATTTCTACAATAGTCTATTTAATTTGAAAAGTTGAGATTTTTCTAAAGACACGGTGTAAATGCAGGCTTCAGAAAAACTTAATACTTCACTTGAAGACGTTGTCACTGTTGTTCATCAGATGAGAAGCCCCACCACATGCTAGCATTTGAGTTTGGAAAGCCTCCTTGCAATCACCCTAATCATAGCTCCATCCAAAGATTCAAGTCGGGACTCTGGCGGGGCAACTACATTAATATTACCACGAGATGAAACATGTATGTTAAATTAAAAGATTACTCTAAGGCTAAATCTGCAATAACTTTGGGCTTACTAGCAAATACAAGGTCGCGCCAGGTCTCAAACCTCTAAGATAGCGTCAATAATGACCGGCGAAATGAATGGATAGCAATTTTTTAACCTAAGCATAAAGCCCAAAAAGCTTAAGTCTGACGAAAGTGAGCTCACATATTTTTGCAGCCATAAACTGGCTACTTCAACATACAAACATTAACTTCAGGGATCTAAATCAAGTTTCACCTCTGAGTTGAGCTCCAATTTCAAAACCCTCCTCTCTTCATCTCTATCTTGATTTTTTTTCTCTTCCTGGTATATATTTAAAGGATTCCAATGGAGAATTCCCAACAGAGCTCCACTGTCTCATCCAAGCTTTCCTGCTCCTCCGTATACTTGCACAGACATATTTTCATAATTCACCCTCCAGTCCTCAGGGGATCTTAAACGAGGCGAGAGCTTGGGAAAGTGCTCTTCCGGAGTGTAAACTCAGAGATGACGCTACTGACATCCACACACCCCTCGACTGAGAGCTGTGAGCCAGGGTCAAGGCCGCCACTGGACAAATATGAATAAAACAGTGTGTTTTGTTTGGTTTCCCCTCACACAAATTGTACTAGACCAATGTAAAAAAAGCAAACTTTACCACAATAAAATCCGTTCTTTAATAAAAATTAAAGCTATTATCTGAAAAAACATAAGATCTGAAGCAAAATAAAGAAGAAGAAAGAATTACAAGTACAACTCAGAGAAAACACATCACAAGCGACGCCACTACTTTCCATGCTCTACATTTCAAACAAGACAGTGTTTAAATGTGATTTGTTATAATCCAGCCTCCTCTGTGTCTGCAGTGCGTCTGGGGCAACTACTTATTATGTTGTTAAACTTGGATGAACTTAAAGATGCAGAATTGTTTTAATTGCCATTATCCAAGCGATCCTTAAATTGACAGGTAAACGTCATTCTTTTCGCTCACAGTCATGTCTGCAACAGGGCACAAAATAATAGAAGAGTGGAGGAAGGAGAGAAAACTGCAACTCCACGAGAGTAACTTTCTGGCAAGATTGGATGGTAACCACTAAGATAGTAAAAAAAATATATAAAAATTAAGCTGAACTGCAAGTTTAAAGGAATAGCCGATAATCATCGTCTGTTTTAGGTTAAGTATGCTATGTCTATTAAAATGCCGCCTAGTGACAATAAAACCAAACTATGTAATTGTAAGAACAAAGGAGGAGGTGCAGGAGACTCTTGTGGGCTCTATTGCAGTCTTTAGTTCAATCATTTAGAACTAAACAGTTAAGGGTTAGTGTCAAAACCTTGTGTCAGAAGTTACTGATGGCATGAACATGTATGTTGTGGTAAAAAAAAACCCAGCTAATTTCGTTGTGAAACAAACATCACTATAGTGACAGAAAGCTGCTGCACGAATATGCACAGGATTCATTCATTCAAAGAGTTAATATAAATTAGTCCAACATTGCAATGTGATGGCATCCAGAACTAATGCATGATTTGGTTCGACTCTGGATTTTGGATGTACAAGATTTAACCTCACGAGTGCATGGGAGGAGGGGGTGAGACCTATTTTTGATCATGACAAAATCCATGACCCATCCATGACAGTATTACACACTGTACATCCCCATCATAACAAGAGGAATTCATGGACCATAACCACAGGAAGCATTGCTTCATGGTACGTCTCTGTGGTAACAGCAGCAGCTCTGGGACAGCAGAAGGTTGGCCTTTTTGAGTAGCAGGCTGCTGGGAACAGTGTCCGTTAAAAACAGCCTGTAACACCTCCCAGCCCCCCAAACCCTGCTGTCCGTCACCATTCTGAGACAAAAACTATAAGCAGTAAAACGCATCAACCAGTAGAAGCTGCAGCAGATAAATTTACACCAGTACTTTCTATGAATATACATGGATATCAGCGTAGCTCTAACTTTGTAGGTCTGTTTAAGTGATTCACGTTATGGCTACAATTGCACATGTAATTAGAGTTATTGTTATCATTAGGCCAAATTATTGGTCATACCAATCACTTAAGAATACGATCTCCACCTGCAAAACAAAAAAAGATCCCAAATTGTGATACAACATGATAAAAAGCATTTGTTGTAGAATTTTCTTCTATAAGAAACAATATTCTGTTATTTGTTGAGATGGGTTTAGCTGGTGCTTATTCAAACAATCTTGAGACCTTTTGTCTGGTAGAGCAAAAGGATCACCAACCCGATAAAAAAACATCACAGTTTGTGGCTGCAATGAGACAAAATATGGAAACCATTAAGAGGTATGAATGCCACTGCAACATTGCTGAAGAAAGTTTACCTCTGACCCTGACTCCAAATGCAAATACTTAACCCAATCAGCCAGAACAGTGGGTGCATGATAGCAACACCAGTACTAGACATGGGGGAACATATAAACAGAGTGGGTTCAGAGGACAGGATAGCAGCCCAGCCTTTACATTTCTCCAGACCAGCAGACACACCGTCACCATCTCTTTATCTCAAGCTCTATAAACCTTCTCCGTGACTCCAGAGAGTCAGATTGTCTCCATTCAACAAAATCTCACCCTTACTTTGCTAGGTAAATAAAAGACAGGATCGGGCAGACACGGAGGATTAGAGGACCAAAGGAATTTTGATCTGTGATCTGCTTCAGCAGTTCATTTGTCTAATTATGAATATAAAGGAGAAAATACGATACAGAAGATTTTAGTTCTTGTTGCAATTAATGGGATATTGTTACAGGTTTTGTTCTTGTGTTTCGAAATGGAACCGTTTTTAAATCACCTTCTGATAAAACAAACTAAACACACAAGGATGGCTGTGTCTGAACACAAAATGTGATCGTCAACAATAAAACAACATTCAAAAACCCTTGTGAAGATGCTGGTTGAATGCTGGGAAGGGTATGTCATTGTCTAGTTGAAATAAGTCCAGTACCCAGCGGGGCTCATAGTAAGTAAAGTATTTACTTCAAAAGTATCACGAAAAGCCAGATTGAACACTCTGCGACTGAAGTGTTCAGACATGATAATCATTGTAACATAAGGAGCAAAAAAGGGAGGCTAAAATGGCAAAGGAGGAAAATGAACAAGTGCTTTTTGAAAGTAATATAAAGCTACCAAAAGTTTTAAACAAAAGAACGAGAAAGTCTTTGTGAGGTCTTGCAATAGTTACGAAAGCAATGCGGGTTTTAATGGGGAAAAACTCACTCAAAACATCTGCTTGGGCCATTTTCTCTTGAGAAAACCTCAAAAGTTGATCCTGTTTACAATGACAACTCCACAAACTCCATTTAGCAGATAATCTTCACTCTAACTCTATTCTGTGTGAACATTTCAACCTCATTTTTTTTTTGTGTTTTTGTTTGGCTAAGTTGTTGCTTTTCTAGATTTTTAACAGTGACCCATTGATAATTAACGTTGTGCTTTTTTTTTGACAAGATGTGTAATTTTCTTTATTGTACTATTTATAGAGATTAAGCTTAATCCCTCTGGCAGAGGTTTTCTCAGTATCAAAACATCCTGACAACACACTTTTTTTTATTACCCTTTCAGCCCTCTTGAGCTAACTTCTCTCTGACTGGAGAGATTTTTTTTATGGATAGCCACCTGTAGGTGAACTCCTGCTTCCTCCCTGAGGAGGTTTCCATCCAGGCAAGCCCTTTCAAAACAATACAAGCAATGCATGAAGAGGTGCTTTTGTTCACATGGAGGAATGCTCATCTCTCTATCCCTGGGAACATAATGGCATGTATGCCTGCACTAGGTGCAATCACAGACAGCTCAGAGAGGAGCAAATGAGTCTGTTTTGAGCCCCCAGTGCAAGTTTTAAGAAAGTCTTAAAGAAGGGGGGTGGGGGAGGTGGAATCAGCCTGGAAGATACTAAGCTAAAACAAACCAGCTTATAGCATTTTCTATTAGCATTGCTTGAGGGAAGCATAGAGCCACATTCTTTACACTGAATAAAGGAAGCCTGACACAATCAAGGTCAGGCGCAAGCAATTACACTAGTGCTGCTGAGAAGAGGGTAGAGATGCACACCAGCATAACCTCTAAGAAACATGCCTTTGTACAACTGTAAGAAAACTTATTTTTTCTAGATTAAAAAAAACAACAACAAAAAACAAGGTGACAAATACAATCTTTTAGATTTCACTATACCTTTCTGAGCTGGTTGAGCCCCGATGAAGCTCTCTCGGTGTAGCTATTCATTTTGTGAAACCTGATCCCGCAGAGAAGAGCATCCACTTGCATGGCTCCTTTTCTTCCAAACTGTCTAACTTTTCTACCCCTTCTCCCCCGTTCTCCTCCGTTCCAGCGCCCCTACCCCTGCCTCTGACTTCTCTCGCTCTGCATGGCTCCTTCCCGAACCTCCTACAAAGCCACAGCCGAGGAAGCACAACAAAAAGTTTGGGAAAAGTGGGGAGCGGAGTGAAGGGACTCCCTCTTCTCCAGTCCAGCCTCGAGGTTAAAACGGTTCGCGGCTCCGTCTGCACGCGCTCACAGTGCTATCCATAAATGACGCTGATTTTCTTCTCTCCCCCTCTGAAACTTTTCCCACCGCTCCTTTCCTCAAGCCAGCCCCTTCCTCCCAACTTCTCTCTCTCTCCTCCCCTCTCCATTTTCCATCATCACCGCCCCCACCCAGCTAAGCCCCCCACCGCTAAACTAATCTGCAGCTGGCCGGGTGATTGGAGCTCCGGTTACCTGGGAAACCAATTGTCCTGTTCGGTAAAAGAAAGACAGGGGAAACGGAGCAGGAAGGGAAAGGCTTAAGGAGCGACTACACATAACTAAAAGCTCTTCTGGGAGGCAATCAAATGGGATTCTTACTATCTCAGTGAGACGACAACATGTCCATCAGTTTTATCTCTTTGTTCAGAAGTGCCAACTAATGACAGCAGTCACAAGAAAAAACACTAACAAACTTTGTATGGAAGGATTAGCTTTGATTGAGAGGATACAAACAGGGGAGTCCACAGCACGGGGATAACTCAATGGACCTGTCGAATAAAAAGAGAAAGAGAAAGCAAGAGTCCAGGAAACAAGGTTGGACATGCATACTGATGGCCGACGGATTAACAATTAACCTTCACAACCCCAAAGGTATTGTTGCTAGGGTTGCTGTATAGAAAGGATGTGTTCAAACAAAGAGTATTCATAAACCTTGAACTCTTTGGCATACAGTAAACCACAAATTTCTACATTTTTATTTCGAGCAATCCTTATTGCCAATACCAATTAGCTCAAAACTATTTTCAAAATTGTATTGTTTTATTAAACGGTGTCAAATTCAAGAGGGTTGACTACAAATGCAAGTCCTACGTTTCAGATTCTCATTTGAAATAACTGAATAATACCATGTCATTGTCATTCTCTTTAAGCTCCCAATAAAATACATTGAATACATTGACAAGTGACAACTGTGGTTGAAACGTGACATAAATATGTCTGCATGCCACTGCGTCTCTCTAGTAAAAGTAGAGGTATGTATTTGCTAAAGTCAGTGGTACAAATCAATTCCTTTCTAAGATCTTTTTATTATCAGCCTCAACTGCAGTTCCAACAGACCGGTCTACAAGGTTATTTGCTTGAGATCAACGTTGTGGCACAGGCAGTGCTTTACCACCATTTTGTTTGCAACATTTTCAGAAGACTGTACTGAAAGCCAACATACAGCCGATGCTACATCCAGGCAAGATTCTCAAAAACTGGGAAAAAGGAATGATAAATGTTCTGGTCAATGGATTTTGGAAGAGAACAGCGACATAAATGACTTAGGCTTAATTTCTTCAGTTGTACCATTGAGCAGCATTCAGAAAGTGCCTAACAGCCTCAATGTAGCAGCTATGGAGCTGACCTCTGAGCCTGAAGCCTGACCTCGCCTTTGAAATGCAAGCACAGACTAAAAAAGCCTGGCTTGTTCATCAGTAGCAGTGGGAGGCAGAGGCCAGTGACATCTGTTTGCCGTTTATCTCAGCTTTTTGTGTTCCTCGGTCCTCTATCAGGCCTACAGCTGGGATCCTGGGTGTGTACTGAGCTCACTGTCCAGGGGACTCACACTGTGACAGGGAGCATGGTGCCAGCAAGTTCTTAATCACTGACATTGCTGCCTGAAAGAGCTCTTGTTTGAGCTAGGGGAAATTAAATCTCACCATGGGTGTGTTTGGTTCCTTACCTCCTACTTCTTCCTGTGATCCAGAGGCTCGATTACTCATGCGTTAGCAAAACGGTAACGTGGTTAGAATGAAAGCAATTAGAAATCTTATTAAGTAAAAAGTAATAACACAAATGCACCATTATGCCATAAGGGATAATACAGCTTTATGGACAGTTTAGTTTTGTCTTTAACTTTTTTTTTCTTTACTTTAATTGAAAATGTGTGGTTATTATGTTATTTTATTTGTGCATTTCATTTCATTTTATTTCTTTTGTAACAATTCCAGATGTCGTTGACTAAATTTGAATTATATTGTACTTGTATTTTATTTGTCTATATAGTTTTTGAACATTTGCATCAGAATAAACAAGCTCTTGCTGGAGTAACATTCTATCAACTCGCTTCCTCTGTGGTCCACAGACAGGATTCTTCTGCCAGATCTGATTCCCCTAGATCTGGTGCTGGTAACATACTCGCATCACGTGCACAATTGAGAAACAGTTTAAGTTATTGTTTTATTTACAAAGAGGTGGCATATCTAGAGGATGCACCAGAAGATTTAGGTTTAGCATCCAACGGTCATGCAAAACTAACTAGGGTCACAAAATAAAAAAGATCTGCTGTGGACTGCATTGACCAGCAATACCAGCAGAGGCTGATTATGAGGACGTCTGAGTCCATGAGGCAAGGTGATTGCGCAGTATGGAAACCAGATTTCATAGTGGTTCACAAGTACCACCAAACAACCCATTATCCCACACTATACTGGAAAGAGTAAACCAATACTCACAACAACAAAAAATCCCTTGATCTTATGAAGAACCATTGCCAATATGAAGCAATGTCAAATACTGCTAGGAAGGGGAAGCCTGTCATACCCATTCCTTCTGAGGGCTGACCATTTGCTTTTAATGTGTAGCTGTCAAAAACCAACATGCTACCAAATGCTATAATAATAAAAAAAAAAACATACCATCAATATACATGGTAAAGCAGTTGTTAGCGCTGTTAATTACAGAGAGAAGGTTGTTTACATCCTGGCTGGGTATGTGAAGTTTGCATGCACTCTCTTTACATGTGGTGCTCTGCAATTCTCCCACAGTCCAGACGCATCCATGTGAGGGTGGCTGGTAACTCTAAACTGCCCTTAGTTGTGAGTAATTAAGTATGTCTAGTTAGTTACCCGTTGAGGGACCCCAAATTTCAATAACAACTGAGTGAAGACCTGTAATTCTGTTTCATATTTAAACGTGACATTTGAACACATTTTTATGAAATTTATGTTTAGATACTTCCTAAACCAACAATACGCTTATCTCAAAACAAATACTTACTTTTGTGTCAGTTGCTTGAGCCATTTCATCCTCTTGCGTTCAGCTGAAAAGATACGAAAACGTCCAAATAGAATCGAACACAGGAACGTATATTTGTCTCCATCTGGTGGCTATATGACCTCTCTACACGACCTAATTTTACTTCCTTTAAATTTATATATATCCGAAATTGCTAACATGAAATTGTTAATATGAAGATAAATACGAGCGACGCTTCATTTGTAATTTGTAATCAAAATTTGATCATTAAAGGTTAGAAAAATAAGAAAGAAACATTGGATAAAAATTCGAGCAGCGACACTAACGAGATTTGAGTAAAAGATAATACTCAACTCAAAAGGTAATTAGTTATTCTATCTTCGCGCTGCATCGCTAGCAAGACAAAGGAGGTTTGGCTACCTGGACAGTGTGAAGGTCACGTGACCTCCCGGCGAAACGTCACACCCGGAAGCGAGTTGTTAGTGCAATGTTTTCATGAGTAGCTCTGTTCTCAGTGGAAATGAATGAAATTTTTAGATGTACATTCCTGCCTATTGGACTGTGAAATGTGTTTTTTATCCACACTGAGAGTAGAAACACACCGAAGGGCTTTCTGCTACAGGAAACCGCAGCTGCTGCCCTTCTGCACCGAATGTACAGGTAACGTCAGAACAGAGACATATTCGTGTATTTGGTTACAGACGGTCTTAATCTGAGCCGTAGCTTTGTTCTTGAGGTGAAATATCTGCATTACAGCGTCAAATATTTGCATGAGAGGTCATATTCTCCTCGTTTTGGTATACTTTATTAAAAGGGCAGAAGCGAATGTGGACTCTTGCACCGAACTAAGGGGATAGCGGACAGCATGGCCGCGATGGTGGCACTTGGAGCCAGAGGACTCCTGGTCAACCTGAGGTCCACTCTGCAAAGAGCGGGCTGCTATGCCAGATGCAGGCTCGTGCATAACCAGCGGACACGTTTGATCAAAAGAGGACAGATTCTTACTCACATACCCAAGGTCACGCTGCTGTGTTGGGGTGCTGTCAGTGCTTCATCCTTTGCAGCCAAGTGCCAGGAAGCAACTCTTCCACCTAAGGCAGCAGACAGGAAGTCCCTTGCAAAAGTCCAAGTCCACAAAGTGGTATTCTTTCTTCGTCTCAGCCTTCGTGCTTTGGTGCTTCTCTGCAAGTTTGGTCCCCTTCTTCTCCTTTACCCCTTAGCCCTGATGTCCACCCACTGTGCGTCTTACTGGTTGAAGGCCCTGCTGTGGGTGACCGAGACTTCGGGTCCCACTTTCATCAAGCTGGGACAGTGGGCCAGCACCAGGCGGGACATCTTCTCTCGAGAGTTTTGCGAATGCTTCTCCAGGCTCCACGTCAAGGTGAGCCCTCACTCCTGGGCCCACACCAGGAAGTGCCTCCGGACGGCCTTTGGTGAGGCCTGGAGAAGAGTGCTGGTGTTTGACAGCAAAGAGCCTGTGGGATCGGGGTGTGTTGCCCAGGTGTACAGAGGCTGGGCCCGGGTCGATCAGGTGGAGGACCCGTCCTTCCAGTCGATTGTAGAAGAGATGGAGAGAGAAGACCTGCTGGAAGCCTGGGAGATCCCCGGCCTCGGCGGTGTGGGTGGCGCTCTGCAGCAGCCTGGGGAGAGCAGCAAAGAGAAGGAGCGCCTGATACCTGTGGCGATCAAGGCAAGTCTGAAAATACTACAGCCACAGTGCCTTGGTAAAGTGCTCATGATAACCCCATTTCGGTTCATTGCAACCAAAAACCTCACTGGATTTTATTTACGAGATCAACACAAAGTCGCGTATATTGTAGTTTTTCTTTTTACAGATTAAATGAAAAACAGTGACATCATTTATACTTATCCGCTCTAAGTCAGTACCGTGTAGTACCGCCTTCTGTGCAAACCTTTTGTCATGCGGGCCAAAATTGTCGAGTCAAAAGTACTCGAAGCCCAAGAAAAATAAACCTAAAATCAAGTAAATAATCCAATTTGGTTTGATTGTTTTTGTTTTCAGTATAGAACCACAGCTAACAAAGAATTTTGCACGTTTGCTGTAGCAAAAGAGAGGCATCTCGTTTTCAAAATTCAAGCAAATTTAGCAGCCTCAAATTTTGAGTAATTTCAGTCACTTTTGTTTTGTTTTTTTTTCAAAATGGTTGTCATGTTTAGTCAAGTTTATTAATTAAATAAAAGTTGATTTGGGTGCAGCAAAAGTCCTTGAGTAAACATGGTTCTACTTATTATTCAAGATAGCTTATAAAGAAACAAACACGTTGGTGTTCTTAACTTTTTCCCTTGAAAGAAAATCAGGTCGCTAATAATTTTACCCTAAATAAAAATAGAAGGTCTCCATCTGCATCACAGCTGTGCTGAACAGGCCAGAAATTGTATCATTCTTGAACCGCAGTGGAAAATGTCAAGGGTAATTAGTGCTTTTCGCAAGATGCTGTATATTTCCCTCTCGTACCTCATGTTTTCTTTGTACGTGAAGGAGAAGATGCGATTAGTTTTCTTCCTGCTCTTCAGGTGGTCCATCCAGGCGTCAGGAGGCAGGTAGAGATAGATTTGCTGCTGATGAAAGCAGGCGGCTGGCTTCTGCACTGCATGCCCGGACTCAAGTGGCTCAGTCTGTGTGAAGTCGTCGAGGAGTTTGAGAAGCTAATGATCAAACAGGTACTTTAATTAGCGTTTGTTTTGGTTTAGTTTAGTTTATTGCACCAAATTACCAAATCAAATGTCTTTTTCGCATGAATAGAGCTTGGAAAATTTCCCCAGCATGTATCGAAGTAACCTCACTGGACGTGTCGTCACTCACTCTGTGTTTACTGCAGATCGATCTCCGCTTCGAGGCCAGAAACATCGAGCGTTTCAAAGAAAACTTCCGAGACGTGGACGGCATCAAGTTCCCGACTCCGCTGCGACCGTTTGTCACCAGGAACATTTTAGTGGAGACCTTTGAAGTGAGCGTGTGGTTTCTGAAGATAGCCGACACCTCAGGCATTATTCAGTGATTGGAAACTGTTAGAAAATGTATCGGTGGTTTTTTGTTGTAGGAGAGTGAGCCCATTTCGAACTACTTGAGCTCTGGGATTCCTCAGGAGGTGAAGCAGAGAATAGCCAGAATGGGGGTCGACACCCTGCTGAAAATGGTGAGCTCAACAAACGTTAAGGCGTCGCTCGACTTGCGTTTACCTTGGCACATATTTAAAGCACTTCACCACTTTTGTCAGCCATCTTCACCTACGTCTCCACTGCAGGTGTTTGTGGACAACTTTGTCCACGGAGATCTGCATCCTGGCAACATTCTGGTCCAATGTCCGAAGTCTCTCACCGGTTCCAGCGACACAGTTGGCGCCACGGGGGGCCACCACGGAAAGACCACCCTCACGGACTTGTTAGACACGGTGGTGGTCAGCGTCAGGCCAGACCCGTGTCCTCTGCAGCTGGTGCTGCTGGACGCCGGCATCGTGGCTCAGCTCAGCGACCACGATCTCGCCAACTTTAAGGCCGTCTTCACGGCGGTGGTGCTGCGCAAGGTATTAGGAACTTTAACCGTCATTCAGTAGGAAAGTACGTTTCTGATGTAGGATACTTATCAAATGTATAGATAGATAAGAGGACCTGTGGGGTTTTGCAGGGCGACAGGGTGGCGGAGTTGATTTTGCACCACGCCCGAGCCAACGAGTGCAAAGATGTGGCGCTTTTTAAGAAGGAGATGGCCGAGTTGGTGGATCACGCCGTCAGCAACACCCTCTCTCTGGAAAAGGTGGTTTTGCCTTTCGTCTAACTTGTTTTCTCAATCGTAATAGATGTGTTGTAAATAAAAGTGTGATATTTTTCTAATTTTTTCTAATCTTCACATTTATTCTGGGGAAATGTTAAAATTTGTTCCATGTCTTAGTGCAGTTCTTTCACGTTCTTTATTTGCATTAGCAAGGTTTAAATGTCTTACTGGCTGGTTAAGTTACAGCTCAACTCATGTTGCTTTCATTAAAGAGTTTGATGTTCGTGGTGCTACTTTTACTGATGACCTGCATCAGTAATGTTCATCTTGTGTCTGTTTTTTAGATTCAAGTAGCTGATTTGCTCTCTAAGGTGTTTGGCTTACTCATGAAGCACAAGGTAAAGTATATTTCCTTTGTGATCAAAAGTTTTTAAACTTACATGTTTAAACTTTCTGATTATCATAATGAAGTTACATGGGGGAAAAAAAAAAGGATGAGTTGAAATTATTAAGAGGGAGACTTTTCTCTGAATATCAACATCCAGAAGCCAGTGGGTATCTTTGCAAGAGGTTTGTAAATGGCTTTATGTATTTTAGAAACAAAGTAACTGTTCTGAGTAAAGCAGAGGTATCAAAACCGTTGCCATGTGGGCCAAACGGTCAGGCTTAAAGTAATGGAAAGGCGCCAAGTTTAGATAATTTTCTGAAAAGTTTGCCTCGTTTAAGAGATGCACAAAACACCCTGCCAGCAACATTTGAAAACCAACATTTATTTGAGCAACGACAACAAGAAGACATATCTCACTCTACCTCTTTACTTAGCTGAGCTTTACTACCTAGACCTTCTGTTGAGTGAGAGTCACTGGATGTTTGTTTGTTGTCCTCTTTACTATGAACAGGAAGCACAAGCTAAAAAACATGGCGGACAAAAGTTGAGCACTTTGTCTCACACGTTCCACTTTTAACAACTTTAATTAATCGGTTTCCTTTTTGAAAGGCATCCGTTCTGACAGAACCATTTTGGTGTCCTGTGGGGAACATTTAGGAGGCAAATGTCAGGAAAATGTCCCCAATTTAAAACGACTTTCTACTTGTTCACTTTCTGCTGCTTTTTACATTTCTGACGCAACACATAAAAAAAATAACTTTTTTTTTTTTTTTAGAAAATACAGTAACGCAAAAGAAACAATGCAGTGTTTGCCTTTGTGTATTTCTTCTCAAATGTATCTCTAGTATGTAATATATTTATGTTCTCTATTTAAACCGCAAAAAACACTTAAAGGAAACATCAGTGAAAAGATTTAAAAAAAAATTTTTTTCTTCTCTGTGCCTCGTCTGGGTTTTAAGTAAAACGGCGTGTTGCTACCTGACATTCTTTATTGATGGTGTTTTTCAGGTGAAGCTGGAGAGTAACTTTGCGTCCATTGTGTTTGCCATCATGGTGCTGGAGGGGCTGGGAAGGTCGCTCGATCCCAACTTGGACATCCTGGATTTGGCCAAACCCCTGCTGCTGAAGAACTGCGCGTCGCTGCTCTGAAGCGCACGCTGTCCCCTATCAGCAGACGCACAAAGACAGGCAGCTGTGCAGTTAGTAGGTGAATTTGCAGGTACTATGGTTCTACAGTACATCCTCTTAGTACCGTTGCAGTAGGTTGTTCTTCAGAATTGCAATGCAATGTTCCCCGGTAGATCACGAGATCATTTCATTATGTCCCAGCAGAGTCCAGAACGTAAATGCCTCGTGGTGGTGTCTTTTATTTCCAGTGGCTGCAACAACTTTGATTACTTTTGTTTACGCTTTGTCTCCTGCAGTCTGTTTTAAGTAGCTTTTCATACATCGATATGAACTTTAAAAGCACACTCACTGATGAGAGTTGAAACATTTTACAGAAATAGTTTACTAATCAGTGAGCCAGACGCATGATGTAATCAGAGGGCATTTCAGTATAATGTAAGATGAAATAACAGAATCCTAAAAGAAACCCAGGCTGCTTCTCAGTTACCTGGTTTTCTTTTTAATTGGTGCCTTGCTAAAGTATTCCTATCCTTTAAAACACTTCTTTCCCCCGCATGTTAAAACCACAAACCTTTTCGTATTTATTTGGAATTTCGTTACACCAACTCAACCAAGCGCAGAATAGTGAGCTAAAAATCACAAGATTTATGTTTTGCTTTAAAATGCCAAAAATGTGAAAGTGTGGTGTGGATTTGTACGCAGTCCTCTTGAGGGAACATCTTGAGACTAAAATGTTTTCCAATTCTGTGTGAAGTAGCAATCAAAATGAATGAATGAGCATTATTTTCAAGTTTCAAATACAGAAAGGCTTTTTTTTTTTAAATTCTGTTGACATTTTTGCAGTACTGTATATTTGTTGTGGTTTAAAGGGTATGGATACTTTTGAAGGCACTGTGTTTAGTGTTTATCTTCTTTTAATGTTTTATGGACAAAACTGTAACATATGTACTGATAGCCAACTGTACTCAGTTTTTTTTTTTTTGTATTTTAATTGCCTGTTGTAAGACATACTCTTTTCCAACATTCGTGACATTAAAATGTAATACGATCTAATTTAGATTCTATTCCTAGTTTTGCCTGTGTGGTCTCTAACCGCGACGATGAACTCCAAACCAAAACAAACGACTACATTCAAGACAAAAGAATCCATTAATCTACAATTTATTAAATCTGTCAATGAAAAACGGACAAAACTCAATTCTGTCAATGTCATCAGGAAGAACAGTCAGCATGGCTGAGCGATGAAGATCGAGAGGATTCGGTGCAAAAAATTGGGGCTGAGGGGGCAAATGGGGGGGAAAGAAATTATCACATACCCTTTATTGCAAAACAGTTTTTCTTTTCATCACCATCAACGGCCCATAGAGGGCAGCACTGTTCAAGTAATGCGGGAGGGGAGAGGTGTTTTTTTTTTTATCTTTAAAAAAAAGTTCAATAATAATAATAATAATAATGACAAAACAAATAAAAACATCTCTAATAGACAAACACAATCACCTCAGTATAAGACAATTTTCTGTTACAGTCACAACAACCAGAGAGAAGTTGTCCCCCCCCCCTATATTTTTAATGAATTAAATAGTTTTTAAAAATATCTCACCATTTAATTATAATCATCTTTTTTTTATTTATTGCGAAAATAGGCAACTGGATTAATTGTGATGATTCAAGATTTGTGTGTGTGTGTGTGATTAAGTAGACAGAGATGGTGAAACTTCTCATAGTGTTGGCACTGAGCCTAGTCTTGCAGTACTCCCGTTCTGCCACCAGGTGGCAGCACGAGTCAGTTTGAGCATTCCTCCAAGTTTTAGTCGGAGGCAGAATGTCCCGTTCCTGTTTCTCCGACGGGGAAGCCAAGAACAACCAGTTTTTTTTTTTATTTTTCTTTTCTTTTTTTTTTCTTTTGGAATGATAGTTGGGATTTTTGTCCACAAATTTGTCCACAGTCGCTTATTTGCGTTGCGAAATCTAGTTCTATGTACAAAGGTTTCAAATCCCTGAAAGACATTTACAAAGACAAGTGCAACCTTCCATGTTACCGCCCCCTTTCCTGGAGAGGCTCAGGGATAGTTGGGGTTCCTCCAGAGGGCAAAAAGACAGGGGGTCAGTTGGGGTAGTACCAATCAGATCTAGTAAACGTGCCACAGAAGGATTCAAGAAAAATTGTCCCTAGGAATGAAGTCAGAAGAGAATGTCAAAACCTCGGAGTGAAAAGTGTTGATCCTTAATAGGAAGGTGGAGGAGGTCATCGATATTTCCTAAAGACGAACTGAAACCAGAAACCATCATTGGCTTGTCATATTCCTTCCTGCCCATTCAGCAGTCTCTCCATGCATTTCAAAATAAAATCCTTTAACCCCAAGCAGACTCTTCTCCAGGTTAATACTGATCGTTTTCATTATAAACCTTTTCTGCATCAGTGTGATGTCCTCTTTTCTTCCCCTTGCAGTTCCAGTTCAGGACGGTAGAGGATGTTAAAAAGCCATGTTGAGTGAGATGAGCTTTTCTGTTTTTTTCTTCTAGGACTGGATCCATGGAAGAGAGCACGCTGTAAACTGTAAAGTCTGATGTTGGTACTCCTTTAAGGTGGTTACATATGGGGGCATAGGCACAAACGTTCATTCTCTCGCAAATTAACACACACCCACACTTACGGGCTCCAGTTGTTCATGGAAGATGGAGCTCTGGGCCGTCTGTCAGTAGTGCAACAAAGGTTCTTGTTGACTCTTCTTACTGTGGAGGCCAACAGCTTTCAATAGTTTAAACTAAGAAGAAGAAGACTGATGAAGAAGAGGCTAACGTCTTGGTGCCGGAAGAGGCAGCAACATTTTTGTTCTCGTCAATGAAACCCGTCCTCTCATCCTACGGTTCCTTTTTGTTGTAGAAATTGCTTTTTGCTTGTTTTTACATTCCCCATGTAGGAGTAAAGCCTGGTTCGGTGCGCTTGGAATGAAGAGGAGGGAAGCGTCTCTATACGTGACGGTTCCACTTGCTGCCAACAGAGGTCGATGTTTGGGCTCACAGTTGGGGCAGGGGGGAGGTTGAAGGGAGAAGGAGATGGGACGTGACCGAAGTTTGCGGCTATGAGCTGAGCCAGGGGTGGTTTAGGCATTCCCCGGCCGAGGCCCTCTTCTCAGGCACCATCTCCAGCATGGGCAGCAGGAACTGCGTGAAGTGGCCGGCGTCTTCGTGCGACCAGCCGTACTTTTCGACCAGCACGTCGAACAGAGACCACGGCTTCAACTTGGTGATGTGCCGCAGCTCGCCTGCAGGGAGGCACACGGAGCACAGTTAGTATTGGCACCCAAATAAAAGGGACAAATATAGAACAGATCTCCAGCCTAATCCATCGACTTTAGCTTGCCCCGGCTATTCGTACTGCAAAGCTTTTCACATTTCACACATTAAACATTAAGGTTTTAGAAGTTAAGCACCGATTTTCCCAAAGAAAAACCAGGGTAGACCCTCATAGATGAAAGAACACAAAGATGTTTTCAACGCTATTGATAGATGCTGATGCAACTCTCTTTTTTCTTTAGAATTGTAAAATCATCCTATAAGGGTCTGTCATAAAAACCTGCATAAAGGTTGATGAATAAACGTGTTTTTGGGCAAGGTTACTCCCTAGATGGCATTGTTTGGTTACCGGTACCAATGTATACAGAGGTTTTAAAAGTTACGGTCTCAAAAACATTTTCTTCCATCATACCGTTTGGGATTTAAAGAGCTTTTAATGAAAAGTTTCCACCTCCCAAATGGACCTTGGGGTCACGCAAGGCTTCCGTCTCTCCCATCTCTTACGGCACACTGCTGGTTGGCTGGCTGGAAAAAGGCTCCCACATTTTCCTCTTGCGTCAAAGAAAAATTGTTTGGAAATACTTGGAAGTCGTGAAAACCGCAGACAAGGTAAGACCATTTTTAATAGGCTGTTAGTTAGCTGCTCCTTTAGATTTTTTGTCTCTGTGTGATTATGCTACAACACTATGAAACCATGACGTTTTACCCAAAGTTAAAACATGAGAATCTCATGATGACCCACTCAGTGATGTAAGAAGAGCTCAGGAATTTTATCGCACTTGAACATCTGGGACAATGATTCAGAACGCCAGTCTTAGTAGGGTGCATTCACTGACCGCAGAAGTATTGGATATTGGGATTCCTCCTGCATCTTTAAAATGTCAGTAGGGCCAAATAATTTTCAATTCATATAAATGCAGCAAAGTTGTCATTCGAAATCCCTTCGTCTACAATTTACAAATGTGTTACCTGTAAGGTAACTAATAGTAAACAAGTAGTAATGGAATGACAGCCCACTTTTTATGAACTAAAAGCTAGATTTTATGTTTAGCATTAGTGAGCAAGAGTCTGTAGGGTAAAGAGTTTACATCCAATTTAATGTCACATTAACATCACTAACTTGCAATCAAGGTACAGAAAAATGGTTCATTGTTTATATTTTTTTCAGTTTTACTTGTAAAGTTCCAGTCGGTCTAGAAACTTTATCACTTTTTTTTTTGGTAGCAATGTGAAACATGGTCAGCATGCGACAACAAGGGACGTTTGAGGAGCAGCTCTTTTGCTCACCAGCTGCCTGCCTCTCATTATTTTACGTCACAGATATCATGTTATGCATTAAGATATTTACTTTTTAAAGAGACTCTTTGCTACAACTTGTTATCTCAGCACAAATCGATGGTCCGCCTGGACACATATGTAGTATAAAAAAAGCGATAGGCATTTTTTCATGGGCTGCAATTATTTTTCAATCAAACAGAACTGCAGCTGATTTCACCAATTACTTCACCTCTTTCTATTTATGGGACTGCTAATCAGTAAGGTGCTGCATCATTGTTGTGAAAGCCTGCAGAGTCTTGGCCGAACGCCATACTGACAGAAGGCAGATGGACAGAAATGGAGAGAGAGACAGGACGATGACCAAAGGCGAACACGCAAATAACGTGCTCATTATTGAGGAAAAGATGGAAATAGTTGGCTGGGAATACCGCTCCGACAGGGAAGAAAGAGCCTTGAGACTGGTTAATGACGGGGCTCGACCACTAGGTTCGCTTAAAACCGCGGCTTCCATGGTAACCTCTTCACAGGGTGGCAGAATGTCATCCATTTATCAGCCGTTCTGGCTGGAGATTGAGAAAAATATTTTGAGGCAATTTTAGCTCATGCAGCGTTTCTTTAAGACCTTTTCAAGACTGTTATGGATGTTGTATCACAACAGAAATGTGCAAAAGAAAATTGCACATTTTATACAGAAGTGATAAGCGTTTTTGCACAGAATGTCCATATCGCCACGGTAACACAAGTGAGGCAGTGAAGACAAACGTCCAGCCAACTGGAAAATGACCAATGATTGATGCAAAAAGATACCTAGCTAGCTAGAAAGGATATATTAGCAGCTAGTTACCATTGGCCTCATCTGCCTCGAGTTACAGAACCTAATCAAGATGTCTGCGTGCGACTCAAACTTTCGCCAACTTATGTCGGACGAGAAAAATAAATTATATTTGCAAGATTAGTCGTGAAACAACAAGCTTTAAAACCTGTGATCAATGCATTTAAGGACAATTTGACATTTCTTCTTAGAAATTTAAGACTTTTTAAGGATGCGTAGACAGCCTATGTGCTCCCAACAGTTCAACAAAAATCATCATGCATGAAAAATAAAAAAAACAAGGTGAAGCGGCCCACAGAAAAACCCCCACTTCCCCCGAGGAACAGAATGGGGAAGTCAGTTCAGATTAACAGAGCGCCGAGAGATAAAAGGGTGAACAGTGAGACATCAAGTGCATGCTCAGAGACAACTTCAAAGCCAGAAGATTCAGATCTCATGACACGCAAAGGAAGGATTTATGATCAGAAGAGAAAACACCAAAAGGAGAACCTTAAAAAGGAAACGAATGACAGAGTGCAAAGGTTAGTAGCTTGATCGGACACAGGTCTGTCCACTTACCAGGCTTAGAGAGGAGCAGAGCCACAGAGGGGAAAGAAGACCCTGTTGAGCTTGACTCTACAGGGTCAAGCTCATGCTAATGGCAGCTCTTACAGATACATTTATATTTCTCTAATAGTGACATGGAGCCCGTCAGATTTTTATCTTAGTTAAAGCCCTGATAGTTCTCAACAAACTTCACATCTTAACAGCTTATTTCGCTCTCAAAAAAAATCACTTGACGTGGACATAATATGTGAAGGTTGCTATGGAGACTGGCTGATGTCTACATTAAACTCTCTGTGATCTTTGGAGGCATTTTTTTCTCCACATTCCCCATCAGCCTGCTCACTGTGTGTGCTCATAAACAGCAGTCATACTGAGCCCAGTGCTGCTCACAGCTTTACCTCTACTTGTTATTTAGATAAAAAATGTAGTTTTTTTTTTTAAGATTTTCTCAAAATTTAAGCATAAGTGTATGCTGATGCAAAAGCTGCATTCATCTAAAAGCTTTTTATGCATATTTCTCAGGGGTTTTTTTTATTATTATTTCAGGCCAAAAGATAAAATGAGTTCAAACAGCAAACTGAGTTGTGCAACCGGGTAATTATCAGGGCTGCCACTAATGATTATTTTAGTACTCAATTTTTCTGACGATTAATCAGAAGTAAAACTAGCACATCCTGCAGATTTTCCGTCTAATTTAAATATTTTATACAATATTTATTTTAGAAAATAATTACAATATTTTATACAATATTGGAAATACATTAAACATGCAAACAAACGAGCAATTTAATTCCATTTTAAGTAAAAAAAAAAAAACACCTAATAGCCTAAAATGCAATAAGAGCATTCCTTTGGGGGTGCGTGATCATTTGTAGCAAAGTATGCAAAGCTGAGCCCTTATTGCTTAAACTAACATCAATACAGTGCAGGGCTGATCATTTTTAGGATTAACCAATTAGCAAAGGGAGATTTTTTTTTTTTTTTACTTTTACAGAATTTGAACCAGGTGAAGCTAAAAATGCCAATTGAGTTTTGAGTAGAACAGATAAAGACAAAGAAGGCTTTTTCTATTTTAAATAGAATATATATATATTATAGAGCTTTGGCTTAATTGTTGGTCTGATGTGTTGTTCTTTCAGCAATTGGCTTCTGTTGACTACAGTTAGCGATTAATCGATTATGAAATTACTTATTTCAATTGGTCACGATTAATCGTTTCCCTAGTAGTTGTAAGATTCGTTGAATTATACAATATGTGTGCTGCAAGTGGAAAAAAACCTTACAACTAAGGATTTAGCACAAAAACAACTTAGATTTTGACGGGGTTTTCTAAACTTTTGAGAGGCATTTCACATTAACGGCAAAAAGAAAACCCGCCGTGACTTCATACTTACCCGTACTCTGCCCGAGAGTTCCTATGCAAAACAAAAACTCGTCCAGCTTCTGACTCCCACATTCACTTCCTGCCACCACCCAGGATGAGGCCTCCACCCACGGTTCAGTTTACCTTTCTTGGAGAAAAACTCTCGGCTGAACTTCCCAGCAGCTACCACTTTGCGCGGGACCTTCCCGAGGAGCTCCGTGATCAGAGCGATGTGGTCTGCCCCCACCATCACATACGTCACAAAAGGGAACAGGCACGGTTCAGCGTGACAGCATGCACACACTCGTCAACACACACATGCCGTCGGCTGCACGGCCGCCGACACACACTGCCGCCCCGAGGGACACGTTTGGAGGCCGGATACTGATCGCTCCCGCTTTTAATCAATACGCCCAATTGGCGGCAAATTGAAACAGTCTACTTGTGACTGTTTTCTGTCCCTCTTTGACATCCGTGTGTCTCGGCGCCACCCAGCTCTCAGGCCATCGCTACCTCTTCTGTTGAAGAACTCCCGGGAATACTTTCCAGAGAGCGCAAAGTGCCTCGGAATGCAGCCCAGCAGCTCTATGATGTGGGCTATGTGGTCTTTTGGGGAGGGAAGAGGACGAGAAGAAGAAAGGGGAAAAGCAAATAGAAAAGGTTGAGTGAAAGACAAAAAGCAAAGGGAGAAACGGAATCAATAAAACAACAGAGGAAGGGTGAGAAAGTAAAAAAAAAAAAAAACCGGGGAGGGACAGAGAGAGGGAGGAGGAAGAAGGAAACAAAAAACGACAATCAGAGATTATGAAGAAGGGCAAACACGTTAATAAGCTGCGACAACACGGGATGAAGTCGTGAGGAAATGAGACGAATAAAAAAGCAACACGCCCCGAAATAACGACTCCGAAATAACGCGCGCTCAGTGGTGGGGGAACAAAAGTTGCTCCCGTGGAAATCGGGATAAAACCAACGGCGACTCGGATCCTGGTGCCAAACAAGCAAAAGAAACGAGTAGAAAGTCGCCGACCGAGCGAGGAGAAAAAAAACAACCAAGATGAACGAAATCAGACAGCTGGACGAAATGAAGAGATGAAGGATGAGGAAAAATGTTTCAGCCTGCATGCAGATGGAAGCACAGGGACGAGGCAAACTAATGCGGGTGTGAGGCGCACGTTACGATCTGCTACCTTTTTGCTACAGGGTTCACACGTTTTCCCCGCCGTAAAATTCAACAGCTTTTCAAGCACTGTACATGTAAGTTTTTAAACTTTCCCAGCACAACACTTTGGAGATAAAAACAATACAAATTAACTAAAAAAAAGGACCATTTCAATTCACTATTTTATGATGTCATTTATTACTCTAATTGATATCTTGTGATAGTACCCTACATTATGCAGCAGAATGAGATTAACTAACAGAAAGCTAAATTTTATGTTTTTAAATGTCTCTCTCTCTCTCTTACACACCTGACTGGCCCGAGAGCAAAAACACTAATTTAACAAAAAGTTCCCCAATTTCAATAACGTTAACGCAAAAAAATAAAAATAAATAAAACATAAGCCAACAATCTTTCTTTCAATTACACAGATAAGGCAGGGAGCCATTAGAAATAATAAATACTATTTCCACACAGCGTCTTTACTGGAAACGATAGAAGGTAATTAACTTAGAGCGTTTAAGTTTGGATTATTTATGTTGAAGTAATCCAAACAAATCACGTTAACCTAAATGACCGAATTAAATGCTTTAACACAATATACAATGTAAAAAAAAAAGAAAAGAAAGAAAATAAGTTTCTAAAAGGTTTTCTGGCATTCAGTAAAATAGAAATAATTTTGGTAATTCTAACCGACCTAAACATCATCAGGTTTAGTCTGATTTCACTTCAGACAGTGAGGAAAAAAAACAAAAACCTTTATATTAGCTGTAGCAAAACGTGCAGCTAATAAAGAATCAAACCTTAGATTGCTCTTTATTACAAACCCGTCCAGCCTGAATTTTATGGAGTTTGCACAGAAACGAAGCACTTCCCAAACCTTGAAAACACTTAAGTGAAATTCAAGCATTTTCAAGGATTTCCAGCACCCGTCTGAACCCTGTTGCTAGGAACAAAAGGACGCCGGCGACGTGAGCTTTCTTCGTATGAGAGACGCGAGTTGCGGTGAGCAGTGAGATGAAGACGGAGGCACAGCGGCAGAGTGCAAGGGTGAGGATTTAAAGTCGACAGTGGACAGGAGGATTTGGGGAAAGGAATTCCTAAACTAAGCTTGCTTCATCAGTTTATCCATTTACAACACATTGCTAAAATGATCTCCATTGCTCTGACTGATCATTTTGCAATAAAAAAAAGACAAGACATCTTAATGTCCACGTAGTTTCTTTACTGGAAAACTGTTAAAGTCAATTCACTTGGAGAGTTTAAGCTCTCGTTCAAACAACGGAGAGACATCATGAAGCCAGTTTGTGGAATGTAAGACACTTTGCTGATGATGTGGACGTACAGCACTGGTGAAAAGCTGACAGGCTCTTTAATGGTGCGTTCTGACGTTCTTTTTTCAGGGTGTGCGCAACAAACAACTTCAGCTAATTTATTTTTTCAAAACTACACCTAGCAGTTTTAAGCATAAACCCCTCCCCACCTAATATTTAGCTAAGTGGATCTTAGAAAGTCGCTCCTGTTCACGCACGTTTTATAGCCACCAGCAAGCATCTGGCTTACAGAGAAACAAAACGGATCCATCAGAAACGAATAAGATCCATCCTCGTGACGAGGCAAGATGTTGGTTCTTAACACAAAAAATGTTTATCGAAAATCATAAAGTTGTTGTTGTTGTTTATAAGAAGAAAAAAAAGAAAAGTCATGTGATATTTAAACATCTAAATTAGTTTTATTTGTCTTTTGAAATGGTCTCAATCACAACCAACCTTTTCTTTTTTTTTTTTTTTTTTTTGCTTAACAAGCTAGAAGTAAGCAAAAACGATCAGATGTAATTATAATCAAATATTAGCCAAGCGAATGTATCTATTTGAGTGTGCAGATATAATTTTAACTGCAAAAAAAATAAATAAATAAAATAAAAGTTTGAAGTATCCAACTACAGCCTTTGAAAATCTCTGATGTTGCTTGTTGCGATTTAATCCCAGCCTGAATAAATAAAGAACGATCCAAACGCATCTTCAAGAGCCCAGATTTAATAAAACATTTACTGAATATCCAGAACTGATTTCAATAGTCTGGAACACGTAAAGTAAAACTAATTCATACGACATTTTACTGAAATACTCACCCTCATCCCGGGAGTAGTCCTCTCCAGAGTGAGGCTCAAACAGATAATCTCCTGTGGCCAGCTCAAACGCCTGACGGAAAACAATATCATAAACAATAATGACAGAAGGGATGCACGATATGTCGTCTGCGTTTTGGACTCGGTTCTGTTCACCATGCAGGCGGTGCTCCAGATGTCCGCCGGCGTACCGTATCCGGCTCCTATCAAGACCTCAATGGAGCGGTACTGTCTCGTCTGGATGTCTTCTGTGAAGTGCTTGTGCTGTTCAGGAGAGGACAGAGACGGGAGAGGCATTACGTTGGTGTGAACGCTTCTGGATCGACAAGAAATCATCAAACATTCTGCCCCTGATGGAGTATTGCTTCTTTTATTATTATTATTATTATTCAAGCGTGAGACACCATTTCTGTTTTCTCATCAACCGCTTTCTGCACTTCTGCTTTTATTCCTGCATGTCGGCTTACGTAAGACCAAAGATTTCTCAGCCGCTGCTGCGTTTATAGCTGCTGGATCGCACCTCCTGCCAGCGCTTTCAGCTCAGCAGGCTGGATTTAATGATTTCTGCTGGCTGACAAAAAAAATAAAAAGAGCCCAGACTGACGGCAAACAGTACGACTGGAACGCTGTCTGATGGGCCGTCGTCTTCCTGATGCTCTTCACCTCCATCACAGACGAGTTCGTTCCTGGTTTATAACTCCCTTTACAGTTTTTTTGTTTTAGATTGTGTCACACCATGTTGGACGAGAACATAAATGTGATTGTGATTTTATGATAAACCAGCACAAGATAGGGCACTATTATGCCCTTATTGCCACTTATCAATATCGTTTTTAATAAGTATAACAATATTACCAGATATAGCATTTTAAATTCTTATTATCAATATTAAGAATGATAACAATAATAAATCATGTTATGTTTTGGGAAGGAAAAGTGTACGTGACTTCTCATTTCGTTTCACAAATGCAAATCTGAAAAGTGTGGTGTGCATTTCTTTTCAGCCAGCCAGCGTCTCCATCAGCTTTGCAGACTAGAGACGGAAATTTTAACCAGTTTTTGTCCGATTGAATGGAGATAATCAATTTTCTTCATCTTGCCACGAACTTGCGTTTGAATTTAGGGATTGTACTTTGATTGGACCACTTTAATACTCCAGTGCGCTTTGATTTAATTACATTGTAGCGCTAGCTGTTGCTGCTTCCCCAGCAAAAAGGGGGCAACTACTTAGGTGCCCCACACTTTTCATATTTGTCTTTCTAAAATCTTGCATCGCTTGGGAGTTGTGAAATGCTTTGTGTTTAACTACAACATAAAATCCTGATAAAATGCAATCACATTTGTAGTTCGAAATCAGCAAAACATTTGAAATTTAGACGCAGTTCTTCTGCGCCTTGGGAATATTGCAAATTTATCCTAAAATAAAAAACAAAAACAAACGATCTCCCATTATAAGCAACGCTACACTTGCTTATGAAACACCTTTTTTTAAAGTATCTTGATATTCAGCGCCAAACGTTCGTATGCGTTTTCCATTTTCTTTTACCGATATTAAAACGTCGACAGAAAAACAAATACGTCTGTGGAAATGTTCCGGCTTTTTCAAGCACAACCCATTGAAAGCCCAGTTTTCCTCTCACCACCCAGCAGGCGTTTCCGAGGTCGGCGATTTTGACTCTGATGGAGTCGGCGTTGCGGGCGTCCAGCGGGTTGATCAGGAGGTCTGCAGCTCTGGCCCTGACTGGGTGCGGACAGAGAGTCACAGTTAGCGCACAAACGTTCACCACCTTCACTGGCGCATATGAAACACCGATCAGTTTATCTCGTCTTGGACATGCATGAGAAAGTTTCAGGAAAAAAGAAAAAAAAAGTCCATTCTTTAATTTTTGTACATTTATTCAGTGGGATTTCAAAACAATAATTGCTGTTTTCACTCTTAGTGATTCATATAAATTTAATGTAAATTAATTGTTAAAAATAACTATTTGTTAAGATTAGAAAGGAAACAATAATATGTTTGTTAATCTTTATAGTCACAAAACGGCCGAAAGAAGTCAAGTCACTACGACAAACTTTAAGATGTGTTGCTGGTGTTTCATGTGACAAAACAACCTAAATTAGTGCCAGAGAGCAGAAGGGAAATAAAACACGCTGTGTGACAACGCCCTCTACCTTTCGGCGTGTCTCCTGTGCTTGACGATGAAACGGTGCGACTGCGGTCCGCAGTGGGGCTATTTGTTGCGGGTTCTGTCCCGATGTCCACCGTCCCCACGGGAACCGGGTTTCCGGGCTCGGGGTCCAGAGGCAGGTCGGGGAAGAGGGGCACGGCGGCGCGGTGCTGCTCGCTGGAGCCGTTGGTCAGCGCCGGCTCGGCCACTTCGCCGTTGTACATCTCGTACCCGGAGCTGAGCGAGATGTCCCGGTCCGTGTAGCTGAGCTCGGACTCCACCAGGGGGCAGAGGACGGGCTCGGGCGTGGGCGAGGGAGTGGGCGGCGTGCCGGGGTTTTGTCTCAGCGACTCGGAGACCGACAGGACATGTCCGTTAGTTTTAGCTGAAATGGTTTTGGTGATCTGCGGTTTAACCGGAGAGTTGCTGTCCGTGAAGAGGTCCGCCGTCGTCGTCGTATCATCATCGTCTTCGTCGTCGTATATCTCCTCGTACTCCTCCTCCTCCTCCTTTGACTCCTCCTCTTCCGCAGCCGCCTCCTCCTCAGCTTTGCTCTCAGTCTTTGGTGCCTCTGTTCCAATGTCTCCATCCTCCTCTTGCTTCTCCCCTGCTCGTTCTTCCTCTACCTTTTCCTCTGTCTCCTCCTCCTCTTCCTTCACATTCTCATTTTCTGTCACTTTCAGTGGCTCCTTCTCTTCTTCCTCCTCCTCCTCCTCCTTCTCTTCCTCCCCATCTGCTTGTCCTGAATCTTCTTCTTCCTCATACCCCCCGCCTTCTTCCGAGGCGGGGGGTATGAGGACGTCTTTTTCAGCGACAGGCGTGGGCTCTTCTTCTTCCTCTTCCTCTTCCTCTTCCTCCCCCTCCTCTTGTTGGTTATCAGCGGGAATTGGTGGCAATTTGCTTTGGTCCTGGGGAGGCGCAGCGCCTAATACAAAGACAAGGGCAGAAAAACAGCAAGTGGGCGGAAAGGGGATAAACATCGAGTCCAGTCAAAGACGATGTAGGCGAACGGAGAGGCAACCTAAAGCGAGTACGAAGCGGGGGGGGCGGAGGAGGCAGACGGAGAAAACGTTTTGTTTCCATGAATCAGCTTGGAGCCGATCCACATCCTTCCCATTCACAGGCAGCACAAAACTGCATATCATCAATATCAGAAATAGTTACAGTTTGTTTAAGATGAAAAATCATTTATGTCTATGTTTATATGAACTTCTCATTTTTAGTTTAGCCTTGTTCAGATTCTGTAAAAATCCCCAATTGAGCACCTTTTGCTTTCCAAATGCTAACTGATCAATGCCAAAACATAATCAATAGATTAGCTCTACTCTGTGTTTTTATTTATGTTCAGTCAAACTGAAGGGATGCAGCTTTTTTTCACCAGGTTGACGTTGGACGTAATTCTTTAGCCTTTGCTACAAATGGTCAAGCAAACACTAAAGCAATGCTGCTATTGCATTATTTTGTTTTAAAAATAAAGGAACTGAATCGTTTATTAGCATTTATAAAATGTATGTCTAAGAGTGAATAAAATACACTTTAGTGGTTAAATGAAAAATTTGCAGAATGCGCCGATATTTCCATCCAATCCATCGATTAATTGTTAGAATAACTGATTAGTAAATTAATTGTTAGCTGCAGCCTCTTGTTGACTCTGTTACGGCCTTTTCCAGGTCGTAAAAAGGTTTGATCCCCGGTGGGTCCGGCGTTGCTCTCAAACATCCCAACAAATGATACATCGCAGTTTGATCACCAACGGAGCAGTGATCTTAAACGCTCATCAACACTGGTTCGAGGAAGGGACTATGCTTTAAAAGCCAGGTTCGTCTCAGAAAACCAAACGATTTCACTGTTTCCGGTGAGAAAAGATTTCAAATGTTCAGCCACAGTTAGGCAAGAAAAATAAAAAGCATGTTGTTTTTTTTCTGCATGAGAGAAAATCCACAGTAAATTCAAACTTGTGCAACTGTAGGAGAAATGTACGCCAACGTGGGACGTTCACACATTTCTGACGATTTACCAACAGAACTCACATGTGTGATTCGTCAACCTGACGGGTCTCTCCCTTTCTCCTCCCTCCTCCTCTTCATCCTCTCCATCCTCCTCGTCGTCGTCGTCGTCGTCGCTCTCTCCCAGAGCCATGCTGGGTCCCAGAGGCGCCGGCTGCTGCTGCTGCTGCTGCTGCTGCTGCGAAGGCAGGCTGCGTTCAGCGTCACCTTTGTCGCCGCTCTCTTTGGCTCTCTCCTCCCTGATCTCGGCCTCTCGCTCCAAGGCTTCGATCTCCAACATCCGCCTCTCCAGCAGCTCGGCCTGCCGTTTCTGTTTCTTCTTCAGCTTCTTCTTCTTGTTCTTGGAGATTTTTCCCACCTGGGAATAGAAAGAAAAGGTAGATATAGCCATAAATCAGAGGAAAGAAATGCACAGAAAAACACTTCAATATACACACATAGCATGAGGAATACCAATGGTGAATTATTCAGTTATTATTTTTGACTGATGAGACGTGATGCCAAACTCCACAATTGAAGGCTGTTTGTTAATGTTGCCGAATTATTTTTAATCAAATCTCATCAAACCACACAGGAAAATAATTATGTATATTCATAGAAACTTTTAGAAACTCCTTCCTTCTTTATAAGCGGTCAAAAACTCTCTTTGTATTGCCGACACGCAGAGAGAAAACGACAAAACGATGACTGTGTTGTTTTAATTATCTTGCTTTCTGACTCCCATTCAGCAGGGGGCAGCATACATCCTTTTAATGGTCAATTCCCCCCAGGCTCTCTCAATACCGCTTCATTTGCCTGGATCTCAGCAGCTTGTGAGTGAGTGAGTTCTGCTGACCATGATACAGACAAAACCAAGTGCTTACAAACCAAAGCATGGACAAACCTGGATGTTTTGCTTTTAACTTTGTTTTATGCTGTGTGTGAAATGTGTGTGTGTGTGTGTGCGTGTGTGTTTTCTTCTTAGTTCATACTCACATCAGACGTACTCACCGGTTTGAGCTGGGGCGCTGTGCTAACTGAAAGACACGGACAGAGAGGCAAAGATGAGTGGCTTCAGATTCTGATCAGGTGGCAATCAGGACCTTTAGGTAAAGTGCTGCTCACTGCAAAACAACAACCTTCCAAGAACTTCATTGAGATTTTACGTGATAAACCAACAACAAGCAGGTTTTCCTTTCAGGATTACGTAGCTCCATTCATTTTAACTTC
Organism: Gambusia affinis; assembly: GCF_019740435.1. Taxonomy (NCBI): domain Eukaryota; kingdom Metazoa; phylum Chordata; class Actinopteri; order Cyprinodontiformes; family Poeciliidae; genus Gambusia; species Gambusia affinis. Next base: position 22,149,571 of record NC_057875.1, on the reverse strand, counting down.
AGCTCTGAACAGCTTTCCGTTCCCCGTCAGTCCAACCTTCCTTCATATTGAGACAGGACTTCTTTTAACAATTGTTTTCATAAAGGCTGGTTTTGTGGAGTCAGGGCTCCCACAGGTTTCACCAACTCAAATTGAAGACCTTTTAAGATCTTTATTAAATACGTTTTACAACCATTTCTCCACAGAAATGTACAAACTGGTGATAAATTACCCACGATGCTAGCTAGCAAGGGTATGCTAGCAGCTACTTAGCAGTACCCTGAACTGTCTCGAGTCGCAACGAAGATGACAGAGTGCGACTCAAACTTTTGCTTGAACAGAAAAGTCCAGTGAGAAAAGAAAATATATAGATTGTACTAGATTATTTAGTCCTGTCAAGATAAAAATGTAAGATTTGAGGTAACATACTAAAGGCCGACTTACTTCTTGGAGGATTTTACAGACGCAGTATTATGTACAATAGACGTTTTTGAGCTTTACATCGTGTTATAATATTTTTCCCTGGTTGGATCTAGCCCCGCCTTCAAGGCATAGCTCCTCCTCAGAGCTGCAGTTTCCAAGCTTCTCCCTCACAGAGAACCTCACTCAGCTCCTTCAGACTAGCCAGCAGCAATTAGCAAACAGTTGGTGGAACTGCCCATCTGCTGAGCTCGAAATGTGAACTACATCTCAGCACAATGCCGGTAAGAAAGGGTTCAGAGGAGCCGTGTGAGCCAATTTCAAGGCATTAAATCAAAAAATTACATTTCTTTTAAGTGATATTTGAAATGTATAGCATTTTCATAACAACTGAAGACAACATAGTTAGTTGACTATGCTTTAAAATGGCACTATGTGCCTGGAAATCACATAATACTGCCCCTGTAAGGCCTTGATTTTAGATACAGTGTTGTAAGACTTGTGGACATCTTGGAGTGAGACTTATGCCAAACATTTTACATATTTTATTGAACATTCCTCTGTAAAATGTTGAGATTAGCTTGACCCAGTTTTTCTAGGAGGGTCAGCTTAAACAAAGCTGAATAAAAAAAATTAAAAAAAACGCAGGCTACACTTTTCACATTAGAAATTATGCACCACTTTGTGTTGGCGTGTCACATGAAATCCGGGGAAAACGCATCCGCTTTGGTGAGTTTTGTTGAGAGTTTAAATGACAAACAAATGAAGAAGCATTACTTGTGCACACCCACTGCCTTCCTTCCTCGTTGCAGTTCGATGAAAGCCTTCAATTATTTACTGCAGTCTTAAACACATTAGATACCGCTGGTCCTACCTGCTTTGCAAACATGGAAAATAACGAATGTGCAGTCTCTCATTTTTTCCCCTTAATGGCTCACAGACACGCACACTCTGGATTGATACACAGCAGAAATATGTCGTTATTTCTAGACCTGTAGAAGAAAATCCTCCTTATTAGGGGACAGAATCTTCCAGCTTTATGGAATATTGTGAAACATTCCCTCTATTTAAGCCTTCAAAACTACATTTTATCAAAGAGCCAGCAGCCAATGTTGCACATAAGACGAACGGCAGGCACTTATGTCAGCATAAAAACAGTGAACTTGCTCTGCCTCTTCAGTCGCAGACCGACTCTGCCACCGCCATCGAGCGCTCTTTGTTTTCAGTTGTATTCCCTTTCAAATGTACAAATGCAAGCTGCTGAAAAAGACTGACTGATGCAAGCATCTGACAGCTCACTCTGGGGTTCAGCAAGAGGACAGGGTTCATATCCAGTTTTTGGAGCATTTTCTTTTTTTTTTCCAGTGGAGGAAGTTGTGAAGCAAAAAAAAAAATCTCTTCAAAGCACCAAAAGGGGAGGCAGCCGAGGAAGCACTAAGAAGCTCGTTCCTTTCTGTGCAATAAGAACTTTATGATCCTTTTGCTAAAAAAGAATCTGCTTCATTAGATTTTACGATGTTTTTTTTGAATATTTTCCTAAAATGTGGATTCCAAATCAGAATCATCTGCTATTCTACTCAGATGCTTTCACAGTTCAACAGAAGTAATGAGCATTATTAGGAAACAAGAAACATATCGGTGACTAATCTTAAAAAAACTGAAATTAGTGTTTTGTTGTTTTTTTTTTTCTAATTTTATTTTGCTTTTACAGAACATTATCTCTAAAAAGGGTCTTGTCCTAAATGTTTTGTGTTTCTTGGTATAGAGGGAAAAAAAGGTTTCAGTCTTTCCAGCTACAAAAATGAGAAATAGGTCACTCTTTCTTTAAAAAAACGACTGCTGCATTTGGCCAAGTTTAACGAACGTGAGCTTTTAAACAGAATGTTTGTGCTACTATTTAAAATTAAACTGAAGTTGAGATAAATGACTAATACTGTGTGTTGCACCTATTATTTTAACAAGATTTTAATTTGCACACCAATAATTATGGCGTGCAAAATTTGTACCAATGAACTCCGGTCAGAGTCCACACAAAGTCCCTCTTGACCTTTGACACCCCAGCACTGAAATACCACTAGTTTGATGGGGTTTCGGTATTCAGGCTCAAAGTATCACGTTTTATTTGTAACTTCAATAAAACTGATTTATACAATTTGACTAAAAGACATTAGAAAGAAAACACTTCATGAAAAAGATTTAGCAACTTCTATCTTGTGTTAGTTTGACTTAACGACATAACGACTGCAGAAAAGAGGAAATACTCCCTGCAGCTCCCTTAGAGAAACCTCATATCTTTACCATGTTGCTAATACTTAAACATCAACTCGTCTTTGCATGAAGCAGATTTTTAAGAGCAGACTGTTTGTCATAATAATGCTTTGGTCTAAATCTGAGGCTCAAATTTTCTCAGAAAACCCCTGACTTGAAGCTACCACAAAAAAAAAAAGAAAAAAGAAAAAAGTACGATTTCCCGTTTTTAGAAATTAACCAAGCTGTCAACTAGTGAGGAACCCACAAATGCGAGGACAGGAACAAGGGCTGGGGATTTTTGGCAGCTTGTTAGCGATACACGAGGGAAGCTTACACAATATAAAAGTCATACGTAGTTCTCATCACAGTCCTGCGAGACAACATAGAATTAAATTACTAGAAGACAATATGTGCTGGAAATGTAAGTTAGACGTAGGAACCTTTCTGCAAATGGGTCAATCCCTTCTGGGCTAAAGTAGTAGATTAGCTGAGTACCTGGACAAACACACTGCAGTATGTCCCAGATGGTGGACGTACCTAAAATAAAACTTCTCGTTATCATGGTTGTTCTAATAAAAGCGTCCGTGATTATTTAAGAAAAACATTTGAAAGTCTGGATAAATTCACAAAACACTTTGTAATGCCAGATTATATTGCGTTCGTTTGACTACAGTGAAGCCTCGTTTTTCCGCGGGGGTTGCGTTCCGAAAGGAACCCGTGGTAGATGAAATCCTTGAAGTGGTTATGTTTATTTTTTTACAATTATTATGCAGCATAATTAAATACTCTACATTGAAACCAAAGAACAAAACCTGTTTTCAAGCCTAAGCATTTTTTTAACCAATAGAACGTTTTCTTACAATTAACTACAGTAAAATAATTGTTTTAATCATCAATACGAAGTACAGTAGGACAAATTGTGACTCTCCTATTTCACTGTTCCTCTGACTGTGACGCTGCAGCCTCACTTCGCTCTCTAGTGTCTTTTTCTTCTGAAGTCTGTAGTGCAGGTGTGTTTTTCCGAAAGAAGAACATCGTTATCGGTAGTTGTTGTCGCTCTTTTGTTCTTCTGGACAAAAACACTTATCAAAATTTGCCAATTTGTATGACGTATATTTAAATACCGTAACGTCATTGGCACACAGGTAGAGAAGAAGCGCGGAGACTGTTTAGCCAATCAGGACGCAGAACACAATGCACTGTGAAAAAAATAAACTGCACAAAAAAAAATCTGCGAAGCGGCGAAACTGTGAAAGGTGAACCACGTTGCAGCGAGGGTTCACTGGAATTTGACTGCTCAGTTCCTGTGCCTTCGTATTTTACGTTGGAACAAATGTGGATACCGACGGTAACAACCCTCCACCAACAGACCAAGTTTCATTCACGCTTAATTGTTCTGACAATGTTCATAAATGGAGGGGGAAAAAAATACTAAAAATGTAAATGAAAGCAGTGTTTGTGTTGGTACCAGCTGATCCGGATGGGGGTGGAGCTCCGGCTTTCTGCCACTCGGTGGCCTCCATGGCCATGCGCCTCACGAACACGTCGTCCACACACATCAGGATGTTCTCAGGTTTGATGTCTGTGTGGATGATTTTACACTTCGTGTGGAGGTAGTCCAAACCCTGCAGGACCTGCACAGATGTTTAAATCAACAGACATTCACAACAACACTGATTTTTCTCTCCTTAAATGCTTTCTCTTTTCACATATTAACAAAATATGTAAAAACTTTAAATTAGTACACTCATCCAAAACCAAACAGTTAATCTTTTGGAGGGTTTTTCTTTTTCATGCCGCTTTCTTTTCTTTTTGGATACTGAAGAGGAAAACGGCCTCATTTATCACTCTATTCATCGTCTGGGCAGCTTTCAAGAGGCAGACTGAAAGAGTTCAACAACTTCACATGCTGATCAGGTGGCTGATGGGAAAATGCCCCCAAGTCTCGAGTCCGAGAATAGCAGCGTTGCTCGAGTCTAAATTGAACCACTGTCCGCATCTCTTGTGTTTGACACAACTGAGTTATAAACCTTGTTGTGCTGCCTGGAAATCGAGGACAACCAACCGCATCAGGAGTGAACAGAAGTTGTGCGTCCAAGGATATTTTAAGCAGAAAAGAACCAACAACAACATTTTCCCTCCCAGGCGAGAGCTGGCTGTGTTTGGAGTCTTAATGGGGACCCAGTATGAACAGTTGTTGCCTCTTCCCTCGCTCTGCAAACAACCATCATGCCTTCTGCTCAGCAATAAATGTAAGAGTGTCAAGTAAATGGTGGCTTAATGGCATCTTTATCGCCTGTGAGCAGAAGATGCAGCAAAGAAGCTACCGATGCATTCAGACTTCCACCATTTCTCAGACCACCGTCGTCCTTAATTTATTCAATTGAGGATTTTACCAACCGATGTGCTTAAAAAAAAAATCAGGTTTGTATTAAAGCAGCTAGTGCTTCAAAAGCAGTGGAAACAGATCCGTTTTTAAGCCAAAATTTGTGGCTCGTTTTTCTTTCTGGTGATAAAATCATGTAAACCATGAGAGCAGCCGTTTTGAGAAAGATCATGTGAAATATTTATTCATCCTACTGAGTGACACAAAGATAGCAAAAGTCCTCCTATTAAGTCCACTAAACTAAAGCAAACCTCTTATAAGGTCATCAGGTTATATTTTCTTTACAACAAGATTAAAAACAAAAAACCTCTTGGATGAAAACTGATCAGACCGATGTCTTCCATCCATGCCAATATGCATTTTGTCCTGTAATTGGCCTGACACACGGATGAGTCTCTAATGTTAATAACGCCTACTGAATTACCTTGGTTTTAACACAATACTCCAGCCAATAATGTTCTGTAAGATGAAGCGACAGAAAGCTCCCTTTTACACATCAAAATAAAAAATAATTCAGATTGGGGAAAAAAAATTATGAATATTTAAAAACAGAGCATGGCAGTAATTCATGTTAAAGGCGGATGAAATGCGATTCCTCGAGGGGATAAAAGGTGTCAAACTGGGATAATTTGATGAATTGCCATGTTTCGGGTGCTTCATCCATATTTAATGGAATCCACCGCAGTGTGTTGCTGCGTGTGTATTCTGACCTGTCTGATAATGCTCTTGACACACGGCAGCGGCAGACCTTGGTAGTTGGATTTAATGATCCATTTCAGCAGGTGATGACCCAGCACCTCAAACACCATACACACATCTGGTTAGATGAGTCAAGGGCTGCCAACATCGCATCTCTGAAAATAACAAAAAAAAAAAAAAAAAAAAAAAAAAAAAAACACGAAACGCCTGACGAGGATACGTATGCCGTTGACGCCAGAGATCTTGAAGTCGTCTATCAGCTGCACCACCATGTCTTTGTTCGGGTCGCCGGGGTCGCTCTCTCTCACCTGGAGGCGAAATGGACGAGAGGGAATTATGTTAAAACAGAAGAAGAATAAAAAGCAGAGAGGACACAAATTCAAGAGAACATAAAGAGGTGAACAATTGCAAGATCAAAAGAAGAAAAAAAAGAGTAGAAAGGACAAGACAGGAAGGATAGAAACCCAAATACTGATAAAAATAATAATAAAATTAATAAACCAATCAGATTCTCACACATCGCAACAATTTGATCTCATCCAGGGCCGTTTCCGTGTAGTGCTGGGCGCTCTTCACCACCTTCATCGCCACGAAGTTCTTCACTCTGTGGTCCAACACAAACACAGAGGGGCAAACTGACTGACAGACTGGAATCCGAATCCATGCTTGGTTTTCTCTGGGAAAACTTCTGTCGTTATGCAATTATAGAGCAGAGTGAAGAGACATCCAATGTGGGGTTCCACAAGGCTCTGTTCTCGGGCCACTTTTAACTAATATGTATATTCCCCTAAAATCACTCTGGGCGCCCAGGAGCAGAACTAAACAAAAGGGATGAAGGATTTAGTTACGAAATCAGCTTCCTTGAACTCTACAGAAACCGCTGACTCCTTGAAAACATTATTACACATCGCAACTTTTATACAAGGACAGAAGTCAGAGTAATATTTTTGCTTTTTAAATTAATGTATTTTTTTTTTTTACCTTTGGATTTAATATTTTATTTTACCCTACCTTGTTTTTTTTAAGTATTAATTACCATGCATGTATAACCTTGCCTTTTCTTCCCTTCACAGGACATTTATTCATTTCTGTGCTGTTATTAGCTAAAAGCATGCTGTGAAAGCCAGCAAAATAATAACTAATGAGATTTTGAGGAATGGAAAGACTCATTTCTTGGCAGATAGACTTGCTTTAGGAAGCAAATAATCCAACTACTCAAAGAAATAGTAAAAAAATATAGATGATGAGCTGCTGGGCTTTTTATTATAGGAAACAATAGTTTATAGTTTACAATTATTGAGTCTGATAGAAATAAATCTTAAAGAAAACCATTTATAATTGTAGATTTAAGCTCAGAAAAGCTGAGACTGATGTTTCTAAGTATGTTATGATATCAGTAGATGTTTTTATTTATTTAGTAATTTACCTCATTATATTAAAAAAGTACTTTTCCAAGCAGTGAAAGGAAATCAGAAGAAAATAAACATGATATGCCTCAGTATATAATGACAGAATTTTCAAATTTAAATCAGAACCCACTATTGCAATTTTAGTTTTTTTTTTGCTTTAAAGACAAAATAAAAGAGAACATTGTAAGAAAGGATGTATGGAGAAGGAATTGAGTCATTGTTAAATTTAGATTTACAGAAACAAAAGCACACAGTTTATTTGTCTAACACCATGTTGGAGTTTGGTTCCAAAAAGTAACCGAACTCCAACTTATTTTCAACATTAGTGTAATTAACACCAGTGGCCCGAATAAATTAATTTGTGAGTCGGTGAGAGATTACTCCTGGTTGCTGATCCTGTCAACCATCTGCCCTGGTTGCCACGACGAACCGAGTTATAGTTCAAGCTGACAGATTCGGTTTCCAGCGCAGGGCGGTGTTGGTTGCAGTTGTCAGTGAGGAGACGAGCCGGATTCTGTCAACAAGTGCATGTGTGGTGTGCGCTTGCGGTGCGCGTGACGTGGGCTTCAAAGCCAGCACCTGTATGTGTCAACTTCAGCGCTATGAGTGAGCGCCGTTTCTGGGTCACGTCTGTGTTTGCAGAGGATGTGCAGACAGAAAAAAAAACAAAGAAACCCCCGAAACCCTGAAAGGGCAGATTGTGTTGCAGTGAAGGTGTTTGTGTGTGATGAGACTCACTGTATGTCCCAGCACAGCCATACTGTGGAGAAGTGGCCCCATCCCAACTTCCTGATCACATGGTACCTTCCGTTGAATAAATCCCCAATCTTCACCGGATGGTATCCTCCTGAGAGAGGTGAAGCAAGGAAGGTGAAGGTCACACAGAGAGCTGCATCTGATACCGACACAACGGCAAGCTAGAATTTAAAGGAGCATCTACGCAACGCACCGCCACACAGAAACACAACGTTAAAGATATTGGTTTGATATCATGTCAAACTAATACTTTTCTTACAGAAATGTGGGTCTCATGAAGAGTATGTTTGATAGTAAGAATAATTTATTTAGTCCTAACTGTATATCTAACATATGCATCACAATTTACAGGAATGCTGTACAAATTAGCTGGAAACATTGCCAATCACATGCTATGCTACGCAGACACTCTGTCTGCGCTGATGAAGACCCTTCACCTAAAATGACTGACATTATAGCAGACTCTCAATCCATTGAATAACTACTTTAAGTACGGAAAAGCTGAAAAAAAGCAAAAATAATTTTCTCCATCCTGTAACAAATTGTTACATTTACACTATTCATCCTAAAACAAAAGCAATTTGTCACCTGAGAGGCAACACATGTAACGGGGTTTTGATGATGTGGATGATGCGCTTTGTTTCTTTACCATTAAAATTATTTTACGTCACCAGATATGAACAATGTGTAAAACTGTAGCTTGAAACAAATCAATATGGCAGTCACCATCAATAAGCTCTGCAATAATGCAGTAAAGACACATTTTCAATAAATGGAATATTTTCACCAAAGCACTTTGATCAAATCAGTCCACTAAATCTGAAAGCTGGATTTCAGATTTATTCAAGTCCCAAATGGGCAATTAATGTTAAAACAAGTATGTGAATATAAAGAGACATAAAAACTAAAAGTATCAAAAGTTAAAAACAATAAACCCCCCAACTAATACAATGTCTTTATAAACACAAATTATCACCACTTTCAGTTCCTTTATATTCTAACATATTTTTCTGCAGACATTGCAACAGAAAAACATTGATCAAGGCCAAAATCTGAAGTATTATCCCTAAATACTATCTAAACATTAATCAATTTATGGGCTGGATTTTTAATATGCCAGGAATTCAACATATATATTTGTTTTTGTAGAGTGCTGTAAGCATCATTTGTTACAAGAGTTTATTTTAAGCATTACAAACGAGTCAATGAGTGAAAGCTCACAAGCCTTTCCAGTGTGAATGGTGAGATTTCAACAGACTTTCACAACAAAAGATAAAGTAAAAGGACAGGATATAAAAGGCATTGTTAATGTTAAAGCTTCAAAAAGAAAAACCTCCACTCATAAAATACTTTTACACTGCTACAAAAGACGCTGAAAAGTAAACAGTGTGTTGAATTTACCAAATTAAAAACATATTTTTCTTTTATCAATGATTTCAAAGCAAAGTATATAAAAGAAATGTTATTATTTCACTTTTTTTGATGATTTCTTGTCTTAATGAGGTGAAAACTGACAGTTTTACTGTTTACGTAGAAAAATAAGTCACTGTCTCCAGTCAGAAAGCTTTTGTAGCATTGATAGAGTTTGATCAAACTAATAATTACAACACTAATAATTACTAAACTAATAAATAAATTCGTAAAGGGCAGATATATTGTTTTAGAGCTAGAAAACCTGAACATCTTGTAAATATGAAATCTAAATAGACTATACCTGGTCTTTTTTCTTTTTAAGTGCATTTCTCAGAGATAACAGGGATTTTTTTCTGCTCTCCATGAAGCCTCCTTCTCAACTCCTCTGGGATTTGAAGTCATATTTCAGATATTTGAGCTTTTAAGATGCTATTCAGCTGCTCTCAGGTGGAAAAACAATGCCTTTTTTCTTTACCACAATTATGTCTCATAACTTCTCTCCAAAATTAGCATCCAAACCAGAAGGAGGGATTTGTGCAAACTTCCATGGCCTCAACCATAAAAAAAAAAACTAAAAAAAACGTCTACAAGAAGAACAAATCAGAACTGACAAAACAACAATTCCACAATGACAAATAAGTCTGAGCAAAACAAAGTTTCACCAGGGTTTCCCTTATTCCATTATAAGCCTGGCAGCCACCAGGCTTTACTTGTGCCCCCACCAGGCTAAGCATTGCTTATTTAAGACTTTGTAGTTGGTGTTCAGGGAATTTTCCAATCACACATAATTATCAAGTGATATTTTTAAGTTTCCTGTCAAATTTAAACATTTTTTAACTCAAAAACACAACATGTCGCTGGATGAATGACTGCCCCAACCAGCGGGATTAACAAGTTTTCTGGGGGAAACCTTGTTTCATGCTTAATAAAATGTGCAGTTATGTCTTGTTTTCTCATTTTTATACATGTCTACAAGTTCAAAATGTCTGCTGCCATTAACAGATGGCATTATTAAATTACAAAATAACTACTTTCTCAAAACATTAAACCTGTTTTTGTATACACAATAATTAGCTGCAGCTCAGACTTGTTTCTTTTTTCATTTTGAGGCAAATCAACCAAATTAAAGAGATCCTTGCATGCATTCGAACATTAATACTGGTCAGAATGGGAGCAGAAATTACAGGATCTTCCTGAATTCTGCAGGAATTCTTGTAATTTTTTTTTTTTTCCAAATGCAGATTTTTCCTCTATGGCAAATTAGAAGCAAACTGTGTCTTTTGGTTGCTTTTCCAACTAACTGCTTGCATGCAACATTTTTTGCAACTTTCTCCTATTAACTAGATAAATCAGCACATATATGTAAGCCCTTTGAACTTACATTCAACCTGGACACTTTGCTTTCACTACTTTCATTTTAGGTGGCAGCTGCATTACGCTCTGATCCAGAACTCAGTGTCAAATGTCTCAATTATCAGCTACATGTTTTTACCCTTTTTAAATGTTTCTTCATTTCAAATATGGACATGAAAGATAAGTAATAACAAGTAAATATTTAGAATTTTAACATGTAAAATTCTTACTGCAGCTTATTCTTTACAGAATTTTGCATGATTTATTAAAAAAAAAAACTAAAAAAAACGCACTTACATGCATGAAATTAATTCATCATTGTAAGCTACAGTCACTCCATTCTTGCAGGAACCAAACAAACTTGAATTGTTTGAGACACGCTATTGTTTATATAATGTTATATTCTGTAACACTGAAAGAAAAGGAACGGAGAGGGGAAAAAGCAAAACACGAGCTCTGTAGGACAGATGTGGAGGGAGGAAGGTTCCCAAATGGATAAATTCAGCACGTGTGTGTCTGTAACGCTGACCTTTACAGTAGTCTGCTGGGTCCTCCTGCTCCTCATCATCAGAGCCCAGGATCTCTTCCTCCGGCTCTGTCGGGCCTGCCAGCTCAGGCGGAGGTGGAGGAGGCGGCGGAGGAGGAGGTGGGGTACTAACCGGGGCTTTCTGCTGGGTTTCAGGCCTGTAAACACAACGTTGAAACAAAACTTAGCAAACCTGAATTGTATCGCTTGATTTTTATGCTGTGAGCCGTGACTCACAACGATGACTGTAGACTGAGCTCTAAGAGCAGATGACTCATTTCAAAGTTAGCCGTGCTTTCATTCAGATATCAGCTTTTTCAACAGTACCAAGGGTTTGGGAAGGGATGGCACTGTTTGGTTGTTCTGACAACGTTTTTGTTTCTGAGTGAAGAAACCTGAAAGTTAGCGACTTTCATCATCAGCGAGGTAGTTAAAATAAATTCACAGAGATGTAAAATGCTATTTAGAAGGAAATGGTATTTTTCAGCGATTCATTCGGCTGCAAGACGGCGAGAGAAATCAAGACATATAGCAAAGACAACTGAACATCAAGTTGACGTTTTATCTTTTTGAGTTCTCAACATCTGTCTGTCATGAGATATGATGGATTTGGAGAGGTTGGTAGAAATCTAAAGTGGACAAAATTTGCATTGTCAAGTCAAAACTTCAGCCACAAAACTGGTTGGTCATTTTATAATAAGAACACAACAGGCTACAGTAAAATCAAACGATTAAGGCTTATGAGAATACGTTGGGAAAGTTTCAAGGTAGTGACAGTCAAAATGTAGCTTAACATTTCCTTATTAAGGAACAATCACATCTTACCTGTTAGTGTCAAAGTTATTTCTAAGGCTTTGTTCACACATATTATAAAAACAAATATTTAAAAAAAATTAATATTGGACACACATGATCAGTTTCAGAAAAGGTTTTATCCGCACAAGTACAGACCTGAGCGTTGTTTTAGACATGCCAGACCCATAGAGGGCAGTATACCGCAAAGCAAAAACCTGTCGGCCAATCAGATTGCGTCAAAACAACCATGACATCCTGTCAGGAATTAAACATGGCACCCGAGAGTTCATTTGTGCTGACAGGTATTCAGGTTAAACTATTTTTTTAAGAGAGCATTAGAATATAAACTTTATAAAACACAAGACGATGTTGATTGGGAATCGTGTCAAAGCAATCATATAGATATATCGATGCATTACTTGACACAGACTGTGATGTGCGGGATCCTAAATCTCCGTTTTCCCGTAGGTGCACGTGCAAACAGAAATAAGTTGGTGATGAGTCAGGTCTGAGGTTTTTTTTATATATATATAAAATAATCATTTGAACGATATTAAAGAGTTTTTTGTGTGGATGAAACGCCAAAACGCAAAAAAATGTGGACTAAGCCTCAAACAGAATCAGGCGACCAAGAAGTCAAACACTTTGGAGAAAATCTGTGGTTACAGGATCCAACAACCTATCTGTTTGTTGCCATGGCAACACCAGAAAAAATGGGGCCTGATAGGGTTAGGTCTCAAAACCTTAACATTGTGACGATGCGAAGACACACACACACACACAAACAGGATTTTGGGGAGGGAGAAGGGTGAAAACCTGACATTGAGATTTCATTGTGATTTTACAACTCTATCAAGCATTCACGCACACACACACACACACACACACACACACACACACACACACACACACAAATACGCAGGCTGTCAAGGATCTCTGTCCTTGCAGCAGAATGTTCCATCCCTCTTTACCAAAGCGGTCAAGTAGCGTGTCATACATCACATCTATAAGCTTGGTGCTTTTGTGAGGCTCATCCTGCTATTGGCTGCACTAATACCACCTCCCCCCCTCTATAACTTCCTGAAGCCAAGCTTAGCTACAAGAAGAATTAAAACAGTCTCTTTAAGAAAGGCAGAGGAGGCATGGTCGCAGGAAGAAAAGGAAACCCAGCGGGAGGGGGGGGGACAGCTTAAAACGGCTGCAGAAACAAACAAGACAGTGGAAGGCCGGGAAACACAAAGGTGAGATGGAAAAACGCGAACAGAGATGTGGATAAACGCAGGAAAACAGAAGCCACAGACGCAGGTCTGAGGCGGAGACCAGAGGGGGAGAATAAACAGAGAGATTATTCGGGCACAGAAAAAGTCCAAATGCAAAACCTGCATACGGAAATGGGTCGACACAATCGGACGCAACAAAAGGCAATAACAGATCAGGAAAGACAAAAGACGAACACCAACCACCGACCAACTGAAGGCAGATTTTTGACAAGTCGGGTAAATTTGAGTAGCTCACAAGCCACAGTGGCAGATTCACTACTTACAAAAAAAACAGTGGCTGCTAGTCTGCTGCTGAGGCAATTATCAGTCAGGCCAGATTACATGTCTGTGGTGGAGCGTATTTATCGTTTATCATTTGTCATTTATCGTGATAGATGTCTTCCAATACGAATTTTGACTCATCGTTGTCGCAATAAATTCCAACGAATGATGTTTAAAATAATCCTAAAAATGGTCAGTATTGTTGGGATAGTTTGTTCAAAGAGATAATCAATAATTATCAACACATTTTTAAAAATTATTAAATGCAGTTGCAGTGTGCTTTTTACCGATATAAATCACACTTCTTTATACGACTGGTGACCTAAAGAAGCATGTTACCAATGGGAATATCTTTCGAGCACAGTTTGTGGATCTATAATCCCTGTGTCACGCAGTCACAGCCGTGCGGTTACCTAAAAAATAAAGAAACAAATTGTTTTCATCCCTTTTATTGTCATCACAAAATGTTGTGCTAAAACCTGAAGTCCATATCGCCGTCCCCTACTAAAGCGTTCTGCAGAAACCGTCCCACGAGGTTACAGCATTTTATTAATAAGGAGTGGAAAACAAGTGACGGTGATAATATGTGAGAGCAGTCATTGTTCTGCTCCCAGTATCAATGCTGGTGTTTTTGTTTGAGATTTTCTTTTAGAGGTTTCAAACTCTTCTCCCTTGGAAAGATGATTAGTCAGAGTGACACCTGAGTAACCGGGTAGGTTGTTTCACAGAAATGTATCACTAACCTAATAAATGCCTATGTCTATTTAACTGTGTTAAAAATCACATGGTCAAATGGTTAGAAATAACACATCAGGTAAATACAGACATTGTGAGTAAGCATCAGCTAATAAGAGCCAATTTTCTTCTTGTTTTTAAAGGTCCCTTTAATTTCTACGTTGCCATAGCGCCCAAGAGTTCATGGTCTTATCCCATTATATTCCACCCGTGTTCACATTGTGAGCTAAAAGCACAAAATAACCCTACAATTAATAGCTGCAAGGCAGAAACCACCGTGAATATAAAGCTAGCTTAAAGACTGCTATCCTCCAGAGTCTTCAAAAGTGTTCCTGCCACTTGGCTTTTTCACATTTACTTATGTTACAACTCCAAACAATGTATAGCAGTGCATTATAAGCCTGGCAGGCCACCAGGCTTTATACCAGCCCCCCCCCCAAGCTTAACATTGCTTATCTATTTAAGTTTTTTTAATGCTTACATTTTTAAGACTTTATAGCTGGTGTCCAGCTATTAATCTTCCAATAACACGTAATTATCAAGTGATATTTTCAAGTTTCCTGTCAAATTTAAACATTTTTTTAACTCAAAAACATGACGGGTCGCTGCATGAATGACTGCCTACGTGCCCCAACCAGCGGGCTTAGCAAGTTTTCTGTGGGAAACCTTGTTTCATACTTAACAAAATGTGCAGTTATGTCTTATTTTCTACTAATGTTCTCTTATCAAACCTCTAGGGCTTTTGCAGAACAACTGGATTTATATTGACATCAAATTAGTTTTGGAAGAAACTGTAGAGCAGCAGTTTATTGTGCTGGCATTGAACTTTCCGGAACACTGTGTGTATAAGTTAACTTTTAAGCATGTTTTGCTCTAATGTAAATGGACTGAGCCAGTGTTTATGTTGCTGAGTCCTTAAACCTCGACAAGTAATCCAGAAATAAATCCTCCTCGCTTCGATATTTGAAAGCGCGCTTTCAGTCGATGTAGCTGTAAATTGCAAGTCTAGACAAGAAGGTTTCAGCCAATAAAACGGCACGAGGCGCGACGGGTTGTGTCATCCAACCCGTCAACTTCTTATGAGTATCGACATGTCCAGACTGCTTCGTCACACCTTTTACCCCAGCGGTGAGTCTGTGTGTATCTGGCTGCGCGCAGTTCCCCCCCCCCCCGCCCCCCCATCTCTCTGCTCACGCCCTGTAATGGTATCTCCAACCCCAGCGTGGAGAGAAAAAAGGACAAAAAAAACCCCAAAAAAACAGCCCAGCATGTTTTTCTGGGTAGTTTGCTGACAGGAAAGCCCTCCTCCTCCAGAGGAACATTAGCTCAGTACATTCCAGAGTGACAAATGTTCAGGTAGATGGAAAGACGTCGACACCGTCCACGTTATTCACACCTGAAAACCAGCCAAATCATGCCGTCTGCTGAAGTTTATGACGGCAAAGTAATTGGTCAAATGTAATGAGGAATGTAGAAAATGCTCGATACGATGCAAGTTATCCTTGGTAACATAAGTTTGCATGTTCTCCCCGATCTAAAAACATGGCTAAATTGCCCGTGTATCTTATAACAAATTTTGCTGGGAGATAAATTATCCCAGTAATTCTAGCAGTAAATGACAATATTCTTGTTTTGAGTCTCTCGAAGACTAATAAATCTTAATTTTGTAAAGAATACTTAACACTGGAACTGGAAGATGCTTTAAATGTCAAAAAAACACAACAAACAATAATAAAACGGGAACAAAACCACTTACGATTGAAACCAATAAATAAAACGGATTAAAACAGATTTCCCTCATTTTAATTTATCATGTGATTAATTGATTAATTGCTTATTGTGACAAGCTGAAATCATAAGAAATCATCACCAAACATAAATGGTCAAAAAAGGAAACATTGCTCATCGGTTAAAACAAAGGGGAGATTGCTTGATTAATAGTTTGAGATAATTTTTAAATTGATTTTGGAAAAGGATATAAATCATTCTCAACATGAAATTAATTTAGCATAAATAAAAACTGATTTTTAAAAGAATCAATACTGTATTTCACTCTCTTTTCAGAATTATGCTTTGTAATTTTCTATGGTTAAAATAAATTTTTCATCTGCCAGGGGTTTCCCCAGCTGGACACATAGACAGACAGAGACAGAGTCTATGTAGCTGTTAATGCTGATAAGAGGAGATTTCCTGATAATAAACAAATAATAATTATTATTCCGTTGTTGTGAGGGATCCAGAAGTCTGCATGCCTGGTCTTTGACTGGCCAGTTTGTGTTTGTTTTGTTTCCAGCTAAAAGGCTCGGGAGAAGAGGATGACACATTTATACTGAAAGAGAATCACGTGTGGCTCCGAATTTCTTCGCCTACACAGTGTTGGACTTGGAGTCTCCTTTGTTTTGTTTGTTTGTATGTTTTGCAGCTTATGAACTGATCAGTGATCCACAACATACATGCAGCGGTCTTTGTGGGCTTGTGACCTATAAGATCAAAGTTGGGGTTTTCCTCGTTTTGGCAGCAATTTTGATTGGCATGTTTGAGGCACAATATGCCATTAAAATATTACTCAAGTGTGTTTTTGTCACACTGCTTAATGTCTCTGGTAACATTTCTCACTTTGATGGTTAAAATTGAAAACAAATGTAACAAAAAGGAAGTATTTAGCACCTTTTTCTGCTCTTGGAGTTTTGTTTTTTTTTGTTCCTTTTTAATCCAATAGACAAAGCAGCAAGTACATAAAGTTTGCTCTGTCTTACATCATCTTCCTTCAATTTATTCTGGTCTAAAATTTTCTGCATCATGAAGATGCAGAAAGGAAGACATCTTCTTGCTAATGACAACCAAAGTAACAGGGCATCGCTAACACATGACTGAGTGATGACAAGCCACGCAGAACAGCTGATTGCTCTCAAGTTCAAACTCTGTGACTCATCCTTAAACATCTTTCATCATCACCAAGGTAACAGGTATTCCTTAGCAACAAGAGCCCTGTCCTCTGCTCCACATGAAGGCGTGGGGTTCCTAGACCAGTGTGGCGGTCCTTCAGCTCCAGATCTCCAACGCGGCGGAGGTACCTATCTATACCTCTGATTCATTCACGGTGCATCTTTCCTTTCTCTCCATCTTGGCCGTGAGAGCCAAGACAAGCTGAGTCATTCTCTCCGCTCCTCCAGAGGATCCGTCTGCTTGCAGAACTAAGATCTCGCAGCTATTTTCAGGATGCAGCCTGACGTCACAGGCGGCACTGTGCTCCCACGTCGCAGTCTGTAAGCTGCACAGCATGGCTTAGCAGGATTCCTCCCATTCCACATACCGTACTTATGGGTTTTGGACGGACTGTCGGTGACAGAAGGCAACAACAACCCATGCATTTCAAAGGCATCAGAAGAAAGAAAAGTTGCAGGAGTGCAGACTGCCAGCCTGAAGCTTACAGATCAACTTCTAACATGCAAACTATTTAGTTTATATGCAAATTTCCAAAAATATTCAAATCGATTTTTTTTTTTTTTTTTTAATGATCAACCATTTCTACTTCATGTATTTATTTTACTTGCAGAAACTTTGACATTTTTGAGTATCTGCTTTTCATTACAACAAATTGATCTTATTCAGGTTTAGCTAATTCACAAAGACATGTTGCATGTCTTGTCACCCATGGCTGCCACAGAACAATTCTGTTAACAAAACGAAACGCAGAGATCTATGTATTATTAATCTAGAGCAGTGCACCACAGCACAGCAAAATCACTCATATTCTTTGTTTCCCTCACTCTGTTGGCTATGCTACGCACAGACTTGTTGCCATAACAACAACAACGGCACTAGCATATCAGGATTCAACACCAGAAAATACACAAACATTCAGACTGGTACACTATCATGTTTTCAGGGTTGATGTTTATTTTGTAATTATTAATACGTGATCATCTGAACATTGCGGTGGTTGATTAGTCAATTTAAACATCTGCTCTACTAATGATTGGTCAGAGCTGGTGTGTGGGTCGCCCTTTATTTTTATTTTATTTTTTAAATTAACCCAAAAGACACCAAATTCTGCAGCACATCTACTTGTTAAAGTTGTCAAAGTCAAGCTAGCTTAACTGAGCTAGTTCCCTCTCCCTTGCTATTTTTTTGTTCTTAAAACTTTCCTGACCTCGTCATCTACTTTTCGTAGTGTTGACAATTAGTAGCAAAGCACTGCATCCTGTTTTCTTTTACATTTCACGCATATATTTAAGATTTACCAACAACACCTAAAACCAATGGTAATTATTACCAGCAGTAGTTTTTCTCCCTTCCAGCAGGGAACTGGGAGGAGAGGGATCTTGCGCTCGTAATGTTGCAACACATCTAAATACGTTTATCTAGTTTTATTCTAAAGTTGTCTTACAAAACATTTGAAATGCTTTACAAGTACAATAAGTTTTTCTTAAACCCCATAAGCTTCCTAGAATTGCGCTCCTCATGGTGGCAGCATGCAAGTGTTTCTCTGCTACATTACTTCTGATTTGTTCTTTTTGTTGACTTTTGTTTAGAATTTTTTTTGGGCTTGCATGTTTACTCAGGGTATTGGATGCTGTGCAGCTAGAAGGAGTTTTACTCATATCTTCTTTCTTTACGATATAAAGAATATTTACAATATTTCATGGATCAGAACTGGTTTGTAGTGGAGACCCAACAGACCACTATCCTGGAGGCTGCTGGTCAGTTGGGTGTTTGTCACTCCAATTTACAGAGACTGTATTGATTATTAGGAAAACTCAGCAGAGGCCAGTGCATACGAGTCCAGTCACTGCATCATATTGACTCGGCTATATGGTACATCCATTATTAGGTGCAGCTCACACACGGGCGTGATGCTAACACACAAACGCAACATCCAGCAAAAATCAATCCTAGTACGAATTGCCACAAAGACCTAATATTAAAGTTGGAAAACATACAAGCTGTCATATACTCAAAGGTACTGTTTAGGACTTACTTCTAATAAGGGAAGAAATTAACCACATTCCTAACACAAAATGCTGCTGGGATCAGCGGTGCTTTTTCGCTTTGCATTCCTCTCCTCTCTCTCTACAGCGCTCATGTTCTCGATGTTCTGAATGTACACATTTCAGTGCAGTGAAGCAATCAGGCTACAAGCTGTTTTATTGTCATAGTTGCCCACACATACTGAGGGCATCCGTTATAAGTCATCCACAAGCATGTAAAACGCTATTATGAAAACACATAAGCACATCTTTTTGTAATGCAGTTAGCTGTGTATTTTTAATTTACATCATATGCCTTTGAAAGTTAAAAACAAAACATTAAATAGCTACTGATATGCAAACGCAAGTTAAAGCCGTTTGCTCAGTTGAGACATGCATAGTTGGTGCTTGAAGCAGATTTTTCTGCGACAAACAAATCTCTTAAATCTGATTTCTTTTCCTGTTTATTTTCTGATTTGTCATCTTTGCATAACTGGCAATTATCAAAGCAAGTTTCAGAGGCAAAAGGGGTGTGAATGTAAACACATAAGCAAACAACCTTTTTTTCCCAGGACACTTTTGGTTCTACAACACTATTTTTATAAAGGGATAGTGCAACAGAGGAGCCTGTTGGACACACACCGACCAGAGCTTATGGGTCAGTATTGTTCAACAGCTGTAAGGTAAGTTTCTGGTTTTATGTTGCATACTTGAAAATGCAGCAATATTAGGATAACTGCTACACAGAAAAACAAGCTGAAGCACAAATTCAGTAGCCTGTAGCCTTCTAGCAACCCTAGCTAACAATTCAAACTGGACTTAGATGCTAACAAACTCCATGAGTCTTTAAAGCAGCTGAAACATTCTGTTGTTGAAAAACCCGTATTTAAACTCCAGCTGAAAGCAGCAGAGGCAAAAAGGTTGCTCTGGTCAGCATTCAAGCTAGTTGACCACGTCTTATAGAGTTTATGCCATTTCCCCGCCACTGGTAGTGATGCTAATCATAGCTAGCTAATGTTCTAAATGTTTACTTTTATAGTCGTGTGTTTTTATAAATAGGGTATAAATAATCTTATAAATAATCTATTGTGCATATTTTTGTACTCTTCAGGTGGGATTTAAATAATCCCAGAACCTGATAAAAACCTGGTATTCCCTCTGGAAGTTACGGAGGGAATACTTTTTTTATTATATATGAACACATCCATTTCTGCAAGCAGAGTCTATAGTAACTAATGAGCCATCAGGACAAAGTGATTTGTGATTTAATTTGTAATGAAAGGTTTGCCAGGACTACAGAAAACAGACTGTACAGTGTCCTTTTTAACAGTTCAACGGTAAAAAAAAAAAGAGAGAGAATCGTTGCCCGGTGCAAAGAAAAGAAAACATGGTGTCGCTTCCGTGACAACCTGGGAGACAAAAATGTTTTCACTGGTTAATGTTAGGAATTGTGCAAAAAATAAAATAAAATAAAAAGGTCAAAGTAATGATGAGGATCTTCTAATTTCTGTTTCCATCTGAATTTCTTTTTAAAACACAAAAATGCTTGTATTTGTTAATTAGAGAATAAAATTACTAACTGCATTGACAAAATATTGACGTCACTCTTATGGAGCTTTATTGCATTAAGGTAATTTCTGAAGATGAAAATTTATGATCTGTGAAGTGATTCTCTATTATTACTTTTCATACACAGGCTCTAAACTATTCCTACTAAACACTGCTGCAGAAAGTGGATGTTAGCAGTGACAGCATATCTATATATAACTATTCTATCTGCTACTAGGCTAAGGTAATTTTTTTCCCTGATTGTTTTCAGCAAAACAATCAGGAAAAACAGGTTTCTGCTGGATAGATTTTACAAATTTAGTTTGAGATGAAATGATAGAAATATGTGTCTTATGTTTTGAATTGATACACCAGTATCATCAGAATGCTTCATAATTATTAGTGAATATTACACCGGGCTGCCATGACATTTCTAAACTGCATTGAGATGCAAATTCCAAATTTTATTGACTCAAATTTTAAAACCAAACAAGAAAAAAATTGTGTTCGACTGGCGATCTGTACCACGCCTCTGGACCGTTAACCTCGGAGAAAGGCATCAGTACTCAAGGATAAACACGTTAAATGATGGCCGGACGGGAAAATAGATACTTCAACGTACAGTCTGAGCTTTAAAATAACTACAAACACTAACATCCCTATAGGGTAAAAACAAATCACAAGACAGAACAAGCTGGTTTGCCAAATCTGACAACACAAAGTTTGTACCACTGGAATGGACATCTTCCTTGATAGTCTCAAATGGTTACACAATTATTTAGAGAGCTATTCCTTTAATAAGCTTCTATGTGGTTGCAGCCTTTAAAATGGATATTCCTTTCAAGGAAATGCATTAATCTATGCAGATATAAATAATGAAGCAAGTTCTGACTGGTAAAACTAACATCCACACGGACTGATGGCAGCTCGACGTCTACCTGATTCGGAGGGCCCTGTGACGCAGACGGAGGACACACAGAGCCAGCCCCCATCTCTTCCTGGTGTCCAAACTTGAGTTTAACGCCATACGACAGGGAAGAGGAGAGGACGGCGGAGCAGAAAACACGGCTGCCGCTCTCCGGTTCAGTCCACAGCAGTGGACGGACGAGATGGACCCAGCTCCACATTCCAGCAGCAGTCACATGGAGCTGCGACACCCACATGCTAAAACGCACCGTCTCAGCAGAGCTACATACACCAACGCGGATCCAGCTTTATCAACTGAAGATACAAAGATGAAAGTATGCGCCAAGCATTTCACATTCAGTATGGAAAAATGTTTTAATAGGCATCATCACCTGCATGAAGGATTTAAAAATAAAAAGAGGTGAAATATTGTCTCTGCTGCCCTGATATTAAGCTGTTGGTAGGTCAAGACAGTCATGCAGGGCTTCCCTCAGTGTATTATAAGCCTGGCGGGCCACCAGGCTTTACTTGCGCCCCCACCAGGCTAAACATTGTTGATTTATTTAAGGTTTTTTTTTTATTACCATTTTTTAAAGACTTTATAGTTATTGCTTAGATATTAATCTTCCAGTCTTCCGAATGGAATGACCACTTTATTTATAATTATTGCGTTTCTTTTACAAATCCACAACTGCCCTGGGGTATTTTTAAACACAAGTACACTCACAAGAACGAAAAATAAGCCACTTCATAATGTCAAAAGCAGGATGTTTATTCTCAGTTTCAACGCACTCACTGAAGTTAAATCTAGGAACCACAAACTGCTTCACGTAACCAAAACTCTGAGCCACAACAATGCAGAAAAACAGCATAACAGGATCTAAAACTGCACTGTTCTGTGACACATAAGCTGACCATACTGCCAGTCCAAATATCAGCTGTGATGAAGCTGCTACAATCCATCAGTCACATTTCTTTATCGAAATAAAAGCATTTTTCTGGAAAAATGTCAAGCAGCACAGACAGTGGCGCAGAATTACATCAGTATTTCACAATTAGTTATTCTCAGATCAGACTTGCAAATGAATATGCATGTAATTAGAACGAAATCGTGTGTAAATGTCAGAAGAGCTTGTTGCTCCTAAACCAAGAACAAAGCTGGAGTGCTTTGTGTACAACTATGAAGTTCCCAACAACTGCAGTGCTGTAACAAAAATGCCCAGGAATAGCATTTTAGAAATAATGATAAGCTTATTTCTGGCAACGACGTGAAACTGTACAACCTAGCATTTTTGGGGAACACCCCATCAGCCATCCAGAAGAACCAGGTTTTGGTTTTATGTACAGGGAAAGGCCGTGTTGGGATTCTCTTAAAGATAATTCTTTAAGTGAGTTTGCAAAAACCAGAGATCGGAAACCGCTGTTAAAAACTAAGAAAACTAAGAAAGTAGAAGCTTCCATCTTCAACTATTAGCAAAGAACGCCGAGTTAAATATCATAAATGCCACACACAAGCGTCCGTTTCTGCCACGTCATGGCTGTCAAACACGAGGAATTGGTGTGACAGAGCATGTTGAGCTGGCACAATCAAAGCTAAGGAAACCCCACCCACTCTGAGCTAATGTGGGAGAAAATACATCACACACACACACCCACACACACTTTGGAGCATACTGCAGGAAGTCTAACAGGGTTTTCAGATACAACAGATGAATGCAACACCCAGTTGGGCAGCAAACGAGGAGATACCTGGTCCTACTGGGCCTAGGTCTTAGTGTTGGGAACAACAGCTGTGAGGACGCATTGTGCTTCTGTATTGTTTGTTAGTCTGAGTGTAGAGGTGTCTTCAGAATAAGTCGTCTTTTTACACACAGGCATATGCAAAGCCACACAAGCAAACAAATGGCTCCCCACAAACATAAACAGGCCATTATCATTCCACCGCCTCGCTGCTGCAGCATCGGTTCTGGCCGGTCCACTGCTGACCTCGAGTTACCCACCACCACACTGTGCAGGTCTGCAGAGGGCCATCTATCTTCTCCCTCCATCTTCCCTCGCTCTCTTCATCTTTGCCTTGTTTTCCCGTTCCTTCTTCCGAGTTTCATCTCCGTCTATTATTTCTCTAGAGGTTTCTCCTTTCCTTTCCTCTTTATGTGGGTCTTACATATTTCCTCTTCCCCCTTTATCGCCCACCTCTTAATAATTCCTCCGTGGGACCAAACCTCTTCAAGGCCGATCGCTGTCCCGTGTTCCCCTTTTCCCAACCCAAAGCGATCTCCTCCACCCCTGCTTGCTTACGCTCTCTCATTTTTTTCTGTTTCAGCCGAGTACATCTTACAGTGGAAAGTCCATTCCAGGAGCACTAGCAGATAGCTGTGAACTAATGAGAGAGAAAGGCCCTAGCTGCATGCTAAATACCTAACCCGCATCAGAGGAGTTGAAATAGAAGAATAGAAGATTAGCTTTCAAGTTTACATACACTCATTTGAATTATCATTATTGTTTCTTTTTAATAATGTCCCCTCTTTTTTGGATGTGTATTGGTTATAGACCGCTGAATTGTAAAATCAAGAATTGGTGGCACATTTTAGGGGTTGTTGTGGATTTTCCCCTTCACACATACAAGAGTAAATAGTGAAAGATATGGTGAGGATGAGAAAATGGAGTAAACTTCAAATTGTTTCATTGTTGAAGCGGCGGCGGTAGAGCTGGCGGAGGAGGAAGAAGAAGAGCAGCCCACTTCCAAAAAACTCCCAACTATCCCACTCAGATTAAAGGAAAGTGGTTAAGACATTCAAGGAAAAGCCCAAACATAACTAAGACTATTATAAACTGGAACACAACAAAACACCAGCGAATAGTTTAATGGGTTTCTTACAAAAAAAAAGTTTAGTGCCAACATGGATGGAAAGGGTGTTGGGTGGTTGAAACTTGGACTCTATTTGGTGTTCTAAAGTGAAACCGAGTCCAAACAAACTTGGTTTTCTGAAGCTAACAATAAACTTTTGGGATGGTCTCCATTTGAAACCTGCTGAAAATGAAAGCATCCACGTCTGATGAATGCATCAAAACCTTATGACTGCATCTGTATGGTGCTTAGAGCATACAGTGGATAAATCAGTTCAATCATATAAGGATGGATGAAAACACCCAAATTAAAGTTTGTTATTGTTTTACCATTATTATAATACTACATGTTTTCACTTGAACCATGCCACATAAACTATTAGCTTTACCAATGTCAGAACTATTATGAAAAGTAACACAAAACAAAATATATCAACAGGAATAGAAAAGCTGAGACGAGGAGAGAGTGAGTGTTTTAATACTCCTGAAATATATAAAATGCTGCAAACCTATTGAGTCTACGGATTGGACTCCAAATGTAGAGCAGAAAAGGTTTTTTTCATCCCATTTCTTTATATAAAACACGTTTTGCTTTATATAACCTCTTTGCCAGTTCCTTGAAAAGGCAGCATAAACAGAAAACAGTAACTAATAGGATTGTGCTGATCTCCTTTAATCCATTTTTCACACCCAGTGATTCTAGTGTGACCTTTGACCTCGTTGTCACCAACACCCCAACGAGGGAGGGCGGCACACTGCAGATCAGGTGCCCAAATACCAATCACTTGAACACACCTCAGAGGTATCGCCATGGCAACAGCTGTGTTGCTTACATGGTGTCTAGTTGCCACCAACTGTGTGTTTCCTATCCCTGATTGACCCCGTAGAACTACAACAGGTAGAGCGGAAATTCACCGAATAACTCCGCAGTGACAGATATTTGGTCAGGTTAGACTGGCTTGGAAAGACGGGAAGCTTCAGAGCAGTTTTGACGACACGAACACACACACAGACGCTTTTATTTACCGTTGCTACCAAGCTGAAAGCTCTAAAGGGGGGGAGAGGAGGAGGAATGCCAACGGTGTTGTCATTCTTTTCATCAAACCCAGAGTTGGGAGGGATAAAAATGAAACAAGAAAGTAAATTTAGTCTGCTTCCATTCAGATGTGGGAAGGGGTTGTCAAGGGCAAGGTGTGGGTGATGGAGGTCAGAGAGGAGACAGACTGGATGGAGCTAAGAGCTAGCCTTAGGTAGCTTGTAGCTAGCTGGCGTGCTCTTGTGTTGCAGCATGGAGGGGGTTTCTCTTCTGTGTGAGCGGCGGAGTATTTTATGGAACGATTGTGAAAACGATACAAATTATGATAAATTTATTTTAAAGGTGTTATTGGCTCTAGTGGCCTTTATTTGGAAAGTGGGTATTGAGAGAAGAGGGAAGACATGCAGCGAAGGTCGCCAGGCTGGGAATCGAACCTGCGACAGCTGCATCGAGAACTAAGGCCTCCATATGTGGGTTGTGCTTAACCCCTGCACCACCACAGCACGCCCAACTATTTATAACTTCTTAGACTGGCATGCATGTCTCAAAAATTATACCGTTTCTGAAAAACATTCACATTTGAAATGGTTTTTTCAAACGCTATCTAATTTATTTTTTTACTGATATTTATTGGCGCAACAGTTGAGAAAATAGTAAAAATAACATTCACAATAATGCTGTCAGTTTTGGGTTTTTTTATTTAACACCAGTAACTGATTAATCAAAATTTGTTAATTTATTTATGCATTTTCAATGGTGTTTTATTAAAACATTTAATCTTTCATTTATTACTTGGTGGGTAAAACAAAATTAATTCAGAATAAGACATTTTTTTTTTTTGATTTTCAATTCAAAAATATTCACTTTGTGCTGCACTATTGCATAGATTCATATAACAAAAAGTACTAAAACAAACAACGGGGCTATTAACATATTTTCAAAGTGCTGTACGCCGGTATTCTGAAAGCATATGAGATATATAGACTACATCCCATCCTATTTCCACAGCACTAGAGAGTACAAACACGCTGCTTAAGACCACAATGTCACCAGATAAACAGCATTAAGCGCTTCTTCTCAATACATCAATAACACTACGAGAGCTGCTCCCTCACTTTGCAGCAAAACCGGCAAACTTTTGACCTTTGGATGTTTAGCAAAACTCTCTTTTAATTCTTAGTCTAAGTCTCTTCAAAGGACATAAGCCCTCCATCAAGGAGCAGAGGTTATAATCTAAAATGACATGCATGTCAAAAGAAGCAGCTTACGCCGAGCA
Source organism: Gambusia affinis (assembly GCF_019740435.1). Classification (NCBI taxonomy): domain Eukaryota; kingdom Metazoa; phylum Chordata; class Actinopteri; order Cyprinodontiformes; family Poeciliidae; genus Gambusia; species Gambusia affinis. Next base: position 22,122,726 of record NC_057875.1, on the reverse strand, counting down.
CTTCAAAATTCCCTTCACAAACACACACATCCTCACACGCACACACACCTCGTCCTCCATCCGTCTTCAGCGTGCTTCGAGTGCCGGGTTACACAACAAGGATCGTCTTCCTGATGTGATCGCTCGAAAGGCATTTGTCTCTGCGCCACATCTTGCCCTTTTCGGGCCCAACTTGCCCATCCATTTGGTTTAACTCGCACACAGACGGTCTCACACACATCACTGGATTGTGGACAAACATGCCTCAGCACAAACGAAGCTCTGCTGAACTGAGCATGGATCTGTTTGTGTCTGCTTGTGTGCACGCCGTCCACACAAGCACCTATTAGCAGAGCTTGGAACCATTTCAGTTTCAGAGCAGAAAGCCACAGAACACAGAAACAAAACACTAAATTATTTTTTGCATTAAATGTTACAATATAGTTGATTATTTGTCATAACTAACCTACTCATATTCTACCAAACCTAGAAGGAGGGGGAAAATGTCCTTTTTTTCTACAAAACATTTTCTATCACCTTGTAAAAAATATGCCTACCGATTAAAATTGCCCACATTTGTCACAATGCAACCCAAAACTTCAATGTTTTTTTATTTATTTATTTTGTGAGACAAACACAAGTAGCTCAAAAAAATTACAAAGAGGAAAGAGGACATGTATGGGGGCTTCAACTAACGATTATTTTCTTTAATCGATTATTTGATTGATTCTGGAGATTTCTCATTTAACCACTTGATCCTTTTTTATGCAAGAGTGAAAAGCTCAACCCTTTCTGCTCGACTTACCATCAGTTCAGTGTAGGGCTAATCTGCTGATTATATTTTGGATCAAACAAATCTGGAAAGCAAAATGTGCTTAATAGGAGTTGGATTTTGTACATACAGTGATCCCTCGCCACTTCGCGGTTCACTTATCGCGGATTCGCTATTTCGCGGTTTTTCATAATGCTTTTTTTTTTTTTTTTTTTTTTTTCTTTGTGCATTGTGCTCTGCATTCTGATTCGCTAAAAACTCACTCCCGCTTCTTGTATCAAAACATGCTACGAATTGTGCTATCATTTTGTCGTCTCGTGCAGTTATGTGTACGTACATAAAACAGCTTGGCAAATTAACATTAAGTTGGCCAAATTATCTTGTAATTTCGAAGAAGAGAACACTGCAGAGCGCAGTCTGGATGCAGCAGTCTGAAGAGCAGTGAAACGGCCTACACGTGAGTCACTGTATTTGTATACAGTACATGTAATAGTTGCTAATTGTAAAAAAAAAAAAAGTTTTCTATTTCGCGGATTTCACTTATCGCGGGTCGTTTTCGGAACGTAACCCCCGCGATAAACGAGGGATTACTGTAATTTCAACTGGGTGAAGTTCAATCTATGTAATTTGACTAGTTCTGAGTAGTACGTATTTACAAATTAAGTTTTTTTCCCCCCCGTCTTAAACACAAATTGTATATTTTTTGCACAGCTTTGGCTTCGTACTGCTCTGAATATGTTGTCTTTCAGCAAAAAGCTTTTCTTTAAGTCTGTGTTCTCCCATTGATTATGAATTAATTGCTAAATTAGTTGACAATCATTTCAATAATCCATCATTTCTGCCCTAATATGCACTGACCTCTGAAGACAATTTTATTTGAGGGTAGCAGAGTAAATGTTGCACGATACAAATGCACACCACACTTTGTAGATTTTCCCAACTAATTTTGAAGTGTAAAAAAACTAAATATGAACTGAATTTTTAAGGCCTCTTGTCATACTGGATTTTATTTAGAGTTACCCAAAGCAATTGTTCCCACTGTAGTTTATCTATTAATTAGCTCTATTAGCAAAATACAAAATGAAGTTTTTGGTCCGTCACATAAAATTCATGCAAAATGGATTCAAGTTTGTGTGCATAACATGACAAAATGTGAACAAGTTCAATAAGATACTTTTTCAAATCACAGAAGCAGAAGAAGAAAGATGGTTTTCCTATAAAGCATCACATTTAAATTGCCTAAATGATTACAGTTCATTTCCGTTTTGGTTTTTCGGAAGGCAATTCGAAACTTCTTAAATTATTTCTTTGTAAAACGTCTTTTGCCAAACGTCAACATCCTGGGAGTTTTCTCGTCACACCAAAACTTTATAACTGAGGTGAATATAATTACACGTTTGAACACAAATTCTGAGATGTACAGAAACACTAATTTTCTAAGAGACTTTCCAAATGTGAACTAACTACAGGGGTCATTTGAGGTGCAGCTGGAGTTAAAAAAAGGCAGCAGTGGTGCATACAAGAGTGTCTCCTTTAGTTGTTACCCGCCACGCGACGGTATCCTTAATTACAGATCGCTAAGCCAGACAATAGGTGAAGGATTAAGCAAGCTGAGTGATGAAATCCATAAATATTACCACAAAGAAACTGACACACAGCCGACATGCAAGTGCCGAGGATTAGAGATCCTATTTTCTTTGTCCTAATCCTCTACACATGGTCTTTTTACGGGACGCATGTGCCCTCTGCCACATTAAACTCTGCCTCATAGTGCTGCTCTCCTCTGCACCCAACTGACCGTGTAATCATATTTGGTATTGTTAGTGCCCATTTACTTTTGCCGTATCTGTGCACCCACTGCAGTATGTGCTGAAGCGTGCCAATCTGGGGGTCTTTGGCACCGGGCCGTGTGGACGGCAGCAGCACTTTCAGGTCGTAAAAACGCGGCGCAGCATCAGCGTCAGCGGCTACCCGAGTCATCCGGTCTGCTGGGTCCTCGTCCTCTGGCACCCGTCAAATCAAGCTCCTTCCGCTCCCTTCTGCACGCCAATTTAGGAACGTGGATGTTTGCCTGATTAAATCTGAATGAACACGGGTTCCTGTTGAATTAAGTCAGGAAACTCTGCACACATCACATATTTCATGCCCGTTTTTTTAGGTCCACTGACCCAAGAAGATGAGCAAACAGAAAGCTTCTGCAGATGTGCTGAGCAACGTTGATGGGGATTTTTTTTTTTTTTTTTATAATGATCTGCTTGTAAAATAAAAGGAAAAGTTTCTCTTTCAGGGTTTCTGCAGGTTTCACAAACTCAAACTTAAGGCTTTTAAGACCTGCATCAGGACACAACGTCATCCGGCCAACCGGCTGTAAATTTACACTTACTCATGAGAGACGCAAAAAAGCTAGCTAGTTGGCTAGTACCGCCTCTACAACATAAACTGAAGGTCATTGATTAACTAAAGTCAAAGTACATTTTTAAAAGTAAAATCAAGACATTTTAAGGCTTTAATTTTAGATACATGAATTTAAGACTTCTTAAGGATGCGTGGACAACCTGACTTTGATAACTTGAGGCTGCATGAGTGGATCCAAATTATTCAAGAGGACAATGATCTTTATTTAGCAATCAGACTGGGATGAGTAACTTCTTCTCAACCGTGTCCAGTCCATGTCTCGACATGCTGAGGCTAACATTCGCTGAGTCAGCAAAGGTTTCTCTGGCAACGTCATTAAACAACTGATTGGTATCAGTCGCCATCTTTAAAGCACATGTGACACGTCAAAAACGCTGAAAACACACCACTGCACCTGTCCCATGTTTCACTGTAAACTTTCCATCAGCTGGCTAAAACAAGGCGACTACATTTTTCTCTCGCAAGAAAAACTAATCGACCTCTTTGGAAACATTCTCAAAGGCACAGACGTCATGGCGTGGACCCATCACTGCAACTGTTCAAGCTACTAGCCTGATACAAACCAGTCCTTGGCTCTGCACTTCACTTTGTAGCGGTTCTGGACCCGGATGACATTCTACTGGAGAAATCCAACACAATGGGAGAAATCCGAGATAGAGTAGTGAAGAGAGATTAGAATAGAGTGGCATTGCGTAGAGAGGCAATGGCCAGGCTAGCAAACTAAAAGCCGCAGTTCATGATAAGTAGTGGACTGCAAGATGGCTACCTGAGCAGGTCGCTTGACTAATCAACTACCTACAACAACTAATAATAATAATAATAATAATAATAGATACCTTAACAAATATGGAGCGTTTTCAAAAGCAGAGTATTAAATCTGATTTACTCTGATCTCTACCAACAGCCAGACAAATTGACAAAATCTATTAAAAGGACAGTATTATGTTTTCTAGGCACATTGTCATTTTATAGAATAAAGTAACTATGTTACCTTCATGCTACGTATGTCAAATAGGACATAAAAGAAATTTTAAACCATATTTGCTGCTTTTTTTCTTTCCGATTTGAACATTTATATATTGTGATAGTGAAACTATAATTATTGATATTTGCAAACAAGAGAAACTGACAGTATGCATGGGATTGTGACCTCTGCAGTTTGCACTGTTTTTGCAAATGTTTCCATGAGAGCATCAATAATTATCATTAGCATAATTGTCCAAGTCATATTTTAACACTTTTAGTTAGAAAACAAGAAAAAAACAGGATAAAACATGGAAACAAATAATAATACATAGAAAAATATTGATTTTAGACTATAACCAGTGTTCTGACATGCTGAGGACATAGACAATTAGGCAGGGTGATGTAGCAGCGTAAGGAGATCAATATTATGCAGTTATCTCAATTTGGCCAAAAAATGACTTAGGCAACTGCGCTATGAGGCCAACAATATGTAATTCTCATAGAATGCAGGTACTACTTGGTCAAACTTGAGTTTTGAGGTGTCCAGCTGGATAAAGACTCTGATTCTATGCAGCAAAAGAACTCATAGAAAGCGCTCTAAAACCACTACCATAGATACCGCCACAAATACAAAGAAATGAAATTTTAAGGCCATCTTGCCCGTCCCTTGAAGTTAAAACTTTGCTTTCAGCCACGTATTAAAATCAAAGTCAAAACAAATGGTATAATTCACATTATTCGAACTAGTGTTATTATTTTAGCAGCGGTGGAGATGATTGCTGATTTGATGCAGTTTGATGCTGTGAGGAAATACTGGTAAAATGATGATTTTGGTTTTTTGTTTTTATTTTACTCAAGGTGTTCTTTCACACCTTTTAGAATCTCATTCTGGCTTATGCATGGTCATGATGCGTGTTGGGCTGGATGACAAGACAAGACAGCAGGCCTTGTGAGAGCATGCTACATCAAGATTGGCTCTTTTATCATTTGAACATACCTCATCTGATTGGCCGAAGCATTTTGAAGCTGATATATGCTGATCAGAAACAGCATGCATTCTGGTGCGTCATGTAGTGAGCTGTTGTCTTGCATTGCTGCTGCTGGCTGAGCTGATGTTGACGTGTGTTGACACTCTGTGCTGTGTAAGCTCTGTGCACCACATCATAGACACTATATATATATATTTGTCTATATATTTGTCTGTGCATTGTTTATCGTTAGAGCCTCGTAGATGTGTAAATGGGATTTTACTGTTAAATTATGTCGAACGGCTGTATTATTATGTCTCAGTGTTGTTTCTCGAACAATGGAAGAAACCAGCACAGACAGAAAGAGAAAGAAAGAATCAAAACATGCAGGGGTTCAGGCTGGCGGTGGGAGATTTGAGAACACCAAAAATAAAAATGATAATAAAAAACAACTATTAGGCATGCACGAGGGGCGGTGGGGGTGAGTGAAACGATAAGCATCAGCAGAGAGGTGTTACCTTTCAGGGGACGAGGATTTCTCCGAGTTCACGGACATGAGCGGTGCCTGTTAGCCGCTCTCCGGCCGAGCGACCACAGGAGACGGCGAAATGAAGAACACAAAGCCGCGTTCCCTTCCCTGTCCTTTACGGGGTTTTCTTTCCTTTTTCTGCTGGCCTCTCTGCCTCTGTCTCTGCTGTGTGTGTCTGAGTGCAGGAGAGGAGAGGGTTACTGCCTCCCCTCCTTCTCCTCCTCTTCGTCGTCGTCCTTCTCTATATCCTTTTGCTTTAAGAAGAAGGAAGAGATGGAGGACGGAGCCCGGTTTTGTCTGCGTCTGCGTCCTCTTGTGTGTGTTTAAAGCTGAAAGCAGCAGCAATGTCAGTCAGTCAGTCAGGCGCCCCTCCTCATGCTCCAGCCTCCTTCCTCCCTCCCTTTCCTTCCTCCCTTCTCCTCCTTCACCTTGCCTCTCCTCTCCCCCTCACTTTCTCCTGCTTTCACTGATGCTTCCCGTCCTCTCCGCCGCCTTGGACTCGTCTCTCTCCTCCGCGGTGGTGCTGGTCGGACCGGATGATGACACAGCTTCCCGGCTCTCGGTCCGCAGCATGTCTCTGTCCTGAGGTCTTCCTCGTCTTCCTGTCAGGCTCGGCTCTGTCAGGCCCTGTGCATGCAGCTCTGCACAACAACAGAGCCCAGAGCAAGGCGGAGCGTCCCACTCTCTGCTCGGGCGGAGGGGTGTCGGCTTGTGACACAGACAGGAAAACTCGTGTTTTTCTCCTTGAGGCTTCAAACTCCTCCCCTGTTTCCATTTTGCTTAGTTTCTCTCTCTCTCTTCCAATTGCCTTATTACGACATCCTGTATCTCAGGGCAACGCTGCACAAATCTGCTTCACTGCGCCCCCCTACCCCATCATGCTTCTCTTGTTCTGGCATCCTCTCTCCTCACTTCCACCTCTGCCTGCTTTGCATTTGTGCACATGCATGCGTGTGTGTCTCCTGTCTGCCTCTGTATTCTCACCATCTCTTGGGGCAGATGGGGCTGCTTCTACATGACTGAACAACTCGCAGAGAGGTAGCCAGAGGGTGTGCGGTGAAGAGAGAAGGGGTGGAGGGGGGGGGGGGTCCTCCGTCTATCAGTCTGACCTCGATATTGTTGTGTAGAGGTATGTGTGCAGCTCGTACATGCATGTGAATGTGCAACTGAAATATGCAAAAAGAGGGGGGTGGGGGGGGAGCTGGATGGGATGATACAGATGACACAGAATTCAGGAGCGCAACACGAAACGGGATATGCGTAGGTTACAGCGAGTCTTTTAAAGACCTTTTTAACGCCACCTTGAGTAAAATTTAACAAACTATTAATATGAGGGGTGGTTTGGGTAACTTGCTGTATTACAATGAAGCATAGTAAAAATTGTGCCCTTTACAAAGGTAAAAAAAAAAAGAAGCTTGGCAGCAAGGGTACATTAGCAGCGTCAAATCACAGAATATAATGAAGGTGTTAGAATGTATGGAAGACCAAAACTGACATAAGAAATAAAAGCATAAATATACATTTAGTTTTTCCTTGTCCTTACAGATGAGTTTCCATCAAGAAATGTATACATTTTCTTTTTCATTTCCCCCAAACATGCGTTTTTGTCAAGAAAAATAGATGTCTTGTCTTTTCCTTATACAAGCCCTCCTTCTTTTGTCATTGCCTCCTCTCCTCTTTCTGTTTGTCCTTTTTCTACTTGTCCTTTTTCTGCTACTCTGTGTGCATCTTTATGTTAATGAGGAGAGCTGCCTTCTATGTCCAGCTTCTACTATTGGCCAATAGAGCTTTGGATCCAACATCACTGCGTCAGACGTTGTGGGGGCGTTTACGTCTCGCACAGTCACTCTGTGCCATTTTTACAGGCCACGGAACAAAACAAACTTTATCCCGGTGTTTTTATTGTGTTACCGACCGCAGTGAAGTTAGTTTCGAGTTGGATATTGGCTATTCCAATATCTGCAGAGAAAGCGGCATTTAGTTCGAGGTTGATCCGATTTACTAATTTAACGCTAATTTCGGCCAGCCGTTCTCAAGCTCCCTCCTCAAGCGCTTGGAGGTTCACTTAGAGACTGTCAACAAATTTCCAAACCAAACACTCCTGTCAAATAAATGTTAATAAATGCTTTGCCTAGTGACCAACTGATACAAAAGAGTGGTAATTCGTGCTTTTATACGAGGGTGAGAAGAAAATTTTTATATATATATATACACACATACATATGAATAAACACATACCCACAACAAATAGGTGTGTGTTTCGAGAGCAGTATTTGTGCTTGTGGGGTTATTTATGACTGCCGTATCATGCAGCCACAGCCATACAAACACCTAAAGAAGAAGTGATAAATAATTCTTATTGTCACTTTTATTATCACAATCCATCCATCCATCTTCTTCCGCTTATCCGGGGTCGGGTCGCGGGGGTAGCAGCTTCAGAAGGGAGGCCCAGACTTCCCTCTCCCCAGCCACTTCTTCCAGTTCCTCCGGAGGAATCCCAAGGCGTTCCCAGGCCAGAGACATAGTCCCCTCCTCCTGGTGGGACGTGCCCGGAACACCTCACCAGGGAGGCGTCCAGGAGGCATCCTGACCAGATGCCCGAGCCACCTCAACTGGCTCCTCTCGATGTGAAGGAGCAGAGGCTCTACTCTGAGTCCCTCCCGGATGACTGAGCTTCTCACCCTATCTCTAAGGGAGAGCCCAGACACCCTAGAGAGAAAACCCATTTCGGCCGCTTGTATCCGCGATCTCGTTCTTTCAGTCATGACCTAAAGCAGGAGCTTATCTATGGTCAGGAGACCATAGATAAGGGTGGGAACGTAAATCGACCAGTGAATCGAGAGCTTCGCTTTTTGGCTCAGCTCTCTCTTCACCACGACGGACTGGTACAGCACCTGCTTGACGGCAGACGCTGCGCTAATCCACCTGTCAATCTCCCGCTCCCTTCTTCCCCGATTCCACTTTGAACTCGGTGTTCCCTCGCCCAGACGCAGGTCACCGGGGCCCCACTCTGGAGCCAGGCCTGGAGGGGGGGGCACGACGGCGAGCGTCTGGTGGCCGGGCTTTTACCCATGGAGCCTGGCCGGGCTCAGCCCGAAGAGGAAACATGGGCCCCTCCTATGGGCCCACCACCTGTGAGAGGGGCCAAAGGGGTCGGGTTCATTGTGTGATGGGTGGCGGCTGAGGGAAGGGGCCCTGGCAGTCCGATCCTCGGTTGCAGAAGCTAGCTCTTGGGACGTGGAATGTTATCACAATATTACCATAAATAATTGCAATAAAATGAGGGCAGTAAAAAAAGGTCCTGGTAGAAGGAGAAGGCCTACTTTTGGACAGAAGTTAAAAGGTTTCATTATTACAATTGCATTTTTTTTAGCTTTTACCATCAAAACAAAATCCGGTTACTATGCGCTCAAAAATCTTCCAAATCCATACTTTTCTCAAATTCCAATAGTTGTCAGTTACTTTAAAAATGGACTAAAATGGATGGATGGATTCACAGACAATATCTGAAAATATAAATGTTTCCACACTTTTACAGAGCACACAGAGGTCTTCCCCACACCCGCCATAAACTTCTTCTTTTTCCCTGAATAGCGTCTGAAAGAGTCGTCATTGCAGAAGTCAGCGAGATCTGGGCGACACGTGAAGGAAGGAAAACAGCAATGCAATGATCCCCTTTCACTTCCACTTCCATACGGTCCCTCTTTCCCACATAAAAGCACTACATTAGGCACACATGTCTCTGAGCCAAACTATTGTCCTCATTCTCTGTGGATGTGGGCCAATGGGAGAGGGAGGGCCGGGCGGGATGTGGGGGGTTACAGTCTTGGTCCCTGCACAGCAGGGAAAAATAGAGTCCATTTGAGATGGTGTATTCAGCTTTTTAGTCATCAGTTTCATGTATGGCTTTGTTTCTTGGTTGGTGAGCTGTAAACATTTTCCTGTAAAAGGGTTTTTTTAGATTCTTCTTAAGTGAATTTTACTGGTACTGCATTAAATATGAATCAAAAGAAGTAATAAAAATTTTTTTTAAAACCCATATAGGTCATTTTGTAAATTCATAAGTTTTGGACAACAAATTGAAAAAAAGGAGAGTCCTCCAGCATAGATTTCCTATTTAAAGGATGAGCCCAAAAAATTCTTACAGTTTCCTCTCCTAAATCCGCACTAATCTTAATGCATTCAGTCTTGATGTCGTCACTCCATTCAGGAACAATCATAGGCAAACTTCGGATTCTAGAATATATTTTCATTAAAACGAAAATTAAAAAAACGATCATGCTGAGTATCGATTAACTGGCGACCCTATGTTGATTCTTGCTTTCTGTCCAAAAGAAGATGGAGTAAAAGAAGGATGAGGAAGAGGGGGAGGGAGGAAGAGAGATGATGACTCTCATGAGCAGATATATTTTGGGAGGTGGCATTGAGGCTGCCGGGAGCTATCTTTAAGCGGCCTAGTTCTCCGTACCGCCCGGTGGATGCTGGGGAGGGAGAGAGAGACAGAGCGCAACAGAGACAAAATAGGGGTCTATGCAGGCGAAAACCCTCCAAAACACCAGAGAATGTGCTCTGGACATCAGGTCCACTCAAAACACTCAAATGCAGCTTTAAAAAGCTGCTGGAGGAGAGCGTGTCCACCGTGCCCAGTTTATATTCTCTGCAGATGAACGAGATGTGGTGGCTTTGCCCTTTGTATCAGCGACCTTGCTGTCGAAGGAAGCGCTCAGAGGAAACAGCGCCCCCAAGTGGAAACACAAGCAAAGTGGCTTTTGGTGCAAACTGTGTCAGTGTAATAAGTTTGGCAATAGGCTTGAATCGGTGCTTTTCACAGGTGTGTCAGATTTTCATATCTTACTATTGCTTTTATTGTTATTTTTACGGTCAAATTGTAAATCAGAGTGTTTTCCTTCAGAGATACAGAGGCACAATTGCTAGGTTTGGTAAAGTTCTAGCAAACTGTCCAGGATATGAATAAATATCAGCTGAATTTCCCTTAAAGTGATGGTGACACCTCTACATCCCAGTGTGTGTGGGTGACAGAGCTCATTCACTAAGTGGTGTATGTTTAATGGATGACTGAGTGACCTGTGACCTCTCGCTCTCTCTCTCTCTCCCTGCTCCATGGCCTCCAGATGTGCGGCCCGGATGACACATTTAAACGGACTACATGATGGATCAGGCAACACCTTCCACCAACCTCACCGCACAGACCTACAACTTTCAACTTTCTCAGTCATTTAAAATCCAAACAGGAATGTTAACTGTTCAGTTTTTCCATATCAAATCTACGAGTGTAAAGGAAGTCCGGCAAGCAGATGGACATATGGAAGGACTGGAGACTCACTGAGTGCTGGGGAAAAAAATGCTCAGTAAGAAATATGAAATTAAATAAGTTGACAAAGCATCTTAAAGGATTTCCTGTTCCACACTGAAGTTGACAAAAGTCAAACAGAAGCTTGTTAGTTGAATCAGTTGATCGCCTGACGCAACCAGAAACTGAACAGAACTTTTGCTAAATGCATCTGCAACTATAAAGAAACATGTTTTCTAAAGACTTGTTTTGTAATAATAATACTAAATATAATAATAATAATAATAATAATAATAATAATAATAATAATAATAATAATAATAATAATAATAATAATAATAATAATAATAATAATAATAATAATGCCTTCAACTAACTAATGCTTAAGTATTTTTCTTGGCATTGGCATCGAGTTTGAGATTTTAGTATTTGAGCGGCTTCTTCTTGTTTTTATTGTTGATTCTATGTTGCATTGTATTTTTGTGTTTGATTTGATGTAAAGCACTTTGAAATGCCTTGCTGCTGAAATGTGCTATACAAATAAAGTTTGATTTGATTTGATTTCTTCGTTGATAGCAGCACATCAGGACTCAAATTATGAAGGCTCAGCTACTTTCTATGTAAATGTTATTTAGGATTTCACATCCCAACCCTGAAAACCTATGAAACCTAAAAAAAAATTTTTCTGAAAACAATTTTTATATTTCCCACTTCTAGTAGAATTTAAATATGGCATATTTATGGTAATCAATCAATCAATGTTTATTTGTATAACACATTTCAGCAGCAAGGCATTTCAAAGTGCTTTACATCAAATCAAACACAAAAACACAATGCAACATGGAATCAACAATAAAAACACAACATAGTCAGATTCCGTCAATAAATTTGCAATTGATTACGTTTCAAATAAAACTCTAAACAAGTGGGTTTTTAGTTGAGATTTAAAGAAAGTTAGTGTTTCAGCTGTTTTACAGTTTTCTGGAAGTTTGTTCCAGATTTGTGGTGCATAGATGCTAAATGCCGCTTCTCCTCGTTTGGTTCTGGTTCTGGGGATGCAGAGCAGACCAGAACCAGAAGACCTGAGAGGTCTGGAAGGTTGATACAACAGCAGCAAAGTGATAGAATCAGTCAATGAAAAAAGAAAACAATTACTGATTTTAATTAGCAAATAAGGTGACAACTAAAATATATTTTATTTTCAGTCGAAATTGCCAGGAGAGAAAGAGTCCTTTCATCAAAGTTTAAAAGATGGGACATGTCTGCCCCCTAATGGTCGGACTGAGGAATTGCACGCTTGAGAGTGAACCTGCACACAACGCACTTCTCACTCGATACGACTCCTCAGTAATGGACTACAGGGCAGCTGGGGGGTGTGCTTGTGTGTGTGAGGTGGGTGTTGGGGGTTGGATCAGGATAAACACAAGATGTTTTCCACTTACTTTGTTTGCAAGCATGGATGAAGGGCAGGCAGAGACCAGGGGGAGGTTGGGAGAGGAGCACAACAATAAGGACCCTGTGTTCTAGAGCTGCGTAAAAGGGGGCAGGCCGGAGGTCACCACCTTGCATTATGTCAGCGCAGTGAATGCCATCATTTATCTAGCAGAACTGCTGATTTACTGTTGCAGATAAGACCCAAGGACGGGGTTTAGCGCATAAATATGCTTTGATCTAATTCTAGCGTAGCACCTTGTTCTACACTTTGCTTTGTCTGGGTTTGGATGAAAGTTTTACATGTTATTCATCGCTAATGTTTGGCCATGATGACATATAGCGGTTCTAAATTTTTTGTGCTGTGAACAACCATATTCCCCTGCAGAAAGACAGAAGTGCAAAGCCAAACAAGATGACTGATAATGTTCAATATTTGAAACTGAACGGCTTCTTTCAGTTTCTCTGCTGCCATTGCTAAAACTACAGACAGACTACAATTCTAAAACAGAAGAATCAATGTCATCGTTCACAGCTAGTCCTTCTGTTCGCCGATTGGCTGAAATTCAACCGGAGAAATCAACTTCAATGGGAGAAAGTCCAGACTGAGCAGTGTGGAAAGATTAGAATCGAGTGGAACTGCACACTAACAACATGTTAATTAGGTCTGCGTATGTGAGGCGCCACGCAACAACCCGTTGTTTTCTTAGGGGCATCAGTGCAAAGGATGGATGGAGCACACTGGAGTTTGCTCTTGTAAGGAGACAAAAAAAATCAAAAAGCCAAATGGGTATAGATAGTTTTGAGAGGCTCTGAAGTTTTATCTGAAACACATCTAAAGATAAGGCATGCGTAAATGTAGAAACCAGGGGATTTGACATGATTAAATGAAGACGCCAGGCTGTTCAGAGGAGTCAATGGATGTTTACGATGGCAGCAGCAGCTTTGATGGAAAGAAGCTGATGCAGAGTACACACAGAGCTGAAGAAATACTGAGACAAACAAAAAATTGTAGTTAGACTGCAAACACAGGCACGGACTGCCACTGACTCGTGCGAGTGTGTATTGATTCTGTTTTGCTGTTCCAGATGATGATATCTGCATCCATCATATCATCTGTAATTACTGGTGAGCCAAAAGGGAAAAAATTTTCTGCTCTGCGGAACCGCCGAACCACAACGCTGACATGAGAGGCATCTTGATTTCTCATCATCAGACATTTTCTGCAGATTATTTTCCACTTGAGCTTATTACAATTATTACATCTTATGAAACGTGGTGGATACATTTAGATCAGCAGCAACGGGACGACAGCTGACAGATAAAGTTCAAACAGCAAAGTGAAGATCCAGATTATTTTCGATCCTTCATTTGTAACCACAAACCTTCTGTCTTAAGTTGGAAGGGGAGGGAACCTTTTCACTTTTTCACGATGCAGCTGCTCAGGCCACATCGAAGCTGCCCTGAGGTCGGCGAGACCAAATGCAAACGATCAGGAAGATTGGAGAGCTCTATAAACAATAAATAGCAGCATTTTTAATCACTTTAACAGCCCCAAAAACCTCAGGAAGCCGTCATTTTGAGTGGCCACAGTGTGTTATATAAAAAAATAAATAAATACAAAATATTTCAGAACATAAAGAAATGATCACAGTGAGAAATAAATCTCTACTAATCTGTTTATAGAAAATCTTTTTACACAAACAGCTGAAATCTGTCAAGCTGAACGGCAACATAAAGACACTTCCTTCCTGACGACATCGCCCTTCATATTTGAATCCATGAACATCCAGGATCACTTGAATATCGACATAAAATCCAGGCTGGGGCGCATCAAAATCAAATCTCGACAATCCTCAAGCTTTCAATGTTTACAGTAGCAAAAATTCAGAAAACAACAATTACTGTTGAGTCGCTGCGAAAACTACAGTTAAGCTATGATTCCCAGTTGTTATAAGTATATTAAATATTGTTGTAAACATAGAAGTTGTCAGATTATTCCGAATCGTTGAGGTTTTTTTTGTTTAATGCAGAAATCTACTCGTCTCATCAAAAAACAAATTATGTCAAGAAATTCTGACTTCAGGTTTAGCCAGAAGGTGGCAGTAGAGAGCAGCTGTGAGGATTTCCACCCTGTGATGAGCTCCTGTCTTCACAGAATTACATGCCCCAGTAATGACTCTCCATAACAACCCACTGGCCAGCCACCACAGGCCTGGACTGCATGTCATGAGCGTGACGCGCGAGGGGCAAATCCGCACTTCCTGTAAATCCTATCTGGACCACACAGTGAGAGTACTTGAGGGTCTCGTCTTCTCAATCGCCCTGGCTAAAAAAAATCTTCATTCGTCTGATTGACACGCTGATCTTTGAGCCTGGGTGAAAAGCAGCATGACATATCCCGAACCAGGTCGAATCAGCTCAACAACTCGTCCCTAAAAACATGTGAGCGAATGAGATTGATTTCGTATAACCACAGATTATCAGCCCTGCCTACTGCTGTATTCAATTAGTCAGTGAGGGAGTAATAATACAAGCATTATGGCCACCAAGAGAAAAAAAATACTTCCCACTCAGACACGCAGGAAACGACTAATATCTCCACACAATTCAGTCTGTAACAATGAATCATCTGAGAGCAGCAGGCCCTCTCTCTCTCTGACAGGATGAGAGTGGGCTCATTCATTTCGGCTGGATTTATATTTGACATGTCTGTGAAAGGAAAGATTTTAAAAGAACTTACCAAAAATTGGTTTCTGTCTTTGTTCTTATAACCGAGAAACAAGAACACAAAGAATGATCCACCATTTTTGCAAACAACATTTCGCCATCAGGCTCACCTCGCCCAACAAATGTCAGGCTTGCAGATTGTGCTGATCCCAAAAGTGGCTGAAAATTGATCATGCAGCTCTAAGACATGCGTCCTCTGCCACGCTTCTAGATAATTAATCATCCGTGCACAGCTAGATTTATGGTATCTGAGTAATAATTCACCTCTGACAGTGTAAAGAACAGATGGCGGAGCTATCCCAGAAACGGTCCAAACGAAGTCAGTTGTGGGATGCAACGATGCACAATATAAGGTTGTGTTTTAAAATATAAGCACTTGATAAACTCCACAAGTTGTCACCTTAAATAGAACCTTATGACGGAGCAGCGTCAACTTCTCAACCAAAAATTTCCGATTTGCTATGAAGGCAAGGAATGTGATGAAGACAGAAAAGCGGAGAAATTGTGACATGACATAAAAAGACATAATGCCTATAAATATTGAGTAATTTTGGTGTCTTTCTAAGTTTAATAATGTGAGAAGGCTTTGTTTGTTCAGCCAATATTTAACACAGATAATGTTCAAATATAATGCTGTGCTTCTTTTTTAAATTTAGCCCATCATGTTATGGAAAGAGACGGTCAGCCCAATTGATAGAAGACAAAATTTCAGTTTTTAAGACAGTCATCAATTAATCGTTTGTCGATCGATAAGATCAATCAACCTCAGATTATCTCATCCACCACTAAATTTGAAGCCCGTCTCTGCACTTTCTTCATCCGCCCACTCCATCCTCATATCTACTGATGCACCTGCATCTACTGATGCAGGAAGAATAATTAATTCTTCCTACCACTTTTCCCTGTCAATATTTCTTCTTTCTTTTCCCCATTTCTCTCTCATCCTGCTTCTACATGCTCCCATCAATACTACACCCAGTATTGATGGGAGAAGCACTACTGGCTTGAGGCATACAAATCTGTTCACCAAAGGTCAAACCACTGAGGACTCCTTCAACTCACATCCAGAACACAACACACATAAGCCAAAGATCCTACATGTTTAGTGTTTAATGACCCAGTTTCATTAAACACCAAAATTCAAACATCTGGGTTAATAACCAACCAGCATTGGCTGACACCACATCAAAGTACAACGCTAAATAATTTCCATTTCACAACTGAAGACAAATTCATTCACATACACATGCAGAGAGGGAATCATGTGTATGTTCTTCCCTCTCTGCTTCAGCTGAGGGTCATTTCTTTCACCTCGACTGAATCTTGAATGACTTCAATGATTTTGAAAATTCAAACCGTTTATTTATTATTTTAATCAAATATTTTAGCAATGCGATCAGGTTAGGCCTGTCGCGATAAACGAGAAATCGATTAATCGTACGATAAATTAAAAGTATCAACGTCATTTTAATTATCGCCTTTACCGTCTCTTCCAGCCTTTTTCTCTTTCTGTTGATGACGCTAAATGAAAAAAGGCTCAACTCCGCTGCTCTCCACTGACCCTCCCTTCCTCATTTCCTTTGTGTAATGCCCAGCGCACACTACACCATCTTAGTGCTGTCAGTCGATTGTCGGCCCATTTTCAAAATCTGAGACCACACATTAGCCGACAGAAATCCTAGATATAACGGTTCCAATGGCTGGCTACAAGTCCAGCTAACTAATTTTAAAACCAGGCATTAATCAATTCTTTACTACAATCTATCTGCAACGCATGTGGCTCTAGTGTCACCGTAACGTCCTGACTGAATGAAAATCATTATAATCTATTTATGTCACGTTAACGAAGAACAGCTGAAAAGGTACCGGGTTCATCAACTGCGTAGCGATTTCGCTCCAACTCCTCCCCTCGTCATTTATATATTCTTCGTACGAAATGTTTTATAACCATTAATGTTGTTTCCACATATCATCTCCAATGTCCGCTGGACTTCAGGTTGCGCCGTGTCAGCTGTTTGGGATTCCCCTCGGTAATTTCCCCTCTGAAAGCACGGAGCAGAATCCGCGCTTTCTGATTGGCTACTTGTCACATTCAACAGGCTGTATTAAGATCCCAGCGGGGAAAACCTCTGATTTAGATCGGAGGGGCCACAACGATCTAGCGTAACACACCACACACTACAGGATGATAACAAGAGACAATCTTAGAACGATAAAAGTTCTAAGATTGGCCTAAGGGTAAAATGTTTGTGTGAACTAACGTGTAGTGTGAACTATTGCATCAGGTAGTCGATGTGCCCATCTTCTCTATTTAAATCTAATGATTACTGAAGGGCAATATGGTTTACAGACCTCATAATCTGCACTCTTTTGGTTGAATGCAGTATTTATTTACACTTTGGCTTTATGTTATTTCGTTTTTATTCAAGTACATTTTTGTTAATGGAGACTGAGAATCAATTTTATTTTTATTTTTGGTTGTTTTGTTTATTTTTATTTTATCAGTTCCAGTGTTGGGTGTTCTTTTGAAAATAAAGTGTATCTATCTTTGGCAGGAAATCGCATGCATTATTATGTCATTTCCATTAAATCAGTGTAAAAAGGTCTTCAAACAATACTATAAATCTATCGCAATAGTTTTTGAGACAATTTATCTTTCAGCAAAATTTTCTATTGTGAGAGTGCTATGTGTGTGTGTTTATATATATATATATATATATATATATATATATATATATATATATATATATATATATATGTATATATATATATATATATATATATATATATATATATATATGGTGGATAAACAACAGAGGAAAGCTGTTGTGGTGGATGTGGCAATACCAAGTGACTGCAACATCAGGAAAAAAGAGCATGAGAAACTAGAGAAATACCAGGGCCTAACGGAGGAACTGGAGAGGGCCTGGAAGGTGAAGACCACAGTGGTGCCTGTGGACATCGGGACCCTCGGGGCAGTCACCCCCAAACTGGAACAGTGGCTACAACAGATCCCAGGAACAACATCAGATATCTCAGTCCAGAAATGTGCAGTCCTAGGCACAGCCAAGATACTGCGCAGAACCCTCAAGCTCCCAGGCCTCTGGTAGAGGACCCAAGCTAAGAGGAAGAAGAATCACCACCCGCAGTGGGTGAGAAGGGAAAAAAAATATATATACCGTAATTTCCGGACTATAAGCACTTTCTACCCTGCGGCTTATACAACGATGCGACTTATTTATGAATTTTTTCTAACGGCCAGTAGGGGCGCTGGAGCAGAAAAGGTAAGCGTGAGACAGCTGGAATATATCTGTAGAGGAAGACTAATGTAACGTCGTGCTTTGTGGATGAATAAAATTAGCTTGAACAGACCCTCATCATGGAGAATGCAAGAAGAAATGCATATAATGCAGCTTTCAAGTTAAAAGCAATCGAGCTGGCCGATAAAGAAGGAAACAGACACTGAGGAAGAAGACTTCCATGGTTTCAGTGCACAGGAGGAAGAGGATGACGGCTCTCCGTGACTTTTAACTGTATGTTATTTAAACCAGCCCTGTTAGTGTTGTTTTGCTATATTGCTGCTGTTCAGATAAAACTTTAAAAACACCTTCTGTGTACCGTCTTTCTTTGTAAATATCTCATGTTTCAATGTAGGCACATGCGGCTTATGTATGTATAAAATGTGTTTTCTTTAAAAATGTAGGGCAGGGGTGTCAAAGTCAAATGGACGAAGGGCCAAATAAAAAATTTAGCTACAAGCCGAGGGCCGGACTGATCGAATGTTCATTGAAATTTTTTTAAATGACGCATATAGTCTAGTGAACCTAATTGAACCTACTGAAAACCTAACAAATATATTCCAATATGATCAGATAAATAAAGCAATATTTTCTTATGGCTCTGTCAGTAATCTTTAATTTTCAACAGACACAACTGAAATATTTTTAAAATATAATTGGATTGAAATACAATAAAATAAAGTGCAAAAATCTATCTAAATTTGCAGTACCGTAATTCCGCCACACGTAGCGCTAAGTGGAAAAATTCCAACGGTTTCTGAAAGGGGAGACGTTGCACTTTCCAACAAGTATCGGGTTAATACGGTAATTTCGCAGCTGCAGCTGCAAAGAGTGTAATTAATCCGGGGGGCACTCGTTTAATAGACGGTATATTTCGGCAATAACTTGGTGGATATTGAAAGTAACGGTTGTTATGGATACATGGGTAAGTACATCATCTCACAGAACATTTAAAGAACTACTTACAGTTCAAATAAGGAAGATATTTTTTTTCAGACGGGGTGCCGGCTTGCTGCGGTCTGCGGGCCGGTTCTAATAATAAATCAAGATCATCCCAGGGGCCGTAAAAAATCTTCTCGCGGGCCGGATGTGGCCCGCGGGCCTTGACTCTGACATATATGATGTAGGGGGTGCGGCTTATAATCAGGTGAGCTCTATAGTCCGGAAATTACGGTATATGTGTGTGTATATATACATATATAGAGAGAGATATCTATCTATATCTATATATCGATATGTAGATATATATATCTACATCTCTATACATAGAGATGTAGATGACATATATATATATATAT
The DNA here is from genome assembly GCF_019740435.1 of Gambusia affinis. NCBI lineage: Eukaryota > Metazoa > Chordata > Actinopteri > Cyprinodontiformes > Poeciliidae > Gambusia > Gambusia affinis. The sequence continues at coordinate 22,103,028 of NC_057875.1, read as the reverse complement.
ATATATATATATATATATATATATATGAATATAGATCTATATCCGTAGATGATATATAGATCTATCTATATATATATGGATATAGATCTATATCTATATATGGATATAGATGTAGATCTATATATAGATATAGATCTATATATGTAGGTATATAGTATTGATATTATAAGTCAATTTGCATATATCTATATCTAGATATTTATATAGATAGATATATAAATATCAGTATATATCTATACATAGATATATACTTATAAATTTAAATTTATATATATATTTATTGATATCGATATATCTATATCTCTATATAGATAGATATATAAACATCTATCTATAGATGTAGATATATAGATATATCGTATTGATATTGTCAATTTGCATTCACTATAAAGCTCACTAAATCTTTTTAGACTGTGGCAGGAAGCCGGAGCACCCGGAGAGAAACCTGCAAACTATTTATAAAGTTTAATTACAAAATTTATTTTTTATCTGCACCTAAAGAAAATTTAGAGACCAATTACACAGACGTGATTTTAGAGCGCCTGGAGAGAAACTTCAGATGAAATAATGGTAAAATATATATTCACTAGGGGTACAAAACTTTCAAAGGTAGAAACACTAAAACAGAACAAAGCAATGCCAAGAGTGAAAAGTGTGGAATAACCAGCCCAGAAAGAAATAAGACACGGAAAAAACACCCAGCACAAGGTCAACAAAAAGTAAAATATTGGCACGATATCCTCCCAGAAAGCTTCTTCACCTATCCTTTCATATATTTCAGGATCCCAGTCTTCCATCTGACTGACCCTCATTACTCCCTCCTCAATATGGCCGCTGGTTTTGTCCTCTGTGGTATTCTGATCCTCCACATTTAGAGGTTCTGGAGAGGAGCCAGCCTCTTCTAGGCGGCAAACGGACCCAGCCTGGCCAGCCTGGTCCGTTTGCTCTTCTAGGCAAACGGACCCATCCTGGTCCATTTGCTCTTCTAGGCAAACGTCTAGGCAAACGGACCCAGCCGGGTCCGCTTGCTCTCCTAGGCAAACGGACCCAGCCGGGTCCGCTTGCTCTCCTACGCAAACGGACCCAGCCGGGTCCGCTTGCTCTCCTACGCAAACGGACCCAGCCGGGTCCGCTTGCTCTCCTACGCAAACGGACCCAGCCGGGTCCGCTTGCTCTCCTACGCAAACGGACCCAGCCGGGGCCGCGTGCTCTCTAAAGGCAAACGGACCCAGCCGGGTCCGCTCTCTCGCAAAGCGGACCCAGCGGGTCCGCTTGCTCTCATAAGCGGACCCAGCCGGGTCCGCTTGCTCTCATAAGCGGACCCAGCCGGGTCCGCTTGCTCTCATAAGCGGACCCATCCTGGTCCGTTTGCTCTTCTAGGCGGCAAACGGACCCATCCTGGTCCGTTTGCTCTTCTAGGCAAACGTCTAGGCAAACGGACCCAGCCGGGTCCGCTTGCTCTCCTACGCAAACGGACCCATCCTGGTCCGTTTGCTCTTCTAGGCGGTAAATGGACCCATCCTGGTCCGTTTGCTCTTCTAGGCAAACGTCTAGGCAAACGGACCCAGCCGGGTCCGCTTGCTCTCCTAGGCAAACGGACCCAGCCGGGTCCGCTTGCTCTCCTAGGCAAACGGACCCAGCCGGGTCCGCTTGCTCTCCTACGCAAACGGACCCAGCCGGGTCCGCTTGCTCTTGGGGAACCATTGTAGGTTGGTTCCCACAGGAAGTGCTCTTGTCCGGAGAGGCACTCTGGTCTAAGTCCTTCCCTGGCAGGTAATGGTCGCACAGTTTTTTCATTCCGGTTGTGACCAGGTATCCGAGTCCCCAACCAACAGGGAAAATCAATGCGTAAGGCATCTCTGAAATACTGAAAATATTTGTCCAACACGAAGCTTCGTTTCACTGAACTGTTTGGATTCTGACTGACGATGAACTGAGTTACACGCATTTAAAGTCTCATTGACCTTCTATGAGGTCATCATAGAAGGTCTTTGATGTCATCAATGACCTCACTGGAGCTCTGGTGCAAGGTCTTGCTTCTGATCGTTGCTATGGAAACGAACACATCAGTTCTGCATGACTCAAACTATAGATGAAATAATGACTAAATATTTAAATAATGTCATTTTTTAAAATTTATTTAACATAAAGAGATTGATAATAGATTTTTATATGATTGAATTGTTTCATTTGTAGTTTTCTGTATCTGCTGTGGTATAAATTGTCTTAACCCAATTATCCATTATTATTTTTAACACAATCCTTTGGTAAGCTAGCTGTACCAGTTTGAGAAAGATCGGTTTAATCAAATCTAATCTGCTATTATCCGACACTTTGATCGCTCTGATTTAAGGGGATAAAGCAGATGAGATTAACAATGATTTCCCAAAATGAAAAAAAAGAAATGATCTATGCGGTTTGTCTTCAGGCAGCAAAAAGGTGCATAGACCCTGCAGTCATAGTGATGTAGCTTATAATTTATTAAATGATAACCTGATAAAGAAAAACCTACTTTGAAATATATATTTCAGGGCTGTCAGCGTTAATCCGCCAATACAAGCGATTAATGATCTGAAAAGTTTAACTCGTTAATGTTCCTTCCACTGAAGCACCAATTTACTGTTAACAAAACGACTCATTTTAAACCAACTTCAATAAAACTCAGAAAACTGCCGTGAGACAACAAAAGTCTTTCAATAACGGTTTAACGGTTCGTTACATAAGTAGCGAACCGTTAAACCGTTTTACGACGTTAAAACTAACCGTTAAAAAAACTAAACTTGCTACTTACGATGCTAGCGCCGTTCCAGAGTGGACTTTTACATCACTTCCTATGAATTCATATATTTTGATTTTCTGTTAAAAGGTCTTTGATTGAGATGGAAATATTAACTGAAGGGTTGTTGTTTACTATACTACCACAGTGTGAGTCACATATTCTGTAATGATTAATAAATAATCGATAACTGTTTGTCTATTCTTATTCTAGAAGTTCTATGAAGTGTAAAAACTAATTCATTGGGTATTTCTGTCATCTTTTTTAATAAACTGATCAAGTTTTTCTCATTGGACATCGAAAACAATATGTAAAGCATTTTGAAATGCCTTGCTGCTGAAATGTGCTGTACAAATAAAATTTGATTGATTGATTGATAGTGTGAACTATTGCATCAGGTAGTCGATGTGCCCATCTTCTCTATTTAAATCTAATGATTACTGAAGGGCAATCTAATATACAGACTTCATAATCTGCACTCTTTTGGTTGAAACCAAAAGAAAAATAAAGATTATTTATTATTTATTGGTTGAAAAATAAAGAGTATTTATTTCCACTTTGGTGTTTTTATTCAAGTACGTTTTTGTTAGAGGAGAGTGAGAATCCATTTTATTTTTGTTTTTGGTTATTTTGTTTATCAGTTCCAGTGTTGGGTGTTCTTTTGAAAATAAATGTATCTATCTTTGTCAGTTAAATCTCATGCATTATTATGTCATTTCCATTAAGTCAGTGTGAAAAGGTCTTCAAACAATACTATCGTCTATCGCAATAGTTTTTGAGACAATTAATCGCTCAGCAAAATTTGCTATCGTGACAGGCCTAGATCAGGTCCACACTTACTGCCAACACTTTATACCACCGCTCTATAACATTTAACAAGGTTAGAGGAATTTCATACCATTATTCCTCTGCACAATTTCACTAGGTTGAGTCCTACATCCTCTCTCGCATCAATTTTCTGTAGGATTTAGTTCTGGAGATCATGGCTGGTACAAAACAAGGTTGGTTTGTATCTGGTGAAGAATATCTTTGATAATATGGTCCTATGTTTGGATCACTGTATTAGGGAAAGATCCACTGGTAACACATTTTCAGACAGAAAACACCCGATTTTCCATTAAAAATTCCTGATAATTCAGTCATCTCATGGAGGCCATAACTCTAACAACGTTCAATAACATTTGGAAAAGAAACAGGCCCACAGCATTGCAGAGCCACTACCATGCTTAATAGTGGGCACAGTGTGCTTTTCTACATATTCATCCATTGCTTTACATCTGAAAAGAGATGCACCAATTGCAGTGTGCTGATCAGCTGTGATAGTTGGATAGAAAAGGCCTTTTTCCAGGTTCAAAATGTATGACCTCAATATTTCACATTTTGAAAAATTTACCATCATATTACATCCTAGAAAGCCAGAATACTAACTAAAAGTTCATAAACACCCTGGTCAACTTAAAAAAATAAAATAAAATCAAACAAACATTGACGTATTAAGTAAAACTAAATTTTAATCTAAAAAACAAAGCAGCTAATATTATTTTAATGCTATTTGCACATCTTTCACAGAGGAAACAATTAGTATGTGGGAGCTGAGCATGGGAACGATGGTCAGATAGGGAGGTGGATGTAGAAATGTGGAATTACATTAAAACTGTGCTGCTGATGGAAGACTGATATGGCGCCTACAAAGCACAAAAACTGACCGAATGAAATGACTAAATTGTTGGTCGTTTGCAAAATCTTCTAATTGGATACACATCTGAATTTAGCATGTTCTGTCTGCCTAAACTTTCATTTTCAGTTTGTCACAGTTTATGTCTTGGTTTGTTTTCAACCTTAAAATACATCAAGTCTTTGTCACATATACCAGTTTCAGCCTCCGCATGATTCCAGCTGCCCGCTCTCCTCCTCATTAAATAGCTACAAAAAAACAAAAACAAAAAAGTCTGTGCACAAACAATCTGCGAGGTTCCCAAAGCGCTGTGTGGGAACAAACATCCTTTTGGGTTCAGCTCATTTCATGCAGAATGGTACACAGAGCTAGGAAAGATTCTGCAAGCTGACAGATAAATATCCCGACTAGAATATTGGCATTTAGATGCTCTACTGCTGTCAGGAAAAGTTATGAGTAACAAATGCCAACATACTGAGGTAGATTTATGTGTTCCGCTCCTAAAACAACAGCTGGAGAGAGGAACCGACTCAACCCAGAGGACAAACCAAAAAGATGAAGAGGAAGTCAAGATCAAGAGGCCACAGCTCCATACTGTTTGACTTGTTGCCAATACACGTTGATGCCAGCTCTAGTTGGCCTTTCTTGCAGACTTTGGCTTCATTGCAGTGGCTGCAATCGTCAAGGAAAATGACACAATCTGGAATTTCCCCAGCTGCTTTATTACAGGAGTCATCATGGCGACAAGCTCAATAATGGGTGCAATCATCTATTATTTGTGGTAAGAAATCCAATCCAATAAAAGGTGCACTTGAAACGAAAGACAACTTATGTCACAAAATTTGCCATGCAAAGTGGAAATAAATATCACATCAGATTGTTTAAACCAAAAAAAGATATTAATGTTGGTAAATACAAATTATCTGCAATTTCAAGGGGCAATGTCATGTAAAATTTATGTTTTTAGTTGTACATGCTGTTACAATGTTTTTCCCTCATCAAAAACATACCTGGAGTTTAGCTTTGATTCCTTCAATCATGTCTGAGAAATCCTTTAGTCTCCCATGGCAACCATTCAAAACGCCTCGATGGGCCACGCCCCGCCTTCGAGGATAAACCTCCTCCTCGGAGTTGCAGTTTCTAAGCTTTCAGGCTTTTGCACCGACTACTCCCACTCAGCTCCTTCAGACTAGCCAGCATCAATTAGCAAACACCTGGTGGAACTGCGCATCTGCTGAGCTCATTATAGGAGCTGCTTCTCAGTGCAACGCTGGTAAAAACATTGTTAAATGGTTATTGAGGAGCCATGTTGTGATGACTTCTTGAAGTCAGAAAGAGCAGGAGTTCCTTAAAGAGTCAGAAGCCCAATGTCAAGGTGTTAAATTCCACTGTCCTCGCTAACAATATGCCGCTCTGGGTGACACTGAATAATGAAGGCTACAACAGTGATTTTTCCACACTAGGTAGTTCATGCAGCTGATCTGTAATTGGCTAAGATTGAAACATCAAGATTTTAGATGTTCAATTTGCTTTGCCCATGTTCTCTTTGTTGGGTTGTCCAATGTGCAGCAGCCATTCAGCATTCAATCTGTAGCCCTAGTGGAACCATTGCACCCTTTGAGAATTAATGGCTACTTGCCTTGTTCTCAGATTGCACAATTTGTAATTCGGTGATGCAGAAAAACTCAAAGAATCTGAAGGAGACTCAAGCTTGTTCAAGTGTTGCTTGAAAATTGTCCAGGATCACTGGGTATTGCATATAAAAAATGTAAAAGAGGCGTACCTTTGTCCCTGGAGAGACGTAATTTCTTCCAAATGCAGCATTGGAGGGATCCCAACCCTGAAGCCAATTCAACAGTGGATGTTTCTACTTCGTCTTCTGTTGAAAGTGGCTTGGGATGTTTGAGTCCACGCATTTAATGAATTTGAAAGCCATCCAGATTACCAGAAACCTTTGAACCTTCAGTTCTGAACACGTTATCCTTTGCAAAAAAAAAGTACTTGTTGTCTTGATCTCTGACTTTTATTTTTCCTTCCAAATTCTGTGATTTCTTTTTTTTTCTCTATTTGAGCAGAGAAAAGACGCGCCCTTAATTAATGAGGTATGTTTTATAGTGGCAGAATGTTTAGTTAATAAATAAAATAAGTAGTTTTTTTCTCATATCTTGTGATTTTTTTTGTGCTCCAAAGTGAAACAGCTGACAAAACATCCTCCTGATTTCAAATATTTTGCCACGGGGGTTGGAAAAGTGTGAGGGTTTGTGATCCTGAGACCTTTCTTGCTGGTACAACACATATTTTGTCAAAATGCTTCTATTAGCATTTTAAATATTTCAGCTTAGATCCAGTAAATATCTGATAGGGGTGCGTACCTGGACAAAAATGTCTCCAACAACATCCAGTTCTGCATGGCCTGACCAAAGAGGCACAATGGAATCACAGAAAGCTTTAATAGCACTGCTTGCCAACAGAAGCTAACATTTGGAAAGTCCAGGGACAAAGCATTTCTTCAAGGACAAAAACGCAAATTAGAATCTTGCAAGTACAGAAAACTATGGAATGATGCTGCTATGCCTTTCCTTAACTTTCCCATTTGTTTTTTGGAAAATAAACTCTAAGACTGACTAATATGAACCTCTAAGCACTCATCACTATACTCTAGCTATGACAGTAGAAATAATAGGCATCTCTTGAAGCTGAAAGAGTAGTTCAAACACCAAATTTACCGTAATATTGCATTAAGACGCACAGTGGAAACCATCTTGGTGCTACCGCAGAAGGTAGCATCTAATTTTCCTTAAACGACTGGGATTCAGCCAATCAGCGACTAGAAAAATGAATGGTGCTCCTGGGTTGCATCCTATGGAAACATCAACCAATTGTGTGTCAAGTAGTATTGTGTCTAGATATTTCAGTTTCTAAAATTGTTTTTCACATATTTTAGAATATGTGAATAGGCAACCTTCTGTGAATAATGTGGAACAAAAAAAATCCAATCCTGAAACATGAATAGATGGGGGTTTACTATGTCTGCCTCTGAACGGGTGAATTCAAACCAAACAAGGCTCGTCTTATTTTAAATGGGAAAACATCAAAGTCTAGTAGACAAAAGTAGCACAATTGAAAAAGTAACATGGCTGTGTACATAATGCTCTACAGCTCCAGGTTTTGAGAGTGGTGAGAATGTGAGCACAAGATTGCATAATGGTTTCTGAGCCAGTCCCATGAAGCTATTGATCAGGTTCATAAAAGAGGTAAGCAAAGCTCAACAATGGCAAAAGTCAGCTGTCAAAGACGGGGAACAGCGTTAAGAGTACATCCAGGTCAGCTGATGTTAGATAATCATGAGAGGCTCTTCAAAGCTTCCTTTCATTTCTGCAGCTTTCAGTTCTTGCACAAAGAAGTGAAGTCAAACCTCAAACTAAACAAACTTTGTTACGAGGCACTCTAGCATGTCCATGCATATCGCGACCAATACATCAGTGAAGAGCAGGGCCTGGGATGAAAATCTGTGGCCGTGCGCACGTTAGGTGTGGTAGAGTTCAGGGAATTGTGGTCAGATGGATGTATGCTTTCAAGAGAAGAATATTTCTAATTAATATGCATGCAAGAATCTTTAAGAGAATGCATCTCAAGGCAGTTTTTTGCACGAAAACACACACTTACAACTTCAGTCATACGCAACACCAAACTCTAAACCTAAAGTTTATGATATGAAAACCTGTTTTTATTTATACCCACTATTACATTTTATTGTTTCTGGTTAGCTAGCCTTCATTATTGACACACAAACTCTTGCATAAGTGCACTTTCACAAGCTAATCAACAACTGGTTAACTGCAATAACCAATCAAGATTAATAATTTACTTTGCACATTTTCAATCAATGCATCTCTTTAAGACTCTTAGGTTTTTGGGGGTTTTTTTAAGTGATAACTATGTGCAAAAAACCATCAGGCTGGTGTCAACAGCAGTACAGGTTGTGTGTGCCGTCTCCAGCCGTCGGCTGGTTCTGTCTGCAATTTCAAAACAATAATGATGGAGGGGCGCGGAATCTCCTTTACTGTCAAATGAGACAGATTATAAATGTATTTTTCTTCTTCAAAGCACTCAAAGACAAAGCACCCATCACTGTGAAGTTCAGCTCATTGTGCGCCTGTCATATTTTCCCCCCAAAAAAAGGTGTTTATGAAAATGTTTAGACGCATGTTTGACTGATTTAAAACCAAGTCGGTGTATGTTGATGCGCAGGTTACCCAACAACTTCACTTCATCTTATTCTAGTCACGCTTAAATAGAAAGCCACATTAGCAGCATTGGATTAAATCTATCGTTTATTGCACATTTCTGAGCGCAGTGCAGCGGATTCGACTCGTCATGCAGGGCCGGGCCACGGCTGTATGAGTCCTTGAGCAGAATTTGACTTACGGGCCCCTCTTGCTGCTAAAAACATCAACATCTCTAACAGATTGAATGAAATCTGGGAGAGGGAGAATGGTTTAATTGGAAAACCTAAAAGCAATAAGTTATAATCGCAGTTTACTCGTTTGTATTTGTGGGCAAACAGAGCACAAACTCAAAGATTAAACTCAAAGCATCAGATTGTTGCTACAGTAACAATCTAACAAGGAGTATTGTTCTTTGAACTTTTACAAAGTAACTTGCCAACAATTTAAAATCTTTTAATTTATGTATGCTGAAACCATTAAATCAAATTTAGCAACATTCGTAATCTCAATAAACAAATATTACATTTATACATCTGTGATCTGTGTAAAAAATATTAGTATTTATGGGGCCCTGAAGGCCTGATGGAGCCGCAGACTTAATTTGGAATAAACAGAAGTGCAATTAATTGATGTTCATTTTAATTGTATTTTTGATTTGTAGTTGTTAAGACTAGTTGTGGGTTTAAATAGCGTTTCACTGGAGTTTCCCGTAACATATAAGTACCCAGTAATATTTTTACATTTCCTGTCTACTTAACATCTTTTAATACAAAAAACACGGTGGGTCGCCAGTGGAACGACTCGGCGCCCCGACCACTGGCCTTTGCAAGATTTCTGGGGGGGAAATCTGGTGTGATTGACTTCGTTTTTACCTCTCTGGTGGTGTATCCATATTTTAACTGGTTCTGTGGACGCTCACACACACGAGCACATGGAGGGGCTGCCCGCGTCTCAATGCCTCCGTGTGTGAGGAATTCCAGCAAATTCCTGCGGCCCCCTGGGGTGGTCGCTCCGGTGGTATCACCTAATTGATGCCTGCTTGCTCCTGCTGCGGGTGACGTCGCTCCAATAGCGTCGTGCCATGAAGAAAGACCCCCTACTCATCTGCACTCCGATTCGCATGCACTTTACAGAGCCACTGCAGCGAAATCACGCTGAAATGCTACTGCAATCAAGAGTCACAACCCGGGAGACAATGCTCCGATCAGCCGAGTAAAGTTACATAACATCCCACAAAAAAAAGATAATAAAGAATAACAACAGACGGTACATGGGGTGGGGGAGGCTTTGCCTACGCTTTAGGACGGAAAAAGCGTCACAAAAAAAAATCTAAGAAATTAAACCAAGAAGCCAGTGGAGGTGGTGAAAACACTCTGTACGGAATCAGCTGGCAACTTCAGATACTCCACTGAAGCCTGCTCGGATGGAAGAACACGCCTTGTACCATGTGTCTAATATGCAGCCGCAGCGTCACAGTCACTCACTCACACACGAGAAAGAACAAACTAAAGTCCTGCAACGCAAACAAACGCGCCCCGTCCACTGGGCAAAGCAATCCCCAACGACCCCGCCACAACCGCCGCCTCCGCCCCGCTTACCTCCGATGGTGACCCGCTTTATCCTTCTTCCCCTTCGGCCGCCTCTTCCTAGCCTGAATGGCCATCACTGCTGGTTGTGGAGTTTAGCGACGTTGCAGAAGTCCCATGAAAACAGTGGAGACACAGAGAGAGAGACAACACAACATCATCACCATCATTAGGGCTTAAAGCTGGCTGCCACGGGTCATGCAGCGTCGTTTGTGACCGACGCTTTCTTACGCCTTGTTTACGTCCACCAGCCTGAGAGTTGAACACAGACAGGAGCCGGTTAGCAGAACCGGGTTAAAGAGATACGCACCTTTCTTGGAGCTCATGTTTTCTCCTCTTCCCCGGCAGTAGGGGCGGATAGTACGGCGGCGGCAGCCGGGTCCTCTCCCTCTGTACTCGCTCACACTAACCTCATCTGTGTTTGGATGACAAGCGCGCCCCCTGTCGGTCGAAGCAGGAATGGTGGTGGATGTGATTCAGATTTTGAGATTAAATAGAGGGACGGTGCGTATTCAGGGTTTCTTTCAGAAAAGTTGCTAACTGCTGCAAAGACACCATGTCTTTGAGACAAAAAGTTGACAGGAAATTTGAAAATATCGCTAGGTTATTATGTGCTATTGGAAGACATTACTAATACCTAAACACCAACTACGACGTTTTAGAGAAAGGCAAACATTTAAAAAACCTAAATGAATAAACAAGCAATGTTTAGCCTGGTGGGGGCGTAAGTAAAGCCTGGTGACCCGCCAGGCTTATAATGCATCTGTGGAAACCTTGCGTATTACTAAACAAATATACAGTATTTAGAAATATACTAGATTGTAGATCGGGGATAGGTTGTCTTTGTATGAGTTTGATAATATTTCATAAGGCATTTAGCAAGGTATCACCTAAAAGTTCACATCTAAACAGCAACAAAACACTAGGAGGGAGGAAAAAACGCATAACATTTCAGCATAAATGTTATTGCAGAACAGCAATAAAAGAAAGCATGACTAATGTCCAGAAAGCTATTGCACATATTTAACATGATAAAGGTACATCTTCAAAGGTACATGATAAAGGTACAGTCGTTCATATGGGCAAGCAAGTGGAGAGAGTAGAAAGGAAAGAACCTAGAGCAGAAACATGCAGAATTCAGGAGAGACATGGCAGAACAAATGCAAAGTTATTAACAACAACAGGCTACATTTATAATTACTTAAAGAAAATACTCTTTCACAATCTGTTGTCCAGCAGTCTAGGCTTGTAGAAGCAGAGCAAAGAGTCAAACATAACTGAATCGCGCCAATAAAAACAGGATGGCTTAGTTAATGGCCTTAAAAGTAGAGATGGTGTCTGCACCCTTTATTGAAACTGAGAGCTGGTTTTACAAGAAACGAGCTGACAGCTCCTCCTCCCATTCTACTCCTACACACTAACAACCATAACCACGTCCTGTAAAGTAACAAGAGCTTATTTTTCTCAACGTATCTACACATGTCACTATATGTTTGGATCAACTAAATATTAGACGTAGCCAGGTCAGTCTCACTGAGACGGAAGAGCATCTCAGTTACACCGATTAGTGTTTGTTTGCTTATTCTGATATAAAAGTGTTTTACTTTTAACTGCAAAATTCAAAAAACCTATGATGTACACTTTATAACACAGGATTTTTTAAATTTATTTATTTTCAGAATAATACCTCAGTGGATAGAGCTTGGATGTATGCATCTATATAAAACACCTACTTGGTAGCTCCTATTACATAGAAATTAACACACAAAAGGCACCACTGGGATTTGAACCCAGGATCTCCTGTTTACTAGACAGGCGCTTTAACCAACGGCAGCCCATGAGGTACATACAAAAAACCCAAACATTACAAAGTGTAAATACCATCAAATTTACGCCCAAATGTCCCATATAAAATACGCCCAAATGTCCCATTATAAATGCGCTGTTACGACTGGCTCAAGGTCATAACAAAAACGGGAGACCATGCAGTGGTTAAAGTGCTTAACAAAGAATATTTAGTAACAAAACAACAATAGATTGTGAATGTCGATATCAGTGGTGTAATGCAAATGTTTGGATGTGGTGTATGAGTGCATATGGAAGTGTTGAAGTGCAAAAACAAAGACAAACTCAAATGTGCAGAAAGAGGGGAGCTGAGGCCTGACACCAAAACACAACAAGCGTCAAGTGGCAGAGTGGACGCCGAAGGCAACCCAGAAGGTGGAGACGGCCAGATTTAAATGATCTGTGCTCCAAATGAACTAATCAGCAGCACCTGTAAAGGGGAGGAGCACAAAGACAGACAGCAAGGCACCTGCAACTCAGCCCATAAGGCCCAGGACCGTAACAGCGCCCAAATGTCCCATATAAAATGCGCCTAAATGTCCCATATAAAATGCGCCCAAATGTCCCATATAAAATGCGCCTAAATGTCCCATATAAAATGCGCACAAATATCCCATATAAAATGCGCCTAAATGTCCCATATAAAATGTGCCCAAATGTCCCATATAAAATGCGCACAAATGTCCCATATAAAATGCGCCTAAATGTCCCATATAAAATGCGCCCAAATGTCCCATATAAAATGCGCACAAATGTCCCATATTAAATGCGCACAAATGTCCCATATAAAATGCGCCCAAATGTCCCATATAAAATGTGCACAAATGTCCCATATAAAATGCGCACAAATATCCCATATAAAATGCGCCTAAATGTCCCATATAAAATGCGCCCAAATGTCCCATTTAAAATGCGCACAAATGTCCCATCTAAAATGCGCACAAATGTCCCATATAAAATGCGCCTAAATGTCCCATATAAAATGCGCCTAAATGTCCCATATAAAATGTGCCCAAATGTCCCATATAAAATGCGCACAAATGTCCCATATAAAATGCGCACAAATATCCCATATAAAATGCGCCTAAATGTCCCATATAAAATGCGCCTAAATGTCCCATATAAAATGCGCCTAAATGTCCCATATAAAATGCACCCAAATGTCCCATATAAAATGCACCCAAATGTCCCATATAAAATGCGCCCAAATGTCCCATATAAAATGCGCACAAATGTCCCATATAAAATGCGCACAAATGTCCCATATAAAATGCGCCCAAATGTCCCATATAAAATGCGCACAAATGTCCCATATAAAATGCGCACAAATGTCCCATATAAAATGCGCCTAAATGTCCCATATAAAATGCGCCCAAATGTCCCATATAAAATGCGCACAAATGTCCCATCTAAAATACGCCCAAATGTCCCATATAAAATGCGCCCAAATGTCCCATATAAAATGCGCACAAATGTCCCATCTAAAATGCGCCCAAATGTCCCATATAAAATGCGCACAAATGTCCCATATAAAATGCGCACAAATGTCCCATTATAAATGCGTCCAAATGTCCCATATAAAATGGTGCCACTAATTGGAAACCCTAATATTTACTTTTTAATACATAGTGATGCATGACTATTCAGTTCTAATGATGGAGTATATGGTAGACATCTTACAAAAGTATCATAATTACTATTTTCCTTTTCATGAAAAGCTTTTTTAGATAATATATAATAGATTTATTAAGTTACTAATGCGGTCTGATAAAGTGTGTTTGATATAAAATTCTTTTGGGAGGGTTTTCTGATTGCCTTCTCATGTTGTATTTTCCGCTCATGGAAAAAATGTTGCAGAATGTGATCCAACACAAAGTGCCCAAGTAACTGCATATACGTATAAAGACGTCATAAAAATGTTTTCCTGAGATTCTCAATTTTAAAAAATTGGAATGTTGGTGGTTTTATTTAATTTTAATTACTTATTTGTTGTTGTTTTTTTCATTCCCAAATTATTACAAGCCTCTAAAGATGCCACATTCTTTATGGGAAGAATAATAAAATGTTCAATTTTGTAATTTTATTTTATTTTTAATAAGACAAGGTTGGTCAAACCCTGTAAATGCAAAATATGAAATGTCATCCGCAGTCAACCAATTTGCGTTACGTTTGTGTGTGTGTGTGTGTGTTGGCCTTAAATTTAAAACATACCAATAACAACTTATTCACTTATTGGTTATTGTTTTGATGCATTCGGCTAAATTGTTGCAGCAATGGCTGCTTTCCTATCAATCTGTATGAAACCAAAGGAGCGGGGACTTTTGTGCAGCTGCTTTGGTATTGCTCCCTCTAGAGGCCAAATTGAGGAAAGGTGGAAAACTTCATTAAGTAGTTCAAGAGAAAAAACGAGCCACTTTAAAAATAAATACACCACAGAGATGCAGTCATTTATTTAAGAGTCTCAACTAAATTTTGAATGTATGCACTGTACAAAACATATTTTTCAATAGGTCGTCAGTCTTGTGTTGAATTATTTTCTTGGTAATATCTCGTGGTATTAATGACCAGGGTGTAAATGACAGTATGCTGAAGAATTTTCACACAGCAGTATTGCCCCTAACTGTCTCGCTCATTACACATTACACATAACATTAATTAAAACATTAATTTCACTATAACTAGCCAAATTAAAAGCCTGAAATATATCACTTTTTGTGTGATTGGTGTATTTATTATGCGAGGGTTTTTTTTCTTATCAAATTGGTAAAACAAATAAATTTTCAATTATATTTTAATGAGGGTTTTTTTTCCCAACTTTTTCTATTGTGTTGTCATTTTTGTTAAACATTAATAAAGCTACATTTTAAAGGCATTATACGCGTCACTTCCTCATTGCTAGCTCCTCCAGCCAATCCCCGAGGTGGGCGGGCTTTGGGCTTAGATGTGTTTCCGGGGTCTATTACACATGCACGTGTGGGAGACGCTGTTTTTCTTTACCGTTTTCCGTCCTCTGTTGAACATCAACACAAAGAGGTAAACAGGTATGTGTCAGTAACCCCAGCGTCGCTTGCTTTTATTTACGAGTAAATAAAAGCTCGTTTTTATTCGGCTCTCCAAATGTTGACCTAACTTCCTCAGCGTTAGCTTAGTTTTAAAATGATTGTGATGGTGGGGTTTCTTTTCGTTGTCAGCGTCAAGCTTTGGGTTCTTAAGACGTTTCTGCGGCTGCCTGTTCGGTGAAAGATAAGGAGAGTTTTCCAGATTCACAAACATCCCCTGCTCCTGCTTTGTAAACAGTATGTGTTAAGATTAAACTCTCTCTCTTTACTCTGTCTTCCTCTGTACACCCTGGGAATTTCAGCGTCTTGGTCACATCAGGAACCACTGTGTTCCTGGACATCAGGAACAGTGAAAGTCAATCCAGCATTGTAGGGCTGCAACTAACAATTATTTTAGTTATCGCCAACTTTGACGATTAATCCTATAAAAAATATATATATATAAAGTTACTTTCTGTAGATTTTTAATTTTAACATTTCTAAAACAGTATTAGAAATACTTTAAAATTCAAAAAAGTGTGTAATTCGAGTCCTGTTAAATAATAACATAAACATTTAACATTTGAAAGCCATGACTTAGCATTCCTTTGGCCTATGCCTGGTCATTTGTCGCAAAGGATGCGTCTGCATGGGTGGCACATAAAAACATATTTATAGACAGTTTACATATATATATATATATAGAAAATGTATATAATTTTTGTACCGTTTTGGCTTAATTATTGCTGTGAGTATGCTACTCTTTTTTTTATTTTTTACTTTTAGTCCAGTTAATGATTAAATTATAACTAAAGTAGGTGATGATTAGTTCAGCAATCGATTCATCACAATTAATCGCTTCAGCTGACATGCATTGCACTTGAAGTATAATAATTAAGCCACCAACTACTTTTGGCTGCAGTCATTTTCCGTCACACATCGCCGTGACAGAAAATGTATTTAAGAAACTTTGTATAGTACATTTAGATCAACAAGAAATGTTTTATTTTTGCTTTAGCTCGACTTTGATGGCTGAGTCAGAGCCTGTGTCTAACGCCGCCCCGGTCGGAGAGAAGAGAGCCTGTCTGCAGCACGGGGACGAAGAGACGCCAGCAAAAAAGCCAAAGGTTGACTGTGAAAACGGGAACGCTCCCAACCCAGATGGCAGCGGCGGTGGTGAGGAGGAGGAGGAGCCGGAAGGACAGGCAAGTGATGGAGAGGAGGACGGCGAGAGCTTTGCTGACATGATGAAGCACGGCCTCACTGAGACGGATGTCGGCATCCTGAAGTACGTCAGTGACCATGAAGGGTTCTCTGGAATCCTAAAGGAAAGGTTTGGTTCTCCTCTGGTTTTGCTCAATGATATGCTTTTGAGTGCATCTTCACATTGGTTCGATAAATCGATCTTTTCTTATGGCTTGTGTTCAGGTATTCTGATTTTGTCGTGCATGAAATCAACAAACAAGGAAAGATAGTGCATTTAGATGATCTCTCCATCCCAGCAGATAGTGAGGTAAGATATCGGTTGTCTTTCATTCCAGCATTAAGTAGGGACGTCCCACCTGAAAACAGAGTGCTCATTTAAGAAACTTTATTTGCTGTTTTTGCTTCCAACGTCTTAAATTTTAACCACTAGTGTTTCGCCAGCTTTCTTTGCCTTGAAAGTTGTTTGTGCGCAGCATTCAGTGCGAGTCACAAGACCCAGAGAGATGGGAAGCTGCAGCAACCGATACAGCCTTTTTTTCAGCAAAAGAAGGAAAACAACCAAATTGCTGTGGGGGGGAAGTTAGATAAAAGCTAAAAATGTCAGCAAAGCGACAGTGGCAGCTTATAAGTGATTCGTAAACAACTCAAGAAAACTGGGGCTATCTGTGAAGAAATGCTGTCAAAGTTTAGGGTTTCTAATCCTCCTTTTCAAGTTTTTTTTTTTTTTCAATTTAGAAGATACTTCTTGTAAACGTGGTGTTGCAAACAATCGGAAATACGACATTAATGCCACTAGCCAAACTGACAATGTTGAGAAAAAAGTATTTTTGTTTAAATCTATGCATGATCATAATTTACCCAAAGTCTTTTTCTGTTGTGCATTTGGGGTTTTTTTGTTTTTTTTTAGGAAGGAGCAGAACCCGAGCAACAACCAAACGATTGCGAGGTGCTGACGGAGGAGCAGAAAAAGCAGCTCGGCGAGCTGCAGCTCTTCAAGAATAAAGAAAGAAACGTCTCCATCGAGGTGAGCCCAAAGGAGACATGCTTCTTCTTTCAGCGTATAACTGCCAAAGGAGCACCACACACCAATGAGATTTCTCCACCATGTTTTTCCCACTTTCGTAGGTGAAAGACGATACGAAGGAGAAAAGAACGCTCGTCCACAAAGCCATTAAGACTCAGTTTCCTGGTCTGGAAACAAAGACGGAAGAGAAAGAAGGTCACAAGTTCATAGTGGCCTACCATGCTGCAGGGAAGAAGGCTTTGGCAGGTAAAAGTAACTCTCGACTTGTTCATTATTGAGGTTTACTGCATGTTCTCTTTACCTGTACCCAGACTGCAGAGCCTTCCAATAGTATACTCACCTTCATTTTCTTCCCCCCACATTTTCTCACATTACAACCAAAACTGTAATGTAAAATTACAAAATAGCGCATACTTGTGAAGGGCAAGGAGAACGATACAAAGGGTTATTTTGTCAGGGAAAATCTGAAAAGTGTGGCAGGTGCAGGGCATTAGGTTTGTGGTTGTAACATGACAAAATGGGTACAAGTTCATCTGCAAGCCGCTGTAAGTTGCATGAACATGTGCATGATTAACAGATCTGCATGATTCTGCTCAGAGGTCACACACACAACCTATTTATTGTAATGCTTCATTATTATTATTATTATTATTATTATTATTATTATTTGGGATCAGTTCTGAAAAAAACAATCACTTATCCTTAAAAACATTTCAACAGAGAGCAGTTCTCCCAGGCTCCTGCATGACCTACATCAGGGGTGTCCAAAGTGCGGCCAGGGGGCCATTTGTGGCCCTGGACTAATTTTTTATTTTTTTTTGTGGTCCTCAACTCCAGTTCAGGAAAAATGCAGCTTTAGCTCATCCAGCACAGGTGGTTGATGCGGACGACTTTATTTTAATCAGGGTAAAACTATTACTGACCTAATTTTCTCACAGTAGAAAATGCGAAGTACAAGACGAGGTATCCATGTTTTAATAACCGAGCTTTTATAATCAATACAACCACAGACTTTTAGTTTGCTGCACTAACATGAGATTCTTTCAATTTATAACATTTGGCTAAATGTAGCAAACATTTTTGACACAAAGTGACCCAAATCTTGTTCTTGTAATTGAGAATAAATCTGTTCAATCGAGTCCAAAAGCATTTGAAAAATAATTATTTTTCTTCAATGCAGCAAACGTGCAAAATCCTTACCAGTTCTGGACGGACAACTAACAACATTTTCCTACGAAAAAAACCCCCAACATTTCCTTTATTTTAGTTTCTCCTTCTTCTTATTATTATTGTTTATGTCTGCAAGTACTTCTGACTTGACGATTTTGGGCCACGTGACAAAAAGCTTGGACACCCCTGACCCACATCCTGACATGGCAACCTGTCCTTTGGTTTGTTAGAGCCTCTTTTCTTAGTAACATTATTCTATCCTCCTTTTGCTCTTCTCTTGTGGATAGAAGTCAAAACAGCTGCAGGTAAGAACTGATTCTCCACGCAAGACAGTGGCTCTGGTTTGGATTCATACTGAGTGACTGGGTGTAAAGGAGTAAAATCAGAAATGTTACATAACCAGATCACTTACTTAAAGATTGAACCTAAATTAGTTTATGATTGTGTCTCATGTAAAACATTGAAAGGGGTCGTCTATATCACGCTGCTAAACACATTTGTATCTTCAACTTTGTTGGTAGAATCGTGGCGTTTTTAGTGAGTTTTTTGTATTCTAAATAGTTTATTTGAAATGTTTCTCATCATATTATTTTGTTTTTGTTTGTTTGTTTTCTGTCTCCACAAAAGCTCCAAGGAAGCACTTTTGGCCCAAAAACCGTGGCAGTTATTGCCACTTTGCTCTTTACAAGGAGAACAAAGACACCATGGATGCAATCAATGTGCTCTCAAAGTTCCTCAGGTCTGATTTTGATGCTAATTATTTTTCTTTTATTGATAAGTAACAGGGTGATGTAAAGGTTTGAGCAACGGTTCGTGGTTTTTCCAGACTTAGGCCCAACATGTTCTCCTACATGGGCACCAAGGACAAGAGGGCCATCACAGTTCAGGAAATTGCAGTTCTCAAGTGAGTGGCAGACAATTTATTTTAATTTTTTTTTGGGCTAACTTGCTGCTTCAACGGTTGCCATTCTGATATACACGAACTATTTGGTGTGGGATTTGTTAAATTTGTCTGGTTGCTGAAAATTCAAGCACATAAATTCCGATTTGTGGATCCGATTTGTCGTTTTCCTGCTGTAGGATCACCGCAGAGAGGTTGGCTCACCTCAACAAGTGCCTCATGAACCTGAAGCTCGGCAACTTCTGCTACAAAAACCACCCTCTGAAGCTTGGCGAGCTGCAGGGAAACCACTTCACTGTGGTCATCAGGTCAGCAGACACAGGAACAGCATAAGTGTGTTGCACAAAATTCACAAATGAGCAGCGTACCACAGTGAACTAGTTTTTAGATCCCATGTTTAGGGGGTTTGTACTTTTTGCTGTTTGCAACCTCACCTTTCTTTTGCAAGCTAAAACGCCATGCTGACTAAATACTTATATGTTAAAAACTATCAGCCAATACTAATTTTATTGCCAATAATATATAATAATATGTCCCTGGCATCCATTTATTTTGGATTTAATCCTCCAACAAAAACATTGGATGAAACTCAAAATGTAGTTTTCAACAAGATGTTACACTTTTTTTTTGTAGCCAGCACTGCTCTAAAAATTTTTGTTTTTTTCTTTGTCGTTTGTGTCCAAAAAAAGGTATTGTCAAGGTAATGCAATTTTTTTCACCATTGCATTAGCTGGGGGTCCCCAGCCAATCACTACCATCTTGTTTGACAAGCGTGCTTGAGTTCGGGTCAAATCACAGAAGGAATTATTGAAATAAAGGCTGTTTAAAAAATGTATAAAATTTTCTTAGGGTACAATGTTAGATTAAAATTGTGTATATTATATTCTGTATATATAATTCTGTAAATGTTACTAAATTCTGTAGATTTAGTAACATTTACAGAATGTTACTATATTCTGTAAATGTTACTAAAACTGAACTTGTGAAGGGTAGAGCAGCTGATGTCCCAAAGAAGACAATTTTGCCTCAAGAGTTTAATACATTTTTAGTTTTGTGATGGCACAAAGCACTTGTCAGAATTTTTCTAGTTTATATCCAAACCACTTTTTGATTTGAACTCTCTTTGCTGTTTCTCACAAGGAACATCTCGGGAACGGACGAGCAGGTCCATCAGGCCATGGGGTCCCTCAAGCAGACCGGCTTCATCAACTACTACGGGATGCAGCGCTTCGGCACCACCGCCGTGCCCACGCAGCAAGTAGGCAGGTGATCTGCCTGCAGAAAATCCTGACAGGGTGCGGCGAATTATGACGCGCTGGAGGGAGAACTCAGATCGTCTGGTTTCGCTTTGTTTCAGGGCCATCCTGAGAAACGACTGGAACCAAGTGGTGGATTTGATTCTCAAACCTCGACCTGGAGGTTGAATTTTGTTGTTTTTTTCTCTTTGCTTTTAAAGCTGCTTGCCAGACCTTTTTTTTTTAATGCATCCTACTTAGAACTATAGAAATGAAAGCATTGATTTGTATTTAATTTACTTTTTTTTTTTGTTTTAAATAATTACGCAAGATGAAATGTTCCCTTCCTAAAACAATCTCCAATGCCTCTGATGACATCACATGAGGCATAAAGCAACTGACTTTTGTTTGAGTATTCGTTTTTTGTGTTTTTAATCTGTCTTCCTTCAAATATATTTGCCCCTGCAACTGAAAAACGTATAGTTTACATATAGTTTACTAAAGCACCAGTGATGACTCAAATTTTTTGTGTCTGCAGAGCCCGAAATACAGCTGTAGACAGTATCTTACACCTTCTTTGTCTGGATCACTTTCTACAGCAGAGAAGGAATATCTGGTTCGCTGCAGGGAGGAGTGGGCGAAGTCTCAGGACCCAGAGGCTGCGCTGAAAAAGCTGCCTAACAAGCGCTGCGTGGAGGGACAGCTGCTCCGAGGCCTGTCTATGTACGGCAAGAAAAACATCGTCACCGCCTTCGGATTGGTTGGTTTCATATCTTCAATATCGGTCACTTTAAAATCGAGGGGAAGAGAAATCCTTTGTAACGAGTGTTCTTTTATGTTTCTTCCCTGTCAAAGCTTGTGTAAATATGAATTCAGTAGCGATGACAAACGCGCTGATTTTTAAAACTTTTTTTTTTTTCCCATTTCCTAGATTCCCCGGAACAACCGACTGATGTACGTTCACAGCTACCAGAGCGTGGTGTGGAACACCATGGTGAGTCGCAGGATCGAAGCCTTCGGCCTGAAGGCGGTGGAGGGCGATCTGGTTCTCAGAGGAAGTAAGTAAAATTTTTCTTCGACTGGCAAATGTTCTCCGACGATCCCTTTTCATGCTTTCATTCGTGTGAGGGAGATGTGAGCCAGCTGCTTATTGTCAGTCAAACCAGAAGATAATGGGGACATGGACAAACAAAGACACAGATCAGAAGAGAAAAGACAATTTGTACACAGTGAGAACAAGTTTTTAGAAACATAACTGGATAAGATCATAACTGTGGGTTAGTCCATAAGATGACATAACCGGTCTCTTGTCATTGTTGGTGCATTACATGTTATTGGGGATGCACCAATATGAAACTTTAAGCCAATATCTATATCCAATATTTCGTGTTCCGATGGCCTGAGCCAGACTTTAAAAACGGCTCATTTTGCATGTGGTGGATTTTACAAATGCTGTTGGATTTGTATTAATTTAATACACTCAAATATTAGAATTGTTTTGTTTTGGGTTTTTTTTTTTGGGGGGGGGGGGTTGGCACAGAGCCATCTGCCAGAAGTTTTAAACTAATTTACAAATTTGTACCTGCAGACGTGTTGATCTACCTATTAATGTTCTGTATTTGGCGTGAGTAAATTTTATTTATTTTTTTGTCTGGGATAGGACACCAAAACAGGCTCTCGCCCCGGGGATCCTTATTCTTCTAAATACGCCTCTGGTTGTGGCTAATAGCCAACTTGAGCAATATTATACGTATCATATACATTTCCATACCGTTTGAACACTGTGGAAAAAACTACACACACTGCTGGAATAAAAAAATGCAACTAGTAACGTATAATATATCAGCATTAACATCGTTGTCATAGTCGCTGTCACATGACCAAACAAACACAAATGACAGCAATATGGGTTTACATATTGACATCGGTCCAATGAACCGGGTCCATTATGCTAAAAACATGACCAAGATGAGCTGATGCCGACATTAATGCCGACATGTCATGCATCCCTACATATTATCTGCGAAGATTGTCACAAAGTTCTGGATAGTTTATCTCTCACACTTTCTGTGTTCTTACTGCAAAATGTGGATCCTTCTCCCATTTCTAGTTTTGTTTGTCAACACCAAGTTAATAGAAAACCTGCTTAGAGAAGCACAGCTACGACAATTGTTAGCCAGACTGTTGTCATACGCAGAGAATCTAATGTTATTCTTCAGTGTTTCACCCATGTGCAACTTAACAGAGTACACACACACACACACACACACGTGCAGACAAACGGGGAGGATGACTTAAAGAAACATCCGCCTCTTGTTCCGAAAGTAAACTAATATGGACGGAGTTTGGTTTAAAAATGTCTTATCATATAGGAAAATGCTATTAGAAGCTGAATTTTCAGGCTTTTTGTTTCTCATCTGCTCCCACAGCCACAGCACACGTCCTGAGTGTAGAGGAGGCCGAAAGCCACTCCATCCATGACATCGTGATGCCACTTCCTGGGTATGATGTCATTTACCCCTCCCACCACAGTAAGACATGTCTTTGTGATTTCCTTTCTTCTTATTATAAACATAAATTTATTAGGGAAAATAAATTTATATATATATATATATATATATATATATAATGATTTAAAAATGAGAAAAATCTCTTTTCTTTTTTTTTTATTGGAAAATTTTAATTATTACATCTGTACCTGTCATGGTTCCTAAATTAAAACTTCATCTGTCCTGTTTCTGTCAGTCGGTGAGGGATACAAGGAGCTGCTCTCTGCTGACGGCCTGGACCTGGACAACATGAGGCACAAAGTGAAGGACTACTCCCTGGCCGGAGCCTACAGGCGCATCATCGTCAGACCCACTGATGTCAGCTGGTTAGCAGGATTTCATGTTTTGTTTCTTTTCCTACTTTAGCCCTCTTGGTGGTTAAATAATTAGACTTTTGTTTGGATGCTGCAGTGATTTTTATCTCCTTTAATAAGAGACACTGATGCTTTGTTCTCTTGTTGCAGGGAGGTGATTCACTATGACGACCCCCGGGTCTCTCTGGTGCACAGCGATTTTGAGAAACTGGAGAATAAACCTGCTCCTGTCTTCAACAAAGGTCTGCTCATTTCAGATCTTCTTTGAAACTTTTTTCTACCTAGACAGTCTATGTATTTTTAAAGATGCAACCTGTTTTTTGTTTGTCAAAAGTAACCAAAGTGATTAAGGTGTAAAAAAACAAGATGACTTAAACCAAAAGCATATGATTTCCCAGTGAAAGGTTACTAAACTCTGGAGTGAAGTCTCTGATAAAGCTGAACTCTGAAGTACCTGATGTTGCTTGTCTGTCACACGCATCCCCAAGCTGCTTTTTAAAAATCACATAATGTTTTTATGTAAAAATGTAGCTTCTCTTCATCATATCCATGTTTCCTCTCAAGTTCATAAAGAGCTGCTAAAACCATTAATCATTAAATTTTAAGCTGAACAAAGCAAAGCACTACATCTATTCAGCAGGAGCAAGAAAATGTATTAAAGTTTGGTTAGAAAATGTATTAAAACTGAACAAACATGCTAGCATTAGCATAGCTGCATGTCTCAGGACTGTGCAATAGGTTTCTTGAGCTAGCGGTACCGGGTTTAAGCAGAATGTTAATGTGAAGAAACTCCAGTTGGTTCTAAATCTGTTGTGAAAAAGTGATGGACTGCAGCATCCTGAACGTCATTAGCCAGTTAGAATGTCAGCTGTTACAAAAACCATCCAACAGGAGAGATGACCTGTGCTGTCTAACTGATTCCTCCTCACAGACGGGAAGTACCGGGCTCTGCGGATGGAGTTCTCCCTGCCTCCCTCGACTTATGCTACCATGGCGATCAGGGAGGTCCTCAAGTTGGACACCAGCATCAAGAAACAGACGCAGCTCAACACCGTTTGGTTTAACTGAGATTAGATGACTTATTGGCATCGATCTGCTGCACACACAAATCTACGTAATGAGTTATTTTAGAGTTCGGTGTGTAGAGAGTATCTGAAAGAGCAACAACTCTGTTCTCTGTGAACTTGTTTGTTGTGTATGGTGTGTAAAAGGATGAAGCGCTAAACAACAATATTCAATTTTATGATTTTACTGCATATTTTCAGTAATAATATAAGTAAGAGCTTCGCATTCTGGGTGCTTATCACTCTGATGCTGGTTTGTACAGGAAGTTTTTTTGTTTTTTTTTACTTCTGGCTGTAAATACGAATAAACTTAAAGTGACTAACATCTGAGTCTGATTTCATTTATTAAAAGCATTTATTGCGATGGTTTAGAGCATATCCAGAATATATAAGCCTAAAGTTAACAATTATTACAGTAATGTAACTATAACAGTCAAACTTTTTTTTTTTTTTTTTTTACATTTTCTGTTTAGAAAATGACACACAGTTAAGTAAAGTTACAAAAATATTTGAAAAAAATCTCCTGTTTACAGCTGTTTAAAAAATGCCAGTCATTTCATCACAATGTTTTAATGAGGCTGGTTTAAATATGTCGGTAAAATAAGATGATGTATAACTCAGCGCTGCCCCTCCCCCACTAGTTGCCAGGCAGTTGACTGTGAGCTATCACACCTTCCATGCTAACAGATGCAACATATTAAAGTATGTGTTAAAGTATTTCTGAAGAGTGAAAATTAAATAAGCAGCACCCATCACTTCTATTAAGGCAACACTGTTTTAAAACTAAAGTTATAAGCAACAAGTCTAATTAGCTAACTAATATCAGCTCTAAATACTTCAAAAGAAGGAGGTTTCCATGTACTGTGAATATTAGACATTCAACTGCAATCAAATCAGGCTGCATATCAAACAATGACGTTCTGTTGTGCGCAAGACCTCGCGGCATTACAGTATTCTACACCACGAGCTGCTTTTCAAAATAAAATCTCCATCGTATATACAAACAGTGAAGAGAAAACTATTCTTGTACACTAGATATGGCAACTAATTACATCAAATAATTTTTCTAAATGTGGGTCGTTCTAATTTAGTGTTTTATACACTAATAATTACATTTAAAAAAAATTTAAAAAATGAGATAAAGGTAAAAATGAAGACAAAATATGGACATTTAATTTCACATTAACGTTTATTTAAATCACCGTGTAACATCAGGAGTCAGAATCTGACTATAAACAAAACTTGCTGACTCCCTCAAACTCTGAACAATCCCTTTTAAAACCCAAGCAAAAATTCTTGACCTGGCCAAGTGAAACATCTTCATGTGACTCAGCTTCTGTGCACAGGTATAGAAAATGTAAAACGTTGGTCTAATCTGTTTTGACTGGACAAAAGGCCTTCACAAGCTGGTATCATTCCAGTTACGGCCAGATACCATAAAACGGATAATGTGAGTAGAGAGTACAACCAAGTAAGTTGTGAATTTATGGGCATTTGTGTATAATCAAAGCCTGGTAATGCTTCACTAAAGAAACAGAGCTAAAATATGCTGAGCTGAGTGATGCTTGTTGTGGCTGAGATTGCTGAGTATTTGGTGAAATAAGAAGCTACTACAGAAAACATGAAAGTCAAGGTGCTAACAGAGAGGAATTAAACTGCCTACATTGTGTAGCCATAGTAAAACTAAGAATTCTTCTACTTTCCCTTTCTCAGGCCAGTGGGCTATTAGCAGTATTAGGAGGCACACAGTTGTCGTAGAAGATCTGGAAGGAGCTGCTGACATATGTTACCCTCTTCAGGAAATCCTCCAGATGTTGAACCGTCATCTCTTGAACCTTGTTGTTTTCCCTGTCGTTGAGCCCATAAGCAGCAAACGCAGGGAACTTTGAGCGCTCCGAGTAGGGAGCATTGTGATCAAACTCAACGCAGCAGTAGGCCGACCAGAGGTAGGTAGGGATGCCCAGACGGTTGATGTTATGGCGGCGAATGGTGTGGCCTGAGGCGGTGATCCCTGTGACCACATAGGCAGTTCCACGGCAGTAGTTGTTCAGCCTCTTGCGCATGGTGTGTTCATGCATTTTCCAAGGGCCGATGTTGAACTCTCGGACCCTGGGAACCACGTTGGTCAGAGTGTAGGTGGCCGCTTTATCCTCTGGGTCGGCCTGATGCTCGTCTGGATTCAGCTGGCCTCGTTCAAAGATCACAGTGTCGGAATAGTCGTCGAGCACAGCCTGGGAATCCTCAAAACTCTTGTGGATATTTGCGGAAGGGAACGGCTCCATCTCTCTGGATCCAGACACCAAAGAAAGCTGTGAGGATAAACAGTGTCAGAGTAGCAAAACAAGTGCAGCAGCCATGCTGCAGCCAACAACCATTCTTACCTGTGGCTCATACATCCAGGGTATATCGACCTTTTTGGAACCGTCCGAGCGCTTGAACGTGTACGCAGAGTAAACGGGGATGTGGCTGAAGGAGTCGTAGAGGGTGAAGAACCGCGGCTTGCCTGCATAGTACTGGCAAATCTTTTTCAAAGGTTGCTCCTCAAGCCCTCGGGGTATAGTCCCCATGTACAAGAACTGCTTACACTCCGGTGAGATTTTGTCCTGGACCTCTGCTCCTGCCATTACAATGATAAGAAAATACAAGAGTTTCCCTTCAGTTCTGTAGACGGACATGATGAAACCGACAGAATATAGCCTCTGGAGTGCATTTAATCTCTTTTAGTTGCTCTCTCACTCCTCAGCTTACTCTATACCTCATACCATTTCAGGTATGCAAATCCTTATCTTATTTCCTTAGCACACACCCGAAAACCCTCTCACTGTTCTAACAGCCAAGAGGTAGATAGTCAGTCCAGATGAAACAGGTTTAAAACTCTTCCTATACGTTTATCTTAAGATGTATGGCGATAATTACACATATATGTCATATAATTACACTACATATCCATACTCTCATACATACTCCTCCTTGCAGGTTTTTTCAGGAGCTGGTGCCTATATCCAGTGGTCATACCATGCACACACACACACCGACATCTAAGGGCAATACATAACAACAATTAGCTAGACTCGCTGGTTTTCCAGCTTGACACTATGATGTGCTCTAGTAAGTTGCATTTTCTACTTGCAATAAATCTGAATCCAATATGGCTGCTGCACTTGTAAAACGTAGTTCTTTTATGACTCCTGCAGGAGTCTTGTTTCACATCCTGTGCAGTTTTCTTCCCTAGGAAATGTTTGTGTTGACTCGCTCTTCCACCTTCTCTTTTGTAACTAAAATCTGTGTGTTTTTTTATCCAGGAGAAAAGACTGGGGAATGTTTCTCAGGAACATCTGTTCCCATAACAAAAGACCGATGGCAGCGCGGCCTCTGTGGAAACAAACTCTTCCTGTTTACCACCCAAAGTTCTTCACCTTTTACGATGTAGCTCCATATTGACCTAACCGTGCCCTCTTACCCATTAAAAAGTCCAGTTGAAGATGTCTAGTCTGAGACTAAACCTCTAGTGAAAACAGAAATTACAACAACAACAATATCATATTTTTAGATTCTGTTTACAGTCACTTCTAAGGGTCAGGCCAGTTGGTAATGCCTACAATACAATAGATAATTAGCAATTTTATTGTTGCATTTTCTGTCTTGTGTCAACTATAAAAATGAATTAATGTTGTTTCTTCAATGCTTAATATCCCGCTGAATACATGTTTGAACATAAACTATTTATTAATATCTTACATCAATATTTATTTGCGTTTTCCTTCTGTATAGCTTAAATGGTGACTTTGTGCCAGCCTTACCAGGATATTTGCCTCTATTTTCAGATTGTAATATTGCTCCCCATATGAAAATGAGTTTAAACACTTTTGGAGAGTAAAGCAAATCATGTGCAAATAAAAGAAATTTCAATTGAAGGATTTCAATTTTCCTTCTTCAACAAGAAAACATTGCTTTCCCAAGGCTAAGATTCCTAATATATCCTCAGTGAAGTCATTATCATTGCAACAGTAAATATTCTAGTTAATGGATTACATTTTGTCTTCTCAACTGAAGTTGTGCAGTACACACATTTTTGTTTTGCCACCCCTGCTCTTAGAGAAGCAGTTGTTCTCATTTTTATGGTGGGTAGACTGTGGCGAGTCGATTTAGACAGAATATGAAGATAATCGGCAATGAATTCAAACCGTAAATTCAACTGCTTCGGTGTTTCCAAAAGACTTTTCATTTGTCACGTTGGAATTAATTGTTAACTGGTCTTTCCTGTGTATCGACCAGTTTGAGGTCACTGGTTTTCTGCCGGTCAGTTGTGATCGGGCTCTGAATGTCTGTAAAGTTATTTTCTCATTGCTGCTCGTTGCATTTGGCTACGGTTTCCCCCGTCTGTTTAAACAAGCGTCACACTGAGCATGATAGGTGTTTGCAGATATTTCTGTACTGTGGATGCATTCCAATGCGTATGAGTCTCTGCATTGAAGACGGGTCGTCTGAGAGCCAGGAGACGCGGTTTATTTGCCTGTTTTGGCTGGGCCGTGTTTGATAGAGGAACGGGGGGCTGATTCATGCCTCACAGGAGCTGCGTGTGTTTATTTTGGGGGGATGGATGTTTACAGATCTTGTACCACTCCTGGGGTGGTCTGCTTCGAAAATGTAATAAAGAAAAAAAGGGGGGCTTTGTCTGTGTATTTTTCCCCATTTCTGTCAGTGGAGGATGCGGTGATATATATTCAGCCTGCTCTCCCCAGTTGGCACTCTGCAGCGGCAGACATCCACAGTTTCATGGCCAGATAGAGAGATAGACGACTAAATTAGGAGGTTTTTGTTTCTCTCTACCATGGTAGTCAAATTTTTAGTATCGACACGAGGATATTACCCAAACTTATTAAGGTAAGAGAGTTTTAATAGTGAAACGCTGAAATATTCACTCCTATTTTTCTCGATATGATAGGAAGGAAAGATGGTTTTTTAAACTTTTTTTGACAAATAAAAAAATGCAGTCTTTGATCTGAGCTATTATATTGTAACTCTGGCTGAATATTAACCCTTTCATGCATGAATTATGATGCTTTGTGTCAGGATTTTTTTCAAATTCTTTTTTGATTTTCTTCAGGCATAAAAAAGGAAGGGAAAAAAAATTAGTAAAAAAATGTTTTTATTTTATTTTATTTTTTTAGGTGATCAATTGTAATTTTCTCTAAATTCAAAATTGTTATTTGAAAAATACATCAGTAGTATTGTTCTTTAGGGATTATCTGATGTCACAATTATTATATATTTTTTTTTACCTGCAAGAGTCGTCTAGAGTAGAAGGAGGGACAGAGTCGGATGGCATGCTTTTTAGTCTGTCGGCCATATTGGATTTAACAAAAAATAATTTCTTGCATTTACAGCTGATGACCAGTAGTTAATAGTGTTTTATATGATGCATTAGTGTCCGTTTCAGTGGTCTGTGTGCATTTATAACATAAAAATCCACAAGAAGCAGAAGAAAATGGCTTTAAGATAGCTGTCCACTGTAGTGACCACTATGCATGGAAGGGTTAAGGGTCCTGCTGGGAGGTAACCATCCCAGTCATTTACAGTCACTCACAGGTCTATTTCTGTGTTGCCATGTACCTAGCATCATCCACCTTTTCAATGAATCTGACTAGCTTATCTGTCCCTACTCAACAAAAGTATTCCCACAGGATGCTGGTGTCACAACCATGTTTCACTGTGGGTATGTTGTGTTTAAAACGTTGTCCACCTAAAACAAAGACTCTTAAAATTGACTTTGTTCAACAAGAACAACTTCTTTTACATATTTCCTGTGGGGTTTGGCAAACTTTAGATGGTACTTGGGATATTCTTTCATAAAGCCCAGATACATGCAGGTAAAGTTCTCCATAGATTTATTCCTGACCTGTTTAGGACTTAGTGATGCTATTTGTTCTCAAATATTCTCTAACTTTTGATCTGTTTGTCTAAAACAAACAGGTTAAAATCTGTACAAATGGACTTGTCCAATTAGGTGACTTTTGAAGTCAGTGGGTTGTGCAAGGTTTTATTTAGGGGCATCAGAGCACTCTTTGCTCTGATGCCCCAACACGATACACTGTGGTACTGTGGTTGTAATATGACAAAACGTCTGCAGTTGTAAGTCACAGAACAAGAAGGTATCCAAATTTGTAAAACGTCACTGTTTTCTCTGAATTTTCAGACAATCCAAGTCAACACGCAGAGGACAGAACAGGAAACAGGAAAGGCATCCAGGCTCTGAATCTCAACAGCCTTTAATCAACAGTCAAAGTAAATCATGATGCCTGGATTTGTTTTATAGAAAGATGTCAGACTTCCCCACCTCCTCCACTCCCACCCCCACTCTGGATCACTGCGACTACGGCGACTGGTATCCCTCCTTCTCCATCATCCCGTCTGTCTATATTCTGGCCTTCTTGGTGGGTTGCCTTGGTAACAGCTTGGTGCTCTCGGTGTACCTGCGTCGACCCGACGGGATCAGGATAGGAGACAAACCTCAGTGTTGCTGCTTTTTCAGAGCCAGTCACCAACATCTGCCTTCTCCTTGTAAGAACAAACCATCAGGACGAAGCTACAGAACTTCCTCTCATTCCTTCACCTCTTCCTCGTGTCCTCCCTCCATCCCTCGGCCCTCTCGCTCCCTCACAGATTCTCTGATAGCCAGTTTGGCATTAGCTGACCTTTGCTTTCTTGTAACTCTCCCTCTTTGGGCTACCTACACAGCAATGGGATATCACTGGCCTTTTGGGCAACCCCTTTGCCAGATCAGTAGCTTCCTCACCGCTCTCACCATGTACGCCAGCGTATTCAGTCTGAGCGTGCTCAGTGTGGAGCGGTACTGGATCCTGACGGGACGGCGGCACTCCAGCCACCATCCCTCGCCGAGGTGTCCCGGCAGGACGCTGTGGGTACTCGTAGCGGTGTGGGTGGTAGCAGCGGTCCTGGCTCTTCCTGGTTTGCTGCTGCGTTCTGTCAGGGAAGTGGAACTTGACCCCAAGTCTGAGGATGACCCCGGATCTGTAGTCCTCTCCTGCCAGATGGATTACTCCATGCTGGTTGGGGCAGAGCTCGAAGAGGCTGAAAAAGACAGGGCAGAGGTGTGGTGGGCTGCCGTGTTGAGCTTAAAGTCAACCCTAATTGGCTTCCTGCTACCGCTTGTCATCATGCTCGTCTGCTACTGCTCATTGGCTCAGCTGCTCCGCAGGCACTTTGGACGTGGCCCCCGTCCCGACCACAGGCGCCAGCGCAGACTCCTCAGGGTCATTGTCACTTTAGTGATGGCCTTCTTCCTCTGCTGGATGCCACTCAACGTCAACAAGACTGTCTCCGTCCTGCTGGAGTTGGGCTTCGTCCCATATTCATGTCCTCTAGACCAGGCTCTGCTGGCCGCTCATCCTTACGTCACCTGTTTGGCTTACCTCAACTCCTGCCTGAACCCTCTGCTCTACGCCGCATGTGACCCTTCATTCAGGGAACGATGCAGAGCAACTCTGCTCGTGTGGTGCGGGATGTGCAGACGAGAAGCAGAGGGAGACGGGAGGAAAGAAGAACAAGAGAAACAGCAGAGGAGCTCAACCTTTCCAGCAAGGACACAAGAGGACGTAGAGGGAAGGACAGAAGACGAAGAGGACAGGTTATGACAAGGAAAAGGAATAATAAACTCTTCATGTTCAATTCAAAAACAGATTAAAACGGAATCTAAAAAAATAAAGAGAAACTGAACATTTGTTGCACATTGGTACGTCTAAAATTTCCAGCTGCCTGAGCATTTGCTCTGTCCAGCTAGTGTGAGACTTTTAGAGTTAACATCCAGAAATGGAAATGTTCAAATGGTATTTTCCCATGGGGTGCAATGGAAATGCTTCCCACAGAAAAATGTGCATGCTTCCTAAATTATCTGATGCAGAAATAATCTGGGGTCAGATAAAAGCTTCTCATGATATATGATATGTGATGCATTCAGAATGTACTTTGTGTTTGTTGGTTTGTGTTGCACTGTTTTGACTGTTTATTTTCTTTATGACAACACTAAATAATAAAAGGTGACATCATATTGAAATTTCCTCTGTTGACTCTTTTACATGCAACATAAACAACATTAATAATAATGAACCTTTACTTTTGAATACAAAATCATTACAGACATTTTCAAAATGATACAATTAAGAAGAAAGAGACACTTAAAAAGAGACACCAGTGAAACGTTGTAAAAAATATGCTAATGACTCATGAAATAATCAAACTAAAAAATTAACTCTGATTCAAACACTGCAAAGGGAGAAGAATGTTGTATACATCTTTGTCCAAAAGAAGGCAAAAACATTAAGTTATTGTATAACAGATGCTGCTAATTTTGCATAGCAGTGTCTTCATGAAACTGTTATACAACAGCTGTGTCTTCAGTCAGAGGCGTCTTCCAGATTCTCTGTAATAATGACTGCTACAGTCCTGCCCAGTCATCAGTGTCTATAACAACAACTCTCTGAAGAATGACTCATATCAGTTACAAAAACAATATGCTTCCCTCCGGGATTAATAAAGTATTTTTTGCATTTGAAAATAATTTGAAATACACAGAAACAGAAATAGAAAACACGCTACCATGTCAGCGACGAGAAGTCAGTCAACCCTGGAGAAATACTGGACTCCGTCCAGTAGATGGCGCTCATTCCCCGGTAGAATGTTAACTTCACACTTGGTGTTTCTCAGATGAACTTTCTGTTTACATGCTTCTTCCTTCATAAGTGTCTTCAGAGATACATTCTTACTGGATACAATTCAGACTGTTTTACACAAAGGTTTGAAGTAATCCAGAGGCATTCATTATTCGTGCTGTAAGATCAAAAGTCAAGATAAAAACTAAACTACGGAGGAGCTTTTGTTGTGATATCGCTCTCTACACGTTCGGCAGTGTTGGCAATGGGGACAGCTCTGATTTATGATGAGGAGATGACCAAATACAAACTGCTCTGGGTTGAGTGAGTATCAAAAACATGTTCACATCATGTGAAGTTTACTTTTGTCAGATTCGTTGGTTTCTTTGGCCTGGAGGTCACTATGTCGGCTACATTTACATGTTATTCCCAGAGTGATCACAGTTAACTTCACTTACCAGACTGCTGTTACTTCACTGTCACTTTTCACCTGCTGCTTGCTAGTGCTTTTACGACATTTTTAAGATTATCTATGAATATTTTCAAATGCTACCACAGGCAGATTATTATTCAACTCTACAAATGAGCGCTGTTTCGAGCTGTCTTTACACCCAGCCACAGTTTCATCCAGTAACCAGTAATGTTAATTTAGCAAATTTTAATTTTAGAAAAATATGCTTTAAATATTCTTATTTTGCTAAAACCACATCTGCCTTTTGCAACTAAAAAAAGGCATTTAAGAATCTAAAAAATTGCATGTTGAATTTTACAGATTAATGATCCACATATAATAAACATGTTAGATTTTTAAAGTATAAATTTAAATGAAACTACCACCATTTAGAGAAAATTTGCAGCAGAAATGTAAAACATAAACTTAAATGATTTTATTCAAAACAAGACAGCAGCATTGTTTCCAATTCTGCTGCAGAAATAATGAAATCCATTACTTTAGTTGTTTAAAATATTATCTAGACTTTGTATTTAATATTGTTGTAGTGAATCAAGCAGGAATATAAAACAAACACTCAGTTAAACTCAGTTGTTTTTAATTGTTTTTACTCTTCAAACTATCCCATTTTGTCACTCTTGTCTTTATGGAGCAACACACATTGAATTTCTATTACTCCAAATTATAATTATGATCTATAATTTGATGTTAGCTATTTGATTAAAAATATGTCCAAACGCTGAAATTAGACTTTTGTTAAGTGGAAAAACTATTGTAATTTTCTTTCAACCAGTCATCCAGTTGCTCCAAATGGAAATGGATGACTTTTTTTTGTTTCCAAAGAAACAAAAAAAGACTGCTCACTTTAAAACATTTCTCTTCCATCACACTAAAGTATCCTCACATTGGATACTTCTGGTGGGCTAATTATTTTTATATTGATAACTGTGACTGGTAACATTATGTTCACGACTGTATGACTTTGTTTTTGTTTCTGTAGCCCAGCGTGTCATATCGAGGTTCCCGAGCGGCTCTCGGTCAGTTATGAGGCCCTGGTCAGGACGGGTCTGTCCGACCGCTGTGTCTCTGTGCCGCCTCGTGAGGCCTCAGACGCAGAGATCCTGCTCGTCCACAGGTCGGTCCTGATGGCTGCTCTGTGCAGCGCCGGCTCTTTAACACTGGGTCCTTTAGCAGATATTTGATTCGGGGCCTCCATCTCCTATTAGCACAACCAATCAAAACATCGTTTTAAATGTTCCCAGTTTGATTGTGTGCACATCTAATGCCTCTGACTTTCATGTTACAAAAGTTTCAAGTTTCAAAGTCACCGGCATTCATGTGTGGAATGATTGTTGCGAGGAGGTAAAGCTTTGTTTTTCAATTTTTAAATTAAATTAAATGTCTAAGAATCTTTTGCTAAACAAATACAATGAGGTTTTATAATGGTTGTTTTCTTTTATGAGTTTGTCTAGAGACTCAGAATTCTTTAGAGATATGTTTTAGAAAAATACAAAGGAAATATTCTGCTGTTTTAGTTTTGATAATGCCGTATGTATAAAAAATTAATAAGCTCATGCTTCTGGTTCAGTCTTTGATAGGAATTTTCAATATTGCTTCTTCTAATTCTGTATTACTTTTATCATGTTGTTTTATTCTTCTTGCTTTTTCAGCATTGTTTTTTTTTTCTTTTTGAAAAAGAAAGAGTTAAAAAGGACAGAATTAAATAATAACACTTTTGTAACTATAGCATATAAACATATAGCACTAGTCAATATAGTAATGAAATACCAATATTAAACTATGCTTTCTAATGTAATGTTTCAGCTATTTTAAAGAATTTCAAATGGGTTTTATCCTTTATAAATGTAGCAACAAATTTACACGTGGGCTTGGGGGCCCCCTGCTGGTCTGAATTTGTTCATGCCTTGATTTCCCTCTGGAACTGTTACGATGGAGTGAATTTATTCACCTTCTCTTTAATATGAAATAAACGTTCTCATCATGCTGCTGTCTACAGTGAGGAATATCTGGAGGGTGTGAAAAAGACTCCGCACATGACTTTGGAGGACTTGAAGGAGTTCACCCTTCAGTATGGGGACGTCTACTTCCACCCAGTTAGTCCCCTATTCATCGGCTGTGTATGATCGTTGTCCCTCTTTCCCTCTCTGGTTGTGTTGCTCACTTTTTATCCCTATTTTCTTAATTGTTTTCTGCTGCAGAATATCTACCACTGCGCCAAGCTGGCTGCAGGGTCTGCTCTGCAACTGGTGGACAGTGTCATGACAGGGAAGGTCAGGAACGGCATGGCTCTGGTTAGGTAAGGGTCGAAATGTGTAAATTATGTTTTGCATTGTTTACTTTATGCCCCTACTTTGTTGCAACGAGGCTTTTAACATTAACTGTAACATATATAGGAGGAGAAAACAGAGTGGAAACAGTAAATTTTAGCTCATGCTACAACTAGCTGTTGTCGTTTCTAGACCGCCGGGACACCACAGCATGCGCAGTGCTGCCAGCGGTTTCTGTGTGTTCAACAACGTGGCCATAGCAGCGCGATATGCTAAGCAAAAACATGGAGCCAAAAGGTATTTCAACTTTTTTTTTTTTTTTTAAATCTATCAGAGTTTGGTTTATTGTGCTGACTTCTGCTGGAATCAGGTTCACTTAAAGCAGCTTGAATGTTTCTTCTTTAGGGTGCTAATAGTAGACTGGGACATACATCACGGTCAAGGGGTGCAGTACTGCTTTGAGGATGATCCGAGGTGGGCCCTTTTGTCAAATCGCAACCTGTATGAGAGGACGTAACAGGTTTTCAGCATAACTCTGGTGTTTTATGGTGTTCTGCAGTGTTCTGTACTTTTCTTGGCACCGCTATGAGCATCAGAAATTCTGGCCCAATCTTAGAGAGTCAGACTACGATAGCGTCGGCAAAGAAGGCGGAGCTGGCTTCAACATAAACGTGCCTTGGAATAAGGTGAGTAGGTAGAAAAATTGACTGGTGTATTGATTTTGCCAGTATTAATACTGACTGGTTGGCTAAGGCGTGAGACCACGCTCACTGTCCTACTGTCACAAATGTAACCGTGTTGCATTACCAAAGGTCTGCTCATCTTTAAACCCTGAAATTTTAAATAAATTTGCACTGATGGAAGATGAATTGTGGTACAGTCAGTATCTATGTATTGTCTTTTGTTACTTTTACAAATTTATCATGATATTTGTTATTTGGATTTTGTTATTTCGAAGTAAGGGATAAATATTCGCTCACCGGAGTCGTCGTTCTGATATTTCAGGTGGGAATGGAAAACAGCGACTATCTGTCAGTCTTCTGCCATGTCCTCCTGCCAGTAGCTTATGAGGTGAGACATTTTTAGGACACATTTATTTAAGACTGAAGTGTGACAGTGACTTGTTGCTCTTTTGATTCTTCCTCACAGTTTTGCCCAGACGTGGTTTTGGTG
The DNA here is from genome assembly GCF_019740435.1 of Gambusia affinis. NCBI lineage: Eukaryota > Metazoa > Chordata > Actinopteri > Cyprinodontiformes > Poeciliidae > Gambusia > Gambusia affinis. The sequence continues at coordinate 22,065,835 of NC_057875.1, read as the reverse complement.
TGCGCAGGCTTCGACTCGGCTATCGGCGACCCAGAGGTACCAAAAAAACCCCAACAGAAATTCTTCTTGTGTAAAGTGGACTTATTTACACATTGCATGCATGCATTCTCTCTTACTGTTCTATCTTATGAATCCACTAAAAAAAGCCTTTGAACTGGCATCAAAAACATTCAAATGACTTGTTTTGTTGTTTGTTTTTTTTCCAGGGAGAGATGTGTGCCACTCCGGATATCTTCGCCCACTTAACTCACCTCCTAATGAACCTAGCTGGAGGAAAACTGTGTGCTGTACTGGAGGTATGATTAACAATAATTAGCAGTCTTATTTAACTGACTTTCAAAGTATTTTCTGCATTTCCTTTTAGGGAGGATACAACTTGACTTCTCTCGCACAGTCCGTGTGTCAGACTGTTCAGACTTTGCTCGGCGATCCGCTGCCTCGTCTCGCAAACCTCAGGAGTCCCTGTGAAAGGTCGGTCAAACGTAACCTGAGCGTTACGGAAAATCGTGTAACATTTTCCTTCTTCCTGGCAATTATGCTCTACTTCGTCCTGGTCTTTCTCATGAAATGAAAACAAGCGTCAAGTTTGTGGCTGTAACTTGACAGAGAAATAGAAACTTAAGATGAGTGAATCTTGAAATCGGTGGTTTTATTGTTGTTTTTCAGTGCACTCGAGTCTCTTCAGTGTGTCCGGTCGGTCCAGAGGCGGTACTGGCCCATCCTCAAGCATGCAGGTAGAACAGCCACGCAGCAGAATTACTTTGTTGTTCCAGCACGACACAGAATATGCCTTGTTATTCGGTAGTTCATTAATAAAGTGGGATAATGTTGTCTTATGCATGTTATAAGTACAGACTACCTTACTTTTTGTGTTTATTATAATCGTTTTCTTAGTGGATCGCAACAACTCCTAGTTCATGGAAGTTTATGGAAATAGAGAAAAGTGTCATCCTTTTTAAGATGTAGAAATGTTCATTTTATTTCCTTATTTCTGCACTTCTTGTCTCATGCGGTTCCTCGTTTCTCCAGCCGAGCCGCCTACGACGGACGTCAGCACCAAACGCACTAAACTGGCAAAAGCAGAGGAAGAAAAGGCAGAAACAACAGAGGAAGAGAGAAGCCAGAAGGAAAAAGTTTGGCCTGAGCCTGCAGAGCGCTTGCGTCCTCCCGTTGGTTCAGCCTCTGCGCTTCCTGACGACGCGGCTTGTCCAGACGGGTTAAAATGCCTCACCTCCTCCAAAGATCTCGGACCGCTTTTAGTCAGCAGAATAAAGTGAGAAGCTGTCAGAGTCACCACGCCTTGTTTTACGAGCGTTTTTCACCTTGCCTCGCTAACTGAACCGTTTCCTTGAAGGAACCGTTCCACAGAAGTTGCGGGTGATGCGGACGGCGTCGCCACCTTCTCGAGACTTTACACCCTGATTGAGAAAATGAGAACAAACGAGGTAAAATCAGGACCTTGTTTGGTTTCCTTCTCCTTCTACTGGCTTGTTGTGTGTTGATTTTATTTGAACGGTTCTCAGATCGGCAACGGCGTGGCGCTGGTCCCCGATGTCGCCGCAGCCGTGAAGTGTGTTGTCCAGGATCTCGGCTCTGACCTCGTCAACCGGTACAGAAGTCAAATCTTACGCAGATTGTGTTTTGTGTTTTGACAAAAACCACATAGAACCACATAGAAGTGTCAAGCTTCACTTTTAAAGTAACCGATCAACATTTAGGGGAAGACACACTTTGGCTACTCAAAACAAATGAGTAATAAATGCTTTCAGACCAGCCTGAACTGTTTCCACTCGTCTTCCTTCAGGGTTTTAGTGGTTTGTGTCGGCAAAGAGGAGCTGAATTATGCCACGGCAGATGGGTAATAGTGATTTAAGCCCTACTGCACTTTTTACAAAAGCTTTACAGAAAAGATTTTCAGCAGGAGTCACAATTTTATTATGAAAAAAATCTCTTGTTTTAAGGAAAATGCTTGTTGTACAAATCAGCGGTGAAGACAAAGGGGAACAGAAGGGCAAATATTATATTCCAATGTATTTAAAGAAGGTGAGAAAACTTTAAAACACACACACACACAATACTGACTGCATCTCACAAACATGATGTGTAGTTTTCTTGTCCTCGCAGGGTTGCGGTGACACGGTAGGATTCATACAGGCGGTCCTTGGCCTCCTCCTACCTCTGGGATACGAGTACGACCCGGATCTTGTTCTTTTGATTGGCATGCCAGGAAGCGGAGTGGGCGACTGTATGTGGCAGCAACTAATCGGCCTGCTGAAGGGCTTCGCAAAGGGACACACTCTGGTTCTGATGCAGGTGAGACGACTGGAGCAAGTTTGAAGTCGGAAGTCTTTATAAACTTTATTTTATTTTTTTTGTCTTTAAGACGAATGATGGGGCATGTATGGGCCCGACTGCCTCCGTCCTCCTTGGGCACCCTGCGCCTCCTCTGCAGGAGCTTCTGACTCCACTCCCAGACAACGGAGATGCTTTGGAGAGAATGAGAGAGAGGCTGCAGGCTGACTGGAAAATGCTGCAAACGACAGGTGAATGGACTTGCTCCAACCCTTCCATGTTGGGCAATGACCCCAAATTCTCAAAACATCCAAATTACATGACGTATGCTAACAAAAACGTACCTGTATGTGTGTCTTAAGTATCTTCAGGCAATGGAGAGACAGCTGAAAGCTGAAGCTGTCCTGCTGCTGTTTATCTTTGTGGAGCTGATGGAAGATTTGACATATTTGACGTTCGGCAGCTAGTAAAACCCCACACTCTGTTCATTTTTATGTGCAAAGTGTTGTTTTATACTCCAAATCAGGGGTCGCCAAACTCGGTCCTCGAGGGCCGGCATCCAGCACGTTTTAGTTCTCTCCCTGGTGGCACCAACAACCTTTTCAGCATGTCAGTGTTCTTCTTAGGCCTTCTAACGAGCCATCATCTGATTCAGGTGCATTAAACCAGGGAGAAAACTAAAACACGCTGGAGGCCGGCCCTCGAGGACCGAGTTTGGGGACCCCTGCTCTAAATTATGTTTCAGTCAATGATTTTCTTGGTTTCATACATTCTTAAATGTATTTGTACTAGCCAGTCTAATGCTGTACTAGTGAAACATTGGGTTTTTTATGGAATGCTTGGTGGCTAACGATGTTGTACCTTCTGTGGCGTCTAAACGTCATTTTCCGGGAGTCTTCTTGGATTGCACATTCACCAGTTTAATACATTCCGACAAGACAAAACCCAACAACTCCAAAGAACACGACAACAGTATTTACATGGACTCCAGCAGGATGGTAACTTGAATGCTCTTCTGGATTTAACACATCTCTATTAGGTGTCGCCTACAGCCCCCTCTAGTGACTGAACAGGGAATGTAACACATATTTGGCATCTATAACTCCTCTGTGATAAAAATGCTAAAAAAAAGAAAAACGGTGAGATTATTATTTTTGTGATTTTTCATATATTGAAGCAGTTCATCAGACGTAAACCAAAAGTGTGGCACCTATTTATAATTAAAACAGTCCACATTAATGATGTGTTTATGTGTGGTTTGGAAATTAGAAATGTTTTGCACTGGGATGTGTTGGCCACTATTAGAGAAAAGAATATTTGAGAAAAGTGAAAATTGTTTATAAAGTAGTTAGATGATAATCCTCAACCATAGGGGATGATTTATTTCTTCTTAATTCTCACTTTACACTTAATTTAGTTATTTAATACAATATCTCTCTAACCAGTCTTTATCTTATTGGGTAACTCTCTCTTCTCCCTTTGTTTTTCCTCTGTCGTTTTCTGAATTCTGCTTTTTTTATTATTATTGCTGTCATTTTGTATTCCACCCTTGAACATGTCTTTATATGTGTGGAAAATATTAGTATTTCAACAAAATACATGCCAGTGCCTGTGAATATCATGTTGCTTTGGGCTGTTTATGCAATTAAACTTCAACTTCGAGTGATACATAAAGCTGGCTCCATGTATTACCACTCTTCTTGGTTGGTTTGATACTTAGTTTAAAGAGGTTGATTTTATGACTTTACAATATAGTCCACATTTCCAATAAATTTGGTATTTTAAAATGCAAAAGGTGTGCCGGCTTTATCAATTCCTAGGCAATTTTTTGATGTTTTTTAGGTTTTTCTTAAAATATTATTGTTTTAACATCCAGTTATGTTCAGGTTTTTCAATAGAGCTTTGGAACTGACCTATGGTACCATAAGCCACACGGTCATGGGGCTGGGGTATCCTGAAAGAGACATCCTTCGTTACCCATATGACCCTGTGACAGCCCCCCAAAGAGGGAAAAGTTCACCTAAAAATACCAAAAATGATCCTTCGTGGCTCTAGTTAGGTGACGTTACATTTATAGCCACCAGATGACATCGGAAGATCCAGGAGGATTTAATATAGGACATTTGGGAGCAAATTTCCTGCCGCAAAAAGCAGTCCATGCAGAATAATCAGCATCTCGTTGTGTTCATTTGCATATGAAACACATATATAAAGTTCTTGACAGCAAGGACAAAAAGCAGGTGTAATTAGATACTATGCTGCTGAGATCAGACGAGATCGGGCGTTCTCAAGGTAGTGTGGCCGTAAGCCACGAAGCTCTCCTGGCTAAAGCCTTTTGTAAAGCAGCACAGCCGTCTGGGTTTCTACACTTTTTGCCCTGACTACCTCTTGGTAGGGTTCACCGTGCTTTTCTCTAGGGTTAAAGGTCCTTTTTTGGGGGGCAAAACATTGAGAGACACGTACCAGTGTGCATCAATGTGAAACCATAGTATAGGCATAGGCACCCTCTGCTGCACCAAAAGGCTTACAGCACCTGGTATTCCCAGGCGGTCTCCCATCCAAGTACTAACCAGGCCCGACCCTGCTTAGCTTCCGAGATCAGACGAGATCGGGCGTTCTCAAGGTAGTGTGGCCGTAAGCCACGAAGCTCTCCCGGCTAAAGCCTTTTGTAAAGCAGCACAGCCGTCTGGGTTTCTACACTTTTTGCCCTGGCTACCTCTTGGTAGGGTTCACTGTGCTTCTCTCTAGGGTTAAAGGTCCTTTTTTTGTGCAAAACATTGAGAGACACGTACCAGTGTGCATCAATGTGAAACCATTGTATAGGCAGCAGCATCCTCTGCTGCACCAAAAGGCTTACAGCACCTGGTATTCCCAGGCGGTCTCCCATCCAAGTACTAACCAGGCCCGACCCTGCTTAGCTTCCGAGATCAGACGAGATCGGGCGTTCTCAAGGTAGTGTGGCCGTAAGCCACGAAGCTCTCCCGGCCAATGCCTTTTGTAAAGCAGCACAGCCGTCTGGGTTTCTACACTTTTTGCCCTGACTACCTCTTGGTAGGGTTCACCGTGCTTTTCTCTAGGGTTAAAGGTCCTTTTTTGGGGGGCAAAACATTGAGAGACACGTACCAGTGTGCATCAATGTGAAACCATTGTATAGGCAGCACCCTGCTGCACCAAAGGCTTACAGCACCTGGTATTCCCAGGCGGTCTCCCATCCAAGTACTAACCAGGCCCGACCCTGCTTAGCTTCCGAGATCAGACGAGATCGGGCGTTCTCAAGGTAGTGTGGCCGTAAGCCACGAAGCTCTCCCGGCTAAAGCCTTTTGTAAAGCAGCACAGCCGTCTGGGCTTCTACACTTTTTGCCCTGACTACCTCTTGGTAGGGTTCACCATGCTTCACTCTAGGGTTAAAGGTCCTTTTTTTTGGGCAAAACATTGAGAGACACGTACCAGTGTGCATCAATGTGAAACCATTGTATAGGCAGCAGCACCACCCTCTGCTGCACCAAAAGGCTTACAGCACCTGGTATTCCCAGGCGGTCTCCCATCCAAGTACTAACCAGGCCCGACCCTGCTTAGCTTCCGAGATCAGACGAGATCGGGCGTTCTCAAGGTAGTGTGGCCGTAAGCCACGAAGCTCTCCTGGCTAAAGCCTTTTGTAAAGCAGCACAGCCGTCTGGGTTTCTACACTTTTTGCCCTGGCTACCTCTTGGTAGGGTTCACTGTGCTTCTCTCTAGGGTTAAAGGTCCTTTTTTTGTGCAAAACATTGAGAGACACGTACCAGTGTGCATCAATGTGAAACCATTGTATAGGCAGCAGCATCCTCTGCTGCACCAAAAGGCTTACAGCACCTGGTATTCCCAGGCGGTCTCCCATCCAAGTACTAACCAGGCCCGACCCTGCTTAGCTTCCGAGATCAGACGAGATCGGGCGTTCTCAAGGTAGTGTGGCCGTAAGCCACGAAGCTCTCCCGGCCAATGCCTTTTGTAAAGCAGCACAGCCGTCTGGGTTTCTACACTTTTTGCCCTGACTACCTCTTGGTAGGGTTCACCGTGCTTTTCTCTAGGGTTAAAGGTCCTTTTTTGGGGGGCAAAACATTGAGAGACACGTACCAGTGTGCATCAATGTGAAACCATAGTATAGGCATAGGCACCCTCTGCTGCACCAAAAGGCTTACAGCACCTGGTATTCCCAGGCGGTCTCCCATCCAAGTACTAACCAGGCCCGACCCTGCTTAGCTTCCGAGATCAGACGAGATCGGGCGTTCTCAAGGTAGTGTGGCCGTAAGCCACGAAGCTCTCCCGGCTAAAGCCTTTTGTAAAGCAGCACAGCCGTCTGGGCTTCTACACTTTTTGCCCTGACTACCTCTTGGTAGGGTTCACCGTGCTTTTCTCTAGGGTTAAAGGTCCTTTTTTGGGGGGCAAAACATTGAGAGACACGTACCAGTGTGCATCAATGTGAAACCATAGTACAGGCAGCAGCACCCTCTGCTGCACCAAAAGGCTTACAGCACCTGGTATTCCCAGGCGGTCTCCCATCCAAGTACTAACCAGGCCCGACCCTGCTTAGCTTCCGAGATCAGACGAGATCGGGCGTTCTTTTTTTTTTTTATCTTTTATTAATGAAAAATTCAGAATAAAACAAATAATGTGCAATTATTTACAGTGAGAACATGAAAAACAAAAATGACAAACTACAAATAATGCATAATTCATACCAACAGAAATACTCAATAGAAGTCCTTGATTATGTTTCAAAAAGAAAAGATTTCAGAAAGTCTCTTAATCAAAATATCCCCAACGATAAAGTGGTCCAAAAATGTTTTTACTGAGATCCTGATTGATGTGATTGATTGTCCTCCAGTGATTCTTTAACAGTCCGAGAAAGAGTTTCCAGTTGTTGATTTTCTTGCTTTCATAGAGTTGATAGTTTCTAGTGATGTAAATGGTGTGTCTAGCCAAAGAAAGGATGATGTTGCAGAGGTAGAGTTGATACTTTGTCAGCTGTCCATATGGTTTACGAAATCCAAAAAGTCTTATCCAGTCCCATTCATTCTTGTCCAACAGAAGATTTGTGAAGATGCTTTTGATGAGGTGGTGGATCCTTTCCCAGAAGAGGGTGCAGCCGGGACAGCGGAGGAACAGGTGCTCGAGGGTCTCAGGGTCTGAAAGACAAACTGTGCAGTCTCTGCCAAACTTTTCCTTGTTTATTTGGTGCAGGATGACGCCCGTAAAAATTCTTCTATGTTTTAATAAGAAATCTGTATTATTTGCTTGATGATGATTTAATTTGTAATATGAATTTGACCAAATGTTATATACTGGTATGCTGGGGAAAAGTTTTAACCATTGTTTGTGTGATGCGGGTTCTTTAACGGTCTGGGAAATGAGAATTTGATACCATTTTTTTGTTGAAACTGAGCCAATGTTTATTTTTTGAGTACCGGTTTTGAGATGGAAGGTCGCCATCCTGCACCTCCTGATGTCGCCCTCTCCTGCCAATGATCGAAGAACAGTGGAAAGGCAAAGCGCCTGAATCTTTTTAGCATTCTGTACAATGGTGTTCCTTTTGTAGGGTATTTTGGATATTCTGAAAAGACTGAAAATTTTGTTAATATCCACTGATCCTCGATCATTCAAAACCTGCCCAAAGGTGTGAATGCCAGCTCTTCTCCAAGATGTGAAATTCAGCATCCCGCCTCTGCAGACCACCTCAGGATTGTTGAAAATCGGCAGCGAGAGACAAGACCTGTACTTGATATGGGTTATTAACTGAAATCTGATTTTATTCCATGCATCAAAACATTCTGTGAAGAAACCGTCTATTTGTGTTTGTTTTAAACTGCAGATTGAACATAGATTGAAGATATTTTTTGTACCAAAAGATTGCAAATGGAATAGAAAATAATCATGCCAGACGTGTTTAATTGGAGACGTTAGAAACCTGGAGATGAGTTTGATTCTTATTGCTTGTTTTTTGGATTGAATGTCTGCCAATTTGAGTCCTCCTTCTTTGTACGGAGCAATCATTGTTTTGTGACTAATTAAATTACTTCTGCTTTTCCAGATAAAGTTTGAGATTTGACTGTTGAATTTATTGAGCACTTGATTTGGGAGTTCGTAAACACTGAGCGGATAAATGATTTTTGAAATGATTAAACTGTTTATGATGACTACTTTTCCTTTAATGGTTAATTTCCTTTGATTCCACAGGTTGAGTTGTTTTTGAACTTTTATGGTAATGCTTTTCCAGGTCTCGTCTCTCGCTGCTTCTTGCCGCTCGAGGTACACACCCATGACCTAGACCTTGACCTACACCTCCCTAAACTCCCTACTTCCCGGCGTCCGAGCCGCCTCACGCATAATACATGATTTCTGACTTAGTTGTATTGATTTTTGCCCCTGAAGCTGAACCATAAGTATGCAAATGTGTAATGACCAAATCCAGACTGCTTTCATTTTTAACTGTTATTGATGTGTCATCCGCAAACTGAAATATTTTGCTGATGTTACCTTGTGGTGATTTTATGCCTTGAATGTTTTTATCTTGTTTAATCAAGGCGGCGAGAGGCTCGGCCACCAGGCTGTAGAGCAGGGAGGACAGAGGACACCCCTGTCTGACTGACCTGTATAATCGGAAGTAATCTGTGAAGTGACCATTGCATTTAACTGTACTTTCTGCATTTGAATATAATAACTGTAACCTGCTGATAAATGACTGACCAAATCCAAATTTATTTAAAACTGCCCATAGAAAATTGTGTTCTACCCTGTCAAAAGCTTTGCTGAAATCTACATTGAGAAATATTCCTTGTGAATTGACCATGGTTTGAATAGTTTGATTTATTGACAATACTGTATCGGAAATGTTTCTTTCAGGAATGCCGTAGGCTTGAGATGAACTGATTATGGTGCCTATGACTGATTTTAACCTGTTTGCTAGTATCTTGGAATATATTTTGTAATCTGTGTTCAATAAACTGATGGGTCTGTAATTTTCTAAATTGCTTTTGTCCCCTTTATTTTTGTAAAGAATAGTTATGACCCCTTGTGCAAAAGTCCTGGGTGTGCACTTGCCTGCTCCATGACAGAGAAACCCGCAATAATATTTTGCTAATTTGATCTTTGAACTGTTTGTAAAATTCAGCAGTAATGCCATCATGTCCAGGGCTTTTATTGTTGTTTAAAGAATTGATGGCATGTTGAACTTCTTCCTCTGTCAACGGAGCATCGCAGCAGAGACTGTCTTCCCGAGAGAGTGAGGAATCGATCACACCGACAACCTGATTTATTTTTTCCTCAGAAATGTTTTCACTTGTGAAAAGCTTAGAGTAAAAAGTCTGAACTGTTTCTAAGATGCTTGTTATGTCTGACACTTTCTCCCTTTCTCATTTATTAATTCATTTATTGTTGCATTTATTTGCTTACGCTTTTCCTGAGCAAGAAAGAAAGCTGTAGATTTCTCACCATCTGTTAAATATTTAGCCTTGCTAATAATGGCTCCTTTACATTTGTTTATTTCTACTTGATCAAGTTGTTTTTTGATTACTACATAATCCGTGATATCTCTGCTTGGATCATTTTCAAGTTTATCTAATTCAATATTTAACTTTCTTCTTAGGATATTTTCATCATGCATCTCTCTTCTCTTTTTTTGTTTACTATATTTTATTGAACAGTTTTTGATTCTTGATTTTGCCTGATCCCACCATTCCAACAGGTTGTCAGTGTGATCCATTTCCCCACTCAGGGTCTGCAGCAGGACGCCGATTTCACCTCTGTAAGCTTCATCCTGAAGAAGAGCAGCATTCAGACACCAGAGACCCCCATTTCTGATGCCTCGTCCCATCTCAACCTGCAGGAAGGAGTGGTCGCTCCAGGCGTTGTCTCGGATGAGACAGGACGACACCTCGGGACAAGAGAAGACGAGATCAGGCACAAGTCAAGTCTTGATTGTTTTAACTTTCCTAAAATTATTTGTTTTCTTGTGAATTGTTTCTTCCTGGATGAAAAAGTCTCCAAATATCTATTAAACTATTATGTGTGATGATGTCAAACAGTGTGCTTCTGCTAAAATCTGCAGAAAACGACAATTATTTGAAATATCCGATTTTGTGAGTGTTATGTTGAAGTCACCTATTATAATACAATTTTTTATGAACCATTTTCTTAAATCTTGAAAAAATCTTTTCCTTTGTGTGTCTATATTTGGTGCATGAATGTTGATCAACCTACATAATTTATTTTTATAAAAGAAATCTACTATTAACAATCTTCCTTCATTATCTTTATAAACCAAATAACAATTACACAACAAACCCTCTCTGAAAAATATAGCCACCCCACCTGCTTGTGTACCAGATACAGATGAGAACATTTTCCCCTTCCATTTATTTGACATTTCTTCTTCTTTCAAACTATCCCATTTGGTTTCTTGCAAACAAAGAATATCAAAAGATGTTTGAAAAATAATAGCATCTGCTTTATGTTCTCTGCGGAGCCCACGGGCATTAAGCGAGAGAAGTATCATGAGTATTGTTGTGAAAGAGCAGATTACTTTGATCATTGTGTTTTATTTTTCCTTTTGGGTTTCTTCGTTGTTAAAGTACTGAGTCGCTTCCTTGAATGTATAATTTTGGCAAGATCAAGATCAGGGTCCGATTCCATTTCCGAAGCCATTTTAAATCTCTGTGGTAGAGCTTCATGATGGGTTTGAAAGGATGGCAGGTGATCCTGCGACAGGATTGGGGACTGTGACACATCTGTTTCTGTATTGGGAGGAAGAGCAGCAACTTCTTCCCGCTCTTCCTCAACCAGATCTAAAACGGCTGCGTTCGTCGAGCAGCCGACCCGAGACGGAACAACTGCACCACGCACCCCAGACACCTCCGAGTCCGGGCGCACACCCGCAGCAGCCCGCTCCAAATCCAGACCATTTTCACATCCTTCATCCTCGCACATCTCCTCCTGCTCACTTTTCCCTTCTTCCTCTCCATCCTCTATTTCACTCACCTCAGCACTTTCATTTCCTGTTTCTTCTGAAAACAAAACAGGACCCTGATCTTGATCTTCAGACTCACTTTTGTTACAAATGCAATTATCCATTTTATTGTTACACAATATGCAATTCTTTTCTTTCTTCCTGCTAGAACATTCTCTTGCATAATGCCCCTGGACTCCGCAGGAGTGACAGAAAAACTCAGGACAGTCTCTTAAAATATGATCTGGTTGTAAGCATAATCTACACACTTTAACTTGTCTGTCATGAATGACTCTGAAATATTCTGGACCTAACGCAGTGTTAAATTTTACAGAATAAGGCAGAGACTGCACAGTTTCATTAAATTTAACTTTCACAAACCTTGTTCCGTCCGCAATCTTGGTTCCCGGCCACACCCGACGCTTGATGTCAGAAACTGCCTTCACTCCCCAGGTTTGAAGTTTCCTGTGTATTTCCTCGTCGGTTATGTATGCTGGTAGTCCCAAAAAAGATACGATCAGTTCATCATTTGTGAGTTCTTTAGCCATGACAGTCGATGATCCCATTTTGAAGCCGTCCAAAAGCCTTTTTTTTGCTTGGGTATTACTTAGAGTTATTTCATATTTCCTGTCCGTTAACAGTCTACATGCTAATAGTCCTCCACACAAAAATCTAATGTTTTTCATTAATTCCAAAACAGAAATCTTCTCCTCTCCACTTATCTCCACCTGCACGGTATTATCTCTTTCAAATCTTTCTTTTCCTTTTCCTTGTTCAGCTGCATCTTCCACCCTATTTCCTTCTTGACTCGAAGCCATTGTTGGAACTTTAAAAGTTTCCATAAAGTAACAAAAAAACACTACCCCCCCAACAGTAAAAACTGTTGGGGAGGAAAAAAACGACAAAGAAAAAAAACCTCTCCAAATTTACAAAAAACAAAAGTAATTTAAATGAAAGAAAGACACAAACAATCAGAGGCTCTGCAGATTACTCTGCTACCTCTGTGCTGCAGTGCAAACAAAAGCTAGTGGGCGTGGCCACAGCAGGTGGGCGTTCTCAAGGTAGTGTGGCCGTAAGCCACGAAGCTCTCCCGGCTAAAGCCTTTTGTAAAGCAGCACAGCCGTCTGGGTTTCTACACTTTTTGCCCTGGCTACCTCTTGGTAGGGTTCACTGTGCTTCTCTCTAGGGTTAAAGGTCCTTTTTTTTGTGCAAAACATTGAGAGACACGTACCAGTGTGCATCAATGTGAAACCATTGTATAGGCAGCAGCACCCTCTGCTGCACCAAAAGGCTTACAGCACCTGGTATTCCCAGGCGGTCTCCCATCCAAGTACTAACCAGGCCCGACCCTGCTTAGCTTCCGAGATCAGACGAGATCGGGCGTTCTCAAGGTAGTGTGGCCGTAAGCCACGAAGCTCTCCCGGCCAATGCCTTTTGTAAAGCAGCACAGCCGTCTGGGTTTCTACACTTTTTGCCCTGACTACCTCTTGGTAGGGTTCACCGTGCTTTTCTCTAGGGTTAAAGGTCCTTTTTTGGGGGGCAAAACATTGAGAGACACGTACCAGTGTGCATCAATGTGAAACCATAGTATAGGCATAGGCACCCTCTGCTGCACCAAAAGGCTTACAGCACCTGGTATTCCCAGGCGGTCTCCCATCCAAGTACTAACCAGGCCCGACCCTGCTTAGCTTCCGAGATCAGACGAGATCGGGCGTTCTCAAGGTAGTGTGGCCGTAAGCCACGAAGCTCTCCCGGCTAAAGCCTTTTGTAAAGCAGCACAGCCGTCTGGGTTTCTACACTTTTTGCCCTGGCTACCTCTTGGTAGGGTTCACTGTGCTTCTCTCTAGGGTTAAAGGTCCTTTTTTTGTGCAAAACATTGAGAGACACGTACCAGTGTGCATCAATGTGAAACCATTGTATAGGCAGCAGCATCCTCTGCTGCACCAAAAGGCTTACAGCACCTGGTATTCCCAGGCGGTCTCCCATCCAAGTACTAACCAGGCCCGACCCTGCTTAGCTTCCGAGATCAGACGAGATCGGGCGTTCTCAAGGTAGTGTGGCCGTAAGCCACGCTCTCCCGGCCAATGCCTTTTTGTAAAGCAGCACACCCGACTGGGTTTCTACACTTTTTGCCCTGACTACCTCTTGGTAGGGTTCACCGTGCTTTTCTCTAGGGTTAAAGGTCCTTTTTTGGGGGGCAAAACATTGAGAGACACGTACCAGTGTGCATCAATGTGAAACCATAGTATAGGCATAGGCACCCTCTGCTGCACCAAAAGGCTTACAGCACCTGGTATTCCCAGGCGGTCTCCCATCCAAGTACTAACCAGGCCCGACCCTGCTTAGCTTCCGAGATCAGACGAGATCGGGCGTTCTCAAGGTAGTGTGGCCGTAAGCCACGAAGCTCTCCCGGCTAAAGCCTTTTGTAAAGCAGCACAGCCGTCTGGGCTTCTACACTTTTTGCCCTGACTACCTCTTGGTAGGGTTCACCGTGCTTTTCTCTAGGGTTAAAGGTCCTTTTTTGGGGGGCAAAACATTGAGAGACACGTACCAGTGTGCATCAATGTGAAACCATAGTACAGGCAGCAGCACCCTCTGCTGCACCAAAAGGCTTACAGCACCTGGTATTCCCAGGCGGTCTCCCATCCAAGTACTAACCAGGCCCGACCCTGCTTAGCTTCCGAGATCAGACGAGATCGGGCGTTCTTTTTTTTTTTTATCTTTTTATTAATGAAAAATTCAGAATAAAACAATTAATGTGCAATTATTTACAGTGAGAACATGAAAAACAAAAATGACAAACTACAAATAATACATAATTCATACCAACAGAAATACTCAATAGAAGTCCTTGATTATGTTTCAAAAAAAAAAAAAAAAAAAAAGATTTCAGAAAGTCTCTTAATCAAAATATCCCCAACGATAAAGTGGTCCAAAAATGTCTTTACTGAGATCCTGATTGATGTGATTGATTGTCCTCCAGTGATTCTTTAACAGTCCGAGAAAGAGTTTCCAGTTGTTGATTTTCTTGCTTTCATAGAGTTGATAGTTTCTAGTGATGTAAATGGTGTGTCTAGCCAAAGAAAGGATGATGTTGCAGAGGTAGAGTTGATACTTTGTCAGCTGTCCATATGGTTTACGAAATCCAAAAAGTCTTATCCAGTCCCATTCATTCTTGTCCAACAGAAGATTTGTGAAGATGCTTTTGATGAGGTGATGGATCCTTTCCCAGAAGAGGGTGCAGCCGGGACAGCGGAGGAACAGGTGCTCGAGGGTCTCAGGGTCTGAAAGACAAACTGTGCAGTCTCTGCCAAACTTTTCCTTGTTTATTTGGTGCAGGATGACGCCCGTAAAAATTCTTCTATGTTTTAATAAGAAATCTGTGTTGTTTGCTTGATGATGATTTAATTTGTAATATGAATTTGACCAAATGTTATATACTGGTATGCTGGGGAAAAGTTTTAACCATTGTTTGTGTGATGCCGGTTCTTTAACAGTCTGGGAGATGAGAATTTGATACCATTTTTTGGTTGAAACTGAGCCAATGTTTATTTTCTGAATACCGGTTATGAGATGGAAGGTCGGGGCGTCATCCTGCACCTCCTGATGTCGTCCTCTCCTGCCAATGATCGAAGAACAGTGGAAAGGCAAAGCGGCCTGAATCTTTTTAGCATTCTGTACGATGGTGTTCCTTTTGTAGGGTATTTTGGATTTTCTGAAAAGACTGAAAATTTTGTTAATATCCACTGATCCTCGATCATTCAAAACCTGCCCAAAGGTGTGAATGCCAGCTCTTCTCCAAGATGTGAAATTCAGCATCCCATATCCAGACCACCTCAGGATTGTTGAAAATCGGCAGCGAGAGACAAGACCTGTACTTGATATGGGTTATTAACTGAAATCTGATTTTATTCCATGCATCAAAACATTCTGTGAAGAAACCGTCTATTTGTGTTTGTTTTAAACTGCAGATTGAACATAGATTGAAGATATTTTTTGTACCAAAAGATTGCAAATGGAATAGAAAATAATCATGCCAGACGTGTTTAATTGGAGACGTTAGAAACCTGGAGATGAGTTTGATTCTTATTGCTTGTTTTTTGGATTGAATGTCTGCCAATTTGAGTCCTCCTTCTTTGTACGGAGCAATCATTGTTTTGTGACTAATTAAATTACTTCTGCTTTTCCAGATAAAGTTTGAGATTTGACTGTTGAATTTATTGAGCACTTGATTTGGGAGTTCGTAAACACTGAGCGGATAAATGATTTTTGAAATGATTAAACTGTTTATGATGACTACTTTTCCTTTAATGGTTAATTTCCTTTGATTCCACAGGTTGAGTTGTTTTTGAACTTTTATGGTAATGCTTTTCCAGGTCTCGTCTCTCGCTGCTTCTTGCCGCTTACCGAGGTACACACCCAGGACCTTGACCGTGTCCTCCACCTCCCTAAACTCCCATCTTCCCGGCGTCCGAGCCGCAATACATGATTTCTGACTTAGTTGTATTGATTTTTGCCCCTGAAGCTGAACCATAAGTATGCAAATGTGTAATGACCAAATCCAGACTGCTTTCATTTTTAACTGTTATTGATGTGTCATCAGCAAACTGAAATATTTTGCTGATGTTACCTTGTGGTGATTTTATGCCTTGAATGTTTTTATCTTGTTTAATCAAGGCGGCGAGAGGCTCGGCCACCAGGCTGTAGAGCAGGGAGGACAGAGGACACCCCTGTCTGACCGACCTGTATAATCGGAAGTAATCTGTGAAGTGACCATTGCATTTAACTGTACTTTCTGCATTTGAATATAATAACTGTAACCTGCTGATAAATGACTGACCAAATCCAAATTTATTTAAAACTGCCCATAGAAAATTGTGTTCTACCCTGTCAAAAGCTTTGCTGAAATCTACATTGAGAAATATTCCTTGTGAATTGACCATGGTTTGAATAGTTTGATTTATTGACAATACTGTATCGGAAATGTTTCTTTCAGGGATGCCGTAGGCTTGAGATGAACTGATTATGGTGCCTATGACTGATTTTAACCTGTTTGCTAGTATCTTGGAATATATTTTGTAATCTGTGTTCAATAAACTGATGGGTCTGTAATTTTCTAAACTGCTTTTGTCCCCTTTATTTTTGTAAAGAGAATATGACCCCTTGTGCAAAAGTCCTGGGTGTGCACTTCTGCCTGCTCCATGACAGAGAAAACCCGCAATAATATTTTGCTAATTTGATCTTTGAACTGTTTGTAAAATTCAGCAGTAATGCCATCATGTCCAGGGCTTTTATTGTTGTTTAAAGAATTGATGGCATGTTGAACTTCTTCCTCTGTCAACGGAGCATCGCAGCAGAGACTGTCTTCCCGAGAGAGTGAGGAATCGATCACACCGACAACCTGATTTATTTTTTCCTCAGAAATGTTTTCACTTGTGAAAAGCTTAGAGTAAAAAGTCTGAACTGTTTCTAAGATGCTTGTTATGTCTGACACTTTCTCCCCTTTCTCATTTATTAATTCATTTATTGTTGCATTTATTTGCTTACGCTTTTCCTGAGCAAGAAAGAAAGCTGTAGATTTCTCACCATCTGTTAAATATTTAGCCTTGCTGCGAATAATGGCTCCTTTACATTTGTTTATTTCTACTTGATCAAGTTGTTTTTTGATTACTACATAATCCGTGATATCTCTGCTTGGATCATTTTCAAGTTTATCTAATTCAATATTTAACTTTCTTCTTAGGATATTTTCATCATGCATCTCTCTTCTCTTTTTTTGTTTACTATATATTTTATTGAACAGTTTTTGATTCTTGATTTTGCCTGATCCCACCATTCCAACAGGTTGTCAGTGTGATCCATTTCCCCACTCAGGGTCTGCAGCAGGACGCCGATTTCACCTCTGTAAGCTTCATCCTGAAGAAGAGCAGCATTCAGACACCAGAGACCCCATTTCTGATGCCTCGTCCCATCTCAACCTGCAGGAAGGAGTGGTCGCTCCAGGCGTTGTCTCGGATGAGACAGGACGACACCTCGGGGACAAGAGAAGACGAGATCAGGCACAAGTCAAGTCTTGATTGTTTTAACTTTCCTAAAATTATTTGTTTTCTTGTGAATTGTTTCTTCCCTGGATGAAAAAGTCTCCAAATATCTATTAAACTATTATGTGTGATGATGTCAAACAGTGTGCTTCTGCTAAAATCTGCAGAAAACGTACAATTATTTGAAATATCCGATTTTGTGAGTGTTATGTTGAAGTCACCTATTATAATACAATTTTTTATGAACCATTTTCTTAAATCTTGAAAAAATCTTTTCCTTTGTGTGTCTATATTTGGTGCATGAATGTTGATCAACCTACATAATTTATTTTTATAAAAGAAATCTACTATTAACAATCTTCCTTCATTATCTTTATAAACCAAATGACAATTACACAACAAACCCTCTCTTAAATATATAGCCACCACACCAGCTTCTGTACCAGATACAGATGAGAACATTTTCCCCTTCCATTTATTTGACATTTCTTCTTCTTTCAAACTATCCCATTTGGTTTCTTGCAAACAAAGAATATCAAAAGATGTTTGAAAAATAATAGCATCTGCTTTATGTTCTCTGCGGAGCCCACGGGCATTAAGCGAGAGAAGTATCATGAGTATTGTTGTGAAAGAGCAGATTACTTTGATCATTGTGTTTTATTTTTCCTTTTGGGTTTCTTCGTTGTTAAAGTACTGAGTCGCTTCCTTGAATGTATAATTTTGGCAAGATCAAGATCAGGGTCCGATTCCATTTCCGAAGCCATTTTAAATCTCTGTGGTAGAGCTTCATGATGGGTTTGAAAGGATGGCAGGTGATCCTGCGACAGGATTGGGGACTGTGACACATCTGTTTCTGTATTGGGAGGAAGAGCAGCAACTTCTTCCCGCTCTTCCTCAACCAGATCTAAAACGGCTGCGTTCGTCGAGCAGCCGACCCGAGACGGAACAACTGCACCACGCACCCCAGACACCTCCGAGTCCGGGCGCACACCCGCAGCAGCCCGCTCCAAATCCAGACCATTTTCACATCCTTCATCCTCGCACATCTCCTCCTGCTCACTTTTCCCTTCTTCCTCTCCATCCTCTATTTCACTCACCTCAGCACTTTCATTTCCTGTTTCTTCTGAAAACAAAACAGGACCCTGATCTTGATCTTCAGACTCACTTTTGTTACAAATGCAATTATCCATTTTATTGTTACACAATATGCAATTCTTTTCTTTCTTCCTGCTAGAACATTCTCTCGCATAATGCCCCTGGACTCCGCAGGAGTGACAGAAAAACTCAGGACAGTCTCTTAAAATATGATCTGGTTGTAAGCATAATCTACACACTTTAACTTGTCTGTCATGAATGACTCTGAAATATTCTGGACCTAACGCAGTGTTAAATTTTACAGAATAAGGCAGAGACTGCACAGTTTCATTAAATTTAACTTTCACAAACCTTGTTCCGTCCGCAATCTTGGTTCCCGGCCACACCCGACGCTTGATGTCAGAAACTGCCTTCACTCCCCAGGTTTGAAGTTTCCTGTGTATTTCCTCGTCGGTTATGTATGCTGGTAGTCCCAAAAAAGATACGATCAGTTCATCATTTGTGAGTTCTTTAGCCATGACAGTCGATGATCCCATTTTGAAGCCGTCCAAAAGCCTTTTTTTTGCTTGGGTATTACTTAGAGTTATTTCATATTTCCTGTCCGTTAACAGTCTACATGCTAATAGTCCTCCACACAAAAATCTAATGTTTTTCATTAATTCCAAAACAGAAATCTTCTCCTCTCCACTTATCTCCACCTGCACGGTATTATCTCTTTCAAATCTTTCTTTTCCTTTTCCTTGTTCAGCTGCATCTTCCACCCTATTTCCTTCTTGACTCGAAGCCATTGTTGGAACTTTAAAAGTTTCCATAAAGTAACAAAAAAAACACTACCCCCCCAACAGTAAAAACTGTTGGGGAGGAAAAAAACGACAAAGAAAAAAAACCTCTCCAAATTTGCAAAAAACAAAAGTAATTTAAATGAAAGAAAGACACAAACAATCAGAGGCTCTGCAGATTACTCTGCTACCTCTGTGCTGCAGTGCAAACAAAAGCTAGTGGGCGTGGCCACAGCAGGTGGGCGTTCTCAAGGTAGTGTGGCCGTAAGCCACGAAGCTCTCCCGGCCAAAGCCTTTTGTAAAGCAGCACAGCCGTCTGGGTTTCTACACTTTTTGCCCTGACTACCTCTTGGTAGGGTTCACCGTGCTTCTCTCTAGGGTTAAAGGTCCTTTTTTTTGGGCAAAACATTGAGAGACACGTACCAGTGTGCATCAATGTGAAACCATTGTATAGGCAGCAGCACCCTCTGCTGCACCAAAAGGCTTACAGCACCTGGTATTCCCAGGCGGTCTCCCATCCAAGTACTAACCAGGCCCGACCCTGCTTAGCTTCCGAGATCAGACGAGATCGGGCGTTCTCAAGGTAGTGTGGCCGTAAGCCACGAAGCTCTCCCGGCCAATGCCTTTTGTAAAGCAGCACAGCCGTCTGGGTTTCTACACTTTTTGCCCTGACTACCTCTTGGTAGGGTTCACCGTGCTTTTCTCTAGGGTTAAAGGTCCTTTTTTGGGGGGCAAAACATTGAGAGACACGTACCAGTGTGCATCAATGTGAAACCATAGTATAGGCATAGGCACCCTCTGCTGCACCAAAAGGCTTACAGCACCTGGTATTCCCAGGCGGTCTCCCATCCAAGTACTAACCAGGCCCGACCCTGCTTAGCTTCCGAGATCAGACGAGATCGGGCGTTCTCAAGGTAGTGTGGCCGTAAGCCACGAAGCTCTCCCGGCTAAAGCCTTTTGTAAAGCAGCACAGCCGTCTGGGTTTCTACACTTTTTGCCCTGGCTACCTCTTGGTAGGGTTCACTGTGCTTCTCTCTAGGGTTAAAGGTCCTTTTTTTGTGCAAAACATTGAGAGACACGTACCAGTGTGCATCAATGTGAAACCATTGTATAGGCAGCAGCATCCTCTGCTGCACCAAAAGGCTTACAGCACCTGGTATTCCCAGGCGGTCTCCCATCCAAGTACTAACCAGGCCCGACCCTGCTTAGCTTCCGAGATCAGACGAGATCGGGCGTTCTCAAAAGGTAGTGTGGCCGTAAGCCACGAAGCTCTCCCGGCCAATGCCTTTGTAAAACAGCACAGCCGTCTGGGTTTCTACACTTTTTGCCCTGACTACCTCTTGGTAGGGTTCACCGTGCTTTTCTCTAGGGTTAAAGGTCCTTTTTTGGGGGGCAAAACATTGAGAGACACGTACCAGTGTGCATCAATGTGAAACCATAGTATAGGCATAGGCACCCTCTGCTGCACCAAAAGGCTTACAGCACCTGGTATTCCCAGGCGGTCTCCCATCCAAGTACTAACCAGGCCCGACCCTGCTTAGCTTCCGAGATCAGACGAGATCGGGCGTTCTCAAGGTAGTGTGGCCGTAAGCCACAGCTCCCGGCTAAAGCCTTTTGTAAAGCAGCACAGCCGTCTGGGCTTCTACACTTTTTGCCCTGACTACCTCTTGGTAGGGTTCACCATGCTTCACTCTAGGGTTAAAGGTCCTTTTTTTTGGGCAAAACATTGAGAGACACGTACCAGTGTGCATCAATGTGAAACCATTGTATAGGCAGCAGCACCACCCTCTGCTGCACCAAAAGGCTTACAGCACCTGGTATTCCCAGGCGGTCTCCCATCCAAGTACTAACCAGGCCCGACCCTGCTTAGCTTCCGAGATCAGACGAGATCGGGCGTTCTCAAGGTAGTGTGGCCGTAAGCCACGAAGCTCTCCCGGCCAATGCCTTTTGTAAAGCAGCACAGCCGTCTGGGTTTCTACACTTTTTGCCCTGACTACCTCTTGGTAGGGTTCACCGTGCTTTTCTCTAGGGTTAAAGGTCCTTTTTTGGGGGGCAAAACATTGAGAGACACGTACCAGTGTGCATCAATGTGAAACCATAGTATAGGCATAGGCACCCTCTGCTGCACCAAAAGGCTTACAGCACCTGGTATTCCCAGGCGGTCTCCCATCCAAGTACTAACCAGGCCCGACCCTGCTTAGCTTCCGAGATCAGACGAGATCGGGCGTTCTCAAGGTAGTGTGGCCGTAAGCCACGAAGCTCTCCCGGCTAAAGCCTTTTGTAAAGCAGCACAGCCGTCTGGGCTTCTACACTTTTTGCCCTGACTACCTCTTGGTAGGGTTCACCATGCTTCACTCTAGGGTTAAAGGTCCTTTTTTTTGGGCAAAACATTGAGAGACACGTACCAGTGTGCATCAATGTGAAACCATTGTATAGGCAGCAGCACCCTCTGCTGCACCAAAAGGCTTACAGCACCTGGTATTCCCAGGCGGTCTCCCATCCAAGTACTAACCAGGCCCGACCCTGCTTAGCTTCCGAGATCAGACGAGATCGGGCGTTCTCAAGGTAGTGTGGCCGTAAGCCACAAAGCTCTCCCGGCCAAAGCCTTTTGTAAAGCAGCACAGCCGTCTGGGCTTCTACACTTTTTGCCCTGACTACCTCTTGGTAGGGTTCACCGTGCTTCTCTCTAGGGTTAAAGGTCCTTTTTTGGGGGGCAAAACATTGAGAGACACGTACCAGTGTGCATCAATGTGAAACCATTGTATAGGCAGCAGCACCCTCTGCTGCACCAAAAGGCTTACAGCACCTGGTATTCCCAGGCGGTCTCCCATCCAAGTACTAACCAGGCCCGACCCTGCTTAGCTTCCGAGATCAGACGAGATCGGGCGTTCTCAAGGTAGTGTGGCCGTAAGCCACGAAGCTCTCCCGGCTAAAGCCTTTTGTAAAGCAGCACAGCCGTCTGGGCTTCTACACTTTTTGCCCTGACTACCTCTTGGTAGGGTTCACCGTGCTTCTCTCTAGGGTTAAAGGTCCTTTTTTTGGGGGGCAAAACATTGAGAGACACGTACCAGTGTGCATCAATGTGAAACCATTGTATAGGCAGCAGCACCCTCTGCTGCACCAAAAGGCTTACAGCACCTGGTATTCCCAGGCGGTCTCCCATCCAAGTACTAACCAGGCCCGACCCTGCTTAGCTTCCGAGATCAGACGAGATCGGGCGTTCTCAAGGTAGTGTGGCCGTAAGCCACGAAGCTCTCCCGGCCAATGCCTTTTGTAAAGCAGCACAGCCGTCTGGGTTTCTACACTTTTTGCCCTGACTACCTCTTGGTAGGGTTCACCGTGCTTTTCTCTCTAGGGTTAAAGGTCCTTTTTTTGGGGGGCAAAACATTGAGAGACACGTACCAGTGTGCATCAATGTGAAACCATTGTATAGGCATAGGCACCCTCTGCTGCACCAAAGGCTTACAGCACCTGGTATTCCCAGGCGGTCTCCCATCCAAGTACTAACCAGGCCCGACCCTGCTTAGCTTCCGAGATCAGACGAGATCGGGCGTTCTCAAGGTAGTGTGGCCGTAAGCCACAAGCTCTCCGGCTAAAGCCTTTTGTAAAGCAGCACAGCCGTCTGGGCTTCTACACTTTTGCCCTGACTACCTCTTGGTAGGGTTCACCGTGCTTCTCTCTAGGGTTAAAGGTCCTTTTTTTGGGGGGCAAAACATTGAGAGACACGTACCAGTGTGCATCAATGTGAAACCATTGTATAGGCAGCACCCTCTGCTGCACCAAAACTTACAGCACCTGGTATTCCCAGGCGGTCTCCCATCAAGTACTAACCAGGCCCGACCCTGCTTAGCTTCCGAGATCAGGCGAGATCAGGCGTTCTCAAGGTAG